>NC_067307.1:600000-1200000 GCF_020740795.1 Apus apus | reverse complement strand
ATTAACTTGTCAGTTTTCCAGACATGAGTAACCATTCTTCCATGCTGGAAGAACTCAATAAGATGCATTGTACAGCTCTATTTCCATGTCTCTTATTTATATTTGAGTCCCAACAACACAGTGAGTTTTGGGCTTTCATTCAATCTCCATTAAAGAGCAAAAATGTTTTTTGATGAGACCCTTTCAGTTCCAGGTTCCTGCTGCAATTTAAATGAGCACTTTGATATAAGGATTCTCTCTTCTGTGTTTTTTTTAATAACTATAAAAAATCTTAATGTCTCCTGACAAGCACTACTTTGTTGAAAATTTGGTTCTGCAGAAGAACAAAGGTAGAAATAAAAAGCCACTTCACTGACTATCACTGCAGAAGACTGTCTGCATAAGGCAAGTTAAATTTGTGGAAATGTTTCAAAAAGGAGGGCCCTAAAAACAACAGCTGTGCAACTCATTTATTAGGAAAAAACAATAAAGGTTTTAGACGTGGCCCAAGAATAAAACATAATTAATTAAATCATAAAGTGAATAAAGTACCCTACTGCACTGTGCTTCTTGACCCTGCTCGTATGTCCCTGTAGGACTAACAACTGTCCTTTCAAAGCTAATATACAATTCTGCACATGAATTACTTTACCTGATGTAAATCTTAACAATTGAAATGAAAATTACCATGTTCAGAGTGTGCAAGCACACCACTCATACTTGAAGTAATCTCTTTCTTCCCCTCCTTCTGACTTTAAAGGTAGGGGACAGACAATGCTCAACAAGCAGCAGGCAAACAAGTGTTTGCCCAAATTGAAAAATAAAACAGAAAACACCCTAAAAATCAACCAAAAAAAAAGGAAGATCCAGAAAAGAGAGACACTGGAGCATTCAAGAACACTCCTAACTTTCATTACAGCCAGGGAAGTCATGCTCTCTCCTTAGAAACACAGAGGCAGACAGAAAACAAGCTGTCTTTGCTAATTATCTTTACAGTTCATCACGGCTAATTTCCTTTGGAACACAGAGCTTTTTCTCTCCCAATGTGTAAAATCTTAGCAATTGAACTACTTTTTGTGTCTTTTTTTATACATACTGACCTCTGTAGCCCAGAACAAAGCTCATCAACAAGCCTGAATGAAGATCCTGCTTTCAACTCAAAACCTCAAGCATTTTGCAATTTGTCTCAAAGGGTTCATTTTTGTGCCTCTAAAAAAAAAAAGCCTCATCGACATTTTTGGTTTTCACAAAAAAGCAAGCTAAACCTCGTGGTTTTGCCTGATATCTTGATTAATTTTGGGGTTTGAACAATGAAACTGAAAGGGTATGAACTCACATTGCCTCAAAGTGCACAGGAGTTGAAGCAAGCCCTGCAAAACAGAACCAGGGAGTTTCACTTGGCTCCATTTTCCCGGCTTGGCATGTTCTAAGGCAGAAAACCCAGATGAGGAGTCTATCCCAGCTCGTTTTCTTCTCCAAGAAACTGCTGATTTTGGTACAAGGATCAAAAGCAAGGCCATGCTTTCTCATATCCCAGAGGCATGCCAGGTGGATGGGCTGAGGGAAGGCAGGCATTCATCCCCTCACTAACTATGCATTTCACTTTCCCAGTTCAGTGTTTCACTGGAAATTTGAAGCTCTTTAGGCTCTTTAACATCACTATTTTGGGTGTGGAGATACAGAAGTGAAACAAAGAATAAGGCTGATACCAGAGGTAGATTTCTGCCAAAAAAATTAGACCCCAGATCCTCCTGCTGTTCAGCACCTGATTGAAATCTAGGATTTTAGTTTCGCTCACTGTAGCGAATGGGCAGGTAGCAGGAGATTGGAACCCAGTCTGAATTCCTTCAGTCTTCAAGTGTGTTTGGATCCAGAGTTTATATTTTGGCTATTACAACCAATATTATTTGCAATATGGCAGTGCCTAGAATCCCTGGGTGCTAATCAGGATCCCCTCTGCAAGATTTTTTTACATACTCATAACAAAACAACAAAAAAAAGAGGCTCTGTTTATGTTTCATCCCATTCCACGGTCAGCTATTCTAGCTGGCTCCAAGAGCCAACAAGATCTGTTTACATGCTATAAACTGACTTTGCCTTTACTCTCAGATTTGTTCTCATTCTTGGCAGATGATATCTAATTGGCGTTTTTTCTTTATGGAAACTGCCACTTGAAAAAATAAATAAATCAGTATTTCCTAACAATGAGCACCTCTGTTTTCTCATGTCTCATCATCTCTTAAAAACACAGAATGGAGAAGTCACTGCAGTCTATTTAAACTACTGGTGAAAAAAATTAAGTTGGTCAGGAATTTTTCTTTACATTTATTTCTGCTCAGAACAAAAATTAATAACTCTGTTATATTCTTTGCCTCTATTTCTTTTAAATTTTTTGAGCTTTCAGAAGCTTTTATTTTGCAGTAGTTCTCTTAAATGGTTTAATAAAAATATACTGCCTGTGAATTTTTCATTGCTAGTAAAAAAATAATTAAAAAATCACTTGTCTGAGAAAACATGTTTTGGTGGAAAGTTTTAAACAACTCTGTAAACTCCTGTGGAGTTTTAACTTCATTTATAAATGAGGAAACTGATGCAAGTGCCCAAGCAATGAAATATGAATTGCCAAAACTAAGGATGTCACCTACCCGCTGCAAGTCTTGTGGCTCTACAAATCACACCCCCTTCACTAAGCTAAAATCCTCTTTGTATCACGGATGTGCCACAGTGAAGGTACAATAATAATGGTAACAAGCAGTAGCAGCATTTACAAGGCCAGTCCTGGCTTTCACCAGCAGATTTCCAAGGCTCTGGCTGGCGAAGCACACATGCCCTTCCTGAAACAATCTCCTGCATCAAGACACCAAAGTTTCACCAAGGTGAGCAACCCCTCTGACAGAAGTGGAAATATATACTAAAAGCATGGAAAAATAGCTCCTCAAGGGTCATCCAGCAAAATAGAGGACCAGCCCTACCCTCTGAACTGCAATCCTGGGTTCCAGAACCTCTTTTCTGCAGCGTTCCCTGCTGTGCCACCTTCCACACCCCACAGGGACCTGACAGTGCACCCCACCTTGGCATTTTTGTGAGGGTTAAGTTATAGGTAAAATACTTATGTGTTAAACAGAGTTGCTTAAAAGGTCAGGATATGAAAGATGGGGGCCTGTGTCTGCCTTCCTCTTTACCAGCGACACACTTCACCTCCTTCTGTGTTTTTGTTAGCTGGTATTCACAACACATCAGCGGCAGCGATGATGAAACCAGTGGCAGATTTCACTGCAAAGCAGCTGGGTCATTGTCCCATGGGTCTTGTTGCTTTGCTGTGTGAGATCTTAAAGTGACCATCACTATTTTGGCTTCTTCTTTTAAAAAAGAAGCTGGAAGGGAGGGCATGAGAGAGTTAAAAGGCAAAAGAGACGGAAAGAGACAGAGAGCGGAGGGAAATGAGGAGACGGCTTGTGTACCACGTACAGAGATACTTTGAAAAATTCTGAGGCATCTAAGTATCACAAACATGATCCCTGCTGTGGGCAGCTGTATGTGCAAGTGCTTTGCCCGAGGGTGTCAAATCAAATATCCACTGCTGGTTGGTACAGTACATCACTTCCCCTTGGGGATTCAGAGTGGAAAAAGAGGAAAAAAAGGGGGAAAAAAAACAGGTTTTAACACAACAAACGGAGAAAAACTTTAACCATCTCTGATATAGCTTATCATATACTGTCATCATATGATTATGAACAATGTAGGAGGGAGGAGAGGGAAAAGGAAAAGAAGAAAAAAAGCTAAGCCTTATAAGATTTACCTGGAACCGTCTCATATCTCTTGGGTTTCCTGCTGTTTTCAAACAATTCTGATTGCACTTGAGAAAAAATTTTAAGAAGAACCTGGAAAGATAAAGAACCATGTATGTCAGTTCTATTAACCACAACAAAACATGTGTTGCTACATTCTGTTTTAACGTATAGACTGTAGTGATTCACATGATGGTGCATCAGCAGACCAGGACTGTAAAAACTTAACAAAACAGAAATAAAACAAAACAGAAGTTAAAAACACACCAGGTGAAGTACAACCAAGGTGACGAACCCACTCTGAGCTGGGCTGGTATAAATCAACAAATCTACTTTGATTTATGCCCATTTCCTCACTGCAGGTCTGACCACACGATTTTAGTCTCTTCCTTTATCTCTCCCTTGCATACAAGGTCTTTTGCTCTCTGAAGGGATTTTCCATGAAACAATACAGAAGGATAATGTTATTGTAAAAACTACAAAAACTGTCGGGGCAACTCTGTGGCAGATAAGCTGTGAAGCTATTCAGAATGTATTAAAAACCCCAGAAACAAACACAGCTCCCAGAAGAACCTGATGAGATTTCATCATGACCGTTGTTTTTTGTTATTAAGATTTCAGGAACAGAGGAGCAGAACTGCCGAGAGTCCAGATTATAATCTTACATAGATTTGGAGAGGATAACAAAAACACAAGCTCATGCTGTCCGAGCAGATAAACCTATTAACATTGTACAAAGTTCTCGTGCCAATTATTTTTGCCCTGTCACATCCGCCTCTCTCTCAGGGTCATTATTCTGTAGAGTTTTAGCTTGTCGGGTACACAAGTTGAATCTCCAGCACGCTTGGTTGGCTCACCCAACACTATGCACCCCCACATACAGTTTGTACAGTTTAGAAATATTTAGAAATATTAGAAATATTATATTAGAAATTAGAAAGCTTATTCTATAAGCTTTTCCACAAAATGTTATGTGAAATCCAGGGGGGAGAGGATTCATCCCTTTTTTATCTGACTCATCCATTTAAATTTATGAATTTCAGAGGTAAAGAAACTACATGAAAAATTATACTTGTTGGATAAAAAAACAAGCATGTCCTCAAAATCCAGACATAACAGGCAAGAAATTTTTTTGGCATCCTCTACTGCTAGTGAAAATATTTTCTGTGATTCTTTACATTTCCATTTGTCGGACAAAATGGATTTAATTGCAACGATTAAAATAACAATAACAAAAAAAAATAATCAAAGACTTTTAAGATATATTTAGAAGGAAAAGAACTTGGAGATAAGAAAAAATAAATAGTTGAAGAATTGATTTGGAATACAAAGAGCAATTTATTTATTTATTTCTCTTGCTGAGTGCTTTCCTTAAAAAAAAATAAGAAATCTGCTTTTGCAGTAAGTTAAAGTCCCAGGTGAGCCAGGCCTATTTCCCTTTCTGTTACTATGACAACGATTTTTTACCGCAGTCCCTAAGTCCCTTCAGAACTCACACATTCATGCCTTGAATTAGAACTTTAAAGGAGAAAGATGTGTATTTCCTAGGGTTTACCAACAACAACAACCAAAATAGTCCTCACGCAAGACAATAAAGCAGAAATCCACTCTCCCTTGTTATCGCTACTTTCTTTGCACCACTTAGATCGTGGTATTGCTCTTCCATCTGCCCCAAACACACAAAGAAATATCGAAGGATCTGATCCATTTATATGTTGCTTGAACAAACAAAACCCTTCGGAAACCTCACGACAATTGAACCCATAAAAAGACCCAGATAACCTCATACAAAATGACTGTCACAAAACACCATCTTTCCAGCAAGCGTTTTAAATTAAAATGTTTCTTTTTTCCTTAAGTCTCTCACAAACATTTTTTTTAAAATCTCAACAATATTTATTTTTCTTTTCAGCGCGTGCGTTTTGCAGACTGTTATTTTTATCTCCATCTTTCTGCTCATTTCTGACTGAAAAAGCTGGGGGTTCCTCCTGGGGCACATCCTGCTGCGCTCGCTGCACGTTGGCACTCGGGTTCTGGGGGAAGAGACGGGTCCGTGCTTGGCTCTCAGGGGGCAACTTCTCCCTGTATTCTCCACTAAAAATCCTACACAACTCCATGCCTCAGGAACAGCACCGAGCAAATATATTCTACCAAATAAGTCTTATTGACTCCTCATGCTAAAACCTGTGACCTGTTTATTGGCATGATTCGCTAAGCAAGATTTTATCTGGAAGAATGTTTTCAGAAGGAAAAAGGCAACGCATGCCGGCACACTCGGAGATTCACAGGAGAATTTGAGCCAGAAATGTTACTCACAAACACTCCTTTTTCTCCTGCCCCCTTCTTACAGATACAAAAAAATATTTGCAGATACATAAGCAGCTTCTGTTAGTCAGATCTACCTACGGAAGGAAAAACTGCAGAACGGAACCAAACTCTGTAACAAAACCAAGGGAAGTTCCTTTTACAACGAGCTGCGGGCGAACTGATCATGTTGGAGGACAACAACTGCAATCACAAATGTACAAGAAGTTACTTTCAAGGAAAAAGATCAAATTAATCAGGAAAATGTCCAGTTTCCTTTTCACATTTTTTTAAATGCTTGTGTCCCTATTCATCCAGACAAGAAAAATGCTCAGGATGAAGTGAAGAATGAAGAAAGTCAGAGGTGAAAAAAAAAAGGTTTGTGTAAGAGAACTCGCTGTGTCAGCTGAACTTTGGGAAGAGCCACAAGCTAAGGCACATTGCACAAACCCCTACGAGGCTGATACAAAAAGGTAAAAATTCTAAAAGTATGTTTAGCTGCCCCCGTGAACAAACTCAGCAACACCGCACAGCAATGCCCTCAATTCTTATTTTCTCCTCAACATCTCCAGAAAACAAGGGTTCAGATCCCCAGCAAACATAATGCAGCAGCAGATGTGAAAATTAACTGGGATTTCAGTGAGATCTGCACCGATTCCCACCAGCAGATGCATTGTCCATTAAAAATACACCAAAAGCAAAACTCTCCTTTCTCCCCGAGCCGTCTGTCTCCTACAAGGCACGGAGCATTCTCACCCCTCACCGACTGCCCTGCCACAAGCAGCATCCAGCATGCACTGAGCTGGAGGGTTTTTAGCCAGGATATTTAACCAACAGCAATTTAGGGAGTTCTCACTTGAACCCAAGTGTGCCTGAGTTTCTGGAACTGCTAAGCACTGGAGCTGATAAAAATGGTACAACTTTAAGATACCACAAATCGGGCATCGGTAATTCCTCCTCTTACTCTTGGAAGTGCTGGCCTTGGGTTTTAGCACTTAAGCATTATGTCAATATTCATAAATATTGCCTGGGCTAAGACATTTGTAGTTTCTTTGGAGCTCACTGGATTCACTGCATTAAAACAGGTTTCCCTCCCATCACCCCAGGTTTATGTAGGTGCACCCACAAGAATTTTTATCTTCCCTCTAGTTGAACCAGGTCTTTTTTTTTTTTTTTCTCCTTCCTGAGTTTCTCCAGTCAAATTTGAGCTGCAACTGGGCATCTGTCTGAAGTATTTGGTGGGCTGTTATATATACGTATATATTTTAAGTGGCTGCATCTGGGAAAGGCATTAATATTTATTGCAGCATTAGAATAAAAATGACTTGGGGGGAGCAAAGAGGAGGGAAGGTTTAGCACTAAATGAAGCTGATTTAGGGGTAACAGGAGAATTGCAGAAAGGCTTTATTAATTTTTTTTAAAATGCGAACCTTTTGCCAGTTTTCGGCTTTAACCTACACATTCATCAAAATTAATAAAAAAAAACAGAATTTAAAGAAAAAAAAGCTCATGTTCATGTTTCTTAGCTGGCCTTTGTTCCTTCCTAAGGACAGCATTAGCTATGAGTTTAGCAGATCACTCTGAATCCAGCCAAGCAGAGAGCATGGCCCAGTCATCTCATAGATCAACATCTAAGGGCGCTGGGGGAAAACCTAAAGACTTTCGAATGACTATCACTAAAAATTCTGGCATTGCTATAGAAAACCTGGCTAACTTAATGTATAGACATAAAATTAATTAAGATACAACTATGGATTTTTTTTTCCCCATTGTCTCTCTCATATAGTTGAGCCTTCTATCTACAGATTGATACACCAAAATGCAAACATTAAATATAACTCCCTCTTTTCGGATTTAGAGGGACCTATTTTAAAAGTCACTGCTCCTCCTACTGGGAGTTACCATCATGCTGAGGAATTAGGTTCATGAATCATTTCAGTGTCCTTTTTCCACTTCAGTACAAAGACAGCTGTGTTATCTCAACTATTTTTCAACAAGCCTATGTGACTTTGGGGGAAAGCAGACCAGGAGCACTCATACAATCCATAATGCAATTGAGAGGTGACAGGACAAACTCCCCCACAGAGGACAGTGAGGAAGGGTAAGGGAAAGGTAGGTAAGATACTGCATCTCTCAAGCTTTTCCAAAGCAATGGCTGATCCAGACTCTCACCTTGCCTATGTACACCTGTACTATTTAGTTTCTGTACCTACCTGAGGCAACTTAAAAACGTGGCTAGAACTAGAAAGCCTGTTCCACACCTTTGAGAATGTTTATCTTCCATCTTGGATGACTGAGAAGAACTTTAATCAAATCCTGCTGGAGTAAAAAAAAAATAAAAAAATCTTTCTCATGACTTCAACAGGACCAGACAGAAGCCCTAAAGAGCACCCCACATGCAACAGAGGTATAGGGTTTGTGTTTTTTTTTAAAAAAAAGAAAAATCCATTAATGTTTTTTAAATCCCTGCCACAAGACCTGGGACTGACTAGTCTCACCACATGGAACCACAGAAATAGATAATATGCTTTGTGCTTTTACAGTGCCATTCTATGGGACTTTAACTTCAATTAATTCTGCTTCACAAAACCCCTCTGCAGCAGGTGGTGTAACTCCCCATCTTACAGGCAAAGATGCCAGGGCCTGGAAAATGGGAGGGAATTGCTCCCCACCACGTCTGCCACAGAGCTAGGACAAGGACTCACATCTCCTGACTCCTGGTTCCACATCTTAACTAACCTTCTTACCCACGTTTTGTGCTTTCTTAAAATACAGGTACAGAATTCAGAGATAGAACATTGTTTTTTTCTTGTGAGCAGACTCTGGATACACTTCAAGAATCTCTCTTGTAAAGCAACTACTGAGACGATCCTGTCTTGTTTAGGTTAGTGCAGAATCTGGATTCACGGTCTCAGTCCTCTTGTGGTGTGAGAACATGCCTGCCATCTAGTATGATGGTGTTTATCAGCAAATCCTGTGATGCTACAGTCTAATGAGAATATAAAGATATGGTGGCATTCTGCTTAAATTATTAAAGCGCTTCCAAAAAGTCACAAAGTGAACAAAGAAAAAAACTAGAAGCTGTTCTTATTAATATCTTTGCTCCAGTTGAACAATATTAAGATTAAATACACTATAAACTATCACTACAGTGAGGAAGTGACTCCATCAAAGCTAGGAAATTGTGAGATCAGGGTCTCCAAGCCTCCCCTCACCCATGTGTGTCTTGGCATTGCAAACTCTGAGATAAGTGTGACAAGTAACCCTACCCGATGCCACAAATGACAAAGTAGAAGCCTTTCCTTGGAATTTCTTCCTTTCAAAGGGACTAGGTCGGGTTTTGCACATACATTTGAAGGTCAGTATTTCAATCAATTAATTGTGGTTTTTTGATACCATCATCTTGATTTTAATGAATATCACACCAGAAGACTTCTTTATAATCTGAGTATTTATCTCTGGAGTAATTTCGTTCTATTATGTCAGTGTGTATTATTAGGGAGCTGATGAGAAAATTTCCTACTCTTTTCCAGCAGTTATAGTCAATGTGGGATCAGGCATTGCACAAAGGCATTCTAAATGAACATACACCTTATACTGTGTGAGAAATGAGTGAGGTTATTACAATAATCCAGAGTATTTATATGATACTCCACAAACAGCAGCTAATTAATCTTCAAAAACTCCTGTGCATAAAGTGTGAACCCAGTTTAACAAATGTGAAAGCCAACATATGTAGGTCAGAAGACTTTTCTGAGTCTGTCAGAGATTTACTGTGAGGGAAGGGAGCAGGAGTCAGGTGATACAAGGTCCCTAGCCCAGGCAGGAGAAGAGGAGTTGACTGTTCATTTGTCACTTGTTTTTTTAATAGAATGACTCCAGTTGCACCAAGAAACGCACATAAAGGTTTCAAGATGTGAGGCTTCTGTGTATTTGTACTTGTATTATTAAATCAAGGTGGTTTGGACCAAAATCTACAGGACACCAAGACACATGCAAAGAATCTTCTTTGCATCGAGGAAAGCCTAGATCAGAGGTTTTCTGTTTACATCCATCTTTATTATTAAATTAATATTTAATCAATTGATAACAGCATTCTCACTCCAAGTTGCTCACAATGCAAAGCATGTGAAGAAGTGCACATCAGATGAATGTAATAGAGAACAGGTGGAATTAGTGCCTGTATTTTTAAAAAGGAGAAAAGCTCTAAAAGGACTCAAAAATGCCACAAGGCATTGCATCCCTCAAATAATTTGGGAACATCAGATTTAAGCGTCAAAACAACTCCGTTTTGATAAGGCTAACTGCACAATGTCATTTACCAACATCTACTGTTTAACAACCCGTTTTCCTTCTTCCACACTTAGTCAATCACTCCAATTAAGATTTTAAGTTTTGATCTGTGACTATTATTTGGGGCCTCTTTTTCTGTGCCTAGTATTCAGAGCTGAAAAAACATCAGGAAACACCATGGGAAGGCAGAAGACTATTACTGGATTGTACAGTCTTTAGCTCCTTACAATCCTGAGCTCACTAAAGGTAATGCTAGAGATGCAAATTGGAAGAAAAGCTTTGTGATTCAGCAAAGATAGGCCAACAGATCAGACTACCTTGAAAGACAAACTTAAAATTACAGGATGGCAACACCCTGTGTTGCCATCTTAAACCTCTTGTCACTATTACTTCTTTGTCATGCCAAGAGGTCCTAATTACACTTGGATAAATAACACTCTATGCAACGTATTGAAGAAGATACAGGATGAAAGTGCTGGAATCCTGTATTTCAGATGGATCAAGAAGAAAGAATACTGCACCTTGACCACAGCAGTGGTTGGGCTGGAATTCATATCGGACTCCCAGTCTCATGCCTTAACCAAAGAACAACTCCTTCTCAAATATCCCACCTTCCTGCAGCCTAGAACATCATATTTCTCTCTGCCTGATATCTAGCAGACATTTTTTAAGACCTTAGTTTCCAAACTAATAGTAACTGAATGCAAACCTGCAATATGTCACCCAAACCCAAAACATGTCAGGAAACTTGATACTTATATTCTGTACATTTTCCACCTTCTGCACAATTCTCATCTCTGTTCCTCTCTGTCTCAGTAGCAGCAGGCACACACATCCACAGCAGCAATTCATACACGTTTGATAAATGCTTATTCTGCCTTGCAAAGTGATCCCATTTGCAAGAAATAAAGGTTGGGGGGAGTGCACTGCCAGTTAGACAGACAGTCATTTCTCAGTGCTGAATGTAGTTATTTGGAATGGCCACATTTGCTAGGGGGGGAAAAAAAATCTCCAAGGAAAACCTCCTTGTTTGTGCTCTCTGATGAAAACCTGACACCATTAATGAAAATAATAATTGAACTCTATGGGTTCAAATTGAAAATGAAACACAACACTAACAGCATGTTTGTAATTGCAACTGTTCTCCAAAAAGTCTTTGGAGGACTCTCTGCAATCCGAGCAGCTTCCCTTTTCCTTTGGGTTTTCCTCCTTCCCCCCACACCAAAACTTTCCAGTAACTTACAAGACAATGGCTAAAAGCTTATTTATACTGTAAGATCCATATTCTTCATGCCATTTGGCACAGGACCAAATACCATAGCATAATCAAAAGTCAATAGGCAGGGAGGTAATAGAGTAGAGGATTGGGCTGACGGGCTGTTGAAAGGGATGTTCAGATAATATTCCCTGGTTTATTACAGTATCTATGGGCTCCAACTGTGCTAAGGATCACACAGTCACGTTGTGAAATTGTTATTGGAGAAAAGATACACAAAGGACAGGAGGAAAGAAAGGCTTGTATACTCATTTCACTGATGGGGAAGTCAAGGCACCTCGAAATTAAGTGGCTGACCCCACAGCATAGATCAAGTTGCTCTTTCAGCCAAGAACCACACACCATTCCTGCAAGTCACATTTGCCTTTTTACTGGTTCTCTTTTACAGTGACAAAAATTTCATAAAGCTCCTTGCCTCAGAAGGTAACACCCAGCAGGATTCGGAAAACAGCCAAATTCTGGTTCATTACATTTCTGTCAGCCCCAGCAGCACACATGGGCTGGTGCTGGACTGTGTCACACAAACACAGGCCTGAGGATGCTCTGAACCATCATCTAGTTATTTTCTAATACCACTTTGTCCTTAAGAGTTCTATACAGGTGTAAATTTAACCAAATTCTACTCTGCAAACCCTTTGGACTCCAGGAAAGACTTCCATAGGTGCTAAATGTGCACAGAATCTGATCCCCACTCATTTTTGCCATATCCAGGGAAACCTATGATTCCTTTCTCTTCTGACTCTTCTATCCTCTTAGCCCATCACTCTCAAATATGTGTGTCTATTGAGCCACGCTAGGCTGAACAGTGAACACCAATTACACCAACAGCCCTTTTCCTGCTGCTGGGTCTGCTGGTTTTTACTATTTCTGCCAGATGGCAGAGGCCAGCACATAAAAACTCTCTACCCTGCAGTTAATACAAGACTTGGTAATAACTTTCTGGTGACTCCAAAAGATCAGGAAGTTGCACTGATGGGAATGTTGGAGATGGAACCAAGGTTAGGCACCCATTTTACACCTGCCAGAGTGGATATCACTCAGCTGAAAGCTCTCACTTTTTTAGGAAGGCAAGAGCATGGCCTGTCCCTAAACTGGGTTTGTGTAGAATAAACATGTATTCATTTGCTGGAGGCAAATTTACATCCCAGCAACTCGGGTCCACACACGTTTTGCCTCCTCCCTTTCCTGAGGTCTGTTCACTTGGTGGATTTGCACCTATTGTACTTCTGGGTCTAGTCACAGATGACCTTGAATCTGAATATTGGTGTAACATTATATTCCTATGACAGATTTATAGATTGGCAGATAGGGGTGCATTCAGCGCATTCCTTCCCTAAGACAGGACAGCATCCAATGTTTGTTAGCATCATTAAACTAAAACTGACTTTTCACCTGCTCCCATACCATATGCAGCTGCAAATTTTTAAATTAAACTATGAAGCCATGCATAAATTTACATATATTACAGACTAGCCTCTCCATTTAACATGCAAATGTACTCCAATGTTTCAGAACACCTTCTGTCGCTAATTAATTTGCTGAATTATAATTAGACTAATCCTGCATAATTAATAAGCACAGATTTTTTTAAAAATTTCTAAGCAGCTTGATGAGATCATTCACTTCCTTCTATAAACTGCTAAGTAACTGTTAAAAAAAATCTGGAAAGAACATATGTGAAAAGGTATGTTTGATGTCGCATACAAATTTAAACTAGCGGGCAAGCTTCAAGAAAGTCAAGATTAATATAAGTTTATAGTGGAAGCAAAGACACCACTGGCATGTTATTTTCAGGGGCAAGGACCAAGATTTTCTGTGTCTATTTTCCTCCTTTTGCTTTTACCCATCGGACCTTCCAAGATCATAGACTGAGACAGAAAAGGATTACAGAGCCATGTGTAGTATGAGGGATGTCAGGATATTAACACACCATTGTGTATCAAAACACTCTCCCTGTACATGCTGTGTGTGGGTAAGCTCCTTTGATGGTATTTGGAATTGTTTTCATTTCAGCTGCCAAAACCAACGGAGATCGTTCTAGTGAAACAATTAAGTGCTATTAGCACTGGATTCATTCTCTAATGATTCAAATGAAGGGTCCTGCTTTAATGTTGAAGAGCTTGGGTTGGGAGAAATACGCATGCCAAGATGGTTTATCCAACGTGCAGTTACAGGCCAGAGACTAAGGAGTCTGCTCCTGCTGCACAAAGCAACCCTCGTGCATGGAACAGCCCGCTCCTAAGATCTCACCCAGCAACTGAATCGTGCAAAGAAAGAGGGAAAGAGCATCCCAAAATATCCCAGGGTATTTTGCAAACAAGAATGCAAACAATCACTTGAGTGTATTATATTTATAAATGTATACACACATTGTCTGTAATCTCAGTTGCTAATTATTGTATTTATTTATATACTTTTGGATGTATACTTCAGCTTTATTGCTAACATCCTTGTTTAGTCTTCACTTCAGTCTTTCTCAGATGACTCCTGCTTCAATTGTGAATAGGCAAAATCCAAAACAAGACCTCACAATTCAATCCAAACAAAGGAAGCAAGGAGAAAAAAATTAATTGCTGTACTAGAAGATTGCTGAACCACTTAAAGCCTTCAAGTGGGGCTTGTCTACTGCATATAATATACATAAAATACTTCTCAGACACTTCTGCATGAAGTCTCTTTTTTTATTGATTTGCCCTTCTTCAGATAAGTATACTGTTTAAATTGTGTTCTGCATATTCATGAATAAATACAAAATGTAAAAGGGACCCAGCTTAGCCAGGACAAGTTCTTGACACTCTATGGCAACCACCTTCTAGTATTTCCTACTAGACAGTCAATGGGAAATTGCTTTAGTTAAAACAAAACAACCCCCCCAAAAAAACCCAACAAACCACAACTTTTTTGCCCAAGGAAGATTGGAACTTGTCCTGCAGTGCTTTAACTCATGGTAGACCTTCCCACCTCCCCAGAAAAGATGGCTGCTTGTGAATGGCACGTTATTTAACCAAGACCTCCCTTTAGGAGAAGAATAAAGAAGAATTGCACACTTGGAATCCTGAACACTCACAAAGCACAGCAATACCGTGAGATCTATTCCTTGTAGCAGGCTACCAGGGGACTAAAGGACTCCAGACAAGCAATAGCTCCTCTAACAATTCAGTGTTATATGTTTATTCACAGCCCAAATCTACCCTGTTTTCCTAATAGCTACTGAACACATCACCAGAAGCCAAGCAAAGCTAAAGAACAACAAAATGTGTAACACTAACAGAAAACATCCTCCTGTCTCATACATCTCCATTCTTCTCCTCCTATACCCCAGCTCAGGAGATGGAAAGGATGTAATGAGTTAAAAAAAAATAGAAGATTGGGAGATTTTTCACTCCTCATTTCTGCCTGCACCTCATTTTAAACCATGGATGAATTGGCCCAAAGATATATAGGTCACATGGCTGAGGCAGAAATAGAATCTGTATCTCCAGAGCCACATGTACATGAGCAAGTCACTGGAATTCTTTAAAGCTATTCTTGTTTTGTGAGAATAAGATACTTTGCAGTCCCAGCATATGGCCAAAAACCAAATGTCAGCATCAGAGGGTTTCTGATGTCCAGGGCTTCCTACCATTTCCCAATTCTTTTCCCATGGAATTTGCCAAAGCTGATACACTTTTGCACTTTGATAACGTTTCAGCTCTGGAAAAAAGATCACACACGTATGCCTATGGAGAGAGGGGTGTTTTGCTTTAAAGAGAAAAATTCTGCACTCTGAAATCCAACTTGTCCTGTTTTAGCATATATCCTCAGAAATAACACACTTTACCAAGGGAAAAGAGTATTTTAGACATACATGCACCATCTTGTATTTATGAGGAATATAAACATTTCTAGTGTGCAGTAAATAAATTAATACGTTTAAAGTAATTCCACCTTTCACTACAAACATTTCATTCACCTCTGCTTACTACCCTCCAAAGTTAATTAACCCTTTTAGTACCCTTTGATGTAGCCCTGCCACAAGCTCAAAGCACAGGTTTCATGCCAGAAGAGCCACCTGGATTAACTGCAGACAGTATCAAGACTCAGTGCTCAAAAGCCGCCCAGATTTTTATTAAATATATCACAAAAACCATGCTCCTTTCAAGTGTCCTAGATTGGGCGCCCAGAAATCAAGGAGAGGTAAAATTTAAACTCTTGGGCAGTTTGCTATAAACTGGTGGCTGCAGCAAGTTATTTTGCCTCTGGCAAATACTTCATGCTACAGGAGAAATTGCTTCTCTTCACTCCAACCCTCTCTTTCCTGTGCTCACACACACGCACCCCAAGTTGACTGTGCAGTGATGTTAACAGGAGAGGAAAATTGCTTCCTGACCTTTCCAGTGATCAATTTACACCCTGAAGCATGAGATTGGTTTCGTTTTAATGTGTATATGTAATACCTATTCCCACATCACTTTAGACAATGCAAAACGTGCCGTTCACATGACTGGGTGCACGTGTTCAGCCCTGGTTTGAGCAGTGGCCTCCTCCAAGACACTCATCTGGGAAGCCAGTGGTCCTTTAGCACAGCCATGGGTGCCATGCTTTTGTGGAGAAGGTCATGGCTTCCACCTCCCCCTTGATCACTACAGCACATCTAGGTGTATATTCATCAAGTTGTTATAGATCTTTGTGCCTGATGCTCTGGCTACAGCAAAACATCTTCCTGGGGCTCCTGTGAGAGGTCCCAAGTTAACAATCCCTAACTTCAGCTCCAGACCCTCTGAAAGCAAACAGGGCCTGCAGAAGGTATCAAATGCATGAAGCCAGTACCTCCATACTGGGCCTCTCAGCATGGGCAACACAGACCTGGCTTTGCACTACGTGCCCTTGAGGGGAACTGCAGGAGGCTGCTGAGTGTGGACAGTCTGAGATCAGGTCTTGATTGACCAAACTTCCTATCCTCCCACCCAGTTTCTGGTCGTGTAACTTGAGCCAAAGATTAACAGACAGCCTGTGTAACCAACAGCTTCCTACACCCAACCAGAGTGGTCATTCACACACCGGCTTGTTTGCGCTTGGTTTTAATCTCATTAAGTCAAGACTTCTGCAATGCTCTGCTTTATGACTAGACTAATGAGCCTGTGGGAGGGCTCCAGATGTTTCCAAATGCAGCATTTATGATCTGTATTCTTCATTCACTCCAAATTCTAATATTCTCCCCTGACTTGTGGAGCTCATAGGGACAGATTCATCTCAATGCTTAAGAAAGTAGAGCGAAAGCCAGAGATACTCTTTCAAGAGTTTGGCAGTGTTAACCTTGGATATAAAGCCCCTACTAAAGTGACTTTTTCTGAAAGACTTCTCAGGGAGAAAATCCAATCCACTGTAGCTCTCAGAGATGTACAACAGATTTTTCTGCATACAAATTACACGCTTTATATCCTCCAACTGCAGGCATCCACACTTGATGCAGAGCATGGACTGTAAACCTAGACTTGGCTTATTGACTCAAAAACATTAATTTTTTTATGCTTTAAATAACAAGGTATCATTCCATATGTATCATCATAATGTGCTCTCTACTGAAAAAGGGCTCTTGGCAGTTCCCAACTTCAGGATGTCCTGCCCGTGTTCCTGGTGCACTGAGAGGCTGATGAGTGAAGTGAATTTTAATGTTTTTTTTCCTTCTCAAGTTCTACTGCAGTCATAATTTCTAGAGAAAAGTTTGAGAGTGCATGCAACATTTGCTGAATGTTTTCTCCATTTATTTAATCCAGATGTTTGCATTTTAAATAATTGAAAAGCTGCTATGCTAAACAGACATCAAGGGAGGCTAATGGGAGTACCACTGTCATTAGAGAGAACTTGTATGATGAGACAGCAAACTAAGGAGTCAGACCCTGGGATGTCAGGACAGGTTATAGGAATGAAGGAATGCAGCTTGCTGAGAAACATTTCACATCAGTGTAAGACCATCCGTGCCACTTATAGAGGCTGCTGAGCAAAGTTTAACTCAGATCTTGCAATGAAAAGTGAGCCTTGCCACCATAAAGGCTCTTCTCTCTTCATAGAGTTTGATTTAGTTGCAGGCTACAATTCAAAAAACAAAAAAGGAATTCTTCCCATTTCTCCACTTTGTAGACCCGTTCACTGAGCTTCTTTAACAGCAAGGGTGGTTTCTGAAGCTTCCAAATGAAATACAGGAGTTGCTGCCTAACTTTATCTTAAGTAGGGTTTTGATTTTAAATGTTGAGACTGACAGTGCAGTTTTCAGTCTGAGGGTACCCGGGATCTACTCCAAGCACTGAATTTGTGGCTTGACTCTTCAGCTGCCCTAATTAACAGTGTTCACTGTTAAACTGTTCCATTTTAATTTGAAGCTCCTAAAAATCAACCTTAACCTCACTGAAGTCAGCTTAAATGGAAGTAAGATTTTATGCAGGTTGCAGTAGCTTTGTTAAACTGATTTTTAAATTACACTGCTGTAACTGAGAATGGTGAACACTGAACTTTCTAGGATTTCTTACAGTTATTTTCCCTGAATTATTTTAAATACTTGCAGCCAAATCTCAGCTATGGCCACTGACCCAGAAGTTGTTAGAGTTATAATGACATGAAGCAGGTAAAGATTTGCTCCATGGAAGTCAGCTCCTGTATATTCCTTTCCCCCGTCATGGCACAACTCTGCTTTTCCCCAGTATGCAAAGAGCTCTTAACAGCTTCATATCATGATGTAATCCCTTGTAAAGGCTCCTTTGGAGCTGTTAAGAACTATCTACTGAAATATCCGTGGAACAGCTATTTTACAGGAGTTATGGTCCACTGGGCCCAAAATCCATCTTTTATAAAAAGGCAGCAGGAGAGAAGAAAGTGCTCCATAAAAGACCAGAAGATTTCCAAAGGTATTTTTCTCTACCAAGGAAATTAACTCTGCAAAGTTGCTTCCTGCATTAATGTGTAATTAACATCTCTGATGAATGCTTTGAAGTTGAATAACATCTGACAAACTGTTCTGACTTAGGCTTCCAGTATTGGTTGCCAGCACATGCTTCTTAAAGGACCTTTACCTGGAACTGTGCATCACTGTTGCAACAAGATAATTACAGTAACATTTGCTGTGAGAATTTTTACAGCCAAAAATTAAATTTAATACGGACATTTAAGGTTAGGTGGCTTTACATAGATCACAGGCAGTAAGTTCAGCAAAATGTGCTATCCTGGGGATCCAGAAGAAAAAGTTTGCATCCTTTCTAGAAGACCAGTGTTTACGAGAGAGATCAGCTGGAGGAGTTGCACATCTTAATACACATGCCAAAAAGATGTGCCATAGCTTTGAAGCTCTTGGGGCTTAAATCTACTAATCACACTCATAAGGAATCATCAAACCAATGAATGTCAAGGCAGAAACTCTGATCTCTGCCAGGACACTTAGATATTTTTAGAAGATTAATCAGTTACTCTAATAATAGATCCTTCCCTTTCCAGTTCACCCTTTACCACTCTGCATTCCATAAAAAATAAATAATTAGTCAACAGTTACAGTCTAAATTCTGTTTTTGCAATAACTCAGTGAATGCAAACAGAATTTTTTATTGCTTAATGAGGCTACCAGTTTGGAGGACAGCTTACAAAAATATTATCTATAATTCTAGAAGTGAGGCATTAGAAACCATTTAACCGACCTATGTAATTACTTCATACTTAGCAAGTAAAATATTAGGGGGAAAGTGTCTTTTACACACAAAAGAGGGTTTCTTTCTAATAAAAAAAAAAAGCCTCCTCATTTACATACTTGTTGAGCAGCTCATATTTCTGAGCACCTGAGCAAAAATAATACTGCAATATTATGTTTGGCAATGTTTTTACTTTAGCTTAGAAAATGACAAAACATTGAAAAAAGGGAAATAATTTTTCTAAAGGGCTTTTCCTTTGCCATTCCTGCCACAGTTTGGTTTGGCTCACCCTGACTATGAACACCATTGTAAGGGGCTGGACTGGCAAGCTGAGCTGGAGAAGGGTTGGGGACTTGTGAACATCTTTCCCTCTTAACGACAGAAATTATTCTTACTAAGAGACTACCCAAAATCTTTAAAGAGAGATCAGGGCCTTACTGTCCCAGCAGTTATAGAAGTGCAGGAGACAGAACAGTTCCTTTCCTGAGCTTCTAAGGATCTAACAATATGGGGAAATTGGTTCCAATACCTTGCTGAGATCCAACAGAAGTTTTTGTTTTACAAATAGATGTTTCCATCTCAGAGCATTTGTAGCTCAGTCACTACAGTCTTCAGCTAAAATCAGAAGCAGAAAGTGAAATGCCTGCATTTATATTTAAATATTTTAAAAAATAATTTCCCTGCTTAATGAACTTTCCTAATTTTTTTAACAACCCCTCTTACCAAGAGCATTTTATTCTTTTTTGGGGTAGGAGGATGATTTTCCTTTTCATACAACATCCTGGAGGTTCTCTGTTTGGTTTAAACTTGGGGCTAAATGTTGCAAACTCTGCCTGTCGCAGCCTTAATATGAATCTACCTGTTTTAATTAGCATCCCCAGTGGTAGTTAATACTGGTTTTGTAATCGCTGTTTACAAGAACAAATCCAACTCTGACAAACACTACCACTCCAGCTTCATTTCAAGTATGAATTCTTTGATGACTGAAGACTTAATATTCTACCATAGCTGGGGCTGTGCAAGTTCTTGTACCCGTGAGCTCCACTGCACCCACCCTGCAAACATAATGATCAGCTCAATCCCCTAAGAAATAGCTGCTCTAGGGCTGAGTATCCACCACCATTTCACATGTGCCTCACAGCTCAGCTCTGGCTGCCTGAGGTTTGCAGAAGTGCCCAGGGATTCTGCACCGAGTGCCCAGCTTGAGACGCCTTCAGACCAGCCTTATTTTCTCAAAGCCCTGATTACCAGCCTCTTCACTGTCTTAAATCCAAGATCTCCACATTTCTGTGGCTGTCACCAGAAGAGTTTGTTTTATTACTCCAAGACAGTGAATTTGTGTGTGTGCGCCTGCATGTGTGCCTGTATGCAAAGAAAGAGGCTTAGAGGGGCAAGAGGCATAAATCACTTCAAATTGCTACTGTAATAAATGTGGACAAAAGAATAAAATTTGTCACCAACCTAATATTACCATCAATGTTTTGTCTTGCTACATTCCTTCCAATTTAAAAACAGTTCAATACCCCTTTTACCTTCAAGTAGCAGCACTTAATAAACAGTGATGGATGCTTTTTATTCCCTTTCCCCCCTTCCTCCTATTCCAGGCTTTCCTATGTCTGTTACAAGGGGATTGTTTAGCTTGGGGGAAATGTAGATCCTCCATCTTTCTTGCATTGACATGCATCCCTCAAGGAATGACGACCATATTTAATTCATAACCCCCGTTGGCTACACAAACATACAACTTCCCATCAATTAGGCAACACAGAGATGCTGTTAAAAATCAATGAGCTTATTATTAAATATATTTTCTTTTCATGTAACAATAATAGTTATTGCTGCTCCATTGTTATAGCTGTAACATCAGCTGGTTAAGCGGCTCTAAAAAAAGGGGCTGATTGCTTTTTGATCAGCTGGTGTAAAATCAGACAGGATCAGAACAACACTGTCCTTGCTGTACTGCTTGACACAGATGCTGAAGGATAAAGGTGATAAAAAGTGACCAAATGGATGCTTCTTGAATAAAATCATCTCGTCTGACTAGAACACAGCAGTTCCTGAATATATATATATATATTTATATTTTCATAGCCATACACAGAGATCTGTACAAGCACAAGGCACTGAACATCCACTGCATGCCAGCCCCACCAAAACACTGAGAGGCTCCTATTTGTGTTCTCACTGTGCTGTGTTTATCAGAAATTATTTGGATATTTTGACACATGCCACTACTGAGGGAGCTCCCTGCCTACAACAGAGATGTGAAGTGAGTGCCAGCTCATGCAAAGGTTAAAAAAAATTACACACACACACACAAAAACCCACAGTGCACAGATTTTGGCAAGTACATCACATGCTGTCTGGCCACAGCTGATCTGAAGCGAGTCCCCTGTAATTATGGGAGAAGGTGGAACAGGTTTCCTGCTAATTGGAAAATTCTGCAAATGGCACCAATGAAGTAAATTGACAGTCGTTAGAATATTAGCAAAATGAGGAAACTGATTAGGAAAAAGCTCAGATGTGGACACTTTTTTTTTTTTAACTTTTTTTTTTTAATAGTGCCTAAATCTACCAACAAATTAATAATAAAAGCTGAACTTCATAGTAACAGCTGTTATTTGACCTGGATGCAAATATATTTGTGCACATATGCATGCATGCAGATACTATGTACATATTCCCACACACATGCACATGAATGTATTAAGTGCATAAAAACAACCATGCACGTATTATTCCTGTCACTCTTCTCACATTAAGACAAATACACATAATGTTTGCTAACTTTTTAGAAAATATTTCTTTTCCCAAAACATACACACACAGTAGGGGAGAAAAGCTGCAATTAAAACCACCATCAAGAGGCACGTTCAAATGAAACTGTTCTCACTTCATGCTTCAAACAAATCTTGCAGGATATTTA
The DNA here is from genome assembly GCF_020740795.1 of Apus apus. Lineage (NCBI taxonomy): Eukaryota > Metazoa > Chordata > Aves > Apodiformes > Apodidae > Apus > Apus apus. The sequence goes on along the minus strand of NC_067307.1, from coordinate 1,177,782 downwards.
TTTACCTCCTTAAATCTTTAAGTGATCTGTTCCTAGGGGAAGCTGGATTTCTATTGTAAATTTGCTCTTGATTGACTGCTGTTGAGAATTCTAGTAGCAACTTCTCATTGTGGTTTAGTTTGAACTGTACAGGAAGCACAAAGTGGGATTTGGCCACGACTTTGGCCATCCATCAACACTTTGGTATTTGTATTCGTTATTTTTCAGCTCCTAGGAGCCAGGGAAAAGCAGACGTGAGGGGAAAAACAAGACATTCTAATTAGAGACGCTCCTACAAATACCATCAAATCCACCTCTCTGTAACTTCATTATGAGTCTCTCATTTATTTTCCTACAATCCTCTGTTTAGTCTCAAAATAATCTCTGAGGGCCTGATCCTACCAATTGACTTTATTGGGAGCTCTAACTCTCATAATGCTAACAACTTGTTTTGACACAGAATGATCTCTCCCTGGTAGCCAAGGCCACTCATTTCCTACCAGCTTCACTAGTACAAAAGGATGTTTGGTTGGTCGTTGGCTTTGAGGGGGCAAGTGTTGCTTGATTTCTTTCTTTTCTGCTTTTAAACAAGCTTAGATTTTTACTCATCTTCTCAGAGATAAGTCCAAAAGATGCTCATATAATTCAGCCAAAGACTCCTAAAAGAAATTCCTCCAAAATTCTGAACATTTTTTTTTTAATTAATGCTATGGGTAGATCAGTGGTATTTTTTAAACAGTCCAACAATACAATAAATAAACAACTGACTCTGAAACTCTACAGACAGTCCAACAAAACTTCAAGTTTCTGCTTCAGTAAGACCTTTTCTCCTAACAGCTACCACAGAAAATTTTATTATGTTTAACCAATGCAAACTACGCATGTTCACTGTGAATTTGAGATTACTTTATTTATCCCAGTGATACCGTAAACCTAATAAAAACTGTAGCCTGGATGATTATATCACACTAAGAACCAAAATAACTACATAGTATTCTCTGTGCTTAACACAGCCTAACCCCAAACTGATTTTAAGGATAACATTTTCAAACTTAAGAGATTTCTCTGTAATGTCGCATTTCCCCTTACTTACACATTTATAACATTATATTTCCTTCTGTTGAATTTTTATTGTAGGTTTGGTGTCTCCTTCATTGTACTTCTTTATTTAGGGGGATATTCTTATACCTATATCTTATCCAGTAACAGAAATATTTATTCCTAACACTTTTACTTAAGAGAATAACGAACACAGAACTTTTAACAAAGAGTGAGGGTTTAAAAGCCTGCTCCTTAGGTAATTTAAATAAGCATGTGTTTGTGAGCATGGGAGAACCTCAGCTGCACCTCCAGCATCAGACAAAACGGCTTTATAGAGCAACAGCAACAGAACAATATTGGTTTATATCCTCTTAAAATTCTACAAGACTTTTGTAGCATGATTTTTTCAGTATATTTTTGGTTGATCTGGTTAGCACCACAGCCTACAGTCTGCATTTCAAGTATCCATGTTTATTTTCATATATTTATTTAAACAAATCAGGGAGTTAAAATAATTCCAGGTCTAGTCTCTTCACAGTGGTCCCTAGATGACAAGAACACACAGCAATTCCCAGTCCTCATGCTATTTTGGCCACTTCAGCATCCAATATCCTGCCCCCAAAGCCAATTCAAATCAATGGACTGATTCTCATCAGCTGCTATGGATTTGGGATCAGGTCTTTACGTGCCAAAATTCAGCTTAATATTTCCTACAGGAGCAGAGCTGTGTGCTCAGGGAGCCTGAACCCACACAGAGCAGCATGCAGAGTGGAAGCAGAGAAGGTTCCTTTTTAAAAAATACTGAAAGGACACAAATAAAAAGCCATGATGGTTCAGTGTGTTACTCTCCTTCCTGTTGCTGTGGATGTTGAAATGTACTGTCCCAGTTTTCAGCCCTCTCAGATGGAATTCTCCCTAGGTGCAAGAGACAGAAAGATCTTCAAGATATTTGCTGCCAGTCCTAAGACCAGGTGGGCTTTGACAGCTTTTATAGGAGCAACTAGACTCCACTACACACAAACCAGTTTTTTCTCTCCCACCTCTCCAGGGTTTATTCAAGTTTTGGCTTCATTTTCCATTTTTGGTCTGCTCCATTTCCTAGTTTTCATTCATCCTGACAACTCTGCTTCATGAAAACAAAAGAAGGGAGGAGGGGGAGAAAGGGAGGGGAGGAGGAGAAATCCTACCCAAAATTAAAAAAAAAAAAAAAAGTCCAACCCAGAGAGTTTGTGCCAAATACAGTTAAGGATGGTTGGGGAGAGGGGAGGGTGGAAAAATAAATTCAAGTCACTTTCAATCAAGTGTCACACCTTTAAATAGTGGTTAAATCTTTGCATTATGCAGCTCATCCCTTTTACAACATGGGGTTCCCGTAGAGAATTCCCTGTTTACACTGGGAATTCCTCCAGGAGAGCATCAATAAAGCTGAACAGATGTCAGGGTGGAATGCCAGCGGCAGTGGCTGTTGTCAGGGGTGGTGGGGAGAGAGGCAGGAAACAATAAGAGGCGGCATCTGCTGCACAAAGCCCCTGCGTGTGGGTCAGGGTTTGCCAGTGTGTCGAGATTCCACCCTCTCCTTTGTCTGGGCACATCGCCTCTCTTGTTCCGGGATGACAGGGGTTGACACATGTCACCCAGCCCTATCAGAAAGGCTATTTGTTTGGCTCTTGCATATGCACCAGCGTTTCTGACCTCCTCTGCTTGGAATACATTGAGGAACGCTGAGAGGGGCAGGCGGGGAACCTGGATGGGGGGGGGGGGGGGGGGGGGGTAGGTGGGGAACACAACAAAAAAACCCAACCTCACAGGTCATCCCTGATGCACAATTTCATTAAGCACTTTGTGTCCAAACTGAGGATGGAGTTGCCCTTCTTTTAATTAAAAGCATGATTGATGAAACTTAACAGGAAAACCTGGGATTTGAAAGACAAGTCTGCACAAATTCTTGAATCAAATGTTGGTTTATAATTAATGTCTTTAAAAAATAAAAGTTATCAGCCTATAAAGAAAAAAAAAACAACAACCTGAACTGATCTGCAGGAGTAAATAACAATACTCAGCTGAAGAAGCTGAGCTTCAGTCTGACTGCAAATTTAATCACTACCTTAACTAAAGGCTGGCACTAACAGACTTTTGAAAGTCCATGCCAAAGCTCACACAAGATTTGAACCTCAGCATGACTTTGTATTCAGGCCTTTTCATGGCTTTCATGATTAAAAAGTTAGAGAATTAAACAAGAGTGTAAAAGCAGAAGATAAGTTAACAAGGAGAGCCCATACCAGTGCTAAGTAAGGAAACATCCTGGGGTCCCTTCCCCCAAAACTGGTAAATTGTGCATATTTGAATATCCATAATGGAATTCTGACAAAGTCTGTGTACTTTTCAGAAAGGTTAACAAGAAAATAAGGACAATTTGGATAACTTTTCCCCTGTATGAAGAACTTTTTGTTACAGTATTATCCTTTCACCCAATTAATATTTAGACTTATTTTAAAATTATCTCTACTAAAAATTCAAAGCTGCCCAAAACACTGTTTTGATTTCCTTTGAACAGCAGTTTTCATCAAAATAATAAAATATAGTTCAAACAGAAATGTATTTGTTTTATGAAGTGCAGTAACTCTTCCGTGAAAAATAACCTCTAAGTAGTAATATTTGATTTTTGGAGCTGTGAACAAAGCCACAAGGCCAGCTTCTCACTGCCAGGATCCAGCCTGCACCGCTCCCAGGATCCAGCCTGCACCGCTCCCAGGATCCAGCCTGCACCGCTCCCAGGATCCAGCCTGCACCATTCCCAGGATCCAGCCTGCACCATTCCCAGGATCCAGCCTGCACCATTCCCAGGATCCAGCCTGCACCGCTCCCAGGATCCAGCCTGCACCATTCCAAGGATCCAGCCTGCACCATTCCAAGGATCCAGCCTGCACCGCTCCCAGGATCCAGCCTGCACCATTCCCAGGATCCAGCCTGCACCGCTCCCAGGATCCAGCCTGCACCATTCCCAGGATCCAGCCTGCACCATTCCCAGGATCCAGCCTGCACCATTCCCAGGATCCAGCCTGCACTGCTCCCATGCCCCTCCTGCTCCGAGGGGCAGGCTGCAGGAATGAGTCTGGCTGCAGTGAGCTGCAGGGAAATACTGAGTGTCGCACAGTCAAGGTTTTTAGCTAAAACAAAATGCTTTAAGCTGAAATTTTCACATCATCTTTTGTCTCCTACTAATATCCTAGCTGTGAAAGGGACATTTTTTAGAAAGCAGAATCTCAAGTTACCGGGAGGGAAAGCCCAATCTTTCATCCAAAGGGATTTAGAGATGCATTGCAAGCTGGCACTCTGCAACTGTGCCGAGTCCAACCTTTGAACTTTCCTCTCTCTAAATTTCTTCATTACTTTCAAAAGTTCAAAAAAGAAACGCATGCATGTGGAGTTTATAATTTCTCTCTGATTATATGCCTGCAAAACAAAAAAGAAATCCCACTTTTTTATCTTTATATGCTTCAGAGGTTCAGTGTTTGGGGTGGGGTTTTCCCCCCATTTGACAATTAGAAATTATTTTTGGCTGCTGTGTAGCTAGCAAAGGTTAATTGGTCTTGCTGCTGTAAAATACTGAATTCTGATCACTTGATTAATGAGGTGTCAGAAGCCACAAGTAACCAACACTTTTTTGAAGGAAATACGCTGAAATAAAATGTACGTTTAAAGATTTAATGTTTCTCCCACCCTAGAGAAGGCAGCTGTTCCAAAGACAGTTTTAGCATTCAGTGTGGTCAGAAACAAAAATAAAGTAAAAAACTTACTACTCCAAATCAATTAAGCTTAGGGAAAGAACCCACCAAAATTTTTGTGGGGTGTAACCCCTTTAATCTGTGAAAACTTGAAATGAGAAATTATTTGGGCTAGCTTTCTGGCTGGCACAAAAGAGTGAAGGGATGCAGTCGGACCCGAGCTGGGAGTCAGACCAATGAAGCATGCAGTGCACTTCCCAAATTCCCTACCTGCTTCCTTCACTTCTGTCATCAGTAACAGCACAGAACACACATATTGAGATGAATCCTCAGCTTAAAAAAAAAAAAGAAGAATCTTTCCTAGGGAAATTTAAATAGACCTCATGCAATTTTAAGGAACATAAGTTTTGTGTATATTTGTCTTATGTCTGCAATGAAAAACAAGTGGTAAATAGTATTAGGCTCCAATTTGCCTCCACTCAAGAGCAAACTGATCTCTCTCTACTTGTGCTATAGATGCACTTTGTCACAATAAACCACTGTATATTATGTTTATATATGTCCTTCAGGCATGTCACAACAGTTTGGCATTCTGAGTTGCTCTACCACTGTGTACATTAAATAGTCATGTAGTTACATTAAACAGTGGGGAGTTCACACTTCACAACCACTCAGTGTTTTAAAACAGATGTGGGCTGTCTGCTGTCAGGCTGTAATAGAAAGACTTAGGAGGATCTTGGTGGGAATTTAATCTCCAGATGATTGAATGCTCCCCAGTCCCTTTCCACCAGAGCTCCCCTCCTCCTGGAACCCCAATTCTGAAGGAGGAGGACGTAAATTAATAACTAACTGGGCCCTACAACTTTGGCACCACCGAGAGCAGAGCGGGGAAAGGAGGGGGGAGAGGGGGTGATTCGGAATTCGGAGTACTTTGCAGCTCAGAATATTTTTGAGTGGGGTGGGCTAGAAAGAGTACCCAGGGATTTACTGACAGGAGAATTTTTGACAGTTGATGGACAGATGAATTCCGTCATGGAAGCGTTAGTCGAAAGCGGCAAGGCCAGATGGAAACTCACAGCTTGTCTTTAATATTAATTTTCTCCCCCCCTCCTCTTTTTTTTTTTTCTCTTTTGCAGGAGATCAGAATTCCCTAATTCCCTAAAATGTTTCAATGCATCTTGAGGTATTATTTTTCCAACGCCTTTACCCACCTACTCTTAATAAGAAGTGCTCCTTTGTGTTAATGTTATTTTTTTCTCTTTCCTCTCTGCTTATTCTCCTGCCCCCCCAAGAGTCAAAAGAAATCAAGGAGAAAGGAAAAAAAAAAAAAAAAAGAATCAGTATAGCTACACATCTGTTAAAAAGTCTGCCTGGGCTAAAATACACATAGATGAGTAATATCTTAACCTTGTACAGTATTTTAAAGATACAGATGAACCTGGTGTACCTAGTGAGTTTTAGCTGAAAAGAAAGAGGACCAAATAAACACCTGAAAAAAGGAACAATCAGGAAGGAAGCCCTAATGACATAATCTATTTTTTTAATAGAGGAAAAAACCACAGAAGTGGGAGTGCAACTGCATGTCACCTTCCAGAGATGTTTCAGCAGTTGCACAGAGAGGTCTCTTCCAATTCAAACAAATTGATACGACAGAGAATCAAGTATCACCCAACAAAGTCACACATCTAGATTTTTCTTCCAGGTTTGTTCACAACCTTGGCTGTCAGAACATCTCTCTTAAAATCAAAATTGATTGCCAACAGCCCTTAAAAAAAACAAAACCAAACCAAAACAAAACAAACAAACAAAAAAACAAACCAGCTTCATTTCCCTAGTATATCTTTGTGAAACTGATGTAAATAAACAATGATGGTTACACTGAAAAAAAATTATGCCACTATCCTCCTTTTCAGAAGTCCTATATCCAGTTGGGAATGAACCATATGGTTCTATCATAATTTAGCAGGTAGGTTCCTATGGATATTTGCTCAGTAGAATTCCAAGAAGGAAGCAATAAATATCTTTTTCCAGCTACTCTAGTGAATTAAATCACATAGATATGTGTACAGAACTGTCAAAAGACTTGTAGAAAGTATCTCCCTTTCCAGAAAACTCACTGGATTAATCTTATATGTTCCAAACAAAGGACATTCTAGTTTTGCAATCTCAGGAAATTCAGAGATATTCTCTGGTAACCGTGTTGCTCCAATCCAGCTGCATATTAACAGGCTTGAAGATGATTATTTTACATTGAAACCAGAACATATGCACAACCTGTACATTTGTTTTCTTCTCAATCTTGCTTATGTGCAAACATTTGCAATCTAAGATGACTGACGTGCAGTACGATGCCTTTTTGTAACTGAAGTAATTAAACATTTGGCCAAACTGCTAAAATCAGCATTATATGATGGAACTAGAGTTTGGGGGAAAACAAAATACCACTCCACGGCTGCAGGCACACTCATTCCCAGAGATCTGTTTGAAGCACTATCCCAACAGAAATAATGGCTTGCACAGAACTTCAGCAGAGGTTCCCTGTAACCGGAATTGCAATTTGCACATTACAATCCAAAATGTGGGAAATGGACAAGGATCACGCACAGATGATGCAAGAAACAATTATTCATATTTAATGTAAGCACCATGCCTGGTGCTAAAAGTGCTCTTGAACATATGACCTGTGATTGTTTCATCATACACTTAGTACCTCTGCATTTTTGCAAGGCTGAGACCCTTCCTCATAATACTGGTTACATTTACTTGCTGCTTCACTGCAGCAGGATTCTGCCCTCCCTGACAACAGACTCTTGACTCCAAGAGCTGCAAACCTTCATGAATTTATGCTGGGAATTTAAAGAACAAAACAAGCTAGAAAACACAACAATCAAAACTGGATCTGAACCAAGGAGTAGCTCAGACGAATATCACATCCCAACGCCCATGACTGTGAATCTGGAAATTAATCCAAACCTTGTGGCTCAGACACATCCTTATTCACAGCTGCAGTTTTCACATAGTTTTGACACAAAAACAGCAACATTAGCCACCCACACAGGTCAGGAAGTCCTCTCAACCTTATTAGCAAAGCTGGTCCTATTTTTGAGCCTGGAAATGTACCATCTTCCTTCCCCAGTCATCACCCTATCAATCTCCCCAACTTATACAAACATTAAGATTGAAAGATTTTTGCACACACCTGAATGCAAAAATTGTGAATTTTTACCTTCCTCCATTGTTAATAAAGGACAACTGCCAAGGACCTTGGTTAGAGATGAGTCTCGTTGTGTTACACTCGTTCTTTGGGCAAGAATCTCACACACACATTTAAACCAGTAAACTGAGATACCCTCCAAACATATCCTGAGACATCCCACCAAAGCAAAAAATGATTCCTAGTGAAATGGGAATCGCACATCACATGCTGCCCTTCAACAAGAGACATCTCAGAGGGACAACTGCCCCAACTACACCAGTTCATTTCAAGCCTGCATGCAAGGATCTGCAATTTTAAAACTGAGCAATTTTGCCACAGTCAGAATTGCACGTGTCCTGGATAAGAGAGCTGTGGAAACATTTCTGATTCCGGTCAAAGATATAACCTTTCAGTCACTGATCAAGATACCATTCAGCATTAACAAATCATCCTAAATTAAAAGGCCGCTTCATGACAAACCACTGCTTCTTTCTCAGCAAAGGATTTTCTTAATCATAAAACAGGTGATTAAGAAAAGGTGTCTGACCCATCTTCAGCAACAGATACAGACTATGAAAAAGAGAATTAATCAGGAATGACTCCCCTAGAACATGGTTATTAGAAGGGTATCATAACCAAACCTTCATCGCCCCTGGTGCAGTGGCATAATGAGGCAAAGGGAATCACCAGGATCCAGAAGAAGGCCCGGGGGGATCCCTAGAAGAGGTGCAGCACAGAATCTTTGCCATAAATAGGCCATCTGATCACCTAAGGATCTGCAATCAAGTCAGCACTTTGTTCAGATTTTAAGGTAGAATGTAGATTTTTTTCCAAGCCTATTCTGTTGGAAAAGCCTATGTCTACTTCCTTTTTATTCTGCAATTTTCTCTTTATCCTCAGCCCCCTTTCTTTGCCCTGTATCCATGCCCTCTACACAGGGTGAGGACGTTGCAAGCAGCAACAGTTTTCCATCTGCCCCATATTACCTTTGGTACTCATGGGGTGATGTTTTGGTGGAGGTGGGAAGAGTCTGGTGCTCTCCTGAGAGTTTTATTTTTGCCCTGGCATTACCACCACCTCCTGTCCTCCACTCTCGAGCTGGCTGCATTTCAATAGGCCTGTGTCCCTCTTGCAAAACACTCTGGGGATGCTGTGTGCCAAAGACTGTAAGCTATACATTATTATTAGCTGTGCTTCTATATTACTAGCAACAGGAATGTGTCTTCAGATGCAGGCTTTCAAAGAATTTGATGAACAGCCACTAAGTATCAACCCTCTTCACGTCTGCAAGGTAAATAAGAACATTTCCCTCCAGACCTGCTGGGGTTGTTAGTGGAAGCTAGAACTGAGGCACCGAGTTTCCTCTTCATTTTGTTGGTTACCTTATAGAAACCCAGTTCTCTCAGGTCCTGCTCTCTGACTGTCACCACCTCTGATCTAAGGAAAAGGCTCTGTGAAGCAGCAAGAGCTCAAAACTCCTTCAGGAGCGACTTGACTCCTGAACTCAAGGTCACTGATTCACTGCTGCACTGAGCAAGTAGCAAAAAAAAGTAGTCAGTGTTGCTAAGTTCAAGCATAAGCTGATGCAAGCAAACACAAGGTGATTGACCATCACCAAATTACTGACAGAGGCATCATGAGAAACAGGGATTCACTTGAGGAAGGAGGGAATAGGAACAACGAGAAAGCCACTGACTTCAGGTCACAAAAATTATTCTTAATTGTGCTGTAACAAACTCTGCTTTTGGTTGCAGGCCCTGTAGCATGATTTTACTTTTTCTTTTTAATAACAGTGAAGTTATATTTTAATGTATCTACCTGCAAACTCTTGATGAAAATGTGCTCTTTTTAATGGTGGTATTTACAGTGCTGCCAGTCAGCTAACTTGTCTTATTCTGCAAATAAAAAAATCTAGTCCTATTTTCCACCTGTTCATGTTCTGCCTTGTTGGTTTTTTGGGGTTTGTTATGGTTTGGTTTGTTGTTTTTGAATGCTGTTTCCATACTGCAACACCATCTTATCAACTTCAGCCTCAGGGTTTGAGGGGTTTAAGCATTTATTTGGAATCTTCTGACATCTCTGCCTTGCATTTACACAGGATTTGTCATTCAGAATCCTCTCAGACTGCTTTCTCCTATGTTACTTTCATCTGGTCCAAACTTTTAATCCAGAATGTGGGACCAGAGCTGTTCTCTAACACCTTAAACCCTCAGGCCTCGTCATTGATAAATACTTGTTGGTCATAAAGTCCTTTCTGACTCATGGAACAGGACTGCCCAGGACACCCAAAGACTCCAAACACAAGTTAATGGGAGAAAATTCTAATTCCCATGTTATTAACAGAGAAAATGGTGTCTAGAAAGACACCGACCAAGTCAGTCCTGGTAAAGTGCTGTAAACAAGAACTCTCTTTTAGGTCTCACTTCTAACTTCATATAGGCCAGCAATCAATCTCTTCAATGACAACACCTCCAGATATTTGGGAGAGCTCAGATCAAAATCTCAATCTCTTTATCTCTATAATAATAAAAAAAAAACCAACCACAACCTGAAGCAAATAAACAAATCTAGTTGTACAAACAAATATAGTTGTATAAACATTCCTTAGCTAGAATAAGGAGGTTGTGGAAAAGGGTGGGGAGAAAGCAAAGAAGAGAAACTTGAGAGCTCATGTGAAAAGGGCGGAATAAGAAGCTAGTTCCAAAATGAGAAGTCCTGTGCCAAATGCATTGCAAAGAACCCCCATTACAGAGATGCATTACAGAGAGCTGAAACCCAGAGCAGGACAAGGCAGCTGGCTGGGCATGCACTAAGTGGCAAGGAACCACCATCACCTCCCATTATGGTAACCATCTGCAGCTCTAGGTATATACAGATTCTTACTCTTAAATATCAACAGGTTGTTCTCCCCAGCCTGTGACAGAAGATTCCACGTGCAAACCTCTGATCTGTCAGAAATTCCCCACTCCTACCTCCTGCTGCAATTCTCTCTGCTTCCAGTGCAGACAGGCCAGCACACTTTCACAAAACCCCTTTGCTGGGGAGGTGCATCTTGTTTGTCTACTTGTAAACAGTTCATGGCTAAGACACAATGGGATGATCCTCAGAACTACCCAGTGTGCCCCTTGCTTTTTTGCAGGATTTGTTGCTGCACATTTGTTGCTGTAGGTTTCAGCAAGTCCCTGTGCTGCACTGAGCCAATCCCAGTCCTGCCAAGCAGGCAGACAAGCTCCAAGATGCATGATGCCAGAAGAGCTCCCAGTGTCACAGGCTCCTCATTGAGGACCCCAGACTCTTGAGATGTATATGACACCTTTTTAAAGAAGGGAGGCCAGATTTGCACCACTGCCATTTCCCCCAGGGACAATGGGATACCTGTGAAAGGCGACAAATAATGGAAGGTCCCCTCCCTGGAAGTGTTCACGTTTGTCATCTTGAACCACCACAGTATTTGTAAGTTTGTCTGTTATTCTTTTAAAAAAAAACAACAAAACAAACCTAAACTCAAAATACAGTTGACTATACTCCCTTCTCAGGCTACCTAGTCAAAGGCTTCAGCATTACCTTTCCTGCTTTAGAAAAAGGAGCTAAACACTGGTCCAGAATTCTCCCTTATTCAGCCCTCTCAGTAAGGGAAGAAGGTGAAGAGTCCAGGCCTCCAATGTGGTGACAGTGCTGTCCATATGCACATCTCACTACTCTGCATCTGTTCCACATTTACAGGGGGTTTACACTGGTAGTTTTACAGCTGTTTAGGCATGTAAGTAGCATCTATACTTAAAAGACTCCATAAACGGAAGGGTGGGGGGAAAAGGGAAGATATATGAATCAGAAATGGAGGAAATAGAAAAGGAAGGTGGCCAGATGCTGCTTTAAAAGTAGGCATAACAATCCTGTTAATGATCAGGATCTGTGTCCCTTAGAAAGGCATTTGATTTTGCATGTTTATTTCCTTATTTATTAGCAAGTTTGTTTTAAATTATCAAAGACTGATGCAGCAAACTTAAATTAGGCAGCACTTCCAAGGAGGGCAGGCAGAATAATGGCTGCAATATTAGATCTGTGCCTCTAGACCCTGGAGATGTGCCAAGGGCCTTCAAATTTGCACAGGAGCTGGGCATACTAAAAAGTCACTGTAAATTCTGTAACATCCATTAATTGAGAATCAAAACTATCTAAAAAGGGTTGAAAAGGGGTTCTCATAGTAGGATGGAGAAGCCTTCCCCACTTGCCAGTTCTTAGTTTGAGAGCTCTCTAGGATTTGAGAAGGATGACTCTGGTAGAGCAGAGTAGCAAAATTCATGACAGATAACAATTTAAGACAAATATTTGTGATAATTTTTTTAACAACACCCTAAAAGATAAAGGAAATGTTGCGCAACAACCACTCATACTTGAGAGCAAAACAACAGCTGTGAAAAAGCACCACAAATTCCTTCTAGAGCTCAAAGGACAATAGACTTTCTAGCATCAAGACATTTTATACTTGAACAAAGTATTAAAAGATGCTTAGACATCAAATATCCCTTATTTTCTTTCTTAATTGGAAAAAAAATAAATCCAGAGTCAGAGAGCCAAGTCCTAAATGCCGCAATTAGAAATAAAAGAGCAAACAAACCTACAATGATTTAGTTAATAGCTAATATTTAATTTCTCATAAGCAATATGTAGGTCTGATTTATTATTGTTGCCTTAGATTGCTTAAGGTCTTACTCCCTTTAAAACCAGCCTGCTTAATTGCTGTGATTACATGAGATGTTAAGCTCTCTTGAAGTCTCAGCTACAAATATTTATTGGACTAGTTTGCAGAAACTGGTATCGCAGAGCATAAACACCTAGTAGAAAGCTCAGAAACAATTATATTGTCCATACTTTGGCTTCAGTTCACCTGATCCCAGCTTTGGAGGCTAACAGCAGCTGCCACAGTTTTCATTAGTGTCATTAGTACAATCTAGCCACAGACATTCAACTGTCTGTCCAAAAAATAGTCTGGGAAGGCTGGACTGATTTCACCGAATACCAACAAAATACCAAATATATCCAGTTTCTCTGAATCAGAAAATTATCCAGTGGTTACATGAAAACATAGATAACCAGAAAGCACAAGGACTGGCACAACAAATCAAATCTTACAGTGCTCCATATTCTAAAATGGTCGGTCCCAAGTGCCTCCAGAAGGAAGCACTAAGAGAGACAACTACTGCAACACTTGCTCAAAGAGAATTTCTGCTTGTTCTGAAAGCCACTAGCAGTCAGTTTAAACAGTATAGCACATGGATTTCTTTCTCTCAAAAACTAGACATCTAACAGAGCACCGACTAGCCCCATAGTCCTTATCACTGCTGTAGCAGAAAGCTGCCAGCTTTTATCACAGCACTGGGTCACTTAACCAAGTCCTGGTCTCTGAGCCAGTCTCAGGCACCATCATAGCCAGACACAGCAGTTAAGTCACAGGACAGTGCAGCCTAAAGCCACATGGAAGTTGGCTTTAGCCCTGCCACGGGAGCTGTAACATCTCTTCATAGCTCTTCTTTTAATAACCAATAACTTTAACAAATTGCATCTTGAAGGTTGTTGATGAAAGAGATAGGGGAGGGAACATTTAAATCCATATAAGTATTTATCTTATTAAATCCCTGGTTTGCTCCTTGAACTCACTATCATCTTTATAAAGAGTGTCATTTAACCTCTCCCTGTCTTGTTTTCCTCATGTATGGCAAGTGTCATGGTAACACATGAAGTTGTTCGTAAGCTTTAAAGTGAAGGTAGAAGTCAAAGAAGTCTTGTGTAGGCAAAAAGGGTCACTTACCTTCAGACACATAAACACCTAACACACCAATGAGTGTGGTTCTTTCCAACTGACTTGAGTTACATCCCAGTTTAGTGAAACAATTTTCCTGGACATGCTCTTAAAAAAAGTCACCAGGGCACATTATAGACTGAGTTACAAGATGAGGGCCTAAGACCATGAATCCATAAACCACAGTCTAATTTGGTCAAACCCAATTCAAAGACTGCCATTCATTTTTGCTGCTGTCTTCACCAAGCTGTGGTCTTGTGCAGCACTGCACTTCATTTATTAGTATCAACAGGAGACACAAAATGCTAACTTTCCTACTTCGTAAATGACACACAAGACCAGGGTCGCGTATCAGACCCTTCAGAAACCTACCATAGTATTTATAATGTATGTATTTAAGTACATAAGTTGAAGACACAAGAAGTCAATGAAAAGTAATTAAGTCAGTAGGATCTCTAGGGTGAATGCAGTTACACTGCTAAGGAGGACAAGGCATAATCCCTGGACTGTTTATTCTCTCAGCTACAGCTCTATGAGTACAATATTAAAGGAGTGTGGTTCACTAGCTGAAGTCCTAGCCCAGATACTACTCTGAGCTCTGCTTACAGGCTATGTGATTATTTGGCAAGTCACTGAGACCATATTTCTTACTTTATGTGCTCAAAACAATAGGAGACAAATGGCTAAATGCCTCCAAAGCTCATAGGGTTTGGGTTGACCAAGCTTACAGCAGTACAACAGGAGTGACAGGACTTCCCTCTGCTGCTGGGGCCATCTGAAACCAGATATTTAGATAAGTACTCAAAAGCAACTGTAATGTGGGCCATAAAAGGACTTTAGGGAAAGAATACAACAGCATTACTCATCAGATGAACTGCAGAAACGGAAACAAAACTGTCATTATCCTGCCCAACTGCAGGGAAAAATGGGTTCATATTCACAACAGTTTAAGCAAATAAGCCCACTTTGTAATTAGGAAGAACATACCCACTGTCAATTGCCACAATGTGGGCTTATTTATACAATACATGATAAATGTTGACTGTGCAACCATATGCCTAGACTTAGGCATAAATATTCCACTGTAGAGAGGCAGAAATTAACAAACACAATTCAGACAATGATAATAACAAGAAAAACCTGTAAACAAGACTTTTACATCCTACTCTCTTTATAAGGAGTCCAGAAGCATAAACCCTGATAGTCCCTGAAATGACATCACCTCCTCTTCCTGAAGAGATATTGTCAGATGATGAATGAGCAAATCCCTGAGCCCACCTCACACCTCAATGCTGAATACTGCATGATCCAAACAAATCTGGGCCTGTAACACGCGAGGGGCAAGAACAAGTTATATTAAAAAATCAGCTCCCTGTAAAAGGCAACAACCAGAACTAAGCTTAGACCTGCCGGTCACTACAGACTCACAGAGAAAAACTTTCAAAAAAGAACATTAAACATGAATGCACCTACTTTCAGCATTATTTCCCCTCTTTTTTTTTTCTTTTCTTTTTTCTCTCTCCCCCTGCCAGCCCCCTCCCTGCCACTTTCTACATCTGTACTTTATTCAATGAACACATCTGCATTCTTTCTTTCTGTTTTTGGCCAGAAACTCTATCCAACCTTTATCACTGACACCTCTCTGCAGTTTCAAATTCCAACCTTGTGCCAAATCCCCATTTCCTGCTGCTTAATTTCCATTCATTTACTCTTGTTTTTGCTTCTTCTGCCATTCCCAGCATGGACCAGCTCCAACCCAGCTTCTTCTAATTTTTTAAGGAAGGCTCCCTATTGAGTGCTATTGGAACTTGATCCTCTGCTCCAAGCCAATGGCTGGCTATTGTTTATACTACCTAACAACAGTTGCCAATATTACTGCTTTTTTCCTTTTCTTTATTTCACTCTTTAAGTGTATATCCTAAGACCCAAGAGAACTCCTCTCCACATATGGTGACCCATTAGGTCTGGTTTTATTATTACTTCTGCAGAATCTGAAGTAGCCTCTTTATATACATTTTTAAAAAGAGTTTTTTTAAAAAAACAAGAAAGTCTGTGGTGTCTTGTTTACACAGGTCTGTTGATCTGGCTCTGTTCCTACCTCTGGAATAACCTGGCATTAAGACTCTGGTCTTTAAAGAAAAATCATCCTCTTAGTGGTTCAGTAAAAGATCTGTTTCATGCAGGTGAAACCCAAAAGCTGAGCTGCAGCAGAACTGAAGTCCACACTTTAACTGTCCAGAGTGCAGGAACTTTCCAAGTTATAATTGCACAGAACTATTCTAGGAGGTTTGCAAAATGTCTCTCCCCTTTTCACACATAAAGGAAATACTTTTAATAAGTAGGAACTGGAGTCTCAGTGCTCTTATTCAGCCTGAGCAGATGTCATCTGCCAACAGAGAATCAGAGCATCAGGTAAAGGACTAAGATGCTAAGGCAAAAGTAGCCTTATACAAACACTAGGGTTACACATGAAATTGTTTCCCTCAAGTTGCAAGCTGAAAGGGCTGCAGCTCTCCATCAATACTGGGCTTGGTGGTTTTCTTCCATGCTCATTGGCTCTTCTTCTGGATCAACTTCTCCTTAAGACCTCCTTCCTCTAAGTCAGCTTATTCCAGTTATCTCTATATGTTTTCTTGGACTCCCATTCAAATTAGCCTGTCTCCTCTGCTGGAAAAGCTCACAAACTTCTCCAGCTCTCCCTAAGCATTCTTTTCCACTCTTCTAACAGCTGACCACTCCATAAACTTTTTTATCCAAGGACTTTCTAAATTTAAATAAATATTCCTGGCATCACTGTTTGTAGCACTCATGCCTTCCCCTCTCCAAAATAAGCCCTACAAACAGTGGGTAACAGTAGCACTAAGGCCTTCTGCTCGCTCCCCTCTGGTGGAATTCACAGGTTCAACTCCTCTTCTAGCAGCTTTCAGCACCTTCATCTTTCTTAGATTTGGGCCTTTCTCCTGCAGCCTAAGGACTATAGATCTGAAATTTCATGTCAGCTAACCAGTTACTCAAATAGCTCTACTTCATTTCAGACACTAGAGGACCTAATTCGAAGGACACTCAAGGGGAACACCATGTACTACACTTCAATGGGAACTGACTGTGTTTTGCAGCTGGCCAGACTAGATCCCCACCATCTCCCTAAAGCTTCTCATTTGACCTCACTGTGAGGGAATAAGAAAGAATTCAAGCAGAAGCCATGCTCAAAACTCTGAAATGCACTCCAACACATTCTTCTGCCCCTGGCTTGTGTAGCACTGGTGTTGTATCTCAAGCTTTCAAAGGGAGTTTGACTCCTTGTGAACTTTTATAACACAGATATGTTGCCCACTTTGCTGAGCTTTATTCTCTTTTTATTTATTATATTCAAAGTAATAGTAGTAAATTTTAAAAGCAACATGCTTCTTCACATTTTTGGTTCTGTTTCCACATTTGCTAGCAGCGATTGCCCAAAGGCAATAATCATCTGCCAAAGTCCACTTGCCAGAGTCAAGATCTAACTCTGAGGAAAACAAAGTGAAGTTTCAACTTCTATACAGGCATAAAACAGCCCAGCAGGTAAGGGGTAAGGTTATGATTTGGAAAAACTGTTTCTAGATGTAGCTCTGAACAAGACAGTGAAAGGGGCCATGAAGGGCAATGTCCTTTGATGAAATCAGGGGAAACTACAGGACTATTTTGGGTTCCTCTGATCTATCCTGTAATCCTGCCACTTTCTCTTCCAGATCAATAGCTGGTTATCTCTATTTGGACAAAGAGCTCATCACAGAAACTAGTATCTTTTCCTCAATTCCTAAAACCATGATTTTTCATACTAATTGCTGTGTCAAAGACACTACAACTGAGTACTTCAAACTCTACATTCCAAACAAACTCAGCCAAGATGAGTGAAAGGCTTCCTCTGGACTGCATCTTCTGAAATGCTGTGTGGCATTCCTAGGAATCAAATATTACATGGTCCCAGTAAACCAACGCTAAACGGTCAACAAGGTGGAAATGATGCCTCAAAGATTTCACTGTCCTTCAACCCTGACCCATCTGAAGAACGTCAGATGAGGATAAGAAAAACTGCCCACTCAAAATGCAAAGGCTCTGAGCTCCCAGGTTTTGACAGGCTCAGATGAAACCATTCCTCCTCCTGCAGATCATGGGAGCTCAGCTTTCTTTTTTGGAGAAGGAACAAAACCAGCAAAGTGCGTTCTTACCCCATGTTAATTAGGACATGTGTAGTTATCAAAAGTTAAGATCCTAGCAAAAACACTGAAGTTTAACAAGTCTAAGTAAAGCTTCATCTTCTCTAGTGTCATGTTGACCTGCTAACACGTGTTAAAAACAAGCCTTCTCTTCACCCAGAATGTATCCTGCCACTTGAAACTCATGCATCTGTCTCCCATTTATTTTTATGAAGATATACTTCTCAGTGTAGAACATTCCACTAACATGAGGGGTTTTCTCTAAAACCATGCTTAATATTTCTTTACACATGCTTCATTTGTTATACACTATGGCCTGATCCTGACTGAACCCATGCCAGAAACAGATGCATTTCCCTGGTGCAGAGTGTGCAAAGGTGATATATATTTATTCTTAAATATTTTGTAGTTCTCACCATTAATATGGTCCAAATGGCTTAAGAAAAAAAATGTTAAATATCAACATAATTATTATTAGCATTTTGACAAATACATGAACCTACATCAAGCTTTAATGTGCAAACCACAATAAGCAAAAAAATATTTACAATTAGTTATATTTTTCAGACTAAGAAGTATCAAAAGTAAAAAATATTTTGATTTTTCAAAATATGAGCTTTGATTTTAAAACAAAACTCTTATTTTTAAAATCTAAAGATCACACAAAAATTCTAGTCTAAGTCAACCTGGTATTTCCCATTTTTTGTACTCCATTTTGTTGATTTTTTTTTTTTTAATCTCAAATATTTTAACCAATAAACTGAAAAGCCCAATTAACAACACAGCTCTATTCAAAACACTTAGTTCTGCTTAATGTAACACTCGCACTCCAGAATCAGAAAACTTTGCTGTCAGATAGGAAACAGACTGAGAAGGACGAGTCTTGCACAAGAGAATCTGTTGCAGATTTAACAAATGACTCAGATCTTCCACACCCTGTTACTGAGAACCTTTACCCACAAACTCAGCCATTCCCTGTAAACCTCGTGCAGGATGACAGATGAAGACCAAAACAGCAGGTATCAAGATTCTGGCAAAGTTTCTGCAAGTTTAATGCTAGCCAGTTCTAGAAACCGTCGTTGTTGGCTCTGAAGCTTTGTCGTTACAAATGTAAGATTGTTCACTTGGAGACAGATACCGAGACATCCTGAAGTTAACACTGAACCCAAATCAAGCTGAGGGACTGGGTTTTGTCCTCAACACGGAGCTGCATCAAAAAAGCCAGCTAACTACTTTGTACCTCGGTTTCCCCACTAAATAAATAAATAAATAGATAGATCCATGGAGTAACTGAGGCTGGGATTTAGGGAGTATGCTCTAATCCTAGCACTGCCACTACCCCGCTGTGAAATCCTAAGGAAGTTGTTTCACATGCCTATGTGGTTTCTGTGCTCAACACCCTGTGTTTATACAATCTGATTTGAATGCAAGTTCTCTTTGGCAGGAGCTGTCTTTCTGATGATGGTGAACAGTACCTAACAGAGCTGATCCCAGCTTAGTCTCTGAGCACTACTGCAACACAAACAACAGCAGCTTTGTAAGTGTTGATGGAAAATATATAAATTACTGTTGATCATAAGGGGGGGATAGAGGGAAAAGGTACAATCCAAATACTAAGTGTAGTAACATGAATAAACCCAGATTAATAGATGTCACATATTTTGTTGATGACTTTTGTGTCGGTACAAATTCCATTTTGTAAGAACCCTCAAACTTATGACATCATTTCAAAAGTATTTTGATGTTACTTTCCCCTCCCACATCCTACAGCAGCCTGCTACTCTCTTGGTAGCTTTGTACCCCTGGTGGCCTGTAAATCCTGCTAAGGATAAAAAATAGGGGTATCAGCACAAGGCACGTATTCCCCCCTGTGCGTTTAAGTCCTTCTTAAACCTCTCAAAGGAAACAGCTTTCAGCTCACTACAGCGCATGACTGCAACACAGGATATTTTTCCAGCTCACTGATATTTCATAAATACCATTTGTTGTCATGTGGTTAAATTAAAAACTCAGGATATCAAACATCAAACAGTATGTTAATGTCAAGTATGCTTGAATAAATACTAAAGAGTTCAACTGACTGAAATATGTGGACTACTAGCTAATTAAGAAAGAAGCAGGTGTGAAAAAAACCTAATTTAAGCAATTTTTTTTTTTTTATAATTAATAATGTTTACTTGTAGTTCCCCTTATAATAAGGCTCCAGTTTAACCTCCAGAGAATTCATAGCTGTAATCCAGCATTTTAAAAATAATAATTGAACACGGCGTTTTTAAAAGGAGATCAGTTTTCAAACCAGGATAATCTGCCTGGCACACATTCAGAGAGGATTTTTATTTTAAATAATGATGAAGCATTGTATCAATTGGATCAGTTACCAAATTATTCCAGCAAATTTAAAAAACAAACCAGTCCAGTGTCCATCATGCTTATACCTACAGGGATTACAGAAGTAACAAGGAGAAAAACGTTTGGTGTGATTGCTGCAAAAGCCATCCATTTAACAAAACAAACAAAAGAAAGCAGGTAATTTGGAGGCTGAGTTTTCTGGTGGGTCTGAAACTTCTCAGAGGAACCATGTCTCTATGACATTATGGTCTAGTTTTACATAGGCAAAAAAATAAAAAAACAACATTAAGATTTTTATTTGACCAGTTCTGGCAGCATATACACAGCCAATCAACTAATCCAAGACTGTATTTAATGTAGAATTTCTTTCCAAGAAGGCAAATGGAAGTAAAGGAGGAGAAAATGGCTACAGATGTAAAAACAGACCTGGAATATTTCATTGACATGACATATCTACTGCATTTAATTAAAAGAAGAATGTATGAGAACAATGCATCCTACTCAATCCGGATCAGGGGAACAGAATAGGACTGGATTAGATAGGACAACTCCAATCCCCAGAGAGATTCCCATATTTAATGGGAGCGCCACATGTTTGATATGTAGGGAAGCAAGTGGGTGTTCCTGGACGTGATCCACTATTCATCATAATACCACAGCCTTGTTCATTCCCAGTGAGGAGGCTTAAAACCATGAAACCATATGTAGAATATTAAAAATCATTTAAAGTTAAAATGAACATTATGAAACCATGCACTCCAGCGGAGGCTTCAGTCCAACAGCCCTCAGAGTGCTCACTGTTCCTGTTGAGATTGGTTCGGGGTACACGAAATCACCCCCCCCCTTCCTAGCTGCAATGTTTCAGGGCAGATGATGGTTCTTTACTAACACTGTAGTGAGCTTGTTATCAGTAACTGATGTGACTTTCATACCTACGGCATCAGTGCTTTAATTTATAATCAAAGATCAGAAATTCCAGCTCTACTTTGGCACTCCTGCTACCTGGTGTTTAAACTTTGAGTCTTTTTTCTGACATTAAATTGTTTCTCAGATACAATCAATAACTTTAGTATATTCTCATTGCCATTGAATTAATCACAGCTCTGCCCTAACCACATGGAATTTAATTTCCCATAAGAGAAATGTTTACTTTGGTTTACTTTGTTGGAACTCTACATACTTATACAGTCTATAAAGATTTACTGTAACATATTTTGTTAAGCAACATTAAAGCCTGTGCTGACAGATCTTGTCTTACGTTACTTCACTTACATTCAGATCCTTAATGCTTTTGCTATCCACCACTGCACCAATGAGGCATCAGGGCTAACTTAGAGATGCATGTTTCAAAAGTACATGAAATGCAAGAATCTCGGGGACATTCTGTCTCAAGTTTATTCATGGACAACTGCTCCTTACTTTGCATGAATTTTTATTACAGTCATTATAGCCAACGGGATGAATGAACAGAAGACAAGAACTTTGCTATTTAATTCCTTGTTACACATGAATTTGATCTAAATTGATTGCATCTGAGAAGCTAAAGGAAGCTTACACTAAAGATTAGATAATGCCAGACAAAACAGTCCAGGGACAGGACTCGGAAGATGGGGGGATTGTAGCCTAATAGTGAGGCCTGGCAGTTCATTCCTTCCAGCACCTCTTTCCCCATCCTCCCCTTCTATGGATTTGGCCCATTTAAACTGCAGCACCTGGATGTGCAGCTCTCACACCTCCTCAGGAGCTGCCAGCACTACTGCAGCACCGCACAGCCCAGGCAGCCACGGGCGCTGTGGGCAGGATCACACAACACAGCCCAGCACAGAGCCAGAATCCCTGCCCTCCAAGGGCAAGTGTTCAGAGAGTCTGTGTTTCAAGTGTTTAAGGACAGGTTGGATCAGACTCTGAGCAACCTGATCTAGTGGGAGGTGTCCCTGCCCATGCAGGGGGGTTGGATGTAGATGATCCTTAAAGTCCCTTCCAACCCAAACCATTCCATGATTTTATGAAAACCGAGTTGGAGATCTCAGAAGCTGAAAATTCCCATAAATATCCAAGCACTGGAAAGCAGAGCTACACATACACTTTAGACAATGCTATTACACAGACTGCATTCAAACACTGGGCTTTTGAATGTTAAGCAACCAGTACTAAAATATTGACTGTTGCACTGAGCAAATTTGGTTAGGGAATTCTATCTGGAGCAGACAGACTTTGCCAAAAGCTTCAGCAAACTATTTGGTGGTAAGTGTGACCTGGTCATTCTGATCTTGCCTTTCTCAGCTGATGGACTGGTCCTGCACCATATATTTACTTCACATTCTCACTGTGAGATCGACTTTTACCCAGGATCCAAAAATGACATAAGCAGTGGGAGAAGAAAAAAAAAAAAAAGTAAAAAATAAAAAGTCATGATTGTGTTCATTTCTGGTGAAATCAGACCTATCATTGACTGCGGATGTGAATTCAGTTCACATGCATGCATGTGCATACGCACATTATGGGGGTGGGAGTTGGCAGCTGGGTGGAGAAGAAAGGAAAAAGTGATTTAAAAATATATTTATTAAATCACTGCTGAGAACAGAGGGGGAAAAGAGGAGCCTGGGAATCTGCAGCTGAGGCTCAGCTGGTGAGAAGACAAAGAGAGGCCGCAGCGAATGCACTAGCAGAAAGTCATCTTGAAAAAAAAAGATAAATCCCCCCAAGTTTTCACCCACCCCTCAAGAAATAGCACCATTTTAAAGAGACAGCACAGGCATCAGCTACATAATTTCATGTTAGGACATTGTCTGGCAAGTATTCTGCACAAAGCTAGCATTTGCTACAGCTCCACAAGTTTTAAATGGAACTACTCATGTTAATAAGCTTTTATTATAATTAAATGTTTATTGCAGGTCATAGCAATGCAACCACTTGCTAGTGATAAGGGGACTTGATCAAAGTCAATGCAGCTACTCCCTGGACACTGGTACAGCAGGTACCAGCAGCACCAACCCCTCACTTCAGGGCTGGTGCCCCCTGTGACTGAACCTAGAAGGTCTCAAACAAGCTTCTCCTCACCTGCAGATCCTCTGCAAAACCAGGCAGCTCTAATCCTTCTCCTGACACCACCTTCCTCCTTCCTGGTGTCAACCACAAGACTCTGGGGGGGTAAAACCAAAAACCTCATTCCTTGTCCACCGAGCCACCTAGGCACCCAGGGCACGGGGAGAGCCGATCAACAGCCGCCCCTCGAGCAGCCCTTGGGTGGGAAAAGCTGATGTTGCTGGATGCTGCCGGCTGGGTGCAATTCCTCAGCATCGCACCAGGTGGCTTCAATAACCCGCTCCAAATACTCCGTAGACCCGATCGAACACCGGGTTCAGCCTTCCCTCGCTTTTTAGCTTCCTTGGGAAGGGTGTGGAATTGCTGCACCCCAGACCTGGCGCTGGCTGCCTGGGGCGCCTGCAAGACACGGGCATGGAGAGCGTTAAACCCTCTGCCTCCTCCTGCCTTCTAAACGGAAACAGTCCTACAGAAAAAACCCTATTTAATCAAAACTGCAATGTTTCACAGACAATAATTAGCCTTAAGGGCAATATTTCAACATTCCCATTTTCTCATTTAATTCATTGGTTATTGTACTGGTTTTATTACAGGCGGAATGTAAACATAACTAAAATAATGCAGGGGAAACAATTTACTTATTATTCAATGCTTATTCTGTTGCAACGTGACAATGAAATTTGGCCAGATATTGGGCTGTACGTGGAATAACTCCATGTAAAACAAGAGCTGAGGAAAATTTCAACTACCTGCTTAAACTCAACTACCTGATGAAACTTGTCTTTAAGAGTGCCTTCCCTCCCAGATTTTTCCCAACTTTGGGCAAGAGTGAGAAAGACATGATTTTCTTTCTTTTTTATTCCCTGTTCTGTCTTCTTCCCCCACCCTCAATTTTCTATATAAAAATTCCAGATCAGGGAAAATAGGAAAGAAGAAGAACTGTTTAAGGACTTTTTAAAAGCTGTGAACAACCAAATTATAAACACTTAATTTTGGAAATTTCTGAAGTTTAAAGAAATTTATTTTTTTTTCCAAACATACGCAGAATTTGCCACTATTTGGGGTATCTTCCCCCATGAAAATCACCTCAGTTCTCTTTTTTTCTTCCATCATGCATACACACATTTGAATCCAAACATACAAGCCCAAGACTCACAACTCTGGATGGAAAACACACACTGCAACATGACTCTCCTCTCATTTCCCCCATCTGCCCTGGCCTTCTGGGAACAGAAGCCTCTCAAAGCACCACAGAAGCAGGTGTAGGCTTATTTTAAGTAACAGAAAATCAGTTTAATTAAGCTCTCCTCAGGCTTGCAAACTGAGAGAGCTGCTTTTCTTTCCCTAATAAAATAGCCCACAACAAACAGAACTGCTCATGGGTCAGTTCTCCCACAGCTCCACACCTCTGGTAGAAAGGATACAGTGCTCAAACAGGGAGAGCTTCTGAACCACTTTTTGGGAATGGTAGTGGAGGGCTATTTTTTTTTTTGGTCTGAGTTTGTGGCTTGAGAATTCCCAAGCTCCCTCAACACAGGGCAGGATCCCAAGGTGCCATGCATCCTGCAAACTCAGGAGAGAAAACACAATCCCCCACTGACACAACTCTTCCAACCAGAACTGAACATTGTTAGTGAGGAAAGAATACTATTAAATCTTAACAAAAAAAATAATCATTTGTCTATTTCTCTTCAGTTTTTAACTGCAGCAAACTTTTAATTTTTAATTATAAGCAGAGAAGTGCAATTACTCTTACCTGTATGTGGGAAATTGAGGAGCAGCAAGGCAAAGGCTTAGCTTTTCTAACCCTGCTTATTTAGTTGTTTTGAAAAAAACCTTTCCAGACTCCTTAAGCATTCTTAAATTCTGCAGACACCCAGTCACAAAAATAGCCACTCTGTGCCCAACTGATTCAACTTAGGGTATCTCTGAGGGCTGAGCATTTCTACAGCTTTACCAGTATTTTTTGAACACTCTCTTGTGCTCAACTGCACTTCTAATGATGATCTATAAAGGTTTAGAACAAGTGACTTATCATTTGCATCCAAGTCTTTGAAAGGCAGGAAGGGGGGGGAGGGAAAATCTCACTCACATACACACAATGAATGGGTTTCCAACGGAAAAGCTCCAGGAACATCCAGGGGCAGGATGCAAGCAATACACCAGTGCTTTTGGATATTGATATATGAAGCCTGAGTGATATTGTAGGAAAGTCCAGAAGGAGTAGTTTACAAGAAAAATTATTGCAAGCAAATGTTAGTTGGCATTTTAAATCACTCACTAAAATTGATAAGTTAATGTATGTCACACTTGCTGAAGGTTCATGAACCAAAAAACCCTCATCTTCCATTTGTCACTACCTCTAAGCCAACAGACACACAAACTTCATGCCGGTGAAGTCTGCTCTAATATTTACAGTTTTCTGAGTCACTGACTTTAATTATACATCTGGATTTTAGAATTGTATTTCCAAAGTCATAAACAGACGAGCCATTTTCCTTCCCCAACCTCCCCTTTTGTCTCTGAGGGAGTAGTGGTAAAAATTCAGCATTTTTCAACTTCCCCTTTGTTTCAAGAAACTGAAAAATAACTTTGGTCTTCACTATTGTTTGAGCCAAGTCTTTTTTCCAATTTTTCATAACATTTCTGCCTCAACAAAACCTGAAAAAAGTTAAAGAAAGAAAAATGTTTTTGAATAAGGTTAAGTGTCTGGCTTAAGCTGACAAAACCCAGGAAATTGAAAGTTAAGGCTGATACTAACAAATTCTGGCTCTTATGAAAAATAAAGGCCAAGACAAAATGCTATGAGCTATAAATAATGCCTGCCAGAACTTTTCATCTTTAGGATCAAGCCCACTTGTACGCAGATGGAAGTGCAAGTACACACACATAACCCTCCTTATATTATTTAAATGTTGGTTTGTGTACTTAATTCTTACCAGCTTCATAAAACATTTAGGCCAGGGACCAACACTATGTCTAGGGTAAGCATGTTAACTAAGCAGTTTGTAGAGGGTTCATTATTTACCTAGAAGACCAGAAAAACCACCAATTGAGATGTTTGGTCTCTCAGGTAAATAAGCATTTAGTCTACAGGAATGAAGAATTCAAATACCTTTTTAAAGACACCTTTGATAAAATACTGAATATATACGATGTTGTTTTTATAATGATAAACCACATTTTTCTTTATTTTAGGACCTCATTAGATTGTTTTGACAAAACTGAAGTGGCTGAAAGCCAGAAGTGGTTGTGACTTAAACTTTCAGAAAGCTATAAAGTGACCACGGCAAACAGGGAAGCCTTTTGCCTTCCTTTTATATTCTAAAAAAGGTGTTACTCCTTTGGCATCCTTCTATTGATCTTCAAGTAGCAGACTGTACACAGTAAGAATTGCTCCTGTTTCTAGAATAAAGGAACAGGATCTTGTTTATACCGTGCAAGTATTTTTTCAACTACATTATCTATGTCTCTTGAGTTCTTCAGTTAATTAAGAGTTTTTTAGGATGTCTGAATGATTACACCTCATTAAAAAAAGCACTTAAAAAAAATAATTAAAAAACAAACAAAAAAACCCAAACAACCCATCATCCATGTCAAAATAATCCCAATTTAAAAAGTAATGTATCCTCCTCTATAAGATGCTCTGAGATCCACTAAAAAAAATCAGATCAAGAACTAGGGAATGTTAGAAATAGTTAAAGCAAATACACAATGAGTGGAGTGTCCAGAGATAAAGTTTCCCTTTGCAACAGCAAATCATTTGGACTCCTTAAAAACCCACTCTCAGTTTCTCTTGAAAGTCTGGGGGTTTTTCCTCAAGACACAGAACCCAAAGGATACTCAATGAAAAAATAATTTATTCAAGACAGCTTAAGATTAACTTTTATTCTCTGCTCCCAAGTCCACACACAGCACTACACATCCCATTTGGAAAAAGGAATTGCAGTGTCCTAAGAGAAAGGGCAGGTGTGCTGGGAGTACAAATGCCTATTAGGAAAGAAAAACCAAAACCAAACCCTGCAGAGGCACACTGGAGAAACTTCAAATCGAGTACACCCTATGTCCTGAAAAGAGAAGCGTGGGGGAGAGGGGGTTGAAATCTTGGCTCACCAACTGAAATCTTAAACTGTTGACTAAACTTTCTGCAAGTTGAATGCTCACCATCCACATTTCTGGATACTGGGAAAAAATCTGGAAATGCTTATAAAGCCTGAATTGCAACATCAGTCACAAACAGCTAGTCTGCAATCAGATTTGTTATTATACAGTCTCAGGCTGCACTCTACTACACCGAACAATACTTGGGAATTCAGAGAAGCAAGTGTATGATCCATAACCTTATATGTGTCCAAATGAAAATACTGTTGCCAAGGAAACACCCAAATATCAAAATTGAAATATAGCTTGGCCCTTAATGAGTCCAAAAGGAGCTGTAGGAAGTTTACTCAAGTTCAGCAGAGATTTTGGCTAAATGTAGGGAATACATTATTAAAAGCGATCCCAGCTCCACGGTGGAGGCAGAAGGAGAAACAGAACACATTTTTGCAATGTAACTGTGTTTAAAATCCTCTAATACATTTTTCTTCTCTTGGGACAACTGAACACCTTAAACACAATAAAAATGTGAACGTTACTGAAGGGATGAAAAAATAGGAAAGCGTGTATTTGGGAACAAAACAAAACAAAAAGAAGGAAAACTTGTAATGTTAGCACAACGATGCAACCTTAAAAAAAAAGGTAGTTTTCCAAGAACTGCATTTTTCTGACATCTTGCACATATTGAGGTCCATGGAGACTTCACATTTTCCACACTCAGCACTTTGAGGGTCAGAGAGGTCAAGGTACCAGTATTCCCAATGGATTCCTGATAGTTCATCCAGAACAATCAAGCTACTGGCTGTGCCTCCCCCCTCGTTACCAAGCTGACACTGGGGGAGAGAAATAGCCACTGCCACTAGGAAGGAGAAATCCAGAGGCAAAAGATTAATTTGAGATAGTCTGTTTCTTTCAGATTTTAGTGGTTTAATTCTCTTAAGTCACCACCCACATCTACCAATAAAAACACAAATAAAAGTTTCTACCAATCTCCAGCTGAATGTAACTCCAGCCCAAACCGCTCCTTGGCACCTCTATGCAAGCTGGGTAGGGGAAGAATTTCTGAATTTCTTATAGCCCTCTATCACATAAAATTAGAAACTCTTGTAAGTACTTTGGGACAGGAACTGCCTTTTTTGGACCGTTCAGAAAGCACCTAGAACAAAGAAGCTAATGTTTTGAAAATTCAGCAGTACCTAAATTAGTCAATGGTTCTATGAAAAACACATACCACCAAAGCCAACATTATTATTCCTGTTGAGTCCCTTATTTATATGAGCTAAAAACTAACAGTGCTTGCTTAATAAATTAGGCAGGAAAATTATTTGCTCCAAAAGAAGTAACGATTCGAGCAAATAGGTAGAAGAGCAATCTTTGCTCCTTTTTTTCACAAGCTACTGTTTGCATACTTAAACTAAGAATCCATTATTAGAATCACTGTTTTGATTCTCTAACACACGTATTTGTGTGCTCATTCAGTATGTTCACTAATTAAATCATACATTTTAAATACTCCATCCAGCCCATCTCTGTCTGAAACTTTTTATGCAAGATAACTAAGAGGCACCCAATGCATGTGCATGTTTTTATATTCACCTGATTAGTAGTTTTCAGAATATGTTGCTACTTTTGTTCCAAAATATTTGAAACAAATAAAAAGAAGTGCAAGCATTTGCTAGCTACCTTATGTCAATGTTATATTTCAAAATAAAAACAAAGGGATTGTACAAAAAATAGATGTAATTTTAAAAATAATAGCAAGCCATGGAATTGTATTTAAATAATAATAATGTCTCATACATGTTTTTCAGCATTTACATGGACACCAATGAGAAGTAAAAATTTAAATCCAAAAAATTAATTTATACTTCTGGCTCAAACCTTTACAAGATTCTTAAATAATATTTAAGCTAAAAGCCAAATAAAAAATAGACAAGTATGCACACATATATAAATAATATGTATTATGACTCAGTTCAGAATTGTTCTGATTCTAATGAATAAACTCCTCATAAGATAAATCACATTGCATCATGTGTTTCATTAAAATAATTAATTTTTTAAAAATAGGATGTGGTTAAAATTGTTAAATCATTATTGAATATAGTTCTTAAAAACCACATGCAGTTTTTCCATGTTATTTCCCCACTTCAGAATCAAAATCAGTATAATTTAGCCAATTTGGCAATCTCCCATCCTAGACTGCTATTAAACACTATTCAAGTGCTAAGCTTTCTGACTTCCATAAAGGTTTGTAGGCCCCAAAAGATGCTGAATGGATATTTGACATCTTTAGAAGCACTCATAATATTCTGGGCAAGAGACTTAGGAAAATGACATAAAGTGGGAGTTAGCTGCAAAAACATAGTCTACTTCAGCTGAACACGGCTGTTGTTTGGGTATGATTCCCCACATTTTCTTGCATTTATTAGTTATTCTCATATAGTTTCCAATGCTTGAAATTTCCAGGCTTTGCATATTAAAAAAGTTTAAAGGAAAAAAAACATTTCAGTTTCACCTTGGAAGTGTCTGTTAAAAATGTAAAGCCTGATTTTTATTCTTGTGATTCTACAGTAAAAAGAATCGTGGTTCTAAGAAAAGAGAAGGGAAAAAAAAGGGTTGTTGCATTCTCTGCAGCTACTGTAAATATTTTATGAATGGATACCTCAGAGCACAGTATCAAGATAAAAATTCTCTATAATTATTTGTCTAACATTCTGAGTAAGGATTTGGACTTTGCCATAAGTACTTAATGCAAAGAACTTGTCAACATCAGCTTGTTGAGACATTAAGAGGATTTCTTTAGGTGCCACCTTTTAAACTCCAGTATTAAGCCACAGCTTCTAGTAAATTTACCCTGTGGTAAGCAATTCCAGATGAGTTCTAGTGACAGGCTTCAGTCTCAAGGTACTTATTCATTGCACATTAAAATCTCATGTTCCCAGGACTGGGTTGTTTTCTGACTGATATCCAATTAGGGAATAGAGAAAAGAGGCATTTCCAAAGCTAGAGTTGAACAAAATAACCCAGAGCAGTAACTCACTGATAACCACCATCACCAGTGGGTACTTTGTGTTTACTAACAATAAGGAAAGCTGGAAAGAGAGGAGATTGAAACCAGTAACAACTCAGAAATAATCACCCAATAGAGCAGGATCAGCATTTCAGCCATATAAGCCTCTTCAAAACAAACTGTGGGAAATATTTGTATATACTGAACAATCAACTTCCAGTCCATTTAAGATCTTTCTTGCCAATCAGTATGTGTTCACTATCAGTGCTGAACCTCAGCAACCCAGACATTTACTACTTGTAAGAAAAGTATCGTACTAACCATTTCACAGCCAGAAAAACAAAGGCTTTTGGAAGTGAACTGAGTAACCTCAAGTCAGGTTAGGTGAGGAAGCTTATGACAAAGTACTGAGTTGAAAGCAGGCCACTTAAGCACTAGATTTTAACTTGATTTCCCCCCCTCTCTTCCACACCAGGTAACATTATCAGTCCCACCAGAGCAAGTATTGGTCTCACAGCAAAGCAAATGCCCTTCAACAAAGAATTAACACCATACAAAGATACTGGGGGTGCTTTCCTCTCTTCCCACCAGGATTTTTAAGAAGAAAAAGCTTATCAATTTAAGCAACTATAGTAGGTTATTATTCATACAGAATAAATGGCTGTAGATGCTGCAAAATTCCTGCACCTATGGCTGGGGAACCAGGGGCAGGTGTCTGGCTTGGCTGCAGTCACACCCAGATCCTGACTCCTTGCCACTAAACCCAAGGGGAGCGATAGCTGGGCAGCAAGGATCAGAGCTTGGCATCAAAAGCATAAAGAGTTACTGTTGATTGCTGCCAAATTGGATAAGTAATTTAATATCAGCTTTGCTATGAATAAAAAAGGTTTCCTAAGTGCCGGAACCAGGAAAGTTTAGTTTAAGACTTGGTTTGGAAATGGAGCATCGTTTCTATTTGGGGATTGTCAAAGACCTAGCCCTGGCGAGCACCTCTGCATGAGAAACACTTGTGGCACTTTACCCCCTGAGCTCCATGACAGGTTAAGGAGAAAGCAACACTGGTTTAATGACTAGAAGACGCGAACTGAGAGTTCTGCCTCTCTCCTCTCATCCCTATTTCCCTGACCTTCTCCTAGTCTCATCAGAAAAATGACTTTGACCCACTGTCACTTTGAAGTAGTGGGTAAAGCACCACAAACCCCATCCAGCAGAGCAGTCAGTCGTCACAGGCTACTGGGCAGATCAGCCTCAGCCCCACAGTCATCACAAGTGTCTGTCACCCAACTCCTGTCACACGGTGGAAACCAGAGCGACTAGTTACACATGCACAAATCCTACCTCTCTCTAGGAAGGAAACATTTGAGAGAGACACACACAAGTGCCAGAAAAACTGAGACATTTGCCTGAAGCTAAACAAGAGTCAGGTCTGCAGGCCTGCTGCAGGAGCACTGAAATAAACCCTCCAAAGCAGCAATCCTTTCAAGCAGCAGCAGCAGCAGGCAGCCTTCCCTTTTACGACTGCTAAATGCCTGGCTTTGTCCCCAAGCAATTTACAGTGCAGCCACACGTCAAGATGGCTGGTGGGAACCAAGATGCTCCAAGTTACTCAAAATAGATCAGGGATTCAACTGACAGATGCCTGTGGTATTTGCCTGGCTAATTTGCTTTTATTATGGTGAACAAAGCTTCTGTTAAATGTTTGCTGTCTACTTCAATGTTTATTATGATGGGGAGGTTTATATAGGTGTTTGTAGAACTGTGTCTGCTTCTGTAAGGGTGTGGGGTTTATCAATGTTTGTATTAGTCTACTTTCATCATGATGGTCATGTATGTTTTTAATAGCCTACTTCACTTTAATTATATTGAATGCTTTATTTAAGAGGTCCTGACAGCCTCCTTTTAACACATTAGTGTGAAGGCTTTTATATTCAGCTGGTTTTATTAGGTAGGAAAGTTGTCCCTATCTCTGCTAATTCTAAAAGTGTTCTACATCCACAGGCTGTTCCCAACAAGATTTCAATTTAAAGCAAACCTTTACAGTATTTTCAAAGCATTGGTAGACACTGCAGCATGCTTGGCAATATACTGCACAAACACTGGGTGTCCAAAGGGTTTACTATGCAAACTCAGAAGGTAACATCCTGAAAAGGAAAGAGGGAAGATGCAGTCAACCAGTACAGTACCAAGACAGCAGAGTTGCTCAGCACAACGGTTACTGCGTTAAAAGTTATTTTGATAGAAAAGCCTGGGAGATCTTCTCTAAGTTCCCAAAGGTGTTTAACGAGTTGGGAACAGGAAACAAGAAAAAAAAAAAAAAAAAACAAAACCAAAACACCACCTCATGAAGACTGCCAGAAGGGACAACAGTCAAAAGGTAAGAAATAGGTCTTGGTCCAGCAAAAGGGAATGATAAAATGGAAGAGGAACTGCACAAGAGTCATATGAAACCAGGAACAGTTTTCAAACCCAGAGGGATAAAGTGAAAAGTTCTAACCATGGGAATAGTTTTAACTTGATAGGGAATGATGGGAAGTTGTGGTTACCTGTGTATAGAATGACCAAGTCACAAACTGGAGAAGAAAGAGGTCTGTTTTAAAGAGGGACAGCAGACAGTAAAGACAGTAGCAGGAAAAGACGAAACAAACCGAAGATAAACGAAAGGAGAAAAGTCAAAGCTGGTATCAAAGGCATGCTCACAAACTACCAGGTGAAGGACACTGCCCATAGTTGTCAAGAAACAAGAAATTAAGACTGACCTTGAGCCTCTGATTCTTTAAAGTAATGGAGCACTAAAGCTTCTTGGAAAATAAACTGACATCCTTGTCAGAATAAAAATCAGTCAAATTTACCTTGCAGGGCTATTGCAATAGCACGCAAAGCTACGATGGGAGTGTTTGCCACACAGGGAAACAATAAGCATATATAAGAGATGGGACACGAGAAGAATACTTGAGAAGTATTAAAAAAGGACTGAGTAAGGGAAGGCAAATGTTGGAACAAAATAAAATTCTGAAAGAGCAGTCTGAGAAGAGAAAATTACCTAAATAAAGAGTTCAACTGACTTGGCAAAATCTCTTGTGATAAAGATTACACAGAAAGATGCTGGTGAACACAGCATCTAACAAGCTTAATAACATAGCACCTAAGAGGTAGAATCAAAAAGCAGCCAATCTAATCCATTAAGTTTTACACCCCGATGGGAGGCAGAAAAAGTATCTTAATCCTTACTGAACAGATGGGGAAATGCAAAGATCCAGACTGCTATTTTCCCCTCCTCTCAAATCACAAACAGAGCAGACCTCATCTATTGCCTGATGTACTTTCTTCATCTCACTACTAGCAATGCATGCCCCTCAGAGCAATGGGAGTCCTCATTTCCAGTTTCCTGATCTACTAGTTCAAAAGTAAGACCCCAAAACTACAGGCACTGGATTACTTCCCAGGACTACCCATGAGAGCAAAGTTAAGCACGTGCTTTAAGTGTGTCCAGGACCAAGGCTAAGTTAGTAATTGCCTGTTTTCACAAATACGCTTTATGAGTCAATCAATAGCAAAAGCACAACACATTACAGATGTTAGATTTATTATCCCTGCCCCCCCATCCAAAGCAAAAAGCCCTTAATAGTCTGAAAATCTCAATCCCCTACTGGCATTTGGAGTTGCCCGAGTGCTCCCAGCTACGCCTGCATCACCTTGCACTGAAAAGGAAGCTCAACTGCTCATACTAAGCAAAGCTTTTGACAGAAGGCTTTGCAACATCAGTTTACATCATCTTAGAGGCTTCATAGCTCATAGAGAGCAAGTCTTACTAAAGGAGGAAGCAAGTGGATAAGGTTTCTGGGGACAGATCCAGGTGAGAACATTCAAATAGGACTTTAAAGCAAACACACAATCCTACCTCAAGGTAGGAAAAACAGGAACATGAGTGAAAGCAGAACACTAACTGAATCAGAATGACTGGCCAGCTACATCAGTAGCCCTGTCCAAAGAGGCAGATGAGGGTTTCTTTTTGCTTTTCATTTGAATTCTGCCATGAGAAGAATTTTATTTTGTGTGATACAAAATAAAACCACACAGCAATAAGCTTCATAGGTTACCTGTGACTGGAGGGGGATGTGACAGGGACATAGCATGGCTGGTGTTCAAGAAGACTCACACAGAGAACAAAGGAGAGGCTGGGTTGCCTGCAGGAGGTTACTAAAACTGGGGCCTGGCCCTGCACCTCACGCTGTCATATAATGGAAACTTATTTTCACAGTAGTAAAAGGAGTGCATCAATATTTGGCCTGAAGGTTACAGTCCAAAGCCCACTGACTTCACCTAACCACAGGGCACCCTGTGGCTCTATTATTACTGTCTGTAATGCACAAGCAGCAGGAGGCCCCAGTCAAAGCCAGGAAGCTTACTGGACTGGGCACTCAACCACAGACACTCTGAAAGCCTCCAGAGGTGAGAGAGAGATGAAAGGGTGGAAGGAGTCCTGGCCAGTCAGTCTAGCACACTGGCCACGGAGTCAGGAATACATTTATCTCATGAGCTCCCAGCCTCAAGAAGAAAATGCCACCTATGAAAAATCCTACCAAGCCACCTCTCTAATGCACACATCATGTCTTTGCTTTCAGAAATCAAAGATATTCTTCCCCCCCAAATCACGATCTGAGCACCTGTATCACCATCTCCCTTCTTTCACCAGACCTAACCCTGCCTTTTCTTACTGATAAATGCTTAGGTACATTTGGCCTGTTTGACACTTGACTGATGTTCTCTTATAAAAATTAACCATGAGTGGTTCCCCTTTATTACAGGATGGACCATACAACACCCAAAGCAAAGAAAAACTATAATTACATCCAAAAGCACAAGAAAAGGACACAAAAGCAGATTTATTTATGCAAACCTTTGTTTAAATTATGTTATTTTTTAAAAGCACACCACAAAAAAGCCCCAAAAACACCCCATGTGATGAAAACTGTGGTTATGGTCTCCCAGATGAATATTTCACCTGCAAAAAAAGAAGGCAGGGGTGTACATTTGTGTGTATGATGGAAAGAAGAAAAATTACAGCTATGAGTAATGTGCACTCATACATGCTAAGTAAGAGCAAAAGCCTCATTTCCTCCTCTGTACTGAAATACAGTCAGACACTCCCAGTCCCAGGAGTGCCACCCCCATGGACCACCAAAATACAGCACAACAAAGGAGGCTCATGTAGACCATATTCAAGAAAAACATCTTGTTTACTAATCATCTTTACTTCTGGAGAAGGCCAGCAGCTGAAAAATCTGTGCATTACTAAGAAGTTGTGGAGTGGGAGATGCTGGTTTCTGTTTTCTTGCTTTGATGGTGAGAATGGGGCAAGGGAGGAGAAGGAAAAATTCAGACAACTTCATTGTAGCAAACGCAACCAGAGGGGTTGTTCGTAACGTTGCTAAAAAGAAAAAAATATTAACATTTCACAAGTTCCCCTTGTGGCCTTCCTTGCTCCTCCTCCCCCATCAAAAATTCATAAAGGGAATCAGCATTCTTTACCGAATGGGTCCCTGAGGTGCCATATACCTTGTTGGAAAGAAAGGCTATAAATATCGAATTATACACCTCATGGGAAGAAAGGGTTGAAGATTCAGCTTCAAACCCACTGTGATGTCCCCAGGGGAACTCACTCCAGATTCAAGGTCCAGCATGGCAAGGAAATGGGTCAAGTGTGTCAATTTTGAGATCGCTGACCTTTGACACCTTTAATGATGCCCAGAGTCCATCTCCTTGACATCTTGCTGCCCTGTGTGCACCACAAACTTCCCAAAGTCCCTTCAAGTAAAAATAACTGAGTCAAGCAGCACTGAACTGTGCTGAAGGCTCCTTCACAGGCATTTCTGGTCCATTAAGGCAAGTGTAGTGCTCAGATGTTCAGACCTTCACTTATCTCTATACCATTGCAATACAGTGGAATTA
This sequence comes from Apus apus, assembly GCF_020740795.1. Classification (NCBI taxonomy): domain Eukaryota; kingdom Metazoa; phylum Chordata; class Aves; order Apodiformes; family Apodidae; genus Apus; species Apus apus. Next base: position 1,141,391 of record NC_067307.1, on the reverse strand, counting down.
AGTGCAACCACACTTTTACCATTAAGTCCTCCCATGTAGGTTTTGTTCTAGGTAAAATGTACCCCCCCCCCCATTATTAGACTGCACATGGCTCAAAAAAAAAAAAAGTAGTTTTTTTCTTTTAAAAATATTTCCAATTCAAGTTGCAATAACAGATTACAGGTGTTAAACAGTTAAAATGCTATACAAGTGCCTTAAAAAAAAAAAAAAATCAATAAAAATCCTGTCTGTAGGCACAATCCAGCAAATGCTTACTATTGAGATACAGGATGTCAGAACAGCCTCCAGCTCAGCAATAAGCATCTCCAGGACCTGGCCTCTCCCCACATCTTTATCATCTTTGGCTTAGGCTGGTGATAGCAAACACCACCCATCTCCCAACAACAGGAACCAGAAAGAAAAACACGCTTGTCTGCTCCAGCCAACCTCAGTGCGTAATAGTTTGATCACTGCAGTGCACTGCATCTGCATCGAGTTTTAGAAGAATAAGAGTGCAGGAATATCTCCAATGCGAGAAGTAGGAGTTACATGTGTCCTGGAGAAATACAGCACATATGGATGGTTTAAACCCGATTAGGGCACAACACAGAGGACTTTATTGAATAAGGCAACAGGAATCAGTGGTAGGAAAACGCAATGACCTATTACCTAAACTGTCATCTGATTAGGACATCAGGGCCAACAATTCCTCTTCCAAAACAAGCCAGCATGATATTGTAATACCACAGTATACTTTTGGCATAAAATAAAAATACAATAGGGCTTTACACACTGTGGCTCCCTGGAAGCACTTGGGAAAAACAATCTATTTGAAATCTGTCTTCCACCAAGCCAGCTACCACCACCCCAACAGGCACTGGGGTGTGAGCTAGTGGTTTGGTATTTTTCTTTTGGAGTACAGATTCGACAGGCAAGGAATGCATGCAAAGCCTGGAAAAGTCCCAGGCATAATTGTTTCTGATCTCTGATCCTGGAATTTACTGAGGAAGAGATGCAAGATTTGACTTCTAGGGCTGTGTACAGACACCACTAATAATTTGGCTCCCAGTTCACCAGTACGCTGTTCTACTGTAGGAAACAGGCTTAGGGAACAACATTCTAATTTACAGCTGCTATCATTAGGATGAATGACAGGGTAAAAGATGGAACAGCAAGATGGTTAAGATGACATATTTCAACTCAGAAATGCCAGGTTCCTTTCTCAGCTCTGCTACAGAGGCCTTGCATGGCCAAGTGAATAAAACCCACAGCTCTGATTCAGATCCTCAGAAGCCTAATCCTCATCACAGCTGGCTTTCTCCATGCTAATGTAACACAAGTAATCAAAAGTAACAAGGAAGAATATTTTGCTGTTGTACATATATGCACACATACATTTCAAAAGTGAACAGAAGTCTGTGATTGCTTTTCTCTAACATCTTCCACAGTCCAGCTCTCCCCACATGAATTGGTTTGTTCCTTATGTGAGAAAAATGTATGAGGCCTCAACCAAAGTACTTCTGTGCCACAGGAATGAAACTCGCCTTTATACTGGGTTATGTTGGGTTGCAGGAGGACAGACTTGACTCCCCAAGAAAAAGAAATTACAATTGTAAAGGTAAAAATAATTTAAAGCCCTGAGGAATATACTGAGCTAGAAAGGGTTTTGCTCTCACAGAGCCTCCATTCCCAACTTGGACAGACTCTCTCATTATATGCCATTGAAAACTGTCTGCCAGGCCAGCTCATATAAATGTATAAATCCCACTTATCCACCATCTCAGGGGAAACCAGGTTCTTTTGGATAAGCAGGGATGATGGGATCTGTGAGCCTCCCAGCACAGAAAAGGCCATGCTCCAGGTCCCCACCCCTGAGGCACAATGAAGAGAAGACCAAAACACTTTGCTGACTGGCCAGATTTTTAAGAGATTGTGCTCCAAACAAGCAAAATATTACTGGGTATATATACACACACACTCACTCTGTAATCCCAAGGATATAGAGCTAAACATCTGTTAACCCTCTTGCTCCCAACCTTAGTGAAGTGAATGTAACACTGAGGAAAATCAGACAATCATTGGTCCTTGTTTATTCCCAAGTTGGATGTAAGAGAGGCCACAGCCAAACACCCTGTCTCACAGCAAGGTTACCTGTGTTGAACTCATGGCATCCTGAGACTACAGCAATATGTTACTGAGTTCTAATGCAACTGATACTGCATATATGCATACCAGTTAATGTTTTATATGTATTTTCTGTGGTCTCCACAGTTCATTTTTTTGCAGGGTAGCAGGGGAGAAGAGCAAGGGAATGTGTGCTGCTGCAAACACCAAATCATGAGCACCTCTGAGGGGAAATGCCCTCCAAACTCATCATCATAATTTCTCCTGCCATCTTGCAAGTCTGAAAGCACTGACATTTTTAGCCCACACCAAACAGTGACATCCAAGTTCTGTGTAACTCCACACCTCTACACACAACCTTCCACCCAAACAGGGAACAACACTTTCTAGCATCCGCCAACATCCACAGGTCAGAAGCAGCTCCCACACACTCCTCTGCCTTGGACCTCCTATGTGTGCAGATAGGATCCACATCAGATGTGTCACCCATGGATCAGTCTGCATCCCATGTACACCCAGAGTAAGGTACATTCCAAATGCCCTGTCTCACTTTACTTGCCCCATGAAGCCACACACCCCATGCCTGATTCTTCAGAACTTCTTTGAAGAAATCCAGAAATCCTTTTAATTCTATCCCCAGCCAGTTTGTGCATGAATAGAAATTAAGTACACAGAAAGGATCCTTTACTAATCAGTTGATTAATAATGAGTATTTGTAGTCTCCTGCATTTACCTGTAAATCAGCTCACAGATAATTCATTTAAGTCACCACAATAGATAGTTTTACCAGATACAGGCCTCATTGTACACATAAGCAAATGGAGGTACACAAAGCTAGACGTGAAACTCCAAAGACCTACAGCTCTATAATTTAAGATGCTTTTATGCTAACTAGGATCAGTATGGGAGTCCACATGCAAGACCCCAAAGTCCTGCCTTTTATTTGAAGGATGTACATGAGAATTTGCCAAGGTGACGCAATGGGGAAATGAGAAGCAATTAACAATTCCCTGCTCACTTTCTCTGGGTCACTGATCATTTCATATACCTCAATTCTTCATCAGCTTTTTGTCATTTCCATCTTTATTTAGTCTCTCCTCATATAAATGCTGTATCATATCCTGATCAAGTAAGCAAAGGATATCTAACAAATACCTCAAACTCTGTGAGATATTTCTATTTGCAATAGAAATAAATTTTCTGATATCCCTTCATCTGTAATTCTTAACTTTTCCCCCCCACAATGCTAAAAGCAGGGGTTGCCAAAATGGTGAATGTAACAGGCAGCTTTGCAACCAAAGCATCACCCTCAGAAAACAGAAGCTGGCTCTATGAAACCACAGCTGAAGGTAGCAGAGAGGAATAAACATTCCTAACAGAGAACAGAACAATATTCCAAGTTTCTCATGTCAATGCTGCTTCTCTCATGCAAATGTTATTTGCAGACAACTGATTTTGTTGAAAATGTTACTGTATGTCTTCATTTTAGCCAAGTCAAAGCAATTTAGAGCACTGGAACCGTGTCAAATTGCCTGTAATTCGATAAGAAAACCTCTCCACTTTGATCAGAGACATATTTTAAGAACACTGTCATTTATGTAAACTCATCTTTCCATAGACAATTCATAACTGCCCTGTTTTCTCCTCTTTCGCTTCTAACACTTCCCACGTTGCGTTTCAGGCTGTCATTAAATGCCCTTTTATTGCTCCCTCGTTGTAAGTACCTGAGTATTAACCAGGGCTTCAAGATTTACAGCCTATTTTAAACTCAGATAATGACGTTTAATTTGTTATTGGCTGTGTAAAGGTTAACAAAGAAATAACTCAAACTATTAGCAAAGGAATAACGCATCACGACAGGGCAATTAAGAGCTATATCTGGCACTGCTTGAAAGGACTGATCTCATTTCAAAAGGAGCTTGATGATCCACGTCCACAAGCCATGAAGTGCAGGGGTAGCAGGCAAGTTCATCTTTTACATATAGCATGTATTGTTGAGTTTTCAGCAAGAAGCTTGCCCAAGTCCCATAGTGACAAACAGGTTCTCACCAATCTACCTGTGAGGTCTGAAAGAAGTCTCTGCCCTTAGCAGTTCATACTGCTCCTCTTCTGGGGGTTATCTCCCTTAGAGCAGAGTTGGCAGAACGCAATAAGCAGCATTTACCTGGAGCTGCACACCTGTAAAAGCAAGCTAAGCTTAGCTTAAACATGCCTTCAGTGGCATGCTGAGCTGTCTTTGTCCATAACTTGAGTAAGATGCAGGCACACTTCACTCCACCAGCTCTGCAGTGGAAGGAGGCATGGTCTGAAACTAATGTACTGTAAACAAACACAAACCAAAGCCCTAAGCAAGGAGATTTCAAACTGATTTTATAAGACTGCTGCAACTGTACTGCAAGGCCTTGCTGTTCAACTTCATTACTGTGGACTCCACTGATCATATGTTTCGCTGGGAGGGAGTTTATTTTATTCAATTTCATTGCACTTTTACAACTGGTCTCATGCAGATAAGACTCTTTTTTTTCTGATCCTTTTTCAGGCTGCCGGGCAATTGCCGGAAACGCTTTTGGGAAGAGCTGGGGAGAGGTTATTGGATGTAGGCCCAGCAGCTTTTGGAAAAACAGAGTAGAAAATATGCAGAATTCATGGAAGAAAGACAAGCAGATGCTGCTTGAAAAGATGGTTATATTCTTATGTCAACAAATTAGTACAGCAGCAGCCAAAAAGCCCACACAGAGGTAACATCAGCAAATGTGTCCTTAAGACATTCAAGGGAAAACACAAACTCTCCCCTGTATGATCTACACCAGCAAGGATACAACTCTGCCCCTACTTAGCAAACACACTGGAGAGAAATTCCCCTAAACTTTGGATCAAGGCAGTGGAAGGGCCAGGCCCTGGTTTACTCGAAGTAAACCCAGGTCTGAAGCTTCTGCAGCTGAGCTCTATTTTTCAACAAATCCTTGTGCTTAGAATCAATTCCAAGCCATCTTCCATAGGGCTGAGAAACATACATGGGATTGAAAAAACATGGATTCTGTAATGTTGGCTCAAACAACACCCATTTTATTTCCTTAAACATTTACCCAATATTGCAGCCAAGTGCTAGTTCAGTCAGTCTTCACAATCACTTTTTGGGAGAGGAATGAACCTCTAGCTGGTATAAAATGGAATGTGATTTCAACAGCTTTAAGACCATTTCCACCAAGGCCAGGGTATAACTTTGTCTTCTTTTTAACACCCCTTTCTTCATTTTTTCTACCTGCAAGCCCAACCTCCATATCTTTTCTGACACTTCCACCCAAATTCTGCATTCTTGGCTCTAAACTTGCAAAAACATAAACGGTGGGGGTGGTGGAGAGGAATATACTTTCCCTGTAGGATTCAAGCATAAATTTTAAGCAGTCATATTAAAATCTGTGGAACCTTCCCATCCTCCCCTTCCCCCATATTTTTTTTTTTCTTTTTCTCCTCTTAACTCTTACCACATGTTTAAAGGCCAGACATGAGTCAGACTGAGCTCCTTAAGCAGTTGGGAGGGGGAGGGAGGAGGTAAGCAAAGCAGAAGGTGGTTCCTTTATCAGCAAAGAGAGAGGCCATTTCCCAGAGTGCCCATTCCACACCCCAGTGTTACAGAGTCACAGCCTGGCAGCAACACAGAATATACCCATTAAAAACAGAGGCTGAAAATTGAGGACCAACAAGAAATTATAGAAGCAATACGACAATTGTGGAATTCACTGTTTTATTGGCCAGTAAACTTCTAGCAGGTCAACACGTTCTAAATTACAATTGGCTGACAGGGTTAGGTACATAGGGTCCTGGCTGCTCTCACCCTATGATGAGCCCTTCTAGAATCATAGGGATTGGAAGGGACCAAAAAAAAGAAAACTTAGGAAATCCTGCAATACATGATTACAGAGTTATTGAGTACTATCAGAACTCAGCCAGCAGTTAGCTGTGTCCTTCCTAAAATAAATTTCTCTATCCTCAACATTACATCAAAACAGAATATTTATAAACCTTGATATGATGATCATGAGTTCTGTAGTATTGACTGGGAGAGTGCCAGAGACCAACTATACCTCACAATAATTCTATTTTTTTTGTCTGTGGTCTTTCCATTTCTTTAAATATTCTCTTTGCTTAACTTAAAATAAACTGTTCCTGTTCCATGCCATATACTATTTTGTAGTCCTTCATGTTACTTTTTTATCCATTTCAACTTTTATAGCGTTCCTGTAGGATGAAACATGCAGCTCACTAGAAGTTCCAGGCTAGACAGAATTTTTATCTGACACTCTTCTATTTCTCCCTATGTCAAACTCTTCCAGCTTCCAAAAACATCTTTCAGTTACATTTGATTTTCTTAAGTCATCAGTATTTAATGTCAACAAATTTCTAATCCATTCCCACCAGTTCTACTGAAGCAAACGGGCAGCTTAAAGGTCCATGGGTAAGTGCAAGTGATGATTTTTGGATTGCAAAGTGCAATTCAGGTATTGCAGTGCAGGAAAATCCCCAAGAAGCATAATCATCTAGATCGTTTTCCTGCAGAGCCAGCTCAACTATCTCTCCATCATATTCCCAAGCACTTCTGGACTGGGAAGGACTTACCAACTTAGTTGTGTACCACAGAGAAGACACAGAACAGGCTTGGGCCTGAGAGCTGGACTGCCATGACCACAGAGTCCTTCATGTCCAGTCACACCTAGAGGGCTTTCCAAGGGCTGGAAAATATGATGCAGAAGTGGCCCAGAAGGATTTCTGAGCTCTGTGCTAGCAGAATACTTCACTAACAATCCAGATAATCTCATGCACAGATAAAAGAACGAACTACAGACACTGCTATGTTACAAGACAAACTGCCAATTTCTTGATTAAGGAGGACAGGATTTCAGCATCCAGCAGCAGAAGCTCTATTACCTACTGCATTTCTCCCTAAGGCTACAGGAGAGAAGACTGCACAGGAACAGCACACAAGATTTCTGCCACTTCTAGGATATCGGTGTTAGGAAAAAAAAAAATATATTGATGAACTACTTTGTCATTGTTAACAGCATTGCTGACAAACTCACAGCAGGCCCACTGAGAGGAAGACAGCAGCGTGTCTACTTGAATGCCTGTTGTAGCTGAGACATGTGCTCTGAATTAGGCAAGGTGTGTAAATTATGACAGCCAGAGCTCTTTAGAGAATGCCCAGGTCTGAAGGATTCCGGTGCACTTTTGTTGTTGCTGCTGCATTTCCCCATAGTTCTTCTCTCAAAAGAAAACTTGCTCCTTGGAGAGAGCATTAACAGGCTCCAGCTCCTGAAGTGTCATTTGACAGAAATAAAATTGAAATGCTAAAAAGAAACTCCAGTTTCCTTTCCTTATTACATTCATTATCTTATTCTCTCTCACTGTAGCTTAACCTCAGAGGAGAAACAACAACCAGACTACGCTGGGGCAGATGGGAGAGTAGAAAGGATGAGACAGACAACCAAAAAACATGGTTTCCTTTACAGAAAATCATGCATGAAACTAGCACCCTGGTCACATCTGGGAAGACCTTCCCTGCAGCACGGCCTGCCAGATGGATCCCAGAAAGCTTCATTTACAGGAAGGCCCCTTCCAGAGCAACAACGCCCAATGCTGCACTGGCATGATTGTTATTTGAAGGAAATTAGGCTACACTGCACTCAGTCATTAAAAAAAACACTGAAAGAGACTTTGAAAGGACATCAGTTCATTCTCCTGCCTTCAGGCCTTTACTCAGAGAATGATAATAATTGAAAAGACATACTAGTCCATACAGAACAGAAGCAGCAAAGGGAGTGAGGTACCAAACTCACAGGCTGGCAAGCACCTGCATAAAGCAAAACCTAGAGGAAAAACTACAGCTTTCTGCTGACAGGGCAGAACAGACAAATGGAGAGAGCAAATAAGCAGGTCAATTGTTATAAGAAAGTTAGTTTTTTCTCTGAGAGAACCTACAGGCATTTGCTTTGTGGACCTGTTTCAGTCCCTGGGCTGCAAGCGTTTTCTGTCAAGATGAAGAGAGTGGCAGTCTGGAAAACCAACACAAACTGACACAGCTGTGAAGAACCATGGTTAAAACCAAACTTCCTCCCACAAAGGATAATGTAACCCCTTCAAGAGGAGATGACTGACCTTTCCTTGAATGTCAGCCTTAGCATATAGTCTCCTATTCTACAGACATACATTCCAAACACAGATGAAAGTCCTAATCATACATCAATTTTGGCACTGTGAAGCTGGTCATTTCCCACTTTCAAAAGTAAAATTCATTAACCCAATTCAAAAGTTGTAAGGAAGGTGGTTCTTAATTAAGAAAGATAATTAAGATGGATGCACACAATCATCAAAATTGTAAGTTGATAATGAAAAAAACTAAGTGAAAAGTATTTTTAATACAAGAGATACTAATTAAATTCATTGGAGAAATACTACTAATCAATCCTTCTCCTTCGTGTCCTGCAATTGTCTTAATTTTTGTCTCTGGATCCCCAAACCCTTTTCAGATTCTCTACCAGAAAAACTGTATAACGACTGTTTCAGATATCTGCATTATCATGCATTTGAGCCAAAGTTTCCTTTTATCAGCCTAAGTATAGAGATACTAAGATGTTTATTGAAAATAAAAAGATTCAGTGAAAGATTTAACCATCAACAAACACCACTTCCTCTTTCTGTTGAACAAGACTTCATCCTTTGGCTCTGAAAACATCATTCCATTCATGATGGCAGCATGTGGGAAGACTGGGTGGTTTAGCACTCCATCCCATTCTGCCACACTGCTCAGAAACGTTCCCATTTTGTTACAATTAGTGCTTTATTGCAGGGGAAATTAACCAAATGAAACTTTATCAGCTTTTTAATTAATACTCAGTTTGCCAGTGCTTTTTGCCAGATATCACTGTGTTGGACTTGTTCATCCAATTGCTACAACAGGGAATGAGATCAAAATGCCAGCTCACCACTGGTGCCTCCAGTGAAGCACACACAACAATTCATATCTTTGCCAGTCAACAACATAAGAGCAAAAGAGGACACAAAACTGAGGAGCTATCATGATAGATGAATGATGTGAATGATTTCTGGTGCTAGTTCCAGTGTTCTGGGAGTCATGGATACAGCACTGGATACAAACCCACGTCCCCATAGCACCTAAGCAATAAGGAAACACAGGGACAAGAAAGTTTGGTAAGGAATGGCCACCACTACCCTGTTCTCCAACCAACCTGACATTGTATTAATTTATTTTTTCAGTTGACCTATTTGGCATATAACCCATATAAAAATATACCAGCTGGACAAATTTGAGGCTGAGATCCAAAGCTGGGAGAGTATTTCGATCAAGAAAATTAAGACTCTCAGAAGCCCAATTCAAGAGGGTTCCCTCTCTGCTGGATTTTCCTTCATGCTCAAAAGGCACAAAATGTATCACTGAATTTCCAACAGTATAACCTTCTACCTGAAGAGATTCTTACCTCCAGTTCTAGTCAATACTTCACTATCTAAACATCTTTCAGTCATTAATATGTAGTTACTAAGCTAGGCAAGTATAAGTGTCCTCCATTTCACTAGTAAGACACAAACCACCTAAAATGGCAAGAAAAGGGACAGACTTTCTGTGCTGCTGTCAGTGGAGAGAGGCTTTTGGGGGAGGTGATGCAGGGACCAAACTAAATTAGCTGTATTGACTCACCCATTGAAAGCTTCTCATCTATCAGAAGTCAAGCTATTTGAATCCCACCTTAGTGACAGGGATCTGAATTAGGTCTACCAAGCTTCAGACTTGTGCCTCGCCCACAGGACACTCCTTCCAGTATTATCTTTGTTATTTTCAACTTTCCTCTCTTGGTTCCAGGCCTAAACACATCAGGTGTCACTATCTGAGAGCAGTAGGATTGAGTCATTTCTTCTCTGGAATGGAACTACAGAACACCAAGGTATGACAGCAGACACTGCTGAAGCACAGTGGTCTGAACAAGCCCTGCAAGACATTCCCTGTTTCCCTGTCACAGCCTAGGATAGGGTGATGACATTTTACAGTGGGAGGTCCCAGCACACTCATATCCTTCCTTCTAAAACCATATTCTGCCTTCCCTGTCACAACAGACAGGCTACAGCATTCCTACCTGCTCACCAGAGTAGCTTGCAAGTCCAAAATAAGATACACAACATTTCCACAGACTTTTTTACTGCTCACTCCAACTTTAAGCCCTGATATTAATCTTCTGGTTTCACAATCTGAAATGCTGTATGGTAACAAGCCAGGTTAGGAAGGGTCTGTTTATTACTACCTAAATAAGGTTGAAAAACTGCAAGTCAAATTGTCCATAAAGGTTTAAGTGAAAAATATTAACTTCTGTGCTGTTTTTCTTTTACAATTGTCTTCTTCTGGGTTACGGAAGCTAACTAAACTAGCCTGAAATAATAGAAAATAGTCAAAACTGACTACTGAAGACATTAAATGACTTGGTTATGCCCAGGAGGGGAAACTGTATCAGATATTAATATGAAAACTCCAGAGTTCCTGGCTTATGATGCTCTGGTTATTCTACACCTTCTGCACTGGAGTGACCAGGACAGTTTCATCTCTTCAGAACATGACCAAATTCTACAGAATGGATTTTACTAATGCCTGGAGTGATAGCATAACATTTCTCTGTAACAATGCCTATAAAATATGTCTGTGCTTGCAGCCACCTTAGCACTGAAAGCAAAAGACAGCAGCTGACACTAGGAACATTTCAAAGCAGAACAATTGGTCCAGTAAACTTCTGCGAGAAGAGGACAAACAGCAGCTTCACAGGGGGAACTAAAAAGAGCTCAGCTCAGCAGTTCATACTGGCACTGTCTCATGAATCACCAGAAGGCTGCTGGGAACCAACCAGGTACTTTACTGGCAGCTGGGTGGGAGTGGGGTGTACAGAAGGGTTCAGAGGAGAAATGCCAGTGAGACAACCTGTTCACCACAGTCAGTTAGCAGCACAAAGGGGAAGAAGAAAAAAAACTCAGGCAGGACTTCCTTATGAGTAAGTGCTCAAAATAGAAGGCAAGCCCTGATTCTGAGAAGAGACAAAGAATTTGGCAATCCTACAAAAACTCCTTATAAGATACAGAGAGCACCACAGGGAGAAAGGGGGGGGGGGGGGGGAGGGGGGGGGAAGGGGGGGCATAACATTCAGGAATAATAACCAAACGAGAAAGCTAATCTCTGTGCAAAACCCTTGTGCCATCCAACTCACCAGGCCATTACAAAAGGTAAAGGGAGATGTAATATTATTGTCTAGCAGTAACTCTATAAAAACAGACTGACTTGACAAATTCTTGAAGAGGAAAAAAAAAAGTGAGTGTCTGCCGTTACTGATCTAATGAGCTAACTCTGAAATATGAGCTAAAGACAGCTCCCTAGCGGCTGCTGCCTCCTCCACTGGCTGAGAGGAAACCTCTTTCAGAGTCCATCAGTGCAAACCGTTGCTGACAGCTTGGGACTACACAACACACAGATTTATTTCACAGACAGCCACAGACAGGAATTTAGCACCCCAAGCTGGCCTCCTGCTTAGCAGAGAAGGTGTTAAAATGCAACCACGCAGAGCCTGGTCCCCTCCCCACCTTCATTTTCTTCCCTGACCCCTCCTTGAACAAAACACAGTAGCAACTAATCAATTTGGTCACCTGCTCCAGGCAGCAAAACACTCACCAGGTTCCCCCTTTTCTATCTCAGTCCTCCCCGCTAGACACTCCCCCCCAGAAAAATTACAGAGCAGCCACCAGGAAATCCACCAAGCGCAACAGCCGCTCCCAGTGCCAGCCAAGTTCAGCTGCATTGCCTCCAAAATCCCCAAATATTTTGCATGACCTTTCATCTTACAAATTAATTTACTTCCAAACACAGCCAACTCCTTTTGTATGTGACAGCCTGCAACCACTGAACTCATCCAAAAAGATTTAAAGGCAGAGAAACTGAGAAGTCGTATACTCTGCTGGTATCACCCAACCTCAAGGATTTCTGTCTTTTTTTAAACTTGTATTTCAACTTCTAAAACGTCAGCCTTTACTATTATTGTTTCCCTCAAATTTTCCTTTTAAAGATTCAAAATAAGATTTGCAGAGTGTCACATAATTTCAGTTTAATAATGTGTTTGTTAACTTGGTGGTTGAAAAAACAGGTCAAACTGATCAATGCAAGTTCTCACACACACATCTTCATATATATATATATATATATACACACACAGAGAAACTTCATTTCTGTGAACACAACTGAAAAGCTGAGAGAGTCTCCCCAAACCAGAGGAAATTTGATAGAGTTGGCAGTGTAGCTAGTACTGATTAGATATGCAAATCTTGCCTCCTCACACATCATGCTCCTTTTCTTAGATTTTTAGGAAACAAGGAGCCCTTATTCATTACTATCTTCTTGTTTGGAAAAAAGGCAGGGGAATAATTTTGTTTATATTTCCCAATCAGCCTGCTGGCTTTCACACAAAGCACTAAAGCAATTACACTGGCTAGTGCACTAGATAAGAGATTTAGCAAACATCATTAATATTATTATTCATGTACTTAATTCATTTTTTTCTTCTTCCATTCCTAGAGACAGCACACTAAGGATCTAATACATCCCCTCTGCTAGTGAATGTAACTCCCATTAATGTTGGACACCTGCCTTCAGGGAAGCAAGGCACCAAGTTACAGCAGGGGAATATATTAATAAAGAACAGCAAGAGGTTCCTGAGCTGGGTCACACCAGGGAGAGCACTGAATGACCTAATGGAGATGGAAAGGACTTAACTTTTCTGATTCCATTAACAAAGCAGCCCAAAAACTACAGACCCTAAGAGAAATGCACTGTAAGCACATTCTGAACACTAGAGGTTACATCTTCTCTTCGGACACTGACAAAAGATTCTTCAGATGGATTTCATTCTCTCTCCTGAAAAGAGGTCACTAGTGCTATGTACAACATGATGATGATTTAGGGCACAATTCTTAAATTTAAAAGCAACAGGCTAGAAATGGCTTAATTTTCAAAAGTTCTTTCAAACCAGCAATTTCTGTAATTTCAACTGCTGTCTTTAAGCAATTTTTTCCAAGTCAGCTATTAGATATGGATTATTATTTCCATCAGAAACTCTTAGGCAACACAGAAGATCTCAGTCTGTAGTGATGGGGGGGGTGAGGCTAAAGCTTAAATTTTAACATTCAAGACCTTGGTCCATAAGCAGGCCAGCTTCAGAGAAAGTTTTTATGTACTGCTTAAGAAACAGTCTGCAACAGCAGATTCAAAGCAAAACCTTTTCTGATGTCACCATGAACAGATTGAGATGATCTCCTTGCCATTCAATTAGAAGCTGCTAGCCTTTTAGCACTCAGACTGATTTCTGATGCATGTTAAGAACCTCTCTTCCTGGCCGAGAATAACCAGGCACTACATTAACCAGACTGCTCAACAGTGACAGTGTATTTGCATTCCAAGGTGAAATCTATTAAGGGGAAAAGATGAAGTGTGATATTTCAGTGCAAACAAGGTGATCAGATCATGACATTATCCTACACAATACAGGATACGGTTACCATCTTAAACTGAATTATTTGTTTACTCTCCCCCCCACCCACCTACCAAGTATGAGACTCCAGATTTTAATATGAGATACAGAGGTGAACATCAGGGGTAAAGCTTCACACTGCTCAGGGTTTAGCTTAGATAGGCATCCAGCTGAAGCCTGTTGAGTTTGAAAAATCAGACAGGGTATCTCCTCAATATAGACTCTTCCCCCTTTTTAACCAGTTTCATACAAATTGTCCTCTCCCGTTTCTCTGAGCACGTTTACAGCCATTTAGATACAGTACTTAACTTATGAACAGGCTTATTCTCATTGAGAGTGCTCAAAGAACTGAGTTACAGGCCAAGACAAAAGCTTGAAAATAAGACAGACCATAGCTCCTGCCTCCACGGGTGTGCATTTGCTTTGCCTGCTCACAGCAGAAGGCAGTGAAGTCTGCTGGGCAGAGCACTTCACCGAGGAGGCTTTGGTTGATTCCATCCTCCTCCCCAAGCTGAGTTTGGACCTTGACAAAATTCCATGCCTTTTCTTTCTTCCTCTGCAGCTCCAGCTTTTTTAGGAGGAAAATTCTCCTAGTTCCGTTGCACCAGTAGAGGGAGTAAATTACAGTATCTCGGCGTTCTGCTTTGCCTTCTTTAAATCCAGCCCTTTCTTCCCACTCCATGAAACCACCTTTCAGGATTTTTTCCCTCTTGCCTCCACCCCACAGCAAAACGTAACCCAAGACGAACCTGGAAAATGTAACTGAAGCCCAACACAGGCTTCAGAAAGGGGAAACGTTCACAAGCCAGACGTTCAGCCTTCCCCCCTTCCTGTTGTCTCATGTCACGCAAGTAAAAAAGGCACCACTGGTTTTTTTGAGTCCTGCAGTTTAGATCTCTACCCAGTCCCTTCCCCAGCATCAGGATACTTCAGTCTGAGAGCCTTTTTTGATTGGGATATTTACTGTTTCCACCTGCACTTCAGGCCTTTCCTTCTTATTCATGGTTTAAGCAACAATTTAAAATGGAAACTCCTTAGTGCCATTATTCTGACTACTTATTGACTTCTTCAGCCTCATTTTCCCACTTCACGGTTCAGAAACATCAAGGAGCCACCACAGTAAAAAGAAAAAAGGTTGAAAGACTTGATTTTTCAGCCCTAATCAAGTATTACCAGATTTAAAATCTAATATGGGGGTTTGATTTAATTACTTATTTTACACACTCAGTTGTGCACAACATCCAAGGAAAGTGGACATTCTTAATTCTTCTTTTGAGGGGAAGAAATAATTTAAAAAAAAAATAATTTAAAAGCACTTCCACAGAATTTTTGAGTGGTTTTGCAGGCCCATGAAAACCCTCTTAGAGGCTTAGGAATTTAGTTTCTTACTGGTAAGTCATAGGAACCCATTCCTAATGATCTGATAATGATGAAAAGCAGCAAGGGATATAACTTAAAATTAATTGGAGAAAATGGCTGAAATCCCACCCACAAAAATGTATGTTCAGATCTCTTGCTTGGCTGATCACTGGTCTTTTTATCTTGTTCTCGATCTGATAATTCTAAATTAATCAACTTCATCTTTCCAGGCTCGTTTTCCATCTCCAGCTTCCTTTCCCATTCCACTTCTTCCTTGTTGCCCCAATTTCCCAAGACATTTCCACCAGTATTTTTCAAATCCTGTTCAGATACCCACATAAAGCAAATGGAGATTATTTATTTTTTTTTAAGACAACAGGGAGAGGTGAAGCTCATTACAATACACAACATTGAACTGAGCAAGGGTAAAGCTGTTGTATACTTGAAAACATTAGAACTGCATGTAGCTCTGGCTGTACCAATACAGCACACAAGATCTGTACTTCTCTCCAGCTGTTCCAGGTTGGGGAATTAGAGTGGGCTGATTCCTCCTTTGGGCTCCCAGTGTCCCTTCCCACCAAGGTCTACAGAGCATCATTAAGATATATTGCAGAAAGGCTCAGAATAACAACCAGATTCAGAAGCAATACATCAGGCATGAGGTGTGGTGATTCAGGGGGGTTCTTTCAACCACCTCTTCACTTTACCCAGCTAGATGTGATCTTCCTACAATCACATACTTTGCTTCTCTGCAATCTTGCCAAGGGCAGTATTGCCTCTTGATAATATAGTCTTTGTATGCGCCTACTGAATTAAGAGAGATGTGGGGGAATTGAGGAGTTGGAGGGAGGTAATTTCAAACCAAACCTAAGTACCATGCAGAGCTGGGTGTGCAAGATCAGAAAAAAACTATTCCTGTCTGATCCATACTATAGATCTCACCTCCTAGTGTCCCACTTCCCCTTCATAGACAGACTGCATATTGATGGGGGGAAAAATGAAACAAAAAATAAATCACAAGTGGCAGCAAAGAGCTGTCTCTTTTACTATCGACTGTACAGTAAGATTAGGAAGGTCCACTGTGATAGACACTCTCTATACATTGGCTGCAAGACAATTTTTTACTCAAAGAGCCTACAATGCAAACCAATCACAGCTGAACAGCAAGACCTTCCTTCTGTGAAATTTAAATTAAAAGGTGTTAAGAAATAGTCTTTTCACTCCCATAGTCTTTACCAATTAAACTGTTCAGTATGGTCAGGTTGCCCTCTAATTTTGGTTTGTTCCCCACCCATGTGAACTCCAAAAATTGATTTTAAAAATTATAATAATTGTTGCAATTTGCTTAGCTTAATGTGAACCAAAACAATGTCCCCTCATGAATGCTACTGCAAGTGGCTACACAGCCTGACCCTTAGTTATAATCCCCTGTAAATTCACCCAAAAAGTCATGAACTACATAATATTAGTTCTTACAGACTGACATATTTCCCTGATCTTTCATGAGCCACATGGGGAAACAGTTTTCGCCTGATCTGAATGAAGAAGAAAAACAGTGATCCTAATCAACCGTTTACCCTTAGTGCCTTCCCTAAACAAATCTGGGAAAGAGCTTAAAGGCTTGGGAATATCCTGGACCCTGCTTGATGCACTGTAATAACCCTACCTAATTATACTGATATAAAAACTAATTGGAAAGATAGCAAATGTCAGGGTAAGATGCAAATTGTAGGGTGTTAATTGCTGAACAGGTGCTGGAATAGAATTAAATGAGCATCTTGATTAGGAGAGTGGAAAAAACAAATGTGGACCCCGAAATCAAGTTGGCCACGTGAATTATTTAGCAGCCTCCTTGTACCAGCAAGAGGTCATGTTGATGTGACCTCTGCTTTGTGATGGGTGGGCTGACAAAACAATAGTGAACTCCAGGAGGAAACGTGGCTGAGGAGAGCAGTGAAACTATAAAACATTGGAAATTTTCAATGGGATAAAGAAGGAGCTTTTTTAATTGGTGGACTTCTAGGTGGATAAACATGCTAGCAGCAAGTTTTCCATGTGGATCATTGTAGTAATGCAGAGTCACTAGTCCTAGAGCTCGGGGAGTCCCTGGCTGAAGGGAACCACACAGGTAGAAGCTCCTGGTCCTCTTCTGACCTCACAAGCAGAGAAAATCCAGTTACTGCCATTTACAGCAGACATTTTGGGATAATTTTGTCCAAACAAAAATGGACTAAAAGCCAGTTTTTGTATTTGGACAGAACTTAACAGGACTTTCATTCACAGCCAGAAGTTCTTCAGTGACCCTATTATGGTAGTAAATTTCTTTTCACACAGGCCCTCAGAAAGCCCTCTCAAGTTTCACTTGCCACTCAATGACCAGCAAACAGATAAGATCAAATAACATCAATTAGAACAAGCAGTCTAGAAATAAGAGAGCCTATTATTAAGCAGTTATTTTGGAGGCATACAAGTAGAATAGTTTTCATGAAGAGTTTAACTGAGCTTCAGTTAACTTTTTTATTTTAGGAGCAGCTAAAGACTCAGTCTAGGACTGCCATCCATTAGACACTGTACAAAGTCACAGCACAAACCCTCTGCATTGCAGAGCTTCCAATCTAAACAGAAAGGATCAAGAAGGATTGAAAAGACTGACAAGAAAACAGGCCAGTTGTCCTAGACAGGCTTAAAATATCAGAGGCCTAAAAGAGATCTTAATATTAATATAAGCAGGAGTGCAATTAAGGGCTTTTAATACTGCCAATGAAGTGCAGAGGACTCGCTGCATAAGAGCTGGATCTTAATTTTTGCCACGTACTAATAAACTAGTCTCTCTCTCTCTTCTCCTTTGCATTCCCAAATGTTCAGGCAACACAGCATGCTTCAGTTGCCTCTAAACTAATTCTCTAATTTCTACACACCAGATCCATTTTGGAGAAGGCAGAACTAAGCACAGAGTTCATGCAGACAATAAGACATTGTTTCCAGTATCATTCTAGCACCACATAATGGATGGTGTTAAAGCAGTGGTGAGAATATAATCACAATTCCTCAAGAGGAAAAACTAACTTGCACAAGGTGACAGCGTAAGTCAGTGACAAAAGGAGACACTGAGTATCAGAGTACCAGCTCCCCTTTCCCCAGCCAAACGCTAGAGAATTCAATAAAGGTATCTGCAGCCGTGCCAAGTCCAAGGAAAGGCATGTTTCTGCTCTAAGAAATGCAACAAAGGGACAATGCTTGCAGTGTGTGCTCCAAGGTGGGTCTGCACACAGGTGAAGGACGTGCTGCTGGCACACTGCAGGCAGAAAGGAATAGATTCCATTTCAGAGGAGGATGAAACATTCTACACAGATCGCCAGGGGTAAGGGGAGAAGCATGTTTATGACTGAAAACTTAAATTTTTGACACTGAGACCTAAGTTCCGTTTGTATCTAGGGGGTATGATTGATACACCATGGGTGACAGAAGAGAGTGGGTACCACATTGCAGTGCTCAGTCTCCTGGGATCAAGATACCAATTCATTATCTGCACACCATCCTTCTTGGGGCCTCCACTGCTAGAGGAGGTAGCTGCCAATCATGTTCCATTCTGCAGACTTATATGTAGTGCTTGCAGTGTGGGCTGGAAGCAGCTGCAGGGAGAAACCAACTCAGTTAATTTTTCAAGTTCAGATGTATGTCTTAAGAGGGGAAGGGCTGCAACTCAAATCAAGTTCTCTCTCCAATGACTTCAGCTTTAACTTTGCGGTTTGGGGCCACTATAGATACGCAGGCTGTACCTGCAATGTTGTATCTGGTGGGAGAGAAGACGATGACAGAGAGACTCACTTTGTGTAGAGTTAAGCTGAGCAAAATGTTGGTAGTCTATTAAAATCCTGTAGGTATGATCATGGCTGTACTGCAGGGTATTTTATACAGCTATATGGAACCACTGTGTTTCCCAGTATCTTACACTGCTCTTTGCCAATGCTGACACTGTCCCAAAACTACTCATTATACAGCTTGAAGTTTCTTATACATCTAAAAAATAACGTACAAAAATAGAGGATTTTTTTCATTATTTTAAAAACTCATATTAAAGCTTACAGGAAGATAGAACTTCACCCACACCTGTAGCTTGCAGTAATGCTAATGGGAAGCCTTTCACACGCCAAAAAGCTGAAGAGCAGGAATATTACTTAGCTCATGAAAACTCATTCAGAAGCTACAAAATGCTAGAATTAAGATAAAATAATTAACTCTAATTTAAATCCTTTTTGACATATAAAGCACAATCCATTATTTTATGGATTGGGTATCATTCCCACTCAATGTGTCAGGATACACCTCGCCCCCATTCCCATTTTCACCTGCTCATTCTAGCTGCTTCTTGCCTCTCCCCAGCCTCCAGCTGAGCCCAACTTATTATCAGGTCCTAATCTTCCAGCCAAGACTCCTAGTCCAGTACAGAATTCCTCACCAAAACTTAAAGCCTAGTTCTCTTCACCAAAAGTGCAATTTCCCTGCATTGCAAATAAGCCATCAAGAGGATGCTCCCCAGCAATGCACAACACATCCTCACAACCTTAGCTGATACAGCCTGTCTTACGACAGTTCACATTAGCCAAGGAATCACAATCCATGCTGCTCTAAAATCAGCTCTGATCTGTGCAAATATAGTATTTATATACATTTTCTGCTTTTCTCTTGCTAAAGCAGTGTGAAGTAAGTGGAGCAAAATAGCCATCAATGTAGTGCAGAAAATTCCACCAATGCAAGAAAAGACAGAACTTCACTTATCTTCATATAACACAAAGATGAATTCTGCCTGTAAAAAAAAAAACACCCCGAAGCTAGAGAAGAAAACAAAAGGGACACAACCACATTACCCATCACAGAAACAGTTAATGTCACTGCTTCTAAAGGACAACTATATTTTAGGTGAGTTATCAGGCAGGGCTACTATTCTGTTTGTGTTGTTTGGCTAAATAGAACTGACAGTGATACTTTTTGAAGGTACCAAAGTCAAGCTAGAAAATGAGAGAACCAGATGTCCCTGAAGGAATGCTGGGAAATGCTTATGATAAAGGGGAGGAAAGAAAGAAAAACAAAAACAAAACAAAAAAACTTTAACCAAAACATCCCAGAGGATTTTTTTTTTTTTTGAGGTTCTATGTCAACAAGTGACACTGACACAACACTGTATATATACTTTTTCTGCCCTCTTTAGCAGAGGAATTTTGACTGACCAGGTATTTTGTCAACATCAAGTAGAATGATTTATACTGGCTTGGATTCAACCCTAAAAGTTGTCCTTATTTTCCTTCAACGTACTGAGCACCCACATTGCTGGAGAAAGAGATATGGAAAAAGATCACTACTTACATATTCACTTATAGTCCACGTAAGTATCTAGCACAAGCAAGTCTGAAGACCCAATGAAATTTGTAGTAGCTATAAATACAGAAATCATTTAAATCTGTCCAGAATAAAAACTTAAGATAGATCCATAAGATAAATAGCATTTCTGAAGGAGGCAGACCCCTCCAGCTTTACCAATCACCAAAACAGCACTTTTTGTATTTTGATTCATGTGAATATGAGAATCCTAAGTTACACCTTTTTAAAAAAGGAAATTTCAAGAAAAGTAGTTTCTTATGGATAGTTTTCAAATGTGAAACAAACCAGAAGCCCAGACAGGAATCAGGTTTCCTTTTTCTTTTAAGGACTTAGTTTTAACAAAATATTTAGGTTCCTACTTCTTGATGGTAAATAATATCAAGTGCTAAAACTGCTTTGCTGAATCAGGAGCCATCTGCTGAAGTAGCTTTTTATCAGCGTTGCATAAGAAAACCTAACCAACATCTCTTCAAAAATAATTAAATCCAATTTGTATTGGCATCAACACTCTCGGCTTCAAGTCTAATTTCTTTGTGCCATCAGCTAATTTCATCTCTTCACTGTGTACTGGCTTTCAGCTGCTTTGAACGCCTCCGTAATTACCCTCCCTATGCCATCACTTTTCAAACACACCATGATCTTCCTCTATGGTTTGGTGTTTTGAAAAAGCACATGTGTGTATCTGGCTAATGCAAACATACCTTGTGCAGTTGTGCTTTTGCAATATAGCTCTTGGGTACAGAGCCATAAGAGCCAGGCAATTATTTCTTTCCTTTCTGATACAATCCTCTTGCACAGAGCTGCAAAGATCAAGACAAGGACCCAGTGGGGAAGTATGGTAGTGGAAAACTTTTCCCCTGGAGCAAAGAAACAGACCTAACTAGAGCAAGTGAACACCTACAATAATCAGGCTAAAAAAATAGCTTGGTGGTGCACTCAGCAGTAACAATGGAAAGCACAAGAAGCATGCAGAACTGATGGCACGTCCTGCGGAGAAAGTTGACTAATTCTTTGAGGGAAGCGCCAGGAATGAAAAGACTGCCAGAGGTGTGACTTCCTATCAGGCTACAGATCCTGAATCCTGAAAGGATTTGAGGTAATTGACAGTATCATTTTAGTTTGCTTGGGATTCACTTTTCCAACGAGGATAGTTACTCTACTCTTTTTTTTCTTTAAAGGGATGAAAAATCCATGGAGCAGAATTTTCTGCCTTCATACCAAGAACTAAGCAGGGGGAAAAAGGCTGAACATTCCACAGGCTGCAAAACTGCAATCACTTCACTAACTGATCAGCCCATACTGTGTGGGTCTGAAGCCCAAGAACAGCTTGGGCTGAAAGGGACCTCCAAAGGTCATCATCCAGTCCAATGATGCTTTGAGCTACAAAGCTTCTGTAACCGAGACTTGGACTTCCTGTTCAATCACTGGTCTTCTTTTTAAAAAATAAGTTAACTGGTACTTAAGTGTATTAAACTGACATCACAGTGTCTAAATATGTGAGCAAGAATGCTCTTTTCAGGAAGAGGTCAGTCTGTGTGGACTGACTCTGCTCCACCTCAACTAACTGTCAGCATACTTCAAACATCTTCTATTGCTGACAGACACCATCAATATGATTTATATTGCCAACAGCGTTAGTCCCACAGAATCACCTAGTGCTCCCAGCCAAGATGAAGCTTTCCTCCTCCCTTATCCCATCTTGCTTGCCAAACAGTCCCCATTTCAAAGGCCTTGCAATTGAATGAGGCACATCAAGGTAGGTCAAGGGAGAAGGGATTTGTCCAAGTTCCTCTGTAGGCCACTTCAAACGTCTGCATTTCCATCCCTTCCACTAAAGCATACTTGGTTAGAACGAAGTGCTGGGTTAGTTAGTAAGAGGAGTGTTCCTCTGAGGTAGAACCACAGAAGGCCAGCTCCCCAGTCTGATTTGTGAACAGTGAATTTACAAAGCTGTGGCCTCAGAATCTGATTTTACAAAGCCTATTGCCCCAAATCTATGCTTTCCACTACATTACCTCTGTATCAACTCAGGCTTAAGGGAAGAGCTGAAAAGGAGAAGTTGTGTACTGATTTCACTGATTATTATGTGCTTCTTCTAACTCAGTCTTTTAATTTCATCTTTTTTTTTTTCTTCCCAGTGAAAATACATTTTACATAGAAACTAAAAATCTGATTTTCGTGTTTTTAATTTTCTCAGTGAAGATGCAGTGCTACCTGGAAATGGCACCTTTTGGAAATAGCCCCCAGTTGGACCTCAGAAAAAATCTGGAGACACTCAAAATTATTATTTTCTTTTTAAATTTTTCTGCTAAAGCATATATAACTTCTTTCTGAATAATTTAATATAACCTTGCTCCTGCTTCCACTGAAATTGAAGATCTGATGTGGATTTGAACAAGATAAATCCCCAAACCCATAACATACCATACAAATAGGAGCCCTGGTGGTTGTTCTCTGCTGGAATAAATAAAAAAATCACTTCAGCATAAGAAATGCCATAATTTGGTGAAATCAGCTTTATGCCATCTCCTGTCAGGTGTGACAGCGCTTGGGAGTTCATGCGAGGGGCAAGTGATTAAAAGCCACCATAGAGCAATCAATTGCCACTTCATTTTATTTTCTTTTCTTTAAATAGCCTTTGTAGGAAAGATACAAACCCATGTAGGAAGGAGCAACTCCTTTTGCCTAATGGGTTCACACTCACTGAGACTCAAATAAGCTGACTGCTTAAAAACAACTCAAGAGCCACAGTAAAAGATAGAAAATTATTGCTTCCTGTCATGACCAAATATTAAACACAGCACACACCTAATGGCTCTATCACTCCCCAGGGAAGAAGCTTTATGAACAATAAAATCCCAGCAGACTTGCACTGTTTGGACTTAGAAGCCTCATTATAGGCTCACTGATCCAGTACAATTTACAAGCTCAATGGACTCCACTTGAAGGAAAAGCCACTAAACATGGAGTTATAAATGGAATACCCATGGAGAAATAAGCATTTCTATGTGAAGGAAATCAACAGAGGAGATGGAGAGGAAAGGGGGGAAAAAAAATATGTAAAAAAACCCCCACAAAACTCAGAAAGATGGTCTGGATGACAGCAGCATATTAGAGACCCAAATCAGAGAAAAAGAGGGGAATATGAATTACACTTGCACAGAGGAAATGCTGTTGCTGCACATGCTTATGTGATCCAGCCTGGAACACACAAGACTTGGATTCCATTCCTCACTGTGTAACAAACTGAGTCTCCTACAGGATCTCGGGCAAGTCCTGTAAGTTCTCAGTATCTTGAAAATTATAAGCCCACCTCCTACTGACTTAAGCAAGTTTCAGATATATTTCACATACTCTCAACCTTGTCTTCACTTTACAAGGACACTGGGTAACGTTCTGAACAGCACAAGTTATTTCATACCCTATCTGAAAGCAGGAATCACTGCACATGAAGTGGGAGGCCTTCACACGTGAAGTACTCGCTTCAGAGAGGCTGAAATCCTTGGATGTTTACAGGGTAGAAAATATATGAGATCCCACCAGAAACAGATGGTGAAAGAAACACACAAGGAAGGGATGGGTAAAAACAAAAGGTTCAAAAGGAATGCAAGAGGCAGTAACAAAAAAGGTTAGGGCAGATGAAGTGACAAGTCCATAAAACCAGGTCTAGACAGAGGCCAAGAGGAGTGCAAGAGTGATAAGGAAGAGTATTTTAGGTCACAAATACACAGAGGATGCTTTAATTAGGGTGCAAATACTCTGAAATACTGGCATTTACAACAATAAGGGCAGAAGGATCCAGGTAAACACAGACCCATTTTCAAAAAGTTGAGTTGTAGAGATCCCATGTCACACACTACTGCTCCACCACATCTCCAGAATGTCTTTTGTTTGCAGAGTGAATTTATCCTCAGCTTCTATTCCCAGAGGTGCTTTAGTTCATGGGAAACTTTTATTCCATTCCCCTCTCCACTACTACCAAATGTATTGATTCTAATGACTCCTTAAGCTGTGATCTCATCTGTCCTTCTGAGACCCCTTATCAGCTGGGTGTGCAGCCATTTAACCTCCTCACTTGCTGTTGATGAGAACACAACAAAACTGAATCAAATTCCTCTTACTGCAAGGACAAGGAGTTTCTCATACTATGTTTGAACTTTGCTCACAACTTTGCTCTGCTCAGTCACGATTCAGCCAGCCAGCACCATCAATGTTTTTTATCCCAGCTATAGCAAAACTAATCTAACAAGACTGGAATTCATCCATGCCTGCTGTCCAAACTTCACTAAAGCACCATGCAAGCTTATCTGATTTATGCAGAATTGCTAAAATCCTTCGGGTCTTGTCTTCATTGGACTTATTTTCTTAAGGCTTCCAGGCAGTAGTAGGAATAGGCAGATTTTATTTCTTTAAATTATATAATATGTCCTTGCTCAGACTTAACAGTGCTTCCTTTGCAGTTCTGAAACCAGAACACATGCTAACTATTCCAGTTACAGA
Organism: Apus apus; assembly: GCF_020740795.1. NCBI lineage: Eukaryota > Metazoa > Chordata > Aves > Apodiformes > Apodidae > Apus > Apus apus. The sequence continues at coordinate 1,116,486 of NC_067307.1, read as the reverse complement.
CACAGTGGAACTAAAGCAACCGATTCTGCTTAACACCCCTACTCATATTTTTCTCTCTAACATTCAAAAAGGCAGGTGCTCCACTCAGAGGGCTCAGGTGAGGTGCTCAGGACACAATGGCTGCACAGTCACACAGTGACAGCACCTGGCTAGGAGCACACATGTACAAAAAGCTAGTGGAAATGAGGCTCCAGTTCTGCTAGCTTCCTAATAAACCTGTGCTTGAAATCAGCTGTGAATTTAACTCAGCTCATTTATTTGTTTCTTAGTTTCAGTAACACCTTCAGCCCAGGCAGCAGCAACTAACAATCTGGGGGCAGAATAATTTTTTTAATCACTTCAAAACAATCTCCACTCTAATGGCAACAATTTTCCACATCACCATAGTATTTCCACACATCAATTTTTAGCATATGTATATTTGTGTCATTATCGAAAGCTGGAAAAATGCACACTCACTGTTGGTTTACTGTTAAACAGAGACCATGTGAATGACTAGAAAAACACAGGGAGTCTCTGCAATGGAGAGAAAGAAGCAGAATGCAGGACCTTCCACCGTCCAAACTAGTTCCTTAAGTCCATTCTTCATTTTTCTAGCACACTTAGAAAAATCTTTAAGCTTTTTCTGACTTGTCAGCTTGCTGGAAAATCTGTTGTCTGTCGACATTAACCAGAAAAAAAGTGACACAAGCTAGTCTCCAGTTTACTCCATTTACAAGACTTAAGTGGTATAGTTCACATCAAATATTTCAAAATGCTTTGGACAGCAAACTAGTAAAGAAATTTTCCTTTTGCCTAAAAGAAGGGAAAACCAAACCCAAACAAACAAATGATGCATTAAGAGAACCACTTGTCAAATGGCTGGGATAGGGCACTTTAAGTTACTGACTCCCCACAACCATCCAGTCTACTAAAAAATTCATAAAGAGACAGATGGCACAACAGCAGCTCTTTGCAGGAGAGCAGGGTTTAGCAGTGAACAAAGGACTTTGGCTCCCTAGGACAAGAGAAGAGATCATTGTGGGGTTTGGAGGCTTGGAAGGGGGGATTGGAGCACACAGGAAGATGAGGAGAGCTGTGTCTATCTGTGGCTCCTAGTTTCACCCCAGAGCAGCAACAGATTTGAGACATTTATTCTACCTTGGCAGGCTTACAGAGAGTACAGAGAACAGAGAAGAACCAGAACAATCCAACTTTGATATGTAGCTGAGCTCCTCCTCACAATAGAAACATTAAACATTAAAACAAAACCTCCTGTTCAAGAATCTGAAGCCACTTTTCATAGCTAGATAATTGCTAACACTTTGCATTGCAGGGGAAACTGAGGCATGGAGTTGTGACTTGCTTAAAGGGACAGGGCAACACAGAGTCAGTGGGAATTTGATCCACACATCTCCATTCATGCTGTTCTGTTTCTAAGCATTAGGAAATATCCTTCTGTTACCCAGTGTTTTTTAGGATCAGCCTGAGATGGAAGGGATAAAGTCATTTTTAAATGGCAGAGACTGAAAGAAAATAATAGTAAGAAAATAACCACCACCAACAAAAAGCATTAGCAAGAAGTCTGCACTTATTTCAGGCCACATCCTTCAAAATGAAACTGGATTTATATACCCTTTTGCCTTTTTTAGGGAGAGGAAATTGGGGGGGAGAGGGGAGAATGGAGGGAAACAGCAGAAGAAGACAAAGCCCAGTCCTATTAATGTGGACATCTCACACAGAGCACTTCAACACACAGCATGGACACTACAGAAGCTGAGTCAGAATGTTTAAGCTGGCAACAGCTGTCTATTCTAAAGTGAGTTTGAGTGCTTGTGAGACGTGCCAGCCAGCCCGGGAGAGCTCAGTCCTCTGTTTCTGTGTACAGCAGGTAGAGCTACGGGTCAGCAGGGGAGAAAATTTCCATCCATGCTGCTCATTTCTGCATTGAAGGGATGGACCCTTATGGAACAATAATGTAATCCAGGCTCTTTGCTTCTTTACAGAGATGCTAACAAGTGTGCCAGCTGTGTGCATGCTTTGGTGTTTTTCTTTAAATAATAATAATAATAAAAGCCTAAATGTGTCAGCTGACCAGTACTGTAGTTCACCACTGTGCCAAGTGCTCAGCTGGTGCAAGTTCACGTAGCAGTGCTGACCCAGCTGCAGATCTGGCCCCATGCCTCCACCCACTGGTTAGTGCATGTCTCGACCCAAGGTAATATTCCACACTCCCAGCAACTCCCTCAAATCCCATCCTCAGTCACTACAGCCTCTGCCCCAGTAACAACTGCAATAAATACATAAACAAAAGGTGGTAACAAAATACATCAGATTCTTTACAGGACAATTAGGAAGAGTTTAGGTTAACAATAAGAGGAATTGAACCTAGGATCTCAGATTCTTAAAGCATCTGAGCTAAATGACCTAATTCCATCAGCTCAAAGACAGCAGAGGACTTAAGAGCCTCCACACAGTAAAACCACCAGGACAGCACACAGCCCAGGCTCACATTTTGCAGTGGTGTTCCAAGTAATTTCCCCTGTAGTAACAAAAAAAATATAAAAATCTGTCCCATCCTAATTGCATTGCACTGTTTAATTGAATTAACATGTTTCATTTGAACTACAGACATTTCTTTTGACTATTTATCTCTTACTGGAAAAAAAAAAAAAAAGAAGTAAATAAACTGTTAACTAAAAAAGTCACCCAACTCTCCCCAGTACCCTGGAGGCTTCAATTAGATCACAGCTTTAGTGAGCTGTAAGGGTTACAAGTACACAAAATAACCTGCTCTAAAGGATTTAAATCTTCAACAAACACAAATAATTAAAAGAACCCCAACACTTCCACTTGATGAACAGGGAATTTATACTCAAACTATACAACTCACCTAAAATGAGAGAAAATCTGCTGTAAAATGAGGAATTAAATTCCTTTGCAGGGTCCACAACCTCATATTCATGAGACCAAGTTTCTTTTTCTTTGCATAACTGGGGCAGGAAAGGCAGCAAACCATATAATTGTAATAGAGGCATGACAGAATACAGCTTTCATTTGGGAAGTACCATCTTCAAAGAACAAACTTCCACCCTTCTATCTGAAAGCCATCCCAACCCATCCCCTTCATACTCCTGACTACAAGATCAGTAAAGAAGGAAATGTTAGTCTGTGAAGTTCACACTTTTCATGTCCAGGAACATTAACTGCCCACCACTTCAGCCATGAGAAAAAGTCACAACAACATTTACATTTTTGAAGTCTCATTAACTTACCAATTCCACAGGTACTAACTTCAAAAAACTAAGCAAGTAGACAGGATAAACAGAAGTTTATAACACTGGGAATCCACCAGTGCTATGATCCACACTAGAACCAGTTTAGCTCTGATCAATTTGAATCATGTATGCAAAGTTAAAGCTTGGTCTAACATTTTGAGAAGTCACTATGGCTTGTACTGTCTAAAAAACTTGGGAGTGAGTATTTCACAACTTTTTCTGGACTACACAGCTATCGTGTCATCTCCCAGATATGTTCAGGTGGGCCTTTCAGTCCTGTGCTGCAGTGGAGTTATGTCTGTTTCTGCTTTTTGATGCCTGCAATAGCAGCACTGCAGGATTCCTGCAGCATCATTGCTGTTAAAACAGCGGCAGCGTTCTGAAAACAGGCTCTCATCCGAGGTTACACTGGAATTCTGACTCCAAACATTGCAGGAACCTAAATCCTCTCATGCACCCTACATATATTTGTCAGTGGGAGAGGGTACACGATTAACTTCAGTGAAGAAGCTCCCTTTCATAGGGAAAGTGCTAGTGTCCAAGAGGGAACACAAAAATAACTGCACGGGCCTCAGAATCTAAATCTAGTCCCCAGAGCAAAGGTCACAGCAGATATGTTTTATTCAGCTAAGAACTTTTGGAATTCATTCAAGGAGAAGAAAAAGCCCAACAACAACAACATGGCTGACATTTTTTTCCCACTGAATTACTTCTTTCTTTTTAAACAGAGATATATGTTTCACTGATTAGGGAAAACCCAATGAATTCTGCCTCCCTACAGCAATAAAAAGGTAAACCAACACAACAGTCAAACCAACACTCTGAGTTTGAAAGATAAAGATTCAGCCCCACTGAATGTAGCTTGGGAAACTCCTAAGCAGTTGTACTTATTGCTGAGGAAATGTCTGAAGATAAAACTAGACAATGAAGCCCTCTGTGCCTATACATGTACAGCATGATTTTGTTATTATATTTGCATTACATGTGTTAATTATGATGTAGGACACAGGATTATCCTCCTTCAACTCCTCAAACCTTATTTAACCAGGTAAAGTGGTGGAGCAGAAATAACTGTACAGAAGTGGGAGTCATTTGCTAGATGCTACACTACTGATGAGCAGTACAACAAGAAAAAAGATCTAGCTTTGAGTTCAGCTTCCATTCACCACGCTGTTCACTAAACCATGCCACCTCCAGACAGCAGTGGAGATCTGTAATCTTTTTTTTTCTCTGTAGCCTAAATCTGACTCCGTGACTGCTTTCAAAAACAAGTGAAAAAAAAGCTTTTTTTGGGCTGTACCACTTATTTCTCTCATCTACCTTATTATTACCCCTACTGAACTCCCTATTTCACTTGCAATTTTGAGACACAAACACACAGATTAAAGGGAAGAACTGACACTCAACAGGAAACTGCCAGGCTGAACCTAGAGGATGCTTCCACACAAAAGGAATGTCTATAGGCAAGATGTCTACTGCTGTTAGCAGAGGAGTTACCAGTAAAGTTCTAGGTTTGGAGCAAGTTACAACTTGCTGACCACACAGATGACTTGCAAGGCACATTTTACAAACAGTTATTAAAAAGAATAATCCTTTTTTTATAGTTTCACTTCCATTGGGTTTTACATCAACAGATTTCAAATCCCCACAGAAAGGATAAGAATCTTCACTTTGCCTGAGAATGGACAGCTTGCTAAAGATGACAAATTCAAATGGTGGTAGGAACTGCCCCCTTCATGGTCTTAACTCATAGGCTAATACACTGCCTTACATCATGCTGCTTCTCCAGCAGTAAGGAAAGTTTCAGAAAATTCTGACTTCAGATTGGAAAGTTCCCAAATGCAGATTCATACCAAACATCAACACAGCCAAAAATAGGCTAGAAATTTCAGAGAAAAGGTCAAGATGGCATATCTAGGACTTCTGCTTCTAGTCAGGAAACCACATATACACACAAACAGCCCAATTTGCTGGAATTACCATTTTTGGCCCCAAATACAACTTACAAGTGCAACAGTAAAAGGAAAACCATGGGTTAAGAGAGGGAAAGAACCCCATAATATCATCAAGGTTTCAAAATAATTTAGAAAAACTCTGTCATTAAAAAAATGAAAGAAATAACCGTGGATCTTTATTCAAACCAGCTTGACTGTTCTGAATGCCAAAACAAATTTGCAAGGAATACTATACCAAATAATGCTTATTAAAATGTAGATATAACATGTCAGGCATACACAGATGTAAAAAGTGAACCCACAATCAACCAGCTTCAGTATCAGTTCTCCACTTGCCCCTTGTACCAGCTGCTTCAGAGAAAACACTCTTTAAACAGTTACTTATAGAGTCATCTAGGGGAAAACATTTCTTCCTGACTTGTCTTTATTTACTGTTCTTCTGGAGATCTTGGTTGTGTATTTCTTTTTAAACAGCTGGCTATTCTTGTTATCCTTTTTGAATCTTTCTGAACTCCAGATCTCAAACACCACTTTGAATCAGTGAGCTCCACAGGCTAGTTTTCTAAGCCTTCACAAATACTCCAGATTTTTCATGTGCCAATTTATTATTTATCGAACTGCTGCTCTCTCCTATTTATTTTATTTACCTAGAAACTGGCAAGCAGAACCCAGACCTGGATCTGGAACTAAGTACTCTATGAAGCTGTTGCTCTACATAAAATTGTTCACAATCCCCAAACCATCAGTTCTAATCCTGCCCAATATGTTGCACTATTGCCTTTACTCCTTCCTCTCCACATTTCTACCAAAATGTTGTTTTGCTAAAGAATGTTACTGAAGCTGACAGGTTGCTCAAAGCTTCCTCTGTCTCAGTAGTCCAGTTGGATCATATCCCAGGTAAACAGAAAATATTCCAGATGCATACATCAAATATTTGGTCACAATGAAAGTGATACACAGAGAATTTAATTTAAAAATAAACATCGACGATTTTGTCAAGGTAAGCCCAGATGGACTAAAGCTAACCAACTAGCTGGCAATTCCCTAAAGAATCACGAAGCCCAGACATCCCTGGCATGACAGACACGGACAACCCATCATGAAAGACCCTCGGCACCTCAAAGCACAACCAACAATTTGGAGTTGCTTTTGTGGGGAACTGAGGATTCATTTCCTACCTGTCGATGATCACGGGGTCAGACGGAGTCTCGTTTCTGTTGCCACAACTTTTCTTCTCACAGCACCGACTACAGAGAGGAAGAAAAAAAAATCAAAATTAAAAAATTACTGGGACAGCTGATAACAAAGCAACCAGCTAAAAAAAAAAAAAAAAAGTCTTGCCTGCAAAATTTCAGAATTCAATATATACCTAGAAACGTGACTGAGAAAATTCTGGCTAGGCTTTCTGGAAGGGAGAAGAACTAAGGGAATTGGGTGCCCAAATCCTGGCTGATTCCAGCTGGAGTTTGGCACTTGCCCCCCATAGCCTTTTTTTTTAAATTTCCAGCCAAAAAATGAACAGCAATATGGTCACACTTTAGACTAAGGCACTATTTATAAAAGCTTAATAAATGATTAACAGATGTCATGACATTACGGGCATGAGTATCATGTTATGTATGGCTAGAACTGACTATGCTTTAAGCAAACTATGGCTTTTTTATATTCTAATAACTGACTTATTATTAAATATCTAGCAACCCCTACATCCCATATGCCCACAGAAAACTTCCAACACTGTAGTAGCACCAATGAAAAAACAGAAACTCAACATACTTAGGTCCTACCAAGGATTTGAAGAGAGATTTTTTCATTTCAACTGTAAATCCCTTTGCATTGTTTCAGTAATGACAAGCCTCTAAGATTAGCAGGTATTTATACACATTATCCTGTGAGGCTGCCAATGTGACTGTGCAGAAATCAAAACTCTCTGATGAGCTCACAACACAAAATAAATATATTTCTCTGATTTGCTAAGAAAACACAAGATAATGCTGTCACCCTCAGGAGCCTGCAGGGAGGTATGTATTGCAGAATGACACCCATGTTCTGTCCACATGTGTGCAAGTGTGCATGCACACTTACACAGAGGTGACTGTGGACATCAATATACAGATATATCAGGAAAGGGTACACAAGAACACAGCCTAAACTCAGGAATTATTTTATGTTCTTCACTCCCAGTAAACTTTTTACAGAAAATAACAGCATCACTGCATTTCCTTTTGCCGTTTTAAATAATAAAACAAACAAAAAAGAAAACAAAAACAAGAGACAGGGTGTTATTTCCACTGATACACTCATCAACATGGGTGATGCTCCTTGCACATACACCAGCTGAGTACCAGAATTTTAACATAATTTAATACAGTCCCTCCTCAGAAATTCTCCGTTTTAAGAATTTGTAGCAGCACAGAAGTGGTTTAGAAGATTTAAGCTGTCTTGATGCTGAGATAGCTTGTTCCAGCCAAGGCTTATATGGGAGGGGAAGGACAAAGGCATCCAAGACTTTAAGTAGACGAAATCAGAAGTTTCATATGCCTCAAGTCACCAGATCAGAGACTGCCTTAAGTTACAAAAATGCCTTTCCAAATTATGGTTTACACATCCTGCATAGGTTGTTCAAATTTACATGTATGAAATCGAGAAACTGTTTAGCTTTTTGTACAGTGGTATGAGTTGCTGAACACATTTGCAAAATTTTCAAGTCAGTCTGAATCCCAGTTTTCCAACTGGGGAGCAATTTCAAGCTGAGGAATTTAAAAAATGAAATAAAATGCTTGAATACACTGAAAGGAGTATGAAATATGAAAGAGTACCTTTTTTCTTGGAATGTTAATACTCGATTACAATTATGTAAAATAAGCATTTAGACCAAAAATGTCTTTCAGATAGGCAAGATCTGAATTGCATGCATTTTCTCCTTAAATTGCAGTGTGTTGCAGGAACTTCCCCTGATTGCAAGCTGAAATTACCCAGCAAGATGAGATGCAACTACCAGATCTATTTGAATATCAGCTCTACCTGTTTCAACATTTCTACATTCCCTTTGCCTCAAACCTGCACTTACTCATCGATGCTAGTCCTTTTAGAAGTAAAAGGATACACTAAATATTTAAAAATCCCTGGGGCAGACCCTCTAGCTGCTGTAAATTGTCATAACTCCATCGACTTCAGTGAAGCTATGGTAATTCACACTAGTGAAGAATATCCCCACTCCCTCCTTCTCTGAACTTGAAGTGCATTTCTTACATGTTTCACTGCTTAATAATTGTTTATAAAGAATGGTGTCTTTTTGTACTAGAAATCTAGATGTTAGATGTTTGCTAAAGGAAAAAATAACCCCCAAAAAAGCAAAGTCAGAAGAATGTAAATTTGACATGTACTTCTGACATGTCCAATGTGACAGTGCATTGGAAATTAGACTGCAAATAAACACCTTGCTCGTTTATGTGCTGCTATAATAAAACAACAAAAGGAACTCAATTTTTAAAATAGTTTTGTAGTGGTTTGTTGTTTTGGCTTTTTACAGCTAGCTGAAACAGCAGTCTTTTCCTCTCTTTGCAATACTGCTAAATAAGAGCTCCTTTAGCCATGTAACTTAGGTAGATAGTCAGAACAACTATTTCTGATTACACTACAACACAGTGATGTTCAAGCAGAATATACCAGCAGTACCTCCCCAACTCATCAGCTCATCCACTCTTCCCAGAGAGGATGCCGTTTCTTGGCATAATGTATTAGAATGAATTATGGAAGACTGGAGTACAACATGGCTGGCTTCTGAAATAAGCACATCTTGGTTTATTTCAGTTTGCACAATTATCACAGTTTACATTTGTAATGCTTAAAAATTTGCTTTCTAGAACTGTGGCTTACAGCTGAAGTTCTCCAAATATTCTACAGAGATATGCATTATTATCACACTCAGGTAACAGATTTTTATTAAGAGTGCTAGATTTTTTTTCCCTTGACCATAGTATTTTTTTTGAGCCCAAACACATTTTTTAAAATGTCTTGATTAAATATTCACTTCCAATGAATTACTAGTTCACACATAAATGCCTTTAAATACTGAGGATGTTTCAGCCCAGCACTTTAGCAAAAGTACCTCTCAAAGTCCCCATTTCCAAGTATTTCATCACAGCATCCAAGCACTAGCATTTCCAGCAGGTTTGTTTTACAAGTGTGTCTGCAACAGAATTTACTTCTTCCAATTTAAGTCAATGACAAAAATCTCCAACTCTTGTGGGTCCAGGATCAAGCCTACAATATTCTCTTAAAGCAAGTTATTAACATGACTTCACCAGTATTTACATTTCTGCTACAATGCTGTACTAGGAACTTATCTTTAGGAATGCTCATCTGGTAAAGACAAGAATATCAAGGCCTAAGACTTCTATTTTTTACACCTTTTCTTATTATACTTTCCCATCTAACTAGATCTACATGGGAAAAAATAATAGTATGTTATGAACAGTCCTGAAAAAAACACTAAGACCACAGAAACTAAAAAGCTACCACAGACAACACCAGGTCTACAAACTCAATACTCCAGAAGGCTCACGTCAAAGGCAAACTTGCATCCTTTCCCTCCTCACACTTGACTAAAATGGTTTTAAAATTCAGCCCCCAACTTCCCTCCCCTCATCCCCCACCAAAAAAAAAATAAAAAAAAATCTGTCTCTAATTTCAAACTCAAATAAGCTCACAGCATGGTGGCCTTTGTTTTGTTTTCTTCTCCCCAACTCCTCCCTGCAATTGCATAACAAAAGTGTCTAAATTCACACCATCTGGCCGATAAAGACACAGGCCCCAGTGGCCGCCTGGCCCAGCTGATTAGAGCTCCTGTCTAGTCTGAGCCTTGTGGCGAAAGTCACAGCTGTGGGGCTTGCCTGCACTCAATACAACTCTGTTATTAGCCAGCTGTAGGCCCTGAGACTACTTCTGTTCAAATTATAATACCTTTTAACCCTCTGAGCATTGAGGGCATAGGGGGTTGCTGGCAGCAGCATAACAACTAGTTTCCTCTTAGTCGATAATTGGAAGAAAGGAAGAAGAGAAAAAAAAGTTATTCCAGGAGAGGAGACTGTTTACCTTGATTTCCAGCCACTGGGGGGGCCGAGGGGGAAAGGAGGACCACATATCTAAGATAGACCCACCTAATAGGAACAGTTTCCATGAGGCCATTATAACCCAAATGAAAATGTTCAGATCTGCAACTAAATAAATAGAGGCTCTCACTGAACGCGCTAATTATTGAGAGTTGAGAGTTTAACTTCCAATTGGTATGACAGATTGTTGCAGCCGTATCAATATTTAGACAACTTTCCTGCTAAGCATGCATCTGTCACTGGCTGAGGGGAAGATACGGAGTTTCGATGCACTTGTCTCCATACAGCAAGAATATCTGCGTGTGTGATTGCATGCAAAAAAAAAAAACCAAACCACAAAAACCAAACCAAAAAAAAAAAGCCTCCCTTCAACTAGCGAGGATTGGAAGAAGAGAAGCAGACAGGCAGACCCTCCTTTTTAAAAACAGCAGGCATCAATTTGGACAGCAGAGTGGGTACAGTGCATTAAATTTTTATATACTGTTACTAATGCAAACTAAACTAGGGGCTTTAAAAATTGATGCTGCCACTTAAGCAGCACACAATGAGGAAGATTTGATTATTGTACTTAAAAGAAATAAAATAAAATGTCAAGTTTAACTAGAGCTGGATTCATTCCCTTGGTATTACTCAAAGTGATATGTGTAATGCCTCTTCAGAATACGCAGCATCCTGTTTAGAGATACTTTAGGAAAACAAGACATTTAAAATCAAATGCCTTGATTAGGTTACAGAGCGCTTTTGCTTTTGTTCACTAATCTGTGTTTTACATGGAAGAAAGAATGTCCCTGAGTTTTAATTCTTCCTTGGCTAATCTATCAAGCAGGAGAGTTCAGAATAATCTGAATAATGGCTTACATTTGTAGAACACCACCTTAAATCAAGCACAGAATACGTTTATAGGCATCGGTGGAGGTCAGGTATGTAAGAACTGAACAGTGTTTGATACTATAAAGGCATGGAGAGAAAGTAGGGGGAAAAGTAATTTTATTTTACAAGTACATTTGGATGGGAAATATTTGCTGAAGTATTTTAATTTCCAAAATAGAACTGCACTCTATACAGGAAGGGCGGAGCAAGATGCAGTACGGCAACTGGTATTTTGTTATCACAAACCAGGACCCAACTGCATAGCAATACAAAAATTTTTCTTCTTTAATGTCCACCTAGTTGTAGTCAAGACAACAACACGGAGTGCACATATATTTGAACATGCAGGCATACGCCAGAAAGTATGTACTTTTGATCTTTGCTACTACATCTACAGGTCCTCGTGAGCCATCGTGTGCATCTCATACCTGACAGACACTGTGTTAGTGCAGAGATGTGAATGGTGCTCAAAAGTAACAACGCTCGTTTTCTTAATTAACAAGAGCAAAGGACCACGGATAAACACTATACATTTACTTGATCCTTACTTTTAAAGTAATTAAATACTTTACATCATGTTAAGGACTAAAACTGAGACTTTCCCTTAACAAGATCTCTGTCCAAATAAGCTGCTCTTCCTACTCTAATAGCTTAAAAGCTTACTTTAAAAAAAATTAAAAATTCAAGTAGCAAACTGCAAGATTAAAAGAAGCAACGTTCAGTTCAACAGCTTAACCCACTCCCACTAATACAATAAATCACAGACTATGTTTAATAAAGGTCAAGATTGGTTTTGCCCTTCATTTTATGAAAGAACGTTCTATGCACAATTTAACACATTTTAATATAAGAACAAGGACTGTTTACATTTTTTGTATGTATTGAAAAACTTCAATTACATGAGAACAGGAAAAGTAATAAGTTACCATGGAAGCACGATGTACATACATCATGTACATGTAACTTCAGACTTATACAAACGTCATTAAAAACATTTTCAATTCATTTTATCCTCCGATTTATAACTTTACATACTAAAAATAATGTTTTTTCTAATTAAAAGCTGGAAGTCCCCTAAATACTCCTTATGCAGTATAGAAAACCATGATTTGTGTTATGGTTTGAGGAGTTTCTTTTTTGATTGGGGTAGAACTAAGCAAAATTAAAGAACAGTAATGATGATAAATGATGATAATTTCATTATGAAAATGCAAATATTTCACAAGAGAAAATTACGTGAAGAATGCCTTTCAGTTTCTAGGTAAAAATCTGTAAATGGATCTGCTCATTCTCAAAAGGGGAACAGGAATTTTCTAAGAAATAAGCACATGAAAAGTCTTGATTTAAACAACCTATACAAAGGCCTAGTTTAAACAAAAATAGTGCTGCTCAGACTACGGACCTGGGGTGGCTACAGCTCTTGCAGTAAAAACAAACAAAAAAAAGCAACAAACCTGAACAAACCAACCCAAGTATCTTTATTAAACCCTAAAAAAAATATTATCCACATGTAAATAGGAAGTCTCCCTACACCAGAATCTCTCCAACTCAACAGCAAAAGAAAGAAAGAAAAAAAAAAAAAATCAAACTCTTCCTACCTACTTCATCGGAAAAGCCATTTTGGCATCTATGAAAACAAACTTGAGAAATTATATGCTGTTAATAAAGTCATCTTACCTGCACATGACTTCGTGGGTAAGCAAAACTCTGCACATTTCAGGATTTTTGTTCTGTCCTTCGTAAGTTATGGGCTACAAAAATGAAGAAATGGGGTAAGCCAGCAGTGTCAGCAGGTCACTTCTTTGCCTTAATATTCAGATCTGAGGTGAAGGCTTTTTACCGTTGCCCATCACCGCTTGCAAATAAACACCATCTCCCCAAAAAACATGCAGGGCAATGTTAAGAAAAAAGGAAGGATGAGGAGGGACAGGGTAAGCACGGCACATATGGGCTATGCTCACCTGCTTAGTGACTGAATCGATGAGTCTAACATAGAGATCCTGTTCAGTCCTGACACCTAGATAGAGCAAGAGGGAAAAGTAATAAATATTGCTGTTAGATGCCTCTTTCCCTAAATATCAGAAGATAACCACTTAGTTTCATCTAGTGCCTTATTAAACATCCTCAGAAAGACCATTTAGTTTTGTCTCCTGCACTGTATTTCCCAAGCCCATCCACACAAGGGAAACTGCAGAGCCCATCCCTACACTGAAGGGAAGCACAGGAATTTGTGTATTTTTTAAATCCGTGAGGGTACCTACAAACCTTGCCTCACAGAAGGTGACTGGAAAGGGGACTCACCATTGCTATAGAGGAGTTGGAGTTTGTAATGTGTGCCGTTGTTTGTCTTTTCATTGCCTTGCTCCTGAAAGAGAGAATTAAAAAACATCTTCCAGAACTTACAGTTGGCACATTTACAATGCAAAAGCTGATAATCATGATGGAAGTGACAACAAAGTTCATTAAAATTCTGAGAGGTGAATCCGCTGATTGGGATATATTAACCTTCCGAATGACCCAGGACAAACTACAAAATACTGCTGACATCTTTCCCTGTAGTTCAAGAACTTGTTTTCCTCTCTTATTTGCCATTATGCTCTCAACTTTTTCAAGGCAATACACTGAGACAAATCTGTACGTTTCAAGTCAGTTAACATAAAGTATACTCATAGTGGGAAAGCTCAGGGGAGCTTTGTTTTAATGTGTTCATTACTTTGCAATGGTGTTATTTTGAGTCATTATTGATATTTATTTCCTGAAGGCTGTTTTCCAGGATGCTTCTTGCATGTTTTTTACTGTAATTTCCTAGAAGATTATTATTTATGACAACCCTTCATAATTTAAAAAATCTTGTCCGTGACTAAGAAAGTAACTGTAAAAGCAATGTGGTCAAACACATGGTTTTAAAATCCAAAAGCAAATGCTTTTCAAGTCCTGTCATTGACTTTGGAGTCTGAAGAAATACATATGATCAAACTCAACAGATACTATGACATATTACAAGTCAGATTCCACTTGTGTTAGGGTACTAATAAAACTTGACAGATCTGGTAGGTTCCAAAAAGTGCTTTTGTCTCCCGTTGACATTTTTTATTTTACTTTCAGTTGGTGTATGAAATTCCCATCATATTCCTGATTACAGCACAGGCTTGCAAGCCTTTTTAACTACAGCAACACAGAGGGCAACAGCTCAACCAAAGCACCTGAACCCTTAACCAAGAACTGGTTGCATTTTGTGAGGGACAACGGGTATTAAAAGTTAGCAGCTCAATGGGGGAGAAGAAAAGATCAAATTCTGAGTGGAAAAGAGGAAGAAGAAAGATAACAAGCCTTACTTTATCATTTTCTACAAAGTCCACAAAAGCTGTCCTCTCTATTTCCACGGGCTGCCCCTGTCTGTCGTAGAGAGCCAGAACAAAGTGAAAGAAATTGGATTTCCTCAAGTTGGAGGGTGGCTGCTTTTCAAAGTGAGCTCTGGACAAAGCTACTCCGCTGTGGAGGAAACATACGGGATGGGGTGTGGGGGGAGAGACAAAGACATTACTAGGTTGTGCAGCAGTTAACAGCAAAACAACAACAGAAAAGGCAGAATACTTTCAGAGACAAGCCGCGAACCGTCCAGCTTGTGCCGAGTGCCACACGGGGTGGCGAGGAGTCCCTTGACATCCCTGCCCGCGGTCCTAGCGCTCTCCCACCGCCGCGGGCGGCTCCACCGGCAGAGCGGGACGGCCCGGGGGGGCTGCAGCCGAGCGGGAGCCGGGCGGGAGAAGGGGAGATGCCCAAGTGTGGAGCTGTCAATGCAACGCTCCCTGCGGCTCGGCCCCGGTAGCTTTATAGTTATGCTCGGAGGGCAGGAATCATTCACAGATGGTAAATCGGTTATTGCTAAATGCAGGGGTTTACTTCCTCCTCTACGTTATTTTCTTCTCGCCTGTCACATTTACTTCTGGAATGCAAAGTGCAGGGTGGGAAGTAGATGTAGCACATCAGAGTCTGGCAGTGCTATCTGTACTTCCTAGCATCGTTCACTTTTCCTGTAGAAGACAAGCGAACCTTAAAACATTTCCTACAAGCCAACTGTCAACTTGAGGGCACCTACATTTTACATAAAAGACAACTAGTTTCAGGGAGAGCATCCACTTTCCTCAGCAGAGAAGTTTATCTATATGGACTTTACTCACTATTTGAACCGATGCCTGCATCTTCCATTTCTGATTTAAATTGAAGTAATTTATACTCGGGTACAACTAGCCCTTGCCCAAATCTTGTCCTGGACTGCAGAAAATGCAGTGACGTTTCCCACACATTTCCTGCCTCAGAAAGATTCAAACGCTTTTTCATCTCCACAATACTGCAGCTACATTTGTTAGCGACACTAGCTTGTTTCCAAGTTGTAGCTCCCACTCTGTAACGCTAATCTCTACCTACTGCAGAGAAAATAGGTGCGCGAGCACCTCCACGTTACTTAACAGGCAGATTTAAGTTTAATCTGCCAGACAAGTAAGGAAAACCTTCGGTTTTCAGTCCCACAAGTTTGACTCTTTCGGTGAATTACAGATGTTTCCCTGTGCTTTCCATTGCCAGATAGGTACAGTGTGAACTCACCACATCCGACACAACTGCACCTAGTTTGGTGTTTCCTCTCATTCTGCATGTAAAAACTCGGATTACTTGGTTTGTTACCAAGAAGAAAACCTGACGATGCCACAACACGACCGCATCTCCACCACTCCTGTGAATTACAGGCTTCTTAGGAGCCGTTTTCCTTTTACTTTCACTTTCCCCAGGAATAAACCTCGCCCCCCCACCGTATTTATTAAACGGACTACCGACATTCATAAAACTCTGATAACTCCTCCCATAGCGCTTGGAAAATCCTCCTCACTGATCAGGCCTTGGCGGAGGGGATGGATGTACTTATTTCTATAACGTCTCTGTTTCATTTGAAGTTCCATCTGCTGTAACATGCCCTTCACCTTGCCTCTGTACTAAATAAAACCCAACTTATTCCCGGGACCAATTTAGCCTTCCCCGACTCTACTACTTTTTTTTTCCCCCCCCTAAAAAAAAAAATACAATAGAGAGAGCGAGGAGGGGAAAAAAAATAATCTGAAAGGGTTTTATCGTCTTACCCCTAACGGGAAGAGACTGGAATAACGGTTGTGTTCCGACCTGGCTAGGAAGAGAAAAGGAAGGGCCGGGGGGGGATCTAACCTGCCCAAAACAACCAGCCAAGCCCCCAGCGCTTGGTTTTTGCAGAGACCACGCAGGCAGGTGCCACACGCAGGCGGTGTGAAGGGAGCTGCCCCGCAGCCCCTGGCTCCGCGCTGCCCGGCTGCCGGCAAGCGGCTGTCCCGCCCTGCCTGCCAGCTCCCCTTCTGACTCCAAACCTTGCTCTGCTCGCTGCTTGCCTGCTCCGGTCAGACAGCAGCCCTGAATCCACGGGTTAAGATTTCGCCAATGCCTACGGTAGCTACAGAGTCACTTGAATTAAGTAAAACAAGATGGGCCGGGGAGGAGGGGCGGGAGGGGAAAGATCTACATTTAAGTTAATTCTTAACTTGGTCCACTCCTATTCGGCTGCCTGACCCAGAACGCGGGAAGGAAAAGTCTGTATCGCTAGGTAAAACAAATCCACCCCTACACACCTCCCTTGTAGAGAAAAAGAAAGAACGATCCGATTTCTGTCATCTGATCCCTGCACTGGATTTTAGGACTCGGTGCTGTCCGTTTTTGGAGTGCCTCTCCCTGGCTTTTGCTGTACTACCTTCAGTTTTCACTGACTAGAGTAGACCAGGAGGGCGACAGAAAGGGAGAAAAATAAAACTGATATCAAATGCAAACAACAGCAGGGAGTGAAGAGGAGGCTCGCTTAAAATGAAAAAAATAAAAATTTTAAAAAGCAGGGGGGAAAGTGGGGGAGAAACAGTCACAGTTACCTTTGTGCTGCTACGTTTGCATCCACAACCCCAACGTTTCTGACCCAGGACCTGACGGAATCCATTTCAGAACCTAGAGATTTATCTTTCAGAATCGGTCCTCTTCCTAAAGTATCTTGAATCCCAAACATTTAAAAAGTCTATTCCAACTAGCAACAGTTTCCTTTTAGGAGATAAAGGAGGAGGGGGAGGGGGGGGGGAAAGGAAAAAGAAAAAAAAAAAAAAAAAAGATGCAGCCTTTGGAATTGACACACACAAATCCCAGGAAAATGGAGAAGTTCAGCTTTAAAACCAACTTCTTCTGCTTTTAAATGCTACGTTTTTAATATCTTCAAACAGGGGAAAAAAGTTTCTCCTCTTGCAAAGTAAAAGTTACGCTGATTCAGTCTTGCCTGGTATCATCATCCTTCAAACGCAGGAGAGGAAACAGCATCCAGAAACTGACCGCGGTTAACAAGGATCACCTGTTTCTCAACAGACACAGGGAGAAGGATTGATTGCTGCCTAATCCAGAGATAAAAAAAAAAAAAAAGGAACGGGATAAATTGCAAAAAGAAAGGAAGAAATGGAGCTAAGGAGAGCCTGGTGACACGCTACGCCCGGGCAGAGCCGGTCACCATGAATGGGTTACAGCGCGGGGAGCGGAGACGGCGGGAAGGGGGAGGAGCCTGCGCCCAAATAAGGGAATACATTTGCATACTGGCCTCCCATTGGAGGGCGCGGCCCCCGCGGCCGCTCCGCGCACGGCTCCGCGCACGGCTCCGCGCACGCGGGCGGGGGCGGCGGGTCAGGCGGGGAGCAGGGACGGGCCCCGCGGCGCTGGGAGCCCGGGCGGGCTGAGGGTGAAATAACGCCCGTGGGCTGTCAGCCCCACACCGAGCGGGGCTGCCACATCACGGCTGACGGGTGCTGGGAGCAGCGATCGCCAGCAGCCTGTTCCGTGCTGTAGTTAACAAAGCAAGCGCACAGGTAGTCGGCTGCTTTGCTTTCAAGGCGCGATATTTAAAAAAAATAATAATAAATAAACACACAAAAAACGAAAGAAAAAAAAAAGTGCCCAGAGGGAACCAGACGGGTCGCGGTCGCAAGGTCTGCCGGGGCTCTGGGTGCAGAGACAGGCTGCAACGCACCCAGGGGACCCCAGAGTTCTCCCCACAGTCGAGCTGTCAGGTCTAGCCTTAAAACTTTTTATAACGTCCTATGCAGGCAAAATTTCCCATTAGAGGAAGTTGGAGCTCTCCCCCCAGCCCAGCCCACTGTGAAGCAGGATAATACCTGCGTCTGTATTGATTTCATTTTATTTTTTTAAACCACTCTGCCTTGGTGACATTTTCCTCCCGGCCCTTTTGTATTCTGATCTGTGTATAGATCTGCCTCTGAAATCTATATAACACCAACGCGAAAACAGATTTCAAGACAATGAATGCAAATCTGTGCTCAGAGACCATCTGCCAGATGAGGGAATCAGATGTTCGGTAGTTAAAGGGACAGCACAAGGATTTCCTTGACTCATTATGTGCAGCTTCTCTCTTTAACCTGCTTTATTTTAATTTATTATTTTTTTTTACGGAATAGAAATCTATTTTCATTTCAGAATAAATCGCAACCACGTTCAGCTGCATTTCAAAAAAATCCACCTTTCTATTAAATGCTGTTTATTTTCATAGAGTTTCATTCAGTTCTTTCCGGGACGAAAAAAAATAAAAGGCACATTTAAATGTTCCCATAAAAGTTTCATTAAAAATGTATCCTTAATTCAGGCACGACTGAGGGCAAAGCCAGGACTCCGAATTCTTCTGTCTACATAAGTGACAGACATGGTATTAGGTGAGCTAATACATCTCGCACAATCTTTGTTCAAGGAAATTTACCATGCTAACCCACCTCCCCCAAATTGATAAATATGCAGTAAGTGATTTTGCCAGGTTAGCAAAAGGCGAGGCTGATGTTATTTTAACGTTACAGAAAAGCAACAGCAGTTTGATGGCGTTAGAGAGTGGAGGCCAACGTTTCAAGATACAATCTCAGCACCTTTGAGAAGCAATTTCTCAAGCTACAAAAAAACCCACACAAGCCAACCAAACAGCACAAGATATTCAACCAAAACAAAAAATAGTGAGAAAACAAGAATACACGATGTAAATGTACAGGCGGTGGTAAGGCATTTTATGGTGATTATTATTTTCTTTTTTACCATTCTGCAAACCGCGTGGGTACATTTCCTGGAATAAAAGCCCCCTCTTTGTACTCAGATAATTTTTGGCAATGCCACCCTGACTGTTTCTGCGTTTATTCTCAAACCTAGGGCAGGGACGGAAGAGGAGGGGGCGGAATTCCCACTCGATCCAACCTTGGCCGAGGTATATACATCAGGAGAAAATGTTTCCTAAAGTCCCTCGCTCCTAGTGATAAAGCCGAGCCTGTCCCCGTAATGCCTTAAAGGGAGTCCGATCGGATCCAAACCAGATGCTTATTCAGCCCCAGCTTAGTCGCTGACGAACTCCCCGTGCGGGGCGGACGCGCACGGCGGGACCGTGCCCGCTGCGGGAACAATGCGGGCTCGTGTGCCCTGGCCCCCGGGGAGCCCTGCTTATAGGGATTCATAGCGGGTCAGAGGGCAGCGGCGCAGGTCAGAGGAGACGCACTCTCCTCGCCCCAAACAGCTGCCACCAGAATTCTGCACGTCAGGAACAAATGACGGGAGCCTTCCCCTCCTGCCCCGACGGGGGCTGCCGGGCGCGGGGCAGAGCTGGGAGCGCCGGGGAAGCGCTGCGGGCAGCACAAGCCCCCGCCCGCTCCCCTCCTGCCAGAGGAACCGCTTCCAGGGGGAGCATCTCCTCCCCTGTTAACTTTCTCCCCTTCGCAGTCTATTTCAAACAGGACAAGAGTTCTTAAATTATAAACCCCTGACCTCGATTCCCCGTTTCAAGCACTTGGTTTAAGTAGAGTTTGGGAAAAGCCCACGTCTCGGGCTCTTCGGATGTAAAGCCACTGAGTAAAAGCAGCATTTATACTAGTGCAATCGCCGTGTCATTTGGCTTTGCACTTCAGAGGTTTCTGCGGTTCGGCCGAGGGAGCCGGTTCCACCGGGCAGGTAAACATCACCATTTAACTCCGGAGGGATGAGAGCGTTGGCTTGGGAAAATCTACCTGAGGAGGACACATGGGTGAAGAGAAGGAAGCCTCCAGCAGCGCGTCTTCCACTGCCGTACTCGCACCCAGTTCTAAACAGAACATGAAGGCATAAATACGAGCACGCCAAAGGCTGGGGGAAAGGGTTTCTTAAGAGCCCAGAGTGAAACCGACTCTGAATCGGCAGCGCTGAACAGTCGCGGGGCGGCTCGGCACGACCCGAGCGCGCCGCGGAGCCGCCCCGGGGCGGGGGAAGGGTGTCGGGCCGCGCAACCTCCGCGGCCGCGGGGCCGGGGCTCTCACCCGCACCAGCGCCGATCTGCGCGCAGCCCCGCGTCCCCACAGCTCTCACACGCGCCGCGATGCGCGGCTTTCATTCTCCCGAACCGCTTGAAGCGATTTGCTTCCTCGTACTAAAACGAAGAAAACGAGCAAGTGGTTCGGCTAGCGCCGATTATTTCCTTCTGGAGGAAGAGCTGGTCCCCTCAAGACTGCCACGCTCGGTTCCACACACCGGGGTCAAACGACAGGTGAGGCGGCGTTGATGTGGTAAAGCGAGATGCTCGTCTTTGTTAGTAGGTTTTTAACAACGTCGGTTTATACACCGTCACGACTCGACACATCTTAGAAACTCCCAGCAGAAAGAAACAGATATTCAAGGTAATACTTAAGTACTTTAAAAGCATAACCTTAAAAGTACTATTGTTTCCTCTCGGGTTTAAGGAGGAAACGTCAATGAGAAAGTTAAACTACACCTGAAGACGACACTTGGAAGGCACAATTTAATTCCTGTTCCTGCTAATTTGTGAGAATTCACCATCCTTCAGGTGTCTCAAGGGAACGAATTGTAGGTTAAAATGATCAATGTCAGAATAAAAAAAAATATAACTAATCTTTCCCTTTTTATCCAATCTCACTGGAGGGTTCATTTTTCTGGTACACCTGTACCAGAAAAATAAATGTGCCTGTTAAAAATGTTCATTTTAGCTATTAACAGCCGAAAGCTTTAAGTCATTCACAAGTGATTCACATTCAAGCACTCACCAGTCACATTTTTGGCAATATAACGGTATTTGACAAACAAAGAAGTCCCCGAAAGTAACTTTCAAGAGCCTAACATAAAGATCAACAAAATCTTCACTTGCACGGGATACCCTGCGACAGGGACGTGGGGACAAGAAACAGGGACAGGCTGTGTTCTGGTCTCCTCTAAGAAGAAGTGTCCCGAGGGCACTCAGGGAGCTAGGCACAGAACTGGAGTAGAAGTCTACTCCGAGGGATGCAAGACTACTCCTGATTTACATGACCCTCAATTTAACCGAAATAAAACCCTACACAGCTTAAAGAAGAAAAAAAAAAAAAGGCAAGCTTAAAACTTTTTTAGTATGAGAGGTCTAAAGCAGTTCATGTGCTTGCAGCTAAATCAGGAGAGCAAATCAAGATCTTCATTGTGAACAGAAAACGCAAAACAAGGACTTAAGCACCCAAGTGCTTTTAGTTATGTTTATCATAAGCTCGGTTTTATATAATCAACATACAGGTTCTCAGAGGAGAACTCCCCGATTTGACTGCTGTAAAAAAAGTTTTACCCTCAAGTATTAAATATCTGATCCTCTCCACACACAGCCCCCGCCCCTCCGATGCCATTAGCAAATAACCAGAAACGTGATTTTATAGCTGTAAAATCATGAGCTATACCTGGTCTCTCCCTCTTTCTCTCCCCCTTCCCTCTTGCATCATAAAGGCACCATTTACTGGAGGCAACTCTCCACGCTGATCAACACAAAATCTGAAAGTTTCAGAGATTCTACTGATGGTTTACAAGCAGTGAACAACAGAATGCTTTCAAACTTACAAATTCGTAAGTAAAGATTTAATAACTTCTTGTCCACTTCATGTATCCCAAAAGAGAAAATATTGTATCCATCAGATGCTCCTTTGAGTCTCCATTCATTCCAATAAGTAGGTGCTTTTTTTACTAGTACAGAAAACCATCTGCTAGGTTTTATATCCAACTCTTTTTTTCTTTTTTTTCTTTTTTTTTTTTTTTAAGATACTTTACTGCCTTTTGCCTAGCATGGTTTTTGGAACACATTAGCAAATAATATTTTACCATAGGGAGTGTATGTTCCATTTTATTTTATAATGCAGATTTGAGAAGTCTTAGTGCTGAAGTTTGTTTTTCTAACCACATGGAGGTTTGAAGCAACAAGCACATTCAGGAAAAATACTTTTAAGTGAGTGTATATTTGTGCTGGGATCTTCTCTCTCATTTTTCAGTTTATGAAAAGCAATCAAAGTCAGCTTTTCAATATGTCTTTGTATATAAGCTATCTAAAACATTCACCAGGAAGAAGAGAAATTTAGATTATCAAAGCCTTTCTAGTTCCAGGTACATACTTAAGACCCAACTCCAGCTGTCAGCCTCCACAAGCAACTGGATAAATGCAGGCATACTGGAAAGCAGAATTACATTAATTCATTAACATCTGAGCCAAATAAAAGTAGTCCTCAGTATCACAAACATTCTTATACTGGCACTTAACCTGTATTAGTCACTCGAGCAGTCTTACAAGAATTACTTGACAGTATATACATGCTTAACCTCACAGTTAAACATCTGTACAGTGAGGGCCTAAATTTTATTTCTTGACTCAAGGCAGCTCTGTCTTAAACAGGTGTCCAACTTTAATTACATAGTCATTCTGAAGTGATACCACAGGGACACTTCATATGCTTACAAGTCAGCAATCCTGAAGCGTCTTGCTAGATAAGAACTTTATTTTTAAAGTGTTTAAAAACTTAAGAACTGTATCTCTAAGTTTCTTCAGTTAGTGTAGCAGATCCTAGTATTTTAACTTGGACACTCTTAAGCTACAGTAAAACAAAACTTGCAAACTAGTATTGTAGTAGGAATATGCAAATTATGTTTCATTCCAAATTTGCCAGTTTCACCTCTGATTAACAGTGAGGGGGGCACATATCTACTGCATGTTGTGCTGTTTCAATTGGCTAGGACCAGCTACCTAAAAGGGCTTCAGCTTCCAAAGTTCTATCATTTTCCAGGCATACACATACCTATATAATCATACCACATACACACACCAGAGTCTTCTCAAATAAACAAGTGATTTTGAGAAAGAAAGTATACTGATCTTCATCCTCACATAACTCGTGTAAATAAGCAAACCCACCTCAGGCTTTCCACTAACCTTCTATTGTCATGATAAACCCAGAACTTCACTACACAGAAAATACAGAAAACTACAGGGTTTGGTTCAAAGACTGGTACATCATTGGAAACACTGACTTGAACAGGGTTTGGATCAGACCAATTTCACATTATTGAGATATCATTATAAACTCAATTATAGTATTTAGTTTTCTTATTTTAAGATGTTTTTCTAGCTAAATGTCAGCACTCAAAGTTTTCAAGGTACTCGAGGGGACAAATTCATGTAATGCATGCAGCATTATCGTTTGTTAGGCTGAGAAGCTAAGGCACCAAAGAAGTCGCAGTATAGAAGAATAAGGGGCCAACATACTTATCACCTACAAGACCATCTTTCCCTTACCAGACCGTTTTTCCAATACCCCAAGAGTCCATAACAACTAGAAGAGTGCCTGCGTCATGCAACACACATGCACTAAGAACCCTGGCTAGTACAGGCTCAGGAAAAACAACGGAGGCAGCCTGCTTTAAGCTGCTCAAGGACATATATCTTGCTGATGCAGGCTATTCTCTACCTAGAGTTACATAAATTAGTGCAAACCAATTCTGAAAGTGGCATTGAGCTCTGCAGTTCAAAACTAAAACCAGGTTGTATTTATTAGGTGCTGCAATTGCAGGCTTCTTTAAGGAGGAACTAGCTTTAACCATTCTGTATAATCTAGAGGATCACATGAGATTCTGAATCTCTGACTGAAGCTTATTGGTACAACAATACTACTAATTATTTGGATTAGGAAAATATCTCTCTGGGATGGTCAATAACCAAAACATTTGCCTCCTGCAAAGTTTCCTGTGCCTTCTTTTCCAGCATCTGGTACTGAAAGCTAAGATGCAACACACAAGAAACCTAATTTAAACTAACTACTCCAATGTTCTTCCATAAGGCAAGAAAGAGGTAGTTAAAAGCTCAATATCTCATAATTAGAGCTTTACAGCCTTGGAGAGACAATTCAGGTCTTCTCTGAAGTATAATAATCTGAAGAAGGTTTTTTTATTTGGTGAAACTATTAACACACTTAACTTCATAAAGCCAACTGGACTTCTACCGCAGTACATGGCATTTAAAAAGCTGCCAAATTACACAACCAGATTCTGATCCTGCAAACATTTGCACTTGTATTACAAGCAGTGCAGCTGATGGTATGTAACACCAACTGCTTTCCAAGGTTAGGGTCCCAGAACAAGTAAAACTCTGAGCTTGAGAATTTAAGTCACCAGAATCTGATTTAGTCTAAACATTATCTCCTAGGAGGTGAGAAGTCCACTCAGTAGAGTTCTAGCCTTCTATGCTATTTGATTATAGCTTACCATTTGAACTGTTTCTTTCATCGCTGATTTTAAGTATTGATAGGCAGGCTAAACAGCAACACTTTGAAATTTATGCAGACCTAAATGGTTCTGCTACTTGAAAGAATTTCATCAGCCTGGTTGTATGGCATTACATTTCCATCAGTAGTATCAGGTAGGGAAAAGATATATATTTTACTAAACAACCTGATTCTAGTAAAGTGCTTCAAGGGAGCATTGCTACTATTTATTTTAAAAGTTGCACCACCCCCCCCTCTTCCAGCTAAACTACTACAACACAAAGATGAAGAAAAAAGTTTCCTAGCTTTGTGTCTCTGGCATAGTGTAAATTTGTTTATTTAGTAGGTTTCAGTTAATCTGTATTTAGCAATCTTAGATGTGGCTCCTGAAGCCTGTTTTCCATAACCAGAAACTACGAGCAGCAAAGCTGGAACTTGTGGATGGAGAAAAGAATCTGTAAACACCTGTAGAAAACTGACTGGCAGTATTACACCTGGGCACGCAGTTAAGTTTCTTCTAATAGTGTTCAGGAGAAAAATCCAATCATCATTAGTATACAGCATGAGAAGTTGATCTCTTCTGCAAGCTTTAGGATTCAAGTTACTTCAAGTCAAGAAATCGAGCTAAGAGCATCAAATGAGAACCAGCTGATAACAGACAAGTACAGAAGTCAGGTTAGGCTCACACCAGTGAGGAATTGTTAACACAACACAAAAAGGCACTTTTATGAAGCCCAGCCAGAGCCAGGCTGTGCAGTGGGTAGATTTACCCAGTGCAAACTTCATAACAAACCACAAGGTATTTTAAATCATAGTAAGGGCTCTAGTAAACCATTCCATCAGCTCAGATATATTTCTCTTTACTTGGTGTTTCTCCTGTAGATGGAAGATTTGCCACATGAGCTGTGATTCATCAGAAGATGCCTCTCTTCCAGACACTCCTTTCCTGACAGGCATCAGTAGCTTTTTAGACTCACTGTGTACCAGTTGACTAGTATGGGTTGGGGAGTTGAAGAACACAAGTTTGTTCTCCATGTGCATGCTCCCATTCAGCTACTTGCTAAAGACATAAAATAAGCTTTGCAGACTTGGGAGTCTGAAGGACATCGATGACAACAAAACAGATGAGCAGGTTCAGAGGGTTTCAGAACAGCACCCTGAGGAGAGACAGTTTTGTGGTCCACATGCATTCTTCGGCTTTAGGGAAGGAAAACACCCTCTGTTGTTTTCAAGAGCATGTGTTCACAGCATCTGAAGACTAGAATATGTTGAAGCATATGGCATACGTCTTGCTTTCTCCCATTCATAATCTGCAGAAAGATCAGTTCTAGTAAGAATAAGCTTCAGCTTTCATTTGAAAATATTTTCATAGACATGTCCTTCTAGCAAGCCTATTTAGGCATCCTCTTGATGTAACCAGAAAAGTAGTAAATTACCATCACTATGGATGGGCTAAAGCACTTTGCTTACAGCAAGTATGTGCCATCCACCTTTAAGACTTTTTATCTGCTTGCTACGTCCATTAATATCTTCATGATGGAAGGACAAACACCATATGATGGTGCCATCAACTTACTTTGTGCTTGTATGCTATCCTAGTAACTAAGGTCTAATCCAGACAAGATAAAGCTCTTCCACTGTGCTCTTCATGATCCAAATATTAGAAGAAAAAAAGGGGAAAGAAGATAAAGCAGAGGCAATGTCAGGGAAGCCATGAGGAATAACAAAACTTCAAGTCAGAACAGTTAAGACCACACAATATAAATGTTAAGTAACTGAAGGTCAGCCACTCACTTTCAAAGCCATGCTACCTGTTTACTTCCCTTCACTGCAGTCCCCTACTTAGTCAAAGCATTCTCCAAGTACCCACAGGACAGAGGGAGAGAGCATTAACCTACTGGAGAGACAGCACCCTCAAACGCAGGCCCTGTCTAACAATCAGCCAAGAACCTAGAAGATACCTGATGCCCTATAGACTTCTGCCCCAACCCCTACAAGATTTGTTACTCTCTTCAATCTCTGACAGATGGTAGTCTGGGTTGTCACTTAAACTAAGATCTCCCCAGCAGAGGCCTGACACTAGGGTTTGCCCTCAGCTGTGTGCAGGCACCAGTACACCCAGGATTTGCTATGCTGACCTTGACTGTGGGGAGAGCACTGGGCAGGGGGCCCAGCAGCCAGAACACACACTGTGGAAGGCCAAACTGCAGAGCAGCAGCTCAGCATGTACAACCTCCAGAAGAGAAAACCATTTTACAAGATGGTTTATGGCATCTTATTTTTCCCCATGTAGAATATGAATAATGTTAATGGTGACAGAGCCTACAGGCAATAAAAGGCCTTTGCAGGTATCAAACGGCTTCAAACTTTGCTTTGGCTCCCTGCCAGCTGCTACAGTCAGGCAGCACTTCCTACCTCAGGCAAGAACTAGTGTCCATTAAGTAACTACACTGTCTTACTGGTTTCCAGTAAGAACACAGAAAACCTATTATATTTCAATTTTTAAAAATCATGTGAAAAACAGAAAAAATAAATTTGTTTTTCATGCACACCTGCCACTGTTTTAAATATAGATTTTTCATGGATAAGTTAATTCATGTTAGTCCCATAGTCAGCTGCAAAGGCTCAAAAGAAGAACATAGGCTGGAAAGCCAGATAACAACAACAAAAAATATCTTACCATCCCTTGTTCAATCAGCATGTAAAGCTCAAAATAAGAGCCCAGGCCTCCTCTGTGCTAAGCTTTTCAAAGCAGTTTGTAAGAGTTCCAAAGAGAACTTGACTGTGGCAAGAAATAAGACTGCATGATGAAATAAGAAAGAAACAAGAATTTCTCTGGGCATTATTAGTCTTGCACAGCATGCAGCTTAAGCAGATTTGGCCAAGTGGTAAGGATCTACATTTCAAAGTAAAAAAGCCACACTCCACTGTTTCCATGGCTATTCTTTTTTTTTATCATCAGGCAGGGTAATCAGCATATAACAGGACCAATTAGGGAAAATACTTTGTATAAACTATTATGTCATCTTAATAAACACTTCTCATTTCACATCTCCAACTCCTAAAAGCAATAATCAATTTTTGTTCAGAAACTAGTCCAATTTGGAAGAGCACTTTCTGAAGATCAAACCCACTCAATTTCTTCATGTTTTCCCTTAAGTTTTCATTTCTTTTTTTTTTTCCTCCCCGCTGCTTTTGTTGACCACAGCAAGCAAGTTTCCATGAAAGTATAATTCAGCAATAGTCAAATGGGTTGCTTCTTCATTATTCATACACAAGTTGACAAAATCCATTTCAATGAATACCCAAGCATAAGACACACTTACCCAACACACCCACAAGTTTTTCTTATGAGTCAGGTTAGTATATATGTCAAATGCCTAGAGTCACAGAGGATCAAGAAGCCCTACAAAGGGGGTTGTTTGATGTGCATTTTGTTGTTTCTTTTTCTCTTTTTTAGCACAAGCACCAAAGCAAACTTCTCAGCACCTGCATTATGTAAATGCTGTTGTATCATTCCTATTCAGTAAGAGAGGAAGTGGGAACACCTGGAAGTCTAAGTTGCAGCATATCAGCTGCAGAGATGGGACTGGATCTCAGGAGCTCTTGGATTCTGGGACAATGCTATCCACAAATATGTCAAAATATTTCCCCAAGGCTCAATCTGCCACAATTGCCACATACCCTGCAAAATAATAAGTAAGCCATCAACAGCCAAGACACAAACATCTGTTTTAAGGAACATGCTGTGGGCCAGGAACAAGACAACCCTTGCCTTTCCATAAAGTATTGGTTAAATGAACCAAATACATTTACTTGTATTTACAGTTATTATCTAAAAACTTGAATCACTGCACTTACACACTCTAACATGTATATAGCATGCATGGACATACGTACATTTGTAACATATATAAAATTATGTTTAGCTTGCCATTAGAGGTAAAACTTCAGATATTGATTAAATTTTAAGAGTTCTGCTCCACAGTTGGAAAGTTTCCACTCCCACACATTTTCTTAAATGAGGAATACAGTTCACAAGTCTTAATAGTTAACAGAACTGCTGTTTTACACCTGGCCTTATTATTTTATAAGAGAGGAACTAAATATTTTATCATCTGATACGTTTTAACACCTGCACTGATTTCCTGTCCCCCTGTATCTTAGGTACATTTGTTCCTAAGTTCAACAGTTAGAGAACTAGGGAACTGGACCAGCTGTGAAAGTTCCATCCTCAGTGTCAGCAACAGTGAAGCTGCACTTGGATATCTGATCTCTGACTTGACAATGCACAACAGCCTCACACTTTGTCATAGTAGAACCCCAAGCAAAAGACTAGCCTTCTCTTGTGCTGTACAGTGAGGTCCAGAAAGAAAGCCCATGTATCCAAGAGTTCTGTGTTCCTGGACTTGCACACCAATTCTGGCTAAAGGAACTAAAAAAGCATATGCCTGTAGGTTAAATGCAAAAGCAGCAGTTAGAAAAGCAGAAGTCCTTACAGATCGTTCAGCTGACAGATGCAAAACCCAACAGACTTAAAATCACAAATCTATGATTCAATCCATATAACACAGTTTAAAGCTCTTCAAAACACATTAATTCTGACCTGCATTCCCCCCCCCCACCCTCCTATGAAACTCATCTTCTAATCAAGACAATTTCTAGAAAAAGACGATGATTACCAATCTTGTTCTATACTTTTCAAAGTCTGAAGAGTTTGAAGGGCAACCGTCTACTCAGACACTGACAGACCATCCAGAAGAAAGGCATGTACAGGGAAGGGGAGAGCTGAACTAAGCCCACACCACTATCAAGGTAAAGGTCATGGTAAACAGGCTGATAAACTGGAGAAAGGCCCTTGAAAAGGCCATGGAAAGATCCTGGAAAAGGAGGACCGATGAAGGAACAGAAAGAGGCAGAGTAGTTGAACCAAGAATCTAAACTGATCCCACTAGTAGCACTTTCAGTGAGCTGGGAGGAAGCGTGGGGGAGCACAGGAGCTGTTGGCCCAGAGAGACCAAAAGCCTTGACAGTTCAGGTAGAAAGACAATAGCCAGATATTTAAAATGCTATCGTGGCGGAAGTATGAAGATTCAGTGATGGTTTAGGTCCACAGGTCCTAATGGTAAGCTCAGCATCATCTCAATATGAGCTGCCCATCTCTGCACATCTCCACTGAGCCCCTGTCACTCAGCTCATTTGCACAAGTTTACAAACAGTCAAATGAAAGATGTCTTGGTGTTGTACCACTTCATTTTGCAAAGGTCACAAGAGTACTTTAAATACTCAAGAAGAAACAAGATGCTAATGAAGAGGCAGCACCATAAATAAGAACAGAAGGTGGAACGGTAGATTCACAGTTTACAGAGGTCCATGGAAGTTGAGCCACTTGCCTGAAATCCCACAGGAAGCCAAGGACTCAATCCTACTCTCCTAGTTCCCAGAGCTGTTTTCCAGAGCACAACTGCATTCAGTCCTTTTGTAGGACAGGTAAACGTTATTCAAATTGCTTATTAACTAGGGTTGAGAGAAGTAGGAGTGGAACAGTGTTCTAAAACAGAAAATGCCTCTCCCATCAAGAAGAGTATTTTACACTCCTGATTTATTATGCAACAGATTAAAGTATTAAACATGTTATTTCCTTTCCCAAAACAAAGCTACCACAAAAGACAAACCTGCAGCTCAAACGAAAAAAATATACAACTAAAATCCCGGTCTTTTGCATTCTGTTTACCTGGGCAATGCCACCACCTTGTGGTCTCTGCAGCCACACCAGCACCAGAATCAATGTCCTCAACAGCAAATTAACCTAATGCTGCCTTGAACTCTGCTTAAACTTTACTCATTAACAACTTGAATAGCTGTCTGGTATGCACTCATGGAATTTCATTATGTACCATTGTTCGGTTGTTGTTACAGCCAAGTTGATAGCCATTGTAAACACAGATAAATCTATAAATCTAAATCCCTGAAAGAACTACCACCACCTCCTCATGTAACCCTGGAAAAAAGTAACAGAATCATAGAATCATTAAGGTTGGAAGGGACCTTAAAGATCAAGTTCCAATCCACCTGCCATGAGCAGGGAAACCTACCACTAGATCAGGTTGAACAAAACCTCATCCAACCTGGCCTTAATAACCTCCAGGGATGGGGGGTCCTGCTTTTCTGGCAGCTATGCCTTTGCTGTCTTCTGAACTATATTATACTCCAACAGGCTTTCCTGGCTACACTTTCAGTTTTCTTTACAGCATCTTATGGTCAAACTAATTCCTTTAAAGTCCTGCCAGTCCCTACTATTGAGTAAATATACACTTTGGTTCCCAACTAACACTTCACAAAAATGTTTTCCTCATTTTTTATTTAAAGAGCAGAAACTCAGTATTATGCCACTATTTTCTTGCCTAGAATTACTGATTAAAAAAACCTGTCTGCTATTCAAGAGGGTAGAACATTTCTTGCCATGTAGCACAGACACACCTGGGAGAGCATCTCCATGCACACAGACCATGGAATTACTTTAGCACTAGTGGCAGAGTCACATAAATAGCACCTCAAAAGTTAATCCTCCACAAGCAACATTGCCAATTCCAGCCTGTTTCCTACCTGTCACAGAACACTGGTGCCACCATCTGTTAAGTCAGCCACCACCTACAGATAGGAAGCACTTGGTTAGCTGCTGGCCTTGGGGGGAAAAAAAACACACAACAAAAAAAACTCAACAACAAACACCAAAAAAAACCAAAACCAACCAACCAAAAACCAACCAACAAACCACTACACACAATGTATTGTCTGTATTCAAAATTCTACAGAAAACCTCTCTAATGAGTTTAAGGCACATCTTTTGGCTGCAAGATCATGGACATGCTACCTGTTTCAAGTATGAGATTGTCTACAATAAGCAACTTCTCTAAGACAGTACCATGCTCTGTTAAACAGGCATATCAATTCAGCAGGTTGACCACAGCACCAGCACTGCAGGTCAGTGGGGGCAACTCTGAAAGTCACTTGAGTAGGAGCCCAATTTTACAGTCCTACCCAGATGAATTTACTGAGACATTATGACCTCAATCGAAACCAAATTCCACAGAGTCTAGTCCATAAGAAGCCTTCTTCCAGACTGAGGCTCTTTGCTCCTCCAAGAACAAATGGCACCGTAGGCTTGAAGTTATGTTATGTGATCAAGAGAAAGCACTATCCCCCACCACCCCAGAGCAGTTCTGTGCACTGTGGAACTGCCTTCTGGACTAGACGCAGCTTTCTGTGCCTACACAGACCACATCAATAACAAGGTGGAGCAAAAAAAATAACAGTCAACAGTCCCAGGCTTTGCTAACGAGACATTCCACAACTTGAAGAACATCTCCTTTCCTGTACTTTTAAAATCAGCATATTGTGCCTTCGCAGTGTGAATAAAGACATTCAGGTGACAGGCAAAAAAGGAAGTAGGTATCAAAGCTATCGTGTTTGGTCACATGACCATTGCAAAATTCAGTTCTACTCTAACTAGAAAAAGCATATCTGAAACTGCCATAAATAAATAAATATTTTTTATATCTGCTACTGATACAATCAAGACATCCTGTATGATGTAAACCTAGGCTGCTTTCCAGCATACTAGAGCACTCAAGCATTTACAACAATTTTTCCAGTGACCAACACAGAACTGGTTCTGGGTAACATTAGAGCCAAGAATACACCTTCCAAGAAATGGATGTTGACAGCCTACAGAATCTTCCCTCAAAGGCAGAATTACATGCTCCATTTGGACTACAACTCTTTGATACAACATATGGTACCTAGCTGGTTTTATACTTTTTTTAAACTAGTTAATTTTCCAGATCCCATACTCAGTTTAGCTTACACCTGCCAAATACTCATGGATCTAAGAGTTTTACGGCATGGTCAAACTCATTCAAAAAATATCAAAAGCTACTATCTTCGCTCTTCTCTCACCTTGCTGTTTCTTTCAGGTCTATGTTGAGCAGCTTCAGAACTCTGCTAGTGAAATAACAGATGCTAGACTCTATGGGGAAGGATGACTGGAATGTTTTATTACAGACTCAACCATTTTACAACAACTGTTCTCATTTTCTCCAAAGCAGATCCAGACAAACCAGGATTTCTGGACTGGGAACAACTGCTTTGAGAGTCATTATGAACAGTTATAGAATAATTCCTGTCACTTTTCTCACCCAGATAAGCTCTAGGGTCCAATTTCTACAGGCATCTGAGCACCCTATTCCCTTAAGTTCCATTTCAAAGTTTTAGCCCATGAAGTCTTTCCCCCAAAGCCCACTAACATTTGCTACACTCACATATTACATTTAAATCTCTTAATCTAAATTACAAACACTACAGCCTCTTTACAGTATTCATAGTACACTTGACACAAAAGGATACTCATCACCAACATGCATTTGTGCAGTTATTAGCATAAAACACATTTATGGGGAAAAAAAACACTTTATGGTACATTTCATGAAATTCATTTGCAAACATTGCAAATATCTGACAGAACAAGTAGCCAGAAGGAAATGTTTCATCAAATACAACAGAGATATCAGTACATTTGACTTGTGATATGCTTACACTTTTAATATTTCTACATTTATTCAAATTTCTCAGGGAAATAAATACTATATATTGGATTCTGTGTTTGAGGAGAAATAAAACATACCCCATTCAAAGCTGAAAGAGCCGTAGCCAGCCTACAACTCCTGCACTGCACAAACTTCCTACTAAGACCAGACAGATTACCTGACAACACTTGGAAATACCACACTCATCCCTCAGGCAGTCCTTGCAGCAAGCATGAAATAAACACTTTCTTACCTCAACAATAAGGCTAAGCCTCATCAAGGTAGGAAGACACCAATGCTCACTGCATCCTTGCTTTTAGAGGGCCATCATTTTCAACATCCTTCAGAGAAAGACTGACATTTACACCCATTTTCAAGTATGCTAGTGAGGATTTAAGAGCTTAAGGCAGAAGGAAGTTTTTGTAATTCATAGTAGTCCCAATTTATACCAACGTAACAGCTCATTCTGATTTTTTCAGACATAGAATCATAACACCATTGTGGCAGGAACGAGAAACCTCTCCTGCTTGGTGTTGTACACACATAAAACACAGGGCAATACTACCAAACAACTATTACCACTTTGCTTTTTTTTTTTTTTAGACATTTCTTTTTACCTGCCTTCACACCCCTTGGCTCAGCAGAGCCCTGATTCTTGTTTGAGAATCTCAGAAAATACATGAGTATAGGGTTGCTCAGATGATTAAATTTTAAACAGAAACTACCCAGTCTGCCTAAGCATTTAATGCCTTCCAATTAAAGACTCAGAGTAATCACTTTGCAAACCAACTGGTTATGCCTTATTATAAGCAGACATCAATTATTGTAACATTTCCACATAACACACTGAATTTTTAGATACTTGAATCAATAAACAACTTGCTTAAAATATCTCATTGTGCGCATGCGAAACACAGGGGACAACTACCCTCCTTGAAACACACTTAATAGTCAGACATAATTAGGTCACAGCCATACTGCAAGCATATTCAATTAAGCACAGTTCAGTCTCTATAGTTTTATATCCTGCGCTTTTAAGCGTCTACAAAGATTGGAAGTAACTAAGTATTTTTTTTTCCTCAAGGGATGGAGAGAGGAAAGGGAAAGTTTGAAAGGATTTGTGCAAATCATCTAATTAGAGCAAGCATACAA
This sequence comes from Apus apus, assembly GCF_020740795.1. Classification (NCBI taxonomy): domain Eukaryota; kingdom Metazoa; phylum Chordata; class Aves; order Apodiformes; family Apodidae; genus Apus; species Apus apus. Next base: position 1,081,943 of record NC_067307.1, on the reverse strand, counting down.
ACCAAGTTTTGCAAGCCCAACCTTATCTGAATCACCTGAGTGACAGATTTTAAGCTGATACAAAAGCCTACTATTATGACTGCTGAACCTTACAAGCAACAACTGAGTTTTTGAACTTTTGCTCCTTGCTACTACACAGTGCAACAGCAATGCCTTCGGTTACACCAAATCTAACTTTCCTCTGTTCTTCACATTGCTTCCAGTGCTTAAAGCAACAGCACTCCACAGATTTGCCAAACAGCTACCAAAGCACAAACTGTTGAGTATCTAATTCAGAAAACGAGAAAAAAGTTTGCAAGATTAAGGTCCCAATAAATACTCCTCCTACAAGAATGTCTCCAAAAGAGGTATCATTATATATGCAAAGTAATAATCTTACACTTCCATTTTCTTCTGTCTTCCCCCATCACCTACATGTGCTCATCTGGGAAGGCAAGAACTGGAGTGCTGAGACTGCTCACAAAAAAATCTAGAAATCCTTCCCTGAGGAAATGGAGGCAGACCAGATTTGCCTTAAAAAGGTGAGAAGTGAGTTAACACAAAACAAAGAACTTCACACTCTAGAGTCCACTGTGTCTACTACATCTCCACAGAGCAGCTGAAATCCTGTACCTGCTGCCAGAGAAAACCATACTACAGCTGTGCTACCTTTGTGCTTTAGTCATCTTTTAACAACCACCTTGTTTGGCATGAACAGAGCAAAAGACATGTCCCAGCCATGCTAGTCTAAGTCTCAAAACCACTCTAGCACAATATCCTTCCTCCTAGCACTATCCCATTAGCTAAAAAAGACAAGGGAAAACAAAAAAAAAATTTAAAAAATTGTAGAAGTGATAGCTTATGCACAATGGAGTATCAGTTTGGTTTTAGGCAAGCATACAAAGCACACTGGCTACAGCTCTACAGGTAGATGTTTTTCTGCAATAAAACCAGCTTACATTCATCCTATTTACTGTGAAACTGATCAAGCTAAAGCAGATAACCAGAAAGCTTGTGAATATTTATGAACAAACTCCTCTCCTCCTGCAGGCCTTAGTGCCTTACCTCAGGTTATCTATAGTAAGTCTCTGGAGAAGGTTACACTACTGATTACTTCACCATTATACTGATTACAGTAAACCCAACCAAATTCACAATCCTACTACATTAAATACCACAAAAAGGGGAAAAAAAAAGGCAATTATAAAAAAGAAGGGGCAGCCTAGCCTCTAGCACAGCCCTTCCCAAACCATTTCAAAAGCCAAGAGAAAACACCCCCAATTTAGGCGGGAAGACAAACCAGCAAGAGCCAGACACAACCACAGACAAAACACTTCAAGCACCACAACAAAGGTAAATCCCAACCCCACTAGCACGCCACAGCAAAATAAATCATCTCTTACCGGGATAATTTCCTCATAGCATTGTTTTTTGGCAGCACAAGGCACCGGGGCTGTGAGGAGAACACTCTCCCTCAGCAGTCCACGCAGATCCCACCCAGTTCTGGAAGGTTCCGAAGCCCCTCAGGCCTCCCTCACTAATTATCTCAAGTGGGGGCACCTGAAGCCACTCACACCTGAGGTAACGTTACCCTTCTTCCCCTCACAGCCTTTAAAGCTGTCTGTTTAGGGAGTTGCTTTGGTTTCGTGGTGTTTTGGTTTTTTTTTTCCCCTACGCAACACAAAATGAGGAAAATGAATATATTGCTCAGTTTTTTCTCAACATTCTCTGGTCAGAGGCCATGTGCAAGGCTGGGGGGGTGATGGGATGACAAGCTGAGCTTTCCTCTGAGGAAAAGGCAGGTCCCTGTGCGGGAAATGGGCAGTGATGCCAAAACAGACTTTTGGGTTGCAGCAGCACCCTTAAGCTGCATTCCTAAAGTGTGGCCTCTTTCCATGCCTCGTACACACCAACATCCCTGTCAGGTTTCTGCTCTTGACACACCAAACAGCACCAAGTTCCAGGGTGAGCCCCATCCCAGTCTGCAGTGCCACGTGAACTGCTGCCCCATCACACAGATGCAAAGCAAGCATACATGCACACAGTAAGAAATGTATATCCCTGAAAAAGAACTTTTTCCTGACACTTTTCCTCAGCTGTGTCAGGAAAGATGGGGGCTGGAAGTGCTGCCCAGCTCTTTTTGATGTTTTCACAGCACTTAGCATAATGGGGCAGTGGTATTTTACATTGGGGCCTTGAGATGCCACTGTCAAGCAAAAATATTGTCTTAAGAACCAATTTCCGGAACCAATTTCAATTTCAAAACTAATTTATTTGGAAGGAAGAGAATTTGAGCCACCTCAGGTCTAGATTAACAAAGATCCAGTAAAAAAATACGGACTTTTATCAACAGATCAGAGGTACATGTTAAAATCCTGTTTTCACAGCTGCAAATGCATTCACCAGATTGCAAAGGTCAGGTCTGTTAAATTTTCCATAGGTGGCAGCATTACTGCAGAGTTTCAGTGAGAAATACAGATGAGCAGTATGGTCACTTCAGCTTCGATAGGAACCTCCCTTATGGGAAAAGGCTTCTAGGAATTAATAGAATTAATTACTTTTCTACTGCGCTGTCACCCAGCACAGCCATACAAACCTAAAGGAGGAATTAAACAAAATCCAGTAGAAAAGCTGTAATTGCACTCAAGCTTAATAATGAACTGGATGTTTATTGTTAACTTAGAGCTTTTAATAGGCCTGCTGTTATCAATAAAGCCAGTCTTTACTTTCAGAGTTTTAAGAGTGAGTTATTATGAGAGTGAAAGGGTGTGGTTTTGGCAGAAGTGTCATCTTTGGGGTGGCTTTGCCTTTGGAAGATTTCAGTTGTTTCAAAGGATAGCTATGTTATATGAAATATGCTAAATAGCTCACAGGTTGGAAAGCATTTGGTAATTCTTACATCCCTTCTCTCTGTGCTTGTATTTTCTTCTGTGGGCTGTGTCATAATCCCTGTAATCCCTGTGAGCAGCTATTAGCAATCACCACCAAATTATGGTTCATGGAAAGCACATTTAACCACAGCCTGAAGCTGCCTGCTTTTACCCATAGTAACAAACAAGGAAAGCTTCCTCACATTACACTGCTAGCACATCCCACACCGTGCTCTAAGGAAAAGGCACTATCCTCTGTATGCTTGGGAATCACTTATTCACAGGTGTTGGGGGAAAGGAAGAGATAAACACAATTTTTTTTACTTTTTTTTTTTTCCCCAGAGCCCTTTCACATGTAAATAAGCCTTGCCTGAACCAAAAAGATCAGCATTTCAGAACAGCACAGCAATATTTTCAAAAGACTGGACCAACAACCAGTAAGTATTCTTACAGCCAAATAACCCTGTAATAGCGGGTTAGATTTGACTTCTAAGCAGCCTTTTTCCGAGGTTCATTATCCAGAAAAGATTTCTAGGGTTCATTCTTTAGTTTTTCTGATGTGCCCATAAATAGACAATGTGGGAGCAAAGTAATGTGTCTTTTTTCACTTGAAAGCATGACATAGCACAGCTATATAAAACATTTCCCACCCAAAATTGAAGTAGCAATAAACCAGCAATGATTCTTTAATGTAGCTCTGATTCAGAAGTTAAACCAACAATTTTATTGAAGATTTCCGTAAAGACAAGGTAAAAATTATGAAATGCTTTTTCTGCTCCTCAGCTTGCCTCTTCAGTTTTTATCTAACTCATTTCCCATTTTATACATTGACACAGAAACCTACCTGAAATACAGGAATTTCAAAAGTCAATCTTTTCACAGCACTGCAGCAGAGTACTGAAAGGTGCAAGCCTCACTGAAATCAATACCATAATTTCCAGTATTTTAAACCACTTAAATACTCATTTTGAATTTCAGCATTGCAAGCAGTTGCTCCATGCCCTTAACATCCATCCAACAGGTACTATATTGCTCTGAAGTTTATCATCACTGCACAGTTTCACTGGTAAGCACTAACAGGAGATACCTATATTTTTTAAACTGAGTAGCGCCTTTGGAAATGCATTCTCTTCCTCAAAAATCTTGCAAATATGTACCTTTTTCAGGTTAGTGAGTAAATTGGTGATTGGTTCTGGGATTATAGAGCCCACTCAGTAATGAATTCTCACCCCTCCAAGCCTAGGGCTGTCTTTTTCCCGTGTTACCAGTATACCTGCACTCACCAGGAACCCTTAACCAAACTTTTCTGCTTTTTAGCATGGTATTTTCTTTTTCACCACCCAGTGGGAGAGCAAAAACTCCAATACCAATGCAATTAAAGTATCACAAAACACACTTGAAGCTGATAGTTTTAATTGAGACCCCTTCACATGTTTGTTTTTTTTTAATGATATTGGTAAAAATGTCCCAAAGGAAGCTGCCTACTACCTCATTACTGCTATTTCACATCTGCCTCATCTCGTTATGCTTCTGCTTCTCTCTCCTGGCAGATTTCACCCTAAAAAAATGAGAAAGTCGCAACACACAAACCAATACTTCTAGAGAAGGTTGAAGGGAAGACATTCCCTGTTTAACAAGCCATGTTGGCTCATCATTTGTCTACCAAGACTTAGGACAGAAATTATCCATAACTTGTGAACGCCCATCTCAAAGCTCCTTGCCATCCTGGTACACCTAACACTCTCCACACACCAAGTGTTAACCTTAAGCCCATCAAGGACAAATACCAAGTTGCTCTGAAGAACTTGGAAGTATTCCTGGATGATAGTATTAACTGAACTGCTGCATACCTTTGCCAACATATAAATGGGAGAGACCTGACCCAGCTGGCCTAGGATTTATTTTGGGGGGGGGGGGGGGTACCAAAACAAATATCAGAGAGGAAGAAGTAGGGGGGTTTCCACTTCTTTAATTTGAAGGCATTTTGAGAATTTTGTTCAACCCCTACCTCAAAAAAAAAACAAAACACAACTTCACAAAAATGTAACATTAACTGGAAACCTCTTATAAATTCTAACTTTGGCAGTGTTTTATGTTTTTCCTATACAGTTCTGAAAGTTTTAACTTCTCTAGGTTTTCCTCCAGTTTCACAGCATTTTAACAAACAGCCCACATGCCCACTAAAAATAGACATTTGCATTTTTTGCTTTAGATATTCCAAAAAAAACCCAACACAACCAACTTGCTTGTTTTTATGGCTTTCCAACATTATCCTTCCACCCAGCCTCTTCTCCCTTATCTCCTCCCCACCTCAACTAGTACACTGAAATTCCCTCTTTTAAAAACTGACCTGAAACAAACCCTATTTTAGTACATTTTCCTAGTCTTTTCTAAACACTCTCCCTGAAGCATGGGAATCTCTTCTACCATGACCCATTAATTCTATAAAGGGCAGCTAGTATCTGTCACATTGATTAGATCAGTGCTCTGTGAGGTAAGCAAAATTCAGGGAATGATGATTAATTGATTGTTTTCTTAAAACAAATTGAAAAATGCAATGAGCCCGCAATTAGTTGTTCTAGCTAGTCCACACACTGAACTTAATTAACTATTTAATTAAGCAATGAATTAATGCTGTTGGCAAAACGTGATATGGGTCATGCCATGCAGTCTTCTTTTCCTCCCCTCTCCCATGCATCCAGTCAAGTTTTATCTCCACAACAAAACAGAAACCTCTCTTTGTTACAGCTGCAACACTGGCGTCATTGACTGAAGTACTCATGTGTCCAAAAATAACCAAGCAAGTGTCCATTCTGCTTGGAGCCATCTAGCATTATGTCCTCCTGCTTGGCACATCCCTCGAAATTCCACACCTCAGATGGGAATTAAAAAACAAGATCCTGACTACTTGTATACTTTTAAAGGGGCAACAACTTAGTTCTCCTCCGTGTGTTAATTATTTCCAAAGAGCTCACAATACCTGCATATTTTAGCAACAATTGTTCAGGGAGTTATTTTCTTTGTTCTTGGCAAAATTCCACTAAGGGTAATTACTGCCTACCTTGAATTTCCCAGACAGCTTTATCTGATGTTTTCATTTTTTTTTTTACAATTTTATACATTTTACACATAGATCCAAAAGAATTTCAGGTCTTTACTTAGTAAATAGCAATTATAGAGTCATTTGTATAGCAAAAACAAGTCAGGATCCTTAATGTTAGGTGCAGGAAGATAATCCAAATGCATGAACCAAGTTAAAGAAGCCATTATTGTTCCTTCTTTTAGAAAAAAAAGGAAGGAAGAAATGAGATTTGCTTAGCTCATGCAACAAATGTGAACAGAACAGACAACAAAATCCAGATCTCTTAAGTTCCTTGTCAGTCTTTTTAAGAACTTACCCTTGATCTTTATAAGGAAAAAGTATAGGATTTTCATCTTTCATCTTTTTCATCTGTGCTGCAATCTTTTTCCCTAAACCAACTTCAAACTCTAACCCAGAAGTGGCTGCATTTCAGTGTTACATGAAGCAGACTCTACAATCGATACAATGTGTAAAGGAAAAAAGGCAGTTTCAGTTCAAAAAGCATTCTGTAATCACTGGTATTGCCGATCACTAAAGGTCAGTTTTGCCTTTACATTCAACTCTGGAATGATTTTTGACAAGATGCAAGTAAAAGCTTAAGGCTGGATTGTTTTGTTCATATGTATCAGAACAAAAAGGAGGAACAACAATATTTAAGAGTGCACGTTGCTGTATCCTCTTTAGGAGTCCTGGAAACATCAGACACTGGGAAAACAAAGGTTTGATGGTTTATTTCTGCTGTCAACAGAAGTCCTAGGTGGTTTGGAATGCTCCTGATGGAGATCTTGGTTTGAGTTGTCTCATGGCCAAAACCACAGTTCTAGATGCAGGGAGTAACACTGGATAAACACCAGAGTGGTACATGCAAATTCACAGCTGTCAGGTTGGGCCCTGTGGATAGTACTTTCCAATCCACTGTTTATTGCTTCCCCAGCCCTCCCCTCAAGACCAACGTCACACCAGTTACAGAGGAATTTGGCAATATGTCCAGAATTAACACATTTCAGAATTCACTCATGGCAACAGACCTTTCCTTGTAAATAAAACACCAGCACAGTCACAACGAAAGCAAGGTACTTATTCCACAAGAGTCTCATTTTATTTAGAGCACTCTACACTACATAATCTCTGCTGAATTGATGGCAAACATGACACTGGAATCAGTGGCTTCCTACAACTTGGGAGGGAAGGAGCCACCAGGCTCTGTGGAACTGCAGATTTGGCAACATCAGATTAAACCAGAGTTACACCCAGGCTGCCTGCAACAGTTATGCTGATGCTGGCACTACACAGAGAAGTCAGAAAAACAGCAAGCAGAGAAGGAATCTATTTCTAGCTGCTCCAGAAAAACACCTCTGCAATTAACCCTGCAGCTTCGTTTTCTGTGATGGCTTTTCTAGTATCTTGTAGCAGGGCCAAAGTCCAGTTGTCTCATACTTATTACTGTTCCAAGAAGACAATAGAGATGTAGTGTTTTAATCAAACAATTGCCTCCTTATGCAATATTCCTTCTAATACAAGGAGAGGAACACTGAGCAAAAACATAGCCAAAAAAAAGAGAAAACAGGAAAATGAAAATGGGTAAATAGATGACTTAAGAAATAAAAGGCTCTTCTGTGAAAGAGAGCAAAGATGCAAAGAAACACACAATTTTCCATCTCTTCTTGGCTCTTCCATGAGTTACCAAAGTGATTTGCGTGACCATAGATAGATTTTCAAGTGCTCAAATCTGCAAATGAAGTCAGAGCAAAGAAGGATTTCACAGAACACATACCACCTTGCAGCTCAGCTGATCTCAGTCTGAGCTCATGGCTCTGAACCCACTTGAGCATCTGCAAAGCTCCATCTTCTACCACTCTGTAGGTAGGACACCCCAACCACTTCGGTTTCTAGCTCTGTCACTGATCTGCTAAAACAACCTTTACCAAGTTACAAAGAACATTTCTGCTCCAGCCTCATCCACAGCCTGCAGCCCTACCCCTCCACCCAGCTCCCAGGGCACCATCTTGTCAAGCAGGCAGCTATCAACTGAGGGAGCTGCTCTTCTTCCCACTCCTCCTTTTAAAGGGGTCCCCGGGTGCCCAGGCCAATTGGGGAAGGGGGTTGTGTTACAAGCACATGGCCTATAAATGTGCCACAGCCCTAACCACCTCTGTTTAAGCAGGGGAGGGGTGGTAGGGCTGGGGCTTTTCACTGTTGGCTGCTTTCTTTGAGGAAAGTGAGAGTGGTTTCATTTGTGTTTTGAACTGGAGCTGTAGTTCATGTGTTAAAATTACTTGGAATGCAGGAGCTATTGGATGTTTGCTTTTTTTTAAATGACCTGATTTTTTGAGGGTCCAGGTAAAACAACAAAAAAACCCCCCAACTTTGATTGTAATAACAGCTTTGTTCTGTCCTTGTTTTACTGAGGATGCCTTAAAAATCTACCTGTCTCTATAATGTCAGGTGATAGCAGGCAGGGAAGCTTTTATCAATGTTACATTTTATTCTTATGTTGTGTGGAAAGTTTTCCAAGCACTGAAATGTGCTTTTTTTTACAGTGTAGTGAAAAACTAAGGCCTTTCAAAACCCTTTTGTTGTTGTTTGGCAAAGTATGGAGGAAAAAAAGAAAAAGACTTGCTGTTGCTGTAGATGGCCAGGAAGAGATTTAATTAGGGCACTGGTCTGCAATGTGACACACCAAGATTTTTAACAGAATCAAGCAGTACAAGGACTTAAATTGAGTCTCTTGTGGTAAGTATTTACTAGGAAATATCAAATTAAAACATGGTACTTTGCCTTCTTATCTCGTAATTTAATGGAGATTACATCATTTGAAATAAAATGTTTCAATTAGCTTTGTCTCCAAGTATGATACAACACAATTGCTATCAATGTGTTTGAATAAACTCACCATTGTGTTCACAATATTGATAAGAACTGCTCAAACATACTCTGAGAATACAAATGCTGTTTTGCTGAGCCCCAGATGTTCCATTTGAAGTGCTGCAGGCTGCAGTGCTATAAACTTGCACACTCTGCCTGCAACTGTTTTATTGTTCCTGCACCCTCTTCCTTCTTGTGTGCCTGTTTAACTACAGAACTGTTCTGTGAAGCAGAGCACCAAACTTGGCTTCTGTTAGAAACACCCATGCAATCACTGCCTCCCTTCTGCTGAATATGGACTGCCCAGGCCTGATCAGAAGAACCAGAGTTCTGTTTCTGCAGGGTATGTGGAGGAAGAAATACCTGAACTGTCTGGAAGGGAAGCCAGTACCTTGCTTAGTTTGTTTTAAACACATAGATTATGAAGGCTTATGGTGTTTAACAGCAAGTTTGTTATCCTGGCAGTTTTGTGGGAAGTCGGATATCCTGGGAACCCCCTGTAGCTGCTCAGTGAATCGATGTTCTTGGTAATTTCCTGCTTACTGTTGGAAACATGACTGATAAGCTTATTGGTTTTGCAGAGCCCCTGCAGAGTCCAGGGAGCTTCCAGTTTGTGGGAAATATTTCTAGTTGCTGTCCAGTTTGGACTGTGACCAAGTTTTGGAAAGATGAAGTTTCTAACCAGACAACTTATTTTTTCTTTTTGAGTAGGGGGTAATTTTCTGGCATTGAATATTTACATGCCCTGTTTTTGTGGCTCAGACTTGTCTGGAGAGCAGCTCTGTATTTCTCATTTGCCTTCCACTTTCTTACAACTTTCTGCAGTTATGATAAAATATGGAATGTGACAAACTGACTTATTTTAACCTCGTGGTTCTCTGCCTTGGGGCTATTCAGCCTTATATTCAATGTCACCAGTAGAAGGCAAGTGTTTGTAGGATGCAAACTTTGATTAAGGTGTTTCCCACAGTTGACACATTTTGACATCACTTTTCCAGAGTGGATTCTCTGGAGTCCAATAAGGCCCAAACTCACTGTGCAGCCTCTGTCAGAGCAGGCAAAAATTCAAGCTCTAGCACATTTTCTTGAAGCTGTAAGTAGCAGAATATCCTTGAAGTATCCATTACTACAAAACCTAATTGGAATTGGTCATCGAGTCAAAAGCTACTATGGGGAAGTGGACAGACATAGAGCACAAATATCTAAACCTCATTTTTGGTTTAAGCAAAGGGGGGTTGGGGGCAGAAGAAGATTGCTTTTTACTTCATTAACCATAAATGAAAAACAGTGAAACTACAGAAACAGCTTTAGCCAGCGTTCTGCCTGAATGCTAGGAGTAATAATTCTAGCTCCATGCAAGCTCTCAGTCTACTGTTAAGCAAAGTGAAAGGAGTCAACCTGAACCACTTTTTAATAATTAAACCTTGCACTAGTGGCTCAGATGAACTAATTTCACTTTGCATGCAATATACTAGGCAAATATTATGTGACTAATTATTGCATCTCAGTGCAGTGACTTGTTAGATGTATTAACTGGACCTTTTTTCCTTGTGTGATCATGCTCTAAATCCCACACAGTTTATACAGATGGCTCTTTTCAAAGATATCTGGATGCCTTCTGGATCTATCTGTCCCTGTTTGCTGTGCTTCTTGCCATTGCACAGATATGCCATGCAAGTATTAAAACCTCTTAATAGATATTAAAACCTTACTTGAAGACAAATCAAGATACTTGTATATGAGTCAGGACGCAGATTTTCCTCTTTGTACTTTAGCAAAACATCTTGCTCACCTCTCAACATTTTATTTTAAAGTTGTTGGGAGGATCTGTACCTGAAACCAGATTAAATGTCACTGAAACTAATTAAGATGTCTAGATTGACTTCCTGAGTGCAGGCAAGAAGCACAACATGCTCACATTGTTACTACTTTTTTGTGCTAGGCTAGTGATAACATTTCTAGTTCTGAAATTAACTTTATTGTATATTTTACATTTAAATGAACACTGCAGCAGTGATTACATAAAGAATATTCCAGGTTTGTGTGCCCAGTCTTTGCTTGTATCAGAGAAGGCACCAGCTCCCCCTTCCAAGGACTCTGAAATCAGCATTTGGTGATAAAATGATGGGAAGGTGGGAGTTGAATTACAGACCAGAAATGGCTGATGTGCCCCAATGCCAAGAGGCCTTGGCGTTGTACATGTTCGCTCCCTGAGACTTGACCTCAGGACACATCTCTCCTGTTTGTGCAGCTGGGCTAACCAACAGCTAAACAGAGTAGTGAAACACAAGCAAAGAGATTTTGATGGAACTAGAGAAAATAGCAATGCCATATGGGAGGGGGAATGGAAATCCACATTTCCATGTTTTTCTCCTGCTTACTATTTAATCTGCTCACATGCCAGGAAAGATCAGCTTTAAGTCTAAACCCAAATGTTAGAACTGATGTGTTTTGGAAGGGCTAGCTATTAACCAAAACGATGAACATTTCTACATAACACATAATATACCCTTTGAGAATAGACATAAAATAACAAAGGACAATTTGATGATACTTTTGTTTGCCCAAGAGCAAGATACATGTAGTTGAAATCATTTTATAAAATTGGTAAAGGAGGTGAACTTTTCCATCCCTCTTGGATGTTTGTAAAGATGCTTTACAAAGCACCTGGTTTAAAAAGTAGTAATTTTTTTCCCTGGCATAGAAGTACCCAGATCTCTTTGTTTACAGGCAGAGAAAGCAAAAAACAAGATCATGTAAAAAACAGTGTGCATAGGGAACCTTAAAGGACACTTAGTTCTACTCCAGGTAGTGAAGTAAGTGCAGAGAAGATAAAGGCAAAGGGAGGAAGGTCAATAAGCAGAGTAAATCAGAGCTTACTGATGTCTACAATTTTTAAATAGTCTTTAGGGTAGACCAATTAAGTACCACTGTTAAATAACTTGCCCTTTTCCTATTTCTCAGGTGTTCTCTCTACACAGCTACTTTTAAGCCATGCCTTCTACTGGAGACCTTGAATGCTTTGTGGTTCTGGGGTCTTTGAAGAAAGTGATGTATTTCCTCCTGGATGGCAGCAGTTGTCTGTGGCAATAATCTTGAGAAAAACTGGCAGGCTTAATTCCAAGTACCTGTCTGTTTCATTGGTATCTTGTAATTAGCTTCCCATTTACCAAGCTAAGAATTACTTTGTGTAAAGCATGCACATGTAATTTAGTGATCAGTGTTCTGATCCTGAAAACCCCATGAGAGCTACTTGTTTATCTGCATGCACTGGTGCTTCCATGCAGAGTAACTTGCACAGTGAAGACAAGGTGAAAAGAAATTGGCTGGGTCTGCAGCTTCAAAGATACAGTTTGGATTTTGAGGGGGAAGGAGAGATGAGGGGAAAGGGAGAACTTGAACTAGGAGTTTATGTGGAAAATACCTGAGAAGGCATGGAGAAGCATGGGGAAAACAAATCCTGCAGACACTGGGAAGGTCTTTGGACTAACTAGGGAGATTGCCACCAGACCTGTGGATTCTTAGCAGCTAAGCAGTAGAATAAAGTTCTACACATGTAAAACTTCATGGCTAATTTCAGGATAGTAGATGGAGCTCAGGAAAAATGGTATGCCAACCAAGACCAGGTCTTTAGGTTCCCAGAGTGACATGTCTATTAAACTAATCCTAGTTTACAAAGCTAATCAGGGCAAGGATTATATGTGATTTTAAATAAAAGTCATTACAAATAAGAATACTGAGAAAGTTCTCTAAATTTCAGCAACAGTTACCAGCAGTTTTGATAACCCAAAATGTTTGCAGCCAAGTGAAAAGCCAACCAGGTCTGGTAAGTAACAGACAACTGTTTAATGAGTTTTCCTTCTCTGATTATGTGATGGAAGGAAATGTTGTCTCAGCTTTAGGAATATTTCCATGGGTTTCTCTGCACTAGCATGAGTTGTGTGTGCTCAGTAACTCTGAAACTCTAGCTGTAAGCACTAGTGAGTGGAAAAGTGAGAAACTTGAGGTGAAAGCATACTTCTGAGGAGCCTGGACTTTGGCCTTTCCATGCTGCTGCTAGACATGTTACTGCAGGTTCCCTGTGATTAAAGGAGGATGGCAAGACTGTTAAGTCTGATTCATCACTTAACATAGTTGTTTACATCAATACAGAGCATCTGCACTAAGAGAATCAGAATCTCTGCCCTGACTCAATGCAGGGCTGTTACACCCCCACTCTCTATGCTGCTTCAGTCTTCCTACCCTAGCACCATTATCTGCTGGTTCCAGGACCCTCCAAGTCAGACACAGCCCAGGCTGGCCCAGCCAGCTGCATCTGGGATGTGATGTCTCAGGACACGAGAGGCTGCTAACTGCTCAACAGCCAAAGTGTGGCTTCTAAAGAGGGCCTGACACAGAAGAGTCCTGCTGAGGAACATGCTCTCCTCAGCCATAACAGCTTCTTGCACAGCTCCTCCCAGGTGTGCTCCCTGCAACCCAAGGGAAAAAAGGAATCTGTTTACAACAGGGCTAAAAGCATCCAGAGTGTGTCCTAGGGATGGCAGAGCAGACTGACCACAAATCACACCTGACAAAGGCCACTGGCTCTGAGGCTGCATTTCCTTACTGCCTTGGTAAAGCATCTGCATTGTTACCAGTTAGGAAAACAAAGCCTGTATGTGCACACGGGTGACTTGGGCCCCCAAAGGTCCCTGGTCCTCAGAGCAGGGTAAGGAAATAGCCTCAGACAAGTAGCCAAGTTGATTTCAAGCCTGAGATGTTTTTAAAGCATGTTATAAATGTTTTAACTGAAAGACTGCTGCTATGAGCTAGTTAAGTCCTATCATCCCTGGTTTATTTCCAATTAAAAAATAGGAACAGAAAGCATTTGCTCAAAGTCTCCAAGGGAATCAACAACACAGCAAGGATTAGAACTAAGGATTTCCTGTCCAATCTGCAAACCACACCTCTCTCCTGTTTACAATGTGAATTTATTCCCCAGCAGAAAAGCCATGTGAATGGAACAATTCATTCTGCTATTTCAGCCTCCCTTCCTTCCCTTCTCGGTTCATTCCTGGCATTACCTTCAGATCCTTACAAACCTGGTACCAGAAGAACTGTGTGGCAAAGCAAGCAAAAATGTTTCAGAACCATTTCAGCTGCAAACACTTGGATAATGTTCGATAAATTCAAGAGAGTCTGAGGCACTTAAAAAATGCCCTGAAAATACGATGCTCTTTTAATGAAAAATGAAACCAAAAGATAAATGAACTCCTACATGGAGGAATAAGTTAATGAATGACTAAAGTAAATCATGGTAGTTACCTGCACATGTCAGTCTTTGCACACATGACTTAAGCGATCATAGAGAGATAGTGTTACTTCTCATAGTAAGTTACTACTAATACTTCCATTTACAGTATGGCTTACGAATCAAGAGAGTTTGAGATACAATGTCTTTAGGATCTTTGCATTTGCTTTTTGGTGGTGGTGGTTTAGAAGTCACATTTTCACATTTTCCTCTGGAATCAAAAGGTAAAATCTCTGTGAAAAATATCAACTGAATTTCTTCTGTCTTTCTATTTTTTGCAGGGCTTGGAAAGTCAATCTGTTCACACCCTGTAAACACCACAAGAAGGTAGCAACACCAAGCTGATTGAAAGTACAAGACTTGACTAGAGCCTAGGATCAGGAGCAAGAATGCTTGAGCTTGAAGACTACAGTGGCATTTTATTCCAAATGAAATATTTGATCATCCCTTCCCACAATCCATGTTTTTTAAGGAACCTTTCTCCTGGCAAAGTCAGATCATTGATGTGATAAGTTCATACACCCTGCTAGCACCATACAGAGCTAGCAATTAACTTCTTACTGCAAAATGCAAATCAAATTACAGGCTTCTTCAAAGTAAAAAAAAATATTATTCCAAAGAGCTGATCAGGCTCTTTTTAGATCAGTTGGCTTTTTGTGTATGTTTTCATGACAATGGCTTCAGTGATACATGCAAGATAAGTACAGGGCTTGGGCTGAGCCTTGTATTTATGTATCCCTTTTGAAATAAACCTGTGCAGGTATAATTCTTCCAGCTCAGAGTGAAGGATAATACCTTGTTAATTAATGCATAAAAGTGCTTTGCCTTAGTAAGAATCTAAAATAGAAGATGCTAAACCCCACTATTAATAATAGCAGGGAAATCCTATAGACAACAGTGTTTTTAACATACTTGCTTTCAACTTCCTGCCTTTGTTAAGCAAAAATGTTTCATAAAAGCCTCTGAGGCGTCTCTTTCACTTATTTAGATCACCTGTGTGGGTTTATTAGTAAGGAAAAATGAACACTTCTGTTCCCTCAATAACACTGCAACCCTTCCCCAAGAAAAAAGTTTTTATTTGGAGGTTTAAAAAAGAAAAAAATGAACCAACTCCAAATGAAAACTATGCAAGGCCCTTTGCAGTTCTAGCCTTAGCTCCTCCCCTTCCTGCAATGTGCCTCATAAAGGTGGTGAAGACTGAAGGTCTTTCCACCTGTGAGTTACTCTGTGCCTCAGAGATGCAGCATGTTATCAGTTAAGTCTCTGTGTGAAGTGTTGGCTTTTCTCCCCAAGATAATGTTTTGTTATCATTGTGGTATTGCTGTTATGGTCCTTTTGTTGATCTCTTCTATATTCCAAGAGACTGAGGAATGTTAATTAGCCTAAAGACTAGTAGGAGAAGGAATCCTTAATACTTTTTAAAGTATTCTCTGAGTATGGATTCATTTGCTTTGGTGTATCTTGATCTTGTCGCTGGTAGAAAGAACCTGTGTTTTCAAGCTGAATAATGTACTTTCTCTGTTGAATGGTGAAAACTGGGGCTGGAAAGGACTAAGGCATCTCTTACCCTTAGGCAGGGAGCAGCTCTACTTAGACTATTCCCAGTAGGTGGTTATCTAATGCTCTTAAAAGTGTCTGGGAGTGGATGTGCTGCAGGTTTTTTTGGCAATGTAGTTCAGCGTTTAATTATTCTTGTTAGAATAAAAACACTTTCTGAGTGCATTGCCTTGTGTTCATGGTGCTTAGGTTAGCCTGACTGTTCCCATTTTATTTCCTTTTTTTTAATTATATTTTTTCCCTGCTGCTGTTGTTATGTTTCAAAGTTCCAGCTTATGTCTAAATTATCCTGAGGTGGAAGATTCAAGGTGCTAGGTTATACTGAACTATTTGCTTGGTTAATTGCAGCTGCTAAGTTACAGGAAGGGCTAAATCTAGGTCTTGTGAACCTCCTGTCTCCTACTGTGGCTGCAGTTTTAGTTTCAATAGGATTGTTCTTATTTTTTTGTTGGAATTATCTTCCCATAGAACTAACTACAGTTTGTAAAAAATGTAGTAAGAGAATTAAAGATGACTTGATTTTTATATGCATCTCAGCTTATCTCTCTTTACTTAATTTGTAACCCCAAAATGCTGGGACACCTCCTACCCTCCCAAACAAGCCCTCCTATTTGAAAGATACTTGTTTTCCTCCCTGCAAGCAGGTGCTTCCTGTCTTAGAGGTAGACCTTTCTTCTTTTCCAGAAGCCTTCTTTTCTCTGTATCTTTATGTGTTTTTGCATTCACTTTAAAACTCCTGCAAAAATTCAGTTGGATGAATCCTGTTCCAAATGTGCTCAAATAATCCATTTAACTAATGTTTTGCACATTTTGGCCACCATCAGTGTAGTTTAGACCAGCTCTAAACAGATCAACTTTGCTGCTGGCTTTAAACCTGTCTTGTGAATTACAGCTTTAACGAGTATATGAAATTCTTTCCAAGCCTAAATAGCTTTTCTGTTTGCTTGTACCATGCTAAAGGGCAGAAAAAATGCTTCAGCATTTTCTTTCAGAAATTACTAAGGCTTCCCCTTGTGCTAGCAGAGCTTTAATGCAATGAACTTTACACCTTTGAGATGACACAAGCTGCTTGTTTACCAGTCAGTGAGCTTTCATTGCATAATGTTCACTGATGAGCAGTTTGGGCCATTCGGTTACAGAACCATCAGATAGTGCTGATAGACTGTTTTGTTTGGGACATGGCTCCATTGGCAGCTGCAAAGTGAACTGGAAGTCAAGTACCATCCGCTGCTGCTTGTTATCATTGTTAGTACTCACAATAAAGAGTGACAGATCAGGGGAGGGTGACATTTTGTGCTGCATCTGAGTATTTCCCCAACATGCTCAGAACTGCTGGAAACTTTAATTTAGTTTTCCCTTTAATTTCCATTTTCCCTTTCCAAAAATAAAACCCAGTGACTTTGGTGGAACTAGTGCAGTAGGGCAGGATGTATGTCTTGGTAGTGCTCACCTTTAGAACAGCGAGGCAGGAACTGGAAATGCTTAAACCTTTGTTTAAACTTTGGTTTTAGCTGATGATCAGTGGCAGTTGGGGCTTTACAGGTGGGACCTGGTTAAAGTGAACTTCGGCCAAGTAAAGCCTGACAGGAACAGCAAAGGGAAGTGCTGTGTGCCCACAGAAGGCTTCCTGGCAGGGCAGCTGGCATGCTGCAAGGAGGGAGGTTGGTGTTGACGTAACCTGAAGAGATTGGATGGGTTGGGACTTGCAGCTCGTGCAGTTTTTACCTTGTGAGTTTGCCTGAAACTCATTGCAGACTTGGGGGCTGCCTGACCTTTTATGAAGCATGAACTTCCATTTGGCACTATTGAGAGGTGACTCAGCACTGTTTTGATAATGATTGTTAATTAAGTGGCTGCACAGGTAGAAACAATTATGTGAAATTAAGAATGGGGAAACACAAAGTGAGCATTAGTAAACATTTCATGGGAGAGAAGGATGTTAAGCTTTGAAACTCTCTCCCAAAAAGCAATGGGACCCTCTTGCTGAGACACACTCCAAGCTAGAGAGAAGAGCAGAAGAGTGTGCTGCAAGGGAGTTACATTGCCCTGATGATAACCTGCATGTGACCTCAGATGGCTCAGCTGTTACTATATTCCAGTGGTAATTTTGGTGATAATTACTCCCTTTATTTCTAAACTGAATTGTTGTAATTCATTACAATCTTGTCTAACGGGTCAAATTACTGGGAAGCTAAAGCAGATAGAAAATGATGGTTGATTATGGAGTTATTTGGGGCCTTAGTTGTTTGATTAGTGATTTGACATTAATATACATATTTGTCTGCCAACCACACCTTACATATTGCGTTTTAAGTTCTAACTTCTGCAGCTCCTGATTTACTGTGAACTGACCACTCTGTGTAGTTCACTGGCCTTGAACAGACACAGCCAGAGAAGCTTTTCTGTGGATCCTTGTCCCTGCATGTCCTCCCCATTCCCTGTAAATGTTCTTTAGTCTGAGCTGATGGGGTTTGTAGAGTAAGAATTTGTAACTAAAGCATGATCAGAAGAGAGAAATGCTCACTAAAGCCTTGTGCTGTTGGTGGTTGGATGCAAATTTTACATACCACAGTTAGCATCTCCCCAGAGCACCTGAACTCCAGGAAATGGAAGGGGCAGAAGTAGGTGCTCACAAACTGTGAATCAGAGCTGCCAAATTTTGCTAATTTGCACTAACCATTCATACTGGTGTGAATGCTTGTGTTGTCTGAATTAAGCAGCAAGTGAACACCTAAGCAACGATTGTGATTCCCAAGATGTCTTACTAATTACCCTGTCTGTGATTTAATGTTAATTATTTATTATACTTAATTATATTCTATAGCTGGGTTCAAACCAAAAACCTGAAATGTTGGAATTATGATCCATCCTTCTGGCACCGTGATATTAAACATTTTCTAAGAGGGATTTTGTTTTAATTATAAGGTATGTACTGAAGCTCCATTAATTTATGTTACAGAGCTAATTGCAAGTCTTTCTGCTTTATTTTTTTTAGCAACAGAAGTTCTTGAAACAATGCTCATTCTACTGTGAGGGCCAAATTCTGCAGTATTGCAGAAAAGGCAGTTGATGAATTGGCCTTTATTTGCAAATATTCCTGCCAAATGGTTGCAGGACAATTCTGTTTAAGGTTGAAAAGGGTGGATTTGGTATCAACTAAACATGGCCACAAATTTGTAAATTGACAGAATTTGTTCTTGAGCTCTGGGAAATGTAGACCTGTGTGTTGAGAAGAGCCTTAATGCTGCTGTGATCCAAAAAGAGCCTTTCTTGCTTGTGAATGTTTTCAAACTTGCAGTGTGTTTGGTTTTAGATTTTTGGATTGCTCTCGGACTAAGCAAAATACTTTCTTCCAGATATTCCCCAACTCAGGTGAGTTCCTGTTCTTTAGAACAACCTTGCATGTTGGATGCTCTTTCAAACGTTATTGTTGTTTCCAAGATGGATTTTTATTTGCAATCTTAATCAGGGATGTAGAGATAAATCTGCATTTGCCCAAAGGAACCTACAATCGGGGCCAGTTGTGGGTTTCTGGTATTTACTCTCAAACACTGGGAGCCCGACTGTGTTTGTGTGTTTGTTTAGAGGTGTCCGGTTCCCACAGTTCTGAGTTTTAGGAATTCAGTGGTGTTGTGTTTAAGACAAGCAGCTGGAAATGCAGACTTAGTGCATGTGAAGACTGAGGAGACCTGTTGGAAGGCCCGTGGTGAGTCCATGGCAGCGCTGGGTTTGCGGGATGAGCTCATGCCTCTCCAAGTGAAATCTGGATTAGCAAGCTCCAACCAGCCTGAGAAGAGAGAAGCTGTTTGCACAAACATCTGTGAAGGGAAACTGATGACTTTCACAAGATCTTAGATTTTACTGAATCCATTACCCGAACCCTGTACGTTCACTACAGCTGAGCCTTTAACTGGGACCCAGTGAGCTAAAAAGGAGCCTTCATCCTTTCGGAGCCAGCAGGAGCTGTGCCAAGCTGGGGCTCGGCTGGAAGTCTTTCTTTGTAGATCTTGCTGGCTGTCAGTGTGAAAGGTGGAAGGAGGCTAAAAATGGCTCGGCAGCACGGCTGGTGTATGCAGGGAATAGCAATGAGAGCGGCACCGCCGCTGAAACCCGAGACCCAGGCTGCCGCCGGTATGGAAAGCATCCAGGAGGGTGGAAAATGTGCATCAAACAGGTTCTGTGGCCGCGGCGGGGAACTGCTGCATGAGGAAATGGCAGGAGAAGGAAGTGAGGGAGTGGAGGAAAGGAGGGAAAAAAAAAAAAAATACAAACACAACAACCCGGCGAGGAGGACAAGCGAGGGGGAAGGACGCGGCGGAGGGGTGGGATGCAGGGTGAGGCTGCCGAGCATCCTGCCGAGCAGGTAGGGCTGACGGGGCGGTCGGAGGAGCCTTTCCCGGGAAGCGCCCGACGCTGCGGAGGGCGAGGCCGGGGGAGCGGCCCCTCCAGGGGCCCCGGCAGCCCTTCTGTAACCCCGGCAGCCCTTCCATGCCCCTCCAGGGGCCTCGGCAGCCCCTCCATGGCCCCGCAGCCCCTCCATGCCCCCCCACGTCCCGCAGCCCCTCTGTGCCCCGCCATGCCCGGGGGGCGGGGCGGGTCCCTCCCGCAGCCCCGCCCCTCACCTCCGAGCCCCGCCCCCACCTCCGGGTGACGTCACCCCCAGCTCGGCCGGCGCCATTTTGAAAGTGGAGCGCTCGGGGGGGGGGGCCGGAGCGCGGCGCGGAGCGGGGGCAGCCCCAGCAGCCGAGCCGGCCGCACCCCCGCCGCCATCCGCCGCCATCCGCCCCCCGCCGCCGCCCCCCGCCCGCCGCCGGCGGCCCCGCCGCGCAGCGCCCGGACCGCCCGACCCGCCGCGGCCGCTATCGCCAGCCCAACATGGCAGGTAAGGGGAGGGCTGCCCCGCGGGGCACCGGCCCCTGCCGCCGCCGGGCGGGGGGCTGCGGGGGCGGCCTGCGGGGGCGGGTGGGCAGCTCCGCGGGCAGCCCCGCGCCGTCCCCGCCTGCCCCGGCTGGCTGGGGTTTCGCCCCGGCTCGCAGGACGCCGGGCAGCCGCTGCCTCGCTCGCTGCCCGGCCCCGCTCCCCGTTCCGCCTGCGCCTTCCCGGTGGTGGGGATTTTTTTTTTTATCCCTTCTGGGAAATGGAGCTTTCCTCCCGCCCACCCCTCCTTCCTCTCCCTCCCGTGCCGGGGGGGGGGGAAGGCACGAAATAAGCACGGTGGAGGGGCTTCGGTGGGGGAAGCGCTGTGTTTTGAAGTTGGGTAGGCAGGAGGCTTGCAGGCAGGGTGGGTCTTAGCCTTTTTTTCCCTTTTTTTGTTGTGTTTTTCTCCCCCCCTGCAGGGTTTTAGAATTTGTGTCTGTGCCTGTGCGTTGCATCTGTTCCTTAGGTGGAGTTGGTGAGGACTGTGCAGGGAAGTGCTGCTGTGCACGGAGAGGTGTTGAGGGTGCAGACGTGCTTGTGTCTGGAGCACAATTGCACCCTTCTGTGGGGTGCAGCTTTTAGCGTCTGCAAATGAGAGTAAAATTTGGTACAGGGTGCAATTAAACATTACAGGTCTTGCTGTCTTTTCTTTCTCATTCCTTCTTGTGCTTGCTTCCCGTTTTGCATTCTGAAGTGCTCTTGCTAGGCTAGAAGTGTGCATGCATAAGGCATCTCCTTCCTTCTTACTTTTCCTTGTGATTCCTTCATTTGGAAATACATTCATCCCCCTCCTCTGCAAATGAATTGTCTCTTCAGTGCTTTGCATTTGGAGGAGCAAGCATCGGGAGGCTTTGCCTTTTCCCCCTACACATACGCCCATGATCCACCCTCCTCTTTTTGTTGTAGTCAGGAGGAAAAAAAAAAAGTGCCGAGTTGGTTCAAGTAAAGGGTATGAAAAACAGAATTTTAGCCTTCAGTAGAAAGAGCAGTGATTTTTTTACAAGCTGTCCCCTTTAAATGCTTCCATGGTGCCAGCTGCTGTATGACAAATGAAGAGGCTGGAGAGAGGAAAGAAAATGGGTTGTACAGATTTTGGGGAATGGCAGGAGATTCGTGTGGCAACCCTTTCTTTCCAATGTATCTGTAAAAAGCATTTTGACGTCTCTGATAGAGATGAGTGCTTGTAACTTGCCTTCACCTTGCCAGGCCACGTATCTGGCATGTCTGCAACCCTTCGGAAAAGAAACTAAGGCGAGCAAATATTATAAACTGGGCAGCACTTCTCTTGGTATTCTGAGACGCTTGATCGTTTTTGGAAGGATTATTTAGGGGTTTCTTAATTCCTTGTCTATGGCTCCTCCTCCCCCCCCCTTTAACTTCGTGTAGAAGAGGGTAGAAGTCCCTTCTGTATTCTTTGTTATCCCAGTGGCCACAGCAGACCTCTGGATTAATGTGTACATGCCATCTGTTGCTCAGCCTGCTTGAATTGTGTTTGAGCAAAAGTTCCGTTTTGACAGTGGCTTTGAAAAAAAAAAAAAAAAAAAAAGAAAGGAGGCAAGCCCATTTCGGTCTCTTCCTGTATGGACTCAGCCCTGCAGTGATTTGCTCGGAATGAAATGCAGAAGAAATGGGTGGTGATTTTTCTGTGTGTTTTGGTGGCAGGGTTCAAATGAATCACTGCCTTCCGCCGGGGCAGTAATGTTCCTGAAGTTTTCTCTTCGATCCGTTTTCTACGGTAGTAGAACTTGTTAACATCAGATTGCTTGTTTGCTTTTCTGCTCGGATTTGCTGCTTTTTTAAATTTTATTTTAAGGCTGATAATTGCTTTCATTACTTCTGCGAAGAGACTCTTAAGATTGTGGTAAAATTATTTTTCTTGAGTATGTAGGTTGAGGTTTTTGTGGAAGAAGCAAATGGAGAACGTGCTTGGTTTATATTGCAAGAGGGAGGTTTTCAAAAAATGTGGAGTTTGTTCTGATAGTGTCTTGAGTTGCGTGTGTTTGTAGAGGGCTCTGACTTCTAAAGTAGGAAGAGGCTTGGCATGAAGCGAGATGTTGATGGGCTCTTGTTTGAGGTGCGCAGTTGGAAGTTGAAACTAGGGATGATCCCGAGGCGAGCGGGGGCCCGGCGGTAGCGGCTCTTGCCGCTGTTACTGACACCGGTTCTGACAACCGCGGCATTAAACGCTGGCGAACCACTAAGGGCAAAACCAGTGTCTGTAAAGGAAGAAGGTAGGGAGGGGCGAGCCGTGCTTGTGCCGACAGCCCTGCTGAGGAAGTAGGCGTGTGCAGGGCTGGCTGGAATCTTCGGTTGGGAACTGTTGTGGGCTCTTTGTGTTGCTGCGGGGGTCTCATTTTTTTATTTATTGTGTTTTTCAGGAGCTGGAGGAGGAAATGACATTCAGTGGTGTTTTTCTCAGGTGAAAGGCGCTGTAGATGATGATGTAGCAGAAGGTAAGAGCAATTATTGTTTTTTTTTTACTGAATGTTTTCTGACTTTATAGGGAGATACGAATCCAATCCCACTTCTGAATATCTCAGTGTTGCTGTAAGTACCTTGAGCAAAGCAAATAAACACTTAGTGTGCCTTCAGATACCCAGATTGAGGAGTAAACTATGGTTTGAGAGTACTGTTCAGCACACTTTTAAGAAGGGCTGAATTCAGGCTCCTTAAATATTTTGCTGGAATTGTTTTCCAAGATTGTTAAGGTTTTCCTGTCGCTCAGCTTTTGATTTGTGTTTTTTCCTAATCTGCAAAATGGGGAATGTGATACTTGCATTCCACAGAGAGGTGTTGTGAGAATTAATTAATGTTTGTACTCTTTGAAGATCTAAGTACTAGATAAAGATCAAGTAATTTTCCCAATCTTACCAGCTTCTATTTACCAGCAGAGGAAAAATCTGAATATTTGTGCATGGTTACGTACTGAGGGAAGAGGAGTTTTGTTTTTGAAATGATACTAGGAATTGCCTGCAAGTTTTGGAAGCTGGCAGTGACAAATATCACGTTAAGATGGCTGCCTCTGGTTGTGGCTGCAAACATGTACTTGTAATATTCTTTTCCTTGGATTGGGAATCATCAAAGGAATCACACCTTCTCTCTGCTGCTCAGTCACTGAGCTAGAGAGGAAAATTTCTTCTGCAGTTTTTTTTGGGGAAAGTTTCTTCTGCAGTCTTTTTTGGGGAAAGTTTCACTTCTCCATTTCTTTGGCCATAAAGTTCTGTTTGTACAGCACAGCCTGTAAGATCATGAGTTACTTTTTTTTTCAACTGCAGGCAGTTGGCCTTGTCACTTATGTGATTCCTAGAGTTTTTTTTTTTCTTTTTTTACACCTCTGGAGTGCTCTGGCTTACAAGTGAGATTAATGCTGTATTCAGAAAAGCAGTAACTACAATTCCATTATTTTCTCATTTGACGTGTGGTTCAAATTAACTTCCAAAGACCAAAAAAATCAGTGTAAAGGTGACTTGTTATTTATGAGCTGTGGCATGTGGCAAATGATGCACTTTGAAAGATTCCTGTCATTTACAAGCTGAAAGATGAGCTTTGAAAACAAGAAAGCTGAAACAGTCTTTCTTAAAGTTTAGTTTTAAGTTCTTCAGGAAGTGCATTTTAAAGCTTGATCTCAAACTACTGGTAAATGTAGTATAATTGTTTTTCCCTGGCAGACTTTTTAAGTTCTGTAACCCTTTTAATTACATATCAAACTAAATCCTTCATAAAGTACAAATACTGAAGAAGTTGTGGTTGTTTGGCAGGTGCTTGCAAATAATTATTCATTAAAATAGAGATGTTGACATGCATGTAAGAGTAACGAACTCTCCATATATATCTGTATGTATGGTTATGTGGCTTTTACAAGGATGTGGGAATGCAGAAGTCAGGAAGTAGTCTGTCCTTAACTTCCTTAGCTGCTCTGAGGTGTCGTACATCATACTGTGAAAGATCCTGACAGGTTAGCAGCTGTACCAGTTATTGCTGGAGTCAGTGGGTGGAGTTCAGGGAAACCTTCACTGTCAGGGAATTCACTAGCTTCAGTTTCAGCAAGTCAGTCAGGATAGTTTGAAAAGCTGTAAAAATGTCCATTTTTGCTTTCATGGAAGATGTAGCCTTCTGATTTGTGGCCCAAAGAGCAAAGGGAAGTTTGGTTTCATTGTCAGCTATGGCTGAGGTGAGTTTTAAGGGGGCAAACCCCAGAGCCTCAGTGTACTACAAGACATCCTGAAATGTAAATGCCAAGATCCTGGAGTCAGGTCCCAAGGTTGGTGTTCTCCTTGGTTGTAATGAATTTGTTGAACTGGAATTATCTCCCCTTTCTGTATGTTCAGTTCCCACAATTGCTGGAATTGTTACAGCCAGCTGTCTGATTAAAGTGCAAGTTTAGCTTCCATGCCATCCTTGGAGTTTGTTATGCTTCATAAAGCCTCCCTGTGATGCTGTTGGAGGGGCTGATTCTGTATCAGGCTGGTTACAGTTTTCCTTTTAGTAGCTGCACTTCTGGCTTTAAGGTTTGCTTTAATGAAATGAAGCCTTGTGTGGTTCTTGCAAAAACTGAAACAGTGTGCTTCTGGTCCTCCTTCAGAATACCCAAGGACAAGTTGACTGTGGCTCTAAATCTAGTCTGGGAGACCTTTTTTCTCTCCCTGCCTTTCTGTCTGCTTTCTGGTGGCAGGCACCATGGTGAAAGCTAAAGAAAATCTTGCTGTCTGAAACTTAAATGAGTGTTTAACCACCGTGCTCTGCAAGCTAACAAGTTTGGACTCTAATCATGTCTGTGACTGAGGACAGTGCCAGTGTGTGTGCTGTAGTACCTGGGGTGTGGATTTGTCTTTTGAATGGCTTTAGAACTCGGATTTTGGAAACTAACTGTTGTGGAATGCTGAAACTTCACTGAAAACAAAGTGAGGAAAACAAACTTGAAAGAAATGGGAGGTTTCACTTTCTGTGTTCTTCCTGTCTGTAATACAATGTTGCAATATTTATATTGGAAAGTAAGCATAAACTAAACTAATAGAACTGTTAACCAAGAAAACTGCATCCATTTAACTGCATTAATCAGTAGAATGCAAAACCAGTGCTGTCTCTACTCGCTGCCTATAAAACAGGCCAAAGGAGAATAACATTAATACAATAATAGTGGCAGAAATTAAAAAAAATCTTGCTAAGAATGGTAGTAACTGTGTAAAGCTCATCCAGTGTGTTTGAGGTCAAATCTGGCCTCATAACTTTCACCTAGTATGTACAACCTGTCATTCTTTAGATATTCTAGGCTAGTATGGCTGTCCATTACAAAGTCAGTATTTGGTGGCTTTGGCTGAAACAGGAACTAATACATAATTTTTAATTTCCTGGCTTTCTAATCACTGTGTGATAGATGGATATGACAGTGTTTCTTTTGGGGCTAACGAGGGTGGAAGGGAAGGAAGGGGCAAGGCTGTTACTAAAGGTTGAGGGAAGGAGATGGCAGTGAGTTTATATCCAGGCCCTGCCTGTGGCATTCTGCTTTTCCAATTCGAGGAATACAGATGTGTGAGGAGCACAAAAGTAGCTTCTCTTCTCCTGGCATGTATGGAATTTATCCTTGGTTGTAAGCTGTGGCCTGGCCCTATCACATCTCAGAGTTTAGCACAGAAGTCAGTTTATAAATAAAAATCTGAGTGTCAGCTTCATTATAATTTGGATTCTTAATTTTAACTGATTGCAAAAGTTTCCCTTTTTGTTAGCAGTCTGTGGCATAATGACAAGGGTGCTGTAGCTTGTGCTGCCTCTGTTTCTGAAATAGCTGATTTTTTGCTCAACAGTTTTCTGCCTTTCTTAATTTTGTCTTGCTGGAGCCCAATCCTACCATGTGTTCAACTCTTCTATGTACTACAGAGAATCTGGAGCCAGGACATTAGATTAGACAGGACTTCTCTGGTGAAGAACAGAGAGTCATTGTCCTCTTAAGTTCAATAATCAGGTTATCAAAAGCATCTGTAGTATTTGGTTTGTTTTTTGTTTTGTGCAGTCACTCTTGCAGTGCAAGTAAGACTTAACTGTCCAGAGATCCTAGAGAGCAGACATTACCAAGTAGGAATCATTATCAAAAAGGATTACAAAGGTTTTCTGCAGTAATGTTGTTGTTTTGGGACTTGTTTTTACTCCTTTGCTGTTACGTTCTCCAAGATGTGGAACAATGGCAACTCCAAGAATTGTGAGTTTAAACAGTCTCTGAAAACCAGACACTTGCTTAATGGAATGAGTTTGTACTTCAGAAGACATTAAGTCAAATTTGTTTTAATTACTTGGCAGAAGGAAAAAGAGTCAAGCTGCTGTATCTAGATGTTCTTTCAAGTGTAATCCAAAGATACGTAAAAGCCTGATAGTCTGGGTCCAAGGCTGGAAGCCAGGAACGTAAGTCCTAAGCTTTAACCCTCAGTGATTACCAATCATCTTTTACAAGTTGTTTAACTGTTCTGTGCCTGAATTGTCTCTGAAAGATGGACTGGAATATTTGCTGTGGGTGCTGGTTACTGAGTTAAATTTCAAGTCTGATGCTTTTAACTAATCTGTGATGCTTTGTTAATAATCCATGAGTTGTTTCATGTTTCCTCATTTATAGCCAAAACGTTGCTGTAGTCTGTTCAGTTTGTGCAGATGATGAACAGAGGAAGTCTCTTACATTTTTACTCCTAGCCAGCTCATGTGTGTGGTCAGAGATGCAAACAAGAGTTGAACTTTCTCTTGTTCAGGAACGCTTTCTGTATTTGATTCTAGGTATAGCTTTCAAGTATAGTTTCATGTTTATTTTTGGCAGACTTAAAAATTGCAGAGCAGCTATGGGAACGGTTGCTGCTTTAGTAGTGGTAGTTTGACTTCAATGCACAAAAATAGTTATCTCAGAGTAACAAAAATTGAAGCCAGGAGTGAAGACTGCTGTAAAAAGCAGTTTACCAACATCTGGAGTTCACCATCTTCTCTTGTCTCACCAGGAACAAGTAACATGTATCTGTAATAGTGGATTAGAGCTGCAGAGAGTTGGTCAGCTCTGTCCTACCAGGCTGTTATTCCTGGTTCTATAGGTGTCCTAACAATTGACCCTCCTTTAGGAGCCTACACCTTGTAGATAGAGGGATGTTGCTGGGATCAGGTGGGAAGATGGGCTTCTACCAAGCTGTGTTTGTGGGCAGGAGGAGCAGAAGAGGAACAAGGGCATTGTTATGGAAGTCACTGATTGGCTTTTGTAATGGGAAGTGATGGAAAGGAGGGGAGGGAAAATTCTCAGAGAAAAGTAACAGAGGTGTGAGAGGTTGCGGTTCTAATGCTGAAGAAGGGTTGGGGTGCAGGTGTGGGAGGAAATTTACTTAGGGTTTCTGAGGGGTGTGATTATGTTCTGTGTGCTCATAAGGTAAGAAGGAACAAGCACTAGTAATAGGTTTGCTTTTTAAGGAGTAGTTTGAAATAAACTGTAGATTACTAAAAAGACCCATGGTTATAGTCCTGTTCTGTATTCCTGAGTCTGCTTTTGTATTTTATCTCTTTTATCTTGAGCTGTTTGTAAAATGACCATATCTGGAGGCTACTGTGTTCTAGGAGCTGCTGATCCAGACTGAAGTGTGCATTCAAAGTGGGAAGTCCCCCAAAACAAAGGGCATTTAGCAAACAGCTAAATAGTAAGTGCTTGTTTAGCTCCATAGAAGTTACTCAGTACTCTCTTTTGACATGGTTTGGTAGCTTGGGCACTTCAGCTTGATAGCCACACTGCTGACTAGTATTCTTCTGCAACTTCTGCAGTGTTTTTATGTTTTGTGAATTTTTTTGCCTAAATTAAAAATTCACTGGAAAAAGGAGTGGGTTTTTTGTGTTGCAAATACAGCAGTTATAGTGATAAAGCCATCAGATTCCAACAGTACAAATGAATGCCACTTGGCTCCCAGTGACAATCCTGGTGGATTACAACTCCTGATGGGCTTTGTGAACCTTCATAGCTTTTAATTGTAAAGGTGCTAACTGTGAAACCCTAGAAATGGGTTTCTGTGGGAGCTATAGCTTCATAGAATGTGTTTTGGGAGAACTAAAATGAAGAATAAAACTCCCAGTGGATGCTGAGGTAAGAGTTAAGAGCTGGGTGTTCCTAGCTATACTGTCAGCTTTTTTTTTTCTTCTTTCTGTTCCCTTCTGACTTGCCTATTTAGGCCATGGCTACATGTTTGGCAGCATTTCTGCTTAAAGAGGCACTCCTTCCCACTTTGCTGGCACAAGTGTTCATGTAACTGCACAGTGAACTTGTCTGGGAAGCTGATCTAGCTGAAAAATACTTAAAAATGTGGTTTGGACTGGATTATTTTTCAGCTGAATTGAACCCTGATCTGGTTCTCAGTGCTCTGTGTGTGCTTGTGCCAGCATGGTGCAGAGAATGATCAAGTGGCTCAAAGGAATGCAAGGAGCTCTGGAAAGGGTTGGTCCCTTTATAGGACTTGATATGCAGTCAACACAAGACCCTGATCTCTAGATGCTGTGCTACTACAAATGGCAAAATCGGCTGAAAAAAATACTTCAAAGGTTCTTTGTTGTTAAAGAAAACACACTTTGAACATATGCTGTATGAAGGCCAGCAACAAAATAGATCTAATTCTGATAGTCTGAAGAGACTGAAGAACCACTGGCCCAATAAAATAGCTGAAGCTTTGGTGTGGTGCACCAGTGCTTGACAGAGATCCCGCATCACTGGTGATCTTTCAGTTGTAAAGGTCCAAGTCTGTGCTGCTTTTGAAGACAAAAGGACCTGTAGATGTTCTCTGGGTTAGATTGCAGTCAGTCAGCTCCCTGAACTTGAGGCTTTGTGGACTGCAAACACCAGAGGTGTGAAGAAGGGGCGATGAAAACAAGCGCCTGAGGGCAGCTGGAGAATGCAGAACTACTTCACTGGGTAGCAGCAGGGACTTATGTTGGGATAAGCCATTAGACAAAACTTCTGTGCAGTGTGACAGTTCTGGAGTTTTTCAAAATTAGGTATCACATAAGCATGAGCAAACACAGTGTCATTTATCACTATGTTGTAAATACTTTTTGACATTTTTCGGTAGCAAAACTAGTACATGTGGAATAGGTTTTCTTCAGTGTCCGCATAAGCAGTGTGTGGAAATGAGATTTCTTTAGTGGTGTTAGTAAAAAGAGCTGTGTTTATCAGTACAGGTTAGTTTCTTGGAACTTGTTGTTGTAGAACAGAATACGGCTTAATTGGGAGAGGGATTACTTGCTGATTGCTTTACTGTAAAGCCCTTTAAAGATAATCTGACAAATGATAATCTTCTCTTACTGTGTCTTATCGCTGGTATTATGATTTGAAAAATTGATCCCTTGTTTGGGGTGTTGACTTCACCTAAAGTGATGTTATTGTCTTGCATTTAAATGCTGTAGCATTAGACCTCCTTTGTTTTCGATGTTGGTTGTGTGCATACAATTAAGGCTGCCATTTGTTCTTTCCTCTTCAGGAAACTGTGCTCCCAGAGTGATTTAATCGGTATAAGATTATTTTATAACTGCTTTAAGGGTGTTTTCCAGACCTTTTTTTGGCATTTTCAATGCTCTGTAATATGCAGGACCATAACTATGTCCACAGTTTTTTAGTATGGAGTGAAAAGTTTCACAAAGTAAGTCAGTGTTGAGTAAATGTGAAACTGAGGTTTACCCTCTCAAAGAAGTGATTGAAATGAAAATGATTGAAATGAATGAAAAGTCCTGGCATAGGCAGGCACTTATGTTGTGAATGTGAATGGAGACAACAGTTTCCATGGTTCTATGAAAATAAAAGGAGATAAATATGGGAAGCAAGATACTTGATCCAAACCAATTTAAAGTAATCTCTTTTAAGAAGCAGTGGTAAGTCTGTAGTTAAAATATCTACATATAGACAGTTTTCTAGATTTTAAACTTGAGTGGAATATATGTATTTATAGCTTTGTTGTATTACTATATCGCTCTGTTATGCTTGTAAAGCACAGGATAGCTAAATGCTGCTGTTGTAGGGTTAGAATGGAAGTAATGTGGAAATGAGAGGGACATTTTTATTCTTTTATGCTGTTACATGAACCTTTGAAAATGGGGGAAGCCTAAAAAGGTCGTGTTTTAAGAGCTAAAGTATTGATACGTTGTGTGTGCACTTCTAATGATTATCTATAGCAGGATTTCCTTTATGGAATATATTGCTGCTCACTTTCTGGCTCTCCAGACGTGACTGCTTTAGGACCTTGCTCTGGGCAGCAGGTAGTGTTACTTGATGGTGGTCTTGCCTTGTTCTTTTCCACGACTGGGAAGTTCTGGGTTGTTAAATTTACCTTTAAATGAAGATGCTTGCTAGCAAGGCATCAGGTAGGATGTTGCAGCTGTGAGTTGGTAATAATACTGAAGCTAATAATTTGAGGCTTCTGTGCATGACTGTAATTTGGTTACAGAAACAGAAGTGGCTGCAAGCTTCTCTCTTCTAACTTAGGCTTTTGTTGAGCACTGGAGGAGAAATTACTAATTTGGCCAGCCATTCCCTATAAAAATGTATTTTCCTCCTAGCAATCCACAAGTGATAGCACCATTAAGAAGAGCAGTGTATTTAGGTCACATGTTAAAGCCCTTAGGCAGTTATTCTTGCATCTAATTTTGGAAGAAAATTTTAGGGTCAGGAAAAACGGTTTAAGAGAGTTCTTTTGTAAGAAAGGTTTGTTTCCCAGGTATACATAATGCATTTTATCTGGAAACGTTTCTCTTTGCATTTTCAGCTGCAGTTCTTAAATTAATGATTCTCTATGAATAATGTGGTCTCCAAACAAACACAGTTGGTAGTCTGTTTTTGAGAAGTTTAGAAAAGATAATTGCATTTATTCAGGAACAGTTAAAGTAACTGCAACTTCAAACTATAACTACTTATTTAAAACTTGGAATAATTTCTATTATGTTTTTTCTGTTATATGTTAGTAGCTGTATTTTCCTTTTTCGCTGATGAATATAAAGAGTATTCCAGGGACCATTCTTTCATTCTGAAAAGCAGTGATTCCAGCTGGCCTTTCTCCTGCTAGTAAATGGTTAGAAGAAGATTTGTAGAAATTCTGACCTCTCTGTGTTTGTGAGTAATGCTTGTATTTGGAGTCTAAAGGACTTGGTTTTTTGGAGGCACTTTAACATTTTAAAGTAAATTGGTCCAGCAGATGAGTTATGTACTGAAATAAATCTATTGCTTCAACTCTAATGATTCTCGAAGAGACTTGCTTGAGAGTTCCTGGACTTTTTTCTTATTGAATTACATAACAAACCCCTAACTTGTCAGGTACTGGTCTTGGTACACTGTCTAAGGATTCATTTATAGAAATATTGGAGTTAACAAAAAAAAGCTTTGGATTATCTTTTAATAATTGCCATGTTCAGCTTGTTTTGGAGTGAAGTGTGGCCTTGGTATAGAAGGAGGATTTAGAATTCAAATTGCATCCTGATTTGCCTGTAGGTTCACTGTCAGTTTGAGTAGCTGCTGCTTCTGGAAGAGTTGGTCCTTTCTTGTACCTTCACCAGTTACTGCTATTTGCTGACCTGCAGAGTGACCTCTTTGGGAAACTGACCTGAGTGAAAATTCCATGTCCTGGATTACTTGTAATCAGATTGATTTTTTTTATCCTGAGTTAGTTTCGCCAGACTGATTCGTCAAATTGTCACAAATGTTTGTGGTGGAATAGGCAGTAGTGCAACTACAGGAATGGGACAAGTGATGTGAGAGTTGAATGGATGGATTGCTTCTCTTGGAGACAGGATAACGATACTAAGGCAACATGTGAAACTGGAATTGTGAGCAACTTGCTCAGCCTCTTCTTCAGCCTTTTTGTACTTAAGAGTTGATCCGAGCTTGTTCCCAGACTGCCTCTGACATGGGAAAAGTCTGCTTTCAGTGAATTGAGATCCATGTTGGAAGACACCTTCTGAAAGATCAATATGAACAAAGAAAAATGGAAGTTGAAACCCACAGACTTGTTCATTATATAGTTTAGCAGTAAGAAAATGGCACTGCTTTGTGAAGGTAGTAGTGAAGTGCTCACAAGCTGTTTGAGTGGAATGTGGAATTGGCAGGGAGGGCTTTTTGACCAAAATTTAATAATTTCTGTATAGGCCTTCTGCCTTTTCTTGGTCTGTTCTCACAGCTTCATGTTTGTTTTTTTGTTGTTGTGTTATTTTTTTTCCTTAGCTGAAGTTTACTATCTTCTTTTTTGTTTACAAGAAATATTCAGGATCTTTCATTTTACTCCAGACCCTTTTGGAAGCAATGGTAACATACCAATTCTGTTCTGGAGCTGAACGTATGTTGTGCTTAACCCAGCACTTTTGTCTCTGACAATATTTAGATGCCTCAGAGGAACGTGCAGGAGGAAGACAGAGCATTTAAAACAAACCAAGCCACTTGAGATTCTGCATATCAGATTGTTGGCTCCCTGGAGCTTGTGGATTCTTTTCCTTGGTTTGACTTGGGAGGTCATACCCAACCTGGGAGTAATAGACATCTCCTAGTTTTTGTGGTATTCTCATCTTTCTGCTGTTTCTGAAGATCAGGAAAGCATGTTCTAAATTCTCATCTACAACTGTGCTACTAGGTCATCTCTGTCCTGTTGCTCAGTGTTGCTGCACAGGGATTATTAAGCGTGTGTGTATGTTAAGAAGAAAATGGCATGATCAAGTGATTGCATCCTGTGTAGGAGCACTTCTTGTTGGTTGCTGTAATTTTGAAGAAGTTTTCAAGCGAACACGGTGTACACAGACCTCTTTGATCTTGTAAGCTTGGTTATGTAGATAGTGAAGCTCATTTATGTGTATGTTGAAATTAATTTTCCAGAAGTGATACAATTATGTAACACTGAACGGGAAGTTTTTGGTACCTTCCAATTCCTGAGCTTTCTACCCAGTGTCTTTTGACGTAGGCTCAGGTTTCTTACAGAGCTGTTATTACTCTTTTACTTTTTACCAGGTTTAAAGTTCAGATTTAAATATAATTATCCTGATGGGCAGGGTAAGTGACAAAAAGGAAGACTAGAAATGGAGATAACTGAAAGGAATCATCCTGAGCTGTTTCACTGGAAGGTCACTAAGCCATTTTAGCCCCTTCATGTTTTATTTTCTCCGTCTGTAAGATGAGTGTGCCTGTTCCCCAAAATGAAGTTCCAAAACTTTTAAAAGTTATTGCAAGGAACTTTGGGATCCTTGCAGGACAGTAATACTGCTAAATACTCTTTATCTTGTTTTCAGCTGTTACACAGTTCTTCCAAAATCCAAAAAGGTCCTAATCTATAAATAGAGAAGTTGAGAGATTTAAAATAATTAACTTCAAAATAAAGGTCAGTATTTTTAAGATGTGTTATAAGTGCCTGCTTTGGAAGAGTTGTCAAGATTTGTGGATCCCTTTTGCATCTTTTATAGAAGCGAGTGTTAAGAATCCCTGAAGTCCATGCCAGAAACTAGTGTTGACCTCTGTTTAATCAAATAT
The DNA here is from genome assembly GCF_020740795.1 of Apus apus. NCBI lineage: Eukaryota > Metazoa > Chordata > Aves > Apodiformes > Apodidae > Apus > Apus apus. Next base: position 1,047,894 of record NC_067307.1, on the reverse strand, counting down.
TCTTTTTAAGAAGCTGAAGCATGTATGCTTGGGCCAGAATAGAAACACAGGAAAAGACTTGCCAAGGAGGGGGGGGGGAGGGAAGATGAGGCAACTGGTAAAGGGAAGACCACTTTTTCAAGTTCCAAGTGCCACTAGAAGACACATTAAGTATGAAAATGAATCAATAAAGGAGTGGATGCCCACAGTGAGCGAAGTCATCAGAATTTTTTTGTTCCATGGTCACTTAATAGTCAGAACTGTGTATTCATCTCTGCTGGAAACTTCAGTTGTACTTGTGACCTTCACAGGCGCTGTGCTCTCCAGCAGGCTGCCTGAAATTCATCCAGTGAGTGAGTGTGCCTCCTTCCCTTCCCTTATGATAGGCAAGAGTGATTTTTGCTTTCATTTTCCTTCCTTAGAAGGAGGCACTTGACACCTTGTCTCAGGTACAATGGTCTCTTGCATTCTGTACATGAAGATTAAAAGCCTTAGAAGATTTTGCCCTTAGCTTTTACACATGAAATACTTTCTTTGACCAAAGCTTTTATGAGACGAGTCTGAAACAGCATGATCATTTCTAGGAGTTATTTTTTATATCTACAAGAGAAATGCCCACCAAGTCACAGAATTAGAGTAGCTTATTTAGAAAGGCATTGCCAAACTATGATCATTTTCAAAAGTAACTGCTACTAATTTTTAACTTACGGTATATGTCTTGGAATGGCATCAGCAAAAAGAGAAAATCAATATATTCCAGTGCTCTTAGTCTGTAGCATTCACAGTGAGAAGAAAGGCATTGCCTGAAGGCCTCTGTTATGTACATGCAAAACAATAGCTCAGTATGTTATTTCCAAATATATTGTTATTTGCAAACAGAAAACTAACCACTGGCTTTTCTGTGCTGTGCAGCCTATTGAAATTCTGGCTGTGATTCCAGCAGAGATTTTTCCATAAATAGCTCTGTACTACTTCAGAACACAAACAAGGCCCTGGAAAGATCTAAAGTAAGGTCTTCTGAGGGGACTATTTAGCCTGTTTTATTGGTGTGTACTTCGGGGTATATACTGTGGTGGATGTGAGGAATGTTTCTGTAGGTTGAGGTGGGGGGGCTGTCAGCAGGAATTGAGAGGTAAATGTTCAAATTAGTTTCAAGGACTCATGAATCTCCTGGCTTGAGCATAGGGGAAAAAATAAATGAAATTAATAAATTTAGGCAGAAGCGGGTATGTTTTCCCTTTAGTATTGAAGGTTGTTTTGTTTCTTAAATAAAAGCCATTAGGTAATGTCTTTAGGCATTAAATAATGGTTCCAGTAAACAGAACTTGAAATAAAAACTATTATTGAATGAACAGGCATTCTTTAAAGCATTCTTTAAAAATTTTTACTGATTGGATGTTTGGTTATGCAAATTAATACACAGCTAATTTTGTAGAGCAGGTTTTTCAGTGCTATGTAGGTGAACATTCTTTTGAATAAGTAGTGTGGGGCAACTTCCGTGTAGATAATGCTCAGTTATAATTGATGTAAGCTATCTTGAGTAAAGTAGTTTGAGGAGAAGCTTGTAAAGGTTCTAGGAATTAGAGAAGGTGAGTAAATACTTCCAAATCTCAGGGCTGATTTTCTGCTAATCGTGTTGCTACTAAATATTTTTTAACACAGCAGAAATCCCCTTTAAAAGGGAACCAAAGAGCATGAAAATAACTTTGGCATTTGAGAAATCTGTGCTCTGAGTGGCAGACTCTTTAAGTGTCCTTCTCAGCCCTTGGTTATCAAACAAATGTGTTTATCAGCTATCAAAACAGGGTGAGGATGGTATCACAGAGAAAGGGGCTGACAGGTCCTTTAGAGCTCATTAGTATGTTCTCTAAATGCAAATCTTTCAACTATACCTATTATTCCTGATAGATGTTTATTAAAAAAAACCCTTCATCTGTGGAGATTCTGCAGTCTTGGAAGCATGTATTTAAGAGCTCAGCTACCCAGAGCCTTGAATGACTTTTCATAATGACTAAAATCACCTTTGGTGAAAGGTGAATCACCTGAAATTTCTGTGTGGGGATTGCAGACTGGTCTTGCAAGGGAATTAGCCCTGATACTTATACAAGGCAGTGACTTTGTGCAATTAACTAGATACAACTTGATGAGAAGAACAGCTCAACTACTAACACTGTTTTTCTTTTATGAGGCTTCTATGGTATTTCTGAGCTTGTTGATTTTTAAATTTTTTTTTTTTTTTTTCAAAGAACATGCTTTCTTCTCCCTCCTAGGCATATTGAGGAGACTTTTAAAAAATGGAAGGCAGTACAGTAAAGCACTTCTGTTCAAGGGGTAGTTAGCCAGTTTAGGGCTCCCTGACTAAATTCTACATGATACAAATGCAACTTAACCCTTCTGTCATCTTTGTCCAGGAAGACCTCTCATAACTCAGTGTAGGTTTTGCTGGCTGAGCAGTGAGTGTTTCTATAATGGAAATATAACTAGTGTGGATTGTAGATCATACTTACTACAATTACTTTGTTCAGAGGGATAATGTGTAGTTGAAAGGCACAATCCCTGTGATAGCAGATATTTGAAAGAGGAAAATTCAGAGAGGAGGAAGCTTTTATTCTTTCTTGTGTTATTTAGTCAAGTTATCACTATGTCTGCAGTAATACTTAAAATGCTTCCTCTACACTATAAACTGTAGAAGCAGAGAACACTGACACTGTTAGTTTCCCCCTTCAAGCAAGCAACAGACTTCATATCCTATGGGGCTTACCTTTTGGCTAAGATTTCACTTGGGGTTAAAAAAGCAAGTTTTAAGGTACAGTTTTATTGCTGCAGCACCAAGAACACAATCGTTTTCAGGTTTTTTTAGTGAAAAGCTTAGTGAACTTTAGTGAAAAGTTCAGCTTTTTAGGAAAGCTTGGTTGGGTGACTGTTCTGGGCTGTTACGAACTTTGTTGGTTGCCAGAATTCTATGGCACTTGATTGAAGTCTCGAATTTTGGGCATTTTTATTTGCTTTAGATGGGACACTTAATTTTTCCAGGTTAAGTGTAACTGATGCATTCTGTGACAAGTGGGGCACGAGCATCCCTTGGCCAGGTATGTAAAATATCAGATGGCTTTTTAGTTAGTAGAGAATACTTTGAAAATGAGTAAGTTAAGAATTAGAATGCATTTATGTTTTTAAGTATGATGTTGCTTAGGAAGTATATTTTCTCTAGTTCTTGTTTCTGTTCTTTTTGTTTGTATTTCACATCAAAAACAACCTTTCTGATGGAGTGTTACATAGCAACTTAATTTAGAAGCACATAGCTTCTGAAGGTGATGCTATCCAGAGGCTGGAAACTACTGTTCACAATCTCTTTTTGATAATCCTAAGCTTGAGTGGAGGAGTTTTCATTGCAATTCAAAGGGGATTGATGCAAAACTAAGTGTGACACATCCTCAGTAGGAGGGCCACTATTCTTTTCCTCTTTCCCCACCTGAAAATAGGTGTAAACTTCACAGGTTGGAAGCTCTCAGCAGCTGAATTTTGTGACAACTGAACCTCATTATAGTTTTCACATTGAATAGCTGGCTGGTATTTAAAAATACTGAAATCTTGGATTTGCTGTAGATTACTTTCTTGTTTAAAAGCAGAACAGTTCTGCTGGTTGGAGGGAGGAAAGCTTGTGGACAGACTTTGAGCTTTTTAGAAGTATTTTTATAATAAAGTATTGCAGAGACTGCAGAGAACAGGCTCAGGAAAAAGCTGTGACCTTAACTGCTTGTTCCTAGTTGTGAATAAATGTTACAGTTCCACAACCTGTGAGATGATTCACCTGCCTTTCTAGGGTTATTTAAGATGGGTACCAGGAGTGGGTCTGGATTTCTGCCACTTATGCCGCCTATGGTTATGATATTAATAAACTGGTGTCAAATGTCCTGGGAACGGGTGATGTAGGTTGAAAGACCTTTGTTTCAACCAACAATAGACCTGAATTAGTGTGAATAGGAAAAGCAAATAGGCACTTCCTGTTGTATTTTAAGGAATACTCGAGTTTGGGGAAGCATGCCTATGAAGAGATTTAAACTAAATGCTCATCGATTGCTGCTTTCCCAAGTAAAATATTGTCTGTGTATGTGTTCATATCTGTTAGTCTTTCTAAATATGCTTGTAGTACCAATAAAGTGAGGTAGAGTCCCATCTCTTTGAATAAATTATTCAGGGTCTTATTCTGGGGGAGAAACTCTAAAACCTACATAGTGAAGATCTAAAGAGGGGAATTGTCTTACTTGTTGCTTTCCTAACCAGGTTTGTTCCTCAACTTGAAACTTAAAAGTCTCTTGCAAAGACTAGAAATTATTTGAATGAAAAATACCTGGGTGGTGCTTCAGACCACCTTGAGGTTCAGTTGCCTTTCATAAGGTATTGTGGAAGTCCAGAACAATGCTGTTTGTGGTTAGTGGCAGAGGATGCCTTTAGAGACTGAAGGGAATTCCTGTCAGATATTAAATGATCCCTTACTATTTGAGGTGTTCTCAGGTTGATCTAGCTTGTGTTGAGTTGAAAAACATCTGTTTTGAACTAAAGATCTTGCTGTGGTCAGTTTACTCTTTCACCTAGTGGAAAAAGGGGATTTGCCTGTTGGTTTCCTATCTGTGTGTTCTGAAAGGAAAAAAAGTCTTAAGGCTTAAAAATAGAAAGTAATTAATCAGGGTGATGAGGGTTAATGATTTCTATCCAGAAACCAAACAGCTTTGCATTTGTTTATATAGAAAGAACATTCTTTTATCAGGTATTGTTACGAGTTTAATACAAGAGGATTTTTCAGTTATTTTTGAAGCACTTATAACTAATTTGGAGTTAAATAAAAACCCAAACAAAACTAAAACTATTTAATTCTATAATCAGATTAAATGGTTTTAAGGGACCAGTTCAGGATTGTATTCAGCTAATATATACTGGCCCTATAGGGGGTTTTTCTTCTCAAGGTTTATGGTGAAGTTTGTGTAAAAGGAATTACAGAATGCAGTGCCAGGTTTGGTGAGAAGAAATGAAACTTCTACAATTAGGTATAGCCCTGGTTACAGTCATTTGGTACAGGGATTGCTTCACCAGTTCCATAGTGGATCATGGGTTTAAATCAATTTCAAGTATAAAAGTTCTTCCCTAAAGCTTGTCTTAATTTTTAATGTGAATTCTTTAACTCCTTTCAAAAAGATCAAACTGTAAAGCTGGTTTATGTCATTTTAAGCATGGAAGCATGGACCAGTCAGTTCACAAGTGTGTAACACATCTGTTTTCAGAGTGCTTTGACTTGTACTGTTTGTCATCTGTTCTATATGTCACCACAGGTGTCTTGGAGACACGTGTACAGGAGACTTTGCATTTCCTGCTGTAGATGGAGACGGGAAGCCAGTGGTCTGAGGTTTAAATAATTTCCTTTCTTTTCTAGCAATGCCAAATTCTGACCCTGGTCAGGGAACTGTTGTATGTGTAAGCTTGTGGAAACTGTACGTATAGACAGAAATGCACTTAATTGGCATTTTGTGGACTTGATAGCCTTTTAAAAATACAACTTTGCTACCTGGAGATGTGGTTGCTCCTGAGCACATTCCCTGCCCTTCCCTACCCACCTCCCCTAGCACATTTGCTCATATAATGCCTTCAGGTCAGTTTTAATGAACTGTTAGCTTAGCAAAAACCAAACTGCGTAGTGTAACTGAACGATGTTAGGAATTATTCACAAAAGCTGGAGGTGGTGATCGTGTCTGTCAGAGGTGGTGATGAAAGCATTTCCTGCAGTGACTTCTGCTACTTCTGAAAGTCGCTGCTGTTCTAGTGTGCTTGCTTGTTGGCCCCTTGCCTTGGTCTGAAAATGGGACCACAGGGGAAACTGGTGATAAATTTCATGGTGGAAACTTGACCTGGATAGAGATGTTAAAGCTTACTAATGTTGGCCCACAAACAGTAGTTGCCCCATGAGGCACAGCAATTGTTTATCAAACACAAGAATTAAAATGTTTAGAATTCTGCTCCATATAGAACTTAGATTGTAATACTGAACGTAGAGTGTGCTTTCCTTGAATTGTGTTTAAATGAGGAAGTTGCTTTGGTATCACAGTTAAGATCACTTAAAGATTTCTGAATGTTTAAGAAGCTGCTTTTCCAGATGAGAGGCACTGTATTTGAGTAGTTGGTGATTGTGTTCCCTGCTTTACTATTACCTTAGTAAAGTATTTCATCTACATGTTCATGATTATTCCAGCTTATTTTGGGAGGCATTACTATTTCAGTTCTGTTCTTTGCAGTTCTAATGCCATCTTCTCACATTGCTTTGCAGTCAGAAGCAGCTTCTGGTGCATAGGGTAGATGGATTTGGAGTTGTATTCTCTCAGCATTGAGCCTAGTAAAGCTATTTAGGAGAATTACAAGCCTTACATAAAACCAATGGCAACAAGATTGAGGCTAGTGTTTCTGTATTTCAGTGGGAGGGAATGGAAGTTTGCTGCTCAGTAACAGTTGTGTTTTCTGACAAGTCCCAACAAGAGTTGCTTGCATAAAGTCAAAAAGCCATGGAAAAACATTGTTTTGAGTGTAGAACTTCAGTTGCATTATCTCTAGACTATCCAAGAACATGTTATAAATGCATCTGTAAATTCAAAGCCTTCCTAATACATGTGTATCCTACTAAATAGCTGTCTTTCAGTACCAGTTCTTTCCCTTGGCTTGTATTGTTTCTGCTTCCAATTAAAAAGTGACTGAATTCAAGCCTCTGCTTCTGAAGCCTGGTGATAAGTGTTCTGGTTGTCATTGCTAGTATGTAGATTTGATAGTGTAATCTCGAAAGGATGTGGTGTATTGAAGGACACTGTGTGAACCCTGCTTTGCCACTGAAGAATAGAGCCCTGCTTGCCTGCCAGCTCATGGTGAACTGAATCAGAGTTGCAAAGTAGGTATCAGGCATGTTGATGTAACTTGGGGAGTTACAGGAAAAAACTTCATTAGGGGGATCCAACTTTATTTTAGGGAACTGAACAGAAAGTTAAAAAAAAAAAAGATGTGTAATAATAATGAGTAATTCCAGCTTTCAAATCCAAAATTGAATTCCTAGTTGAACTAGGACATGCCTGTTGTAGGAAACAAAGTTTTTCCTGTAAGATTGGCAAAATTGGAGAGAAAAGGGAAGAAACAGTGAATAAATGGGTATACAGGAAAGTCTGAGAAATGGAGGAGAAGTGTAGGGTTTTAGGAGTCCTTGACAAGGTTTAGGTTTGGTTATTTTAGGGTGAGTAGTTCATGCAGTTGAGCTTCAGATGTGAAGTACTACATGTATTCACTATTTGGAGGCTGTTATGATGTGTGTGTATTACACACAGATAGGTATGTAGAGAGGACTGGGAGAGTCTTAACACTTAAATACATCTTTACCAAACAGGATGAGAATGCTTTCAAAATCAGTGGGGGAAATTATGAGTTCATTATTTGTTTTCAGCATCATAAGGCCCGGAGCACTTGGAATGAAGCTGGAGAACACCATGTAAGAAATCTTCCTCCCTGTGTGCAGATTTCCCAGATATGCATAAGCCAGCAAAACCAGCTTAATTACTGTCTGCTGCTTGAACTGCATCTTTGGCTCCAGCATGTTTGTGTTCTGACACTGTAGGGCCAGCAGCAGTGGGGAGGTAGCTGGGCATCACGAATTCCAGTCCCTCCCAGTGAAGGAGGGGAGCTTTGTGTGCTCTTTGTGTGCTGCAGTATTGCAGGACTGGTACTTGTGCTCTCCTAAGTAACCAGCCAGCTCTTGAAGAGCTTCATGGCACACAAGTGAGAATTTTTTCCACAAGGATAATCCCCTTCCTTACTTGTGTTGCATGTATTCCATCCCATCTCTGTATTTCTGAGGAATTAATATTTTTTTAATGCCCACTTCTAGTGAAGAAGAGATCTATTTAAAGGACTTCTGGAATGGCTCTGTGAAGCAAAGGGAATAGTAGGAATGCCTTACCCAGCTGCCTTTGGTTTTGTTGCCTAGTCACTTCTGAGAGATTGAATGAATGCAGGGAATCGCTCTTGAAAGTGAATGAAGAAAAGGGAAATGAAGTCAATAGTAAAACCGGTCATGGTAACTTTAAAGTGTACAGTCCTTGTCTTCCCTTCCCCCTCTCTACATACATAAATTAGGGATGAGGCTGGAATGCAGAGGGTGTTTTCTTTCTACACTATGAGTGCTAAATAGTGCTTGCTTACTCTCCCTGGTGTGTATAATTTAGTGTCCTGTGTTGGGAGCGCTCTTCTCTGCAAACACATGTATAATCATGGTTTCTTAATCTTCCTTAAACAGCCTTCCTGTTAATTTTTAGATTAACACTTCACTACCTAGCTTCAGAGACTTAGTACACAATATTGATAAGTGTAGTAAAACAAAATCATGCAAACAATGGGGTGACGTTGGGATGGCTCAGACATTCAGAGTGCATTGTGCAGCTTCTTAATATATTTGAAGCCTTGGAGGAGCTGTTTTCTTTCTGCTGTTTTTGGTTGTGTGTTTGGTTTGTTGTGTTGTTGGTTTTTTTTCCCAGCAATGAATGACATAACTCCAAAACAAAATCACTAGAAACAAGAGTGTCCAATAAAAAGTTACATCTTTCTGTCCTTAGCTGTGACTTGAGCTTGAGTTTTGGAAGTCTGTTTTGGAAATGTGTTCAGTAGTCTGAAGCAGGAAAGTTTTCCTTCACCCTGGATTAGAAAGAATGAGACAATTCACAAGTGATTTTCAGGCACTGAAGGTCTCCAAGTTCTCCTGGACAGATAGATACCCCTGCTTAGCTTTGAGCATGTTGACTTTATCTTTAATCTAGGAAGAATGGCTCACATATGTTCCTTAATTGTGTGTTGAATTCAAATATTTCACTGTTTTAATCCCTTGTGATGTTTATTCCTGTGCTGCTTTCTCAAATTGAGTTTTTTTTAGCTTCCTTGGATTTAATTAATAATCCTATAAGTTCGTTTCTTCTTTTCTCCTGTTACAGTTTGGGAACTATCCTTGGAATGATGAATTGATGATTAGTTTTGATCAAAATAGCTTCTTCAATACTTAAGGCTAGCAAACTGAGGAAGTGGGCTCCACATTTGGCTCCTTTAACTAATCTGCTTTACATTATGGGTGAGATTTGTTTGAGCTGCTCGTCTGGAAAATTCCAGAAAACAGTATTTTGAGCCACTGGGAAGGAATATAAACAATGAAGAAGTACCAAAATGCTTTTTAAATACTACAATTCTTTGTTCAGCCCTTGGAAACACCAGGAGGTTGCTCCACTTGTGTAAACATACTGATTTACTTGCTCTCTGCTTAGGCAGCAGATCAACATGATTCTAAAAACTTGCACAGAAACCTCTTAGGTCTGGTGAAATAAAGACGCTCTTTGTTCACTGCCATGATTGACTTGCTGCTGTAGAGTAGGTGACATGTTTTGCCTACCAAGCATATTTTATAAGCAGAGTTTATATAAAGTTCATGGTACATTAAAATAGATAGCCTCTTCTGTACTAATAAAATACCTTTTATGCCATTATTGGAAACAAATTTAATACAGAATTGCTTTCCAGATTCACAGTGGGCCTTCTGGAACTAAGTCATTGGATTACAGGGTTGGGTTTTTTTCCTTGCTTGGATTGATAAAGCTGTTTTATTCTCTTACTCCGTAGACTTGTTGACAGTGTTAAAACTTCAGCACAACCCTTTAGTATTTCAGAAAACTTCCTTGTGATAGTGCAAGTGTGGTTCTTTTTCAGCATTCACTGGAAAGCGTGGAAGGCTCTCAAAGTGTGAAAAAGTTTTTTAGTATCTGTTTTTCTTATTTCAAACATTATTTACTGTAAAGAGGAAAAAGGTGTTTGAGATATGTCGGATTCCCTTGTTCATGTATCTTTGAACAGTATAGTCTGCCTATTTTCATTTTAACTGGTCATCTCTCAGTAGTGCAGTGGCCCAGGGCCTCAGTTTTTCAAACCATTTCAATCCTGCCTGACACAACAGGTGAACTATTCCAAATAGTAAGAAGTGATGTAATAAATATCGACTAAAGATTCTGAAATGGTTATCTTCAGAAGCCCACTAGGAAACAAGTGAATTTTACGTCGAGTGACTGTTCTGCTGTGAGAAGGTTAATCAGCATAAGTGTTTGTCACCTACTGGTTAAGGATTGCTTGGGAGCTTCTGGCATGTCTCCACTTCACATGGTGAACTGTGAACATGTTACTATAAGCATTATCAAAACTTTGAGATAAATTTATTTCCCCTTTGTCCCATTCTCTGTCAAAGCTAGACATCTTGTTTTTTATTTCTTTGGCTCCTGTCTCCATGTCTACCATGGGAAAAGCTATTTTACTTGAATCTAGTGAAGATAAGTGTCCAGATTTTGCTGTGGTTTTGATTTCTTTTGGAGCACTTAAAGTTAAGATTTATCTTTCAAGCAATGCATAAAAAGCTTAGAGCAGGTTGTGAAAATACAGATCATGTGCAAGAGAAAAAGGAACCGTGACAACAGTTGCGAGAAACTAGATGGTAGCAGCTGGATCTGGGAGAGCTGTCAGGAGATTTTGAGGACTCTTGGGAAAGCAGACCCTGCCCTGATGGTTCATGCTGATGGGTCAGGGATCTGAAGCCTCTTGTGACAGTTTGGGATTTTTAAAATCACAGTCTTGGTGTGGGTGTTTCGTGTTTTGTTTCTTTGAGGTAGAGATACAAGTGTCCAGTAATTCTGTGTTTGATTCAGAGCATTGCACTCAGCCTGCTGCAAAGCATTCTGTCTTGGTGATGTTCATGTGCAACAACTGTAAATGGACTTCAGGTTGTGTAGGTCATTTCGCTCCCACTGCCCTTTGCTTTTAGATCACTGAAAACCACTATTTCGAAGTACTTTGTAGTTTCAGAAGTGTTTCCACAGTGTGAACAAGTGTTTATGAAGGAAAATATAAGTGGAACTAGAGAACTGTATACAACTTGCCATAAGTACTTAAAATACAGTAAGTTATGCAAGAGGGAGGAACTTAGTCCGGGTATTGCAGGCACACTACAGGAATGCAGACACAAATTTTTGGCCTGTTTTTTGGTTTTGTCAGAATGATGTCTTCATCTTGTGTGTTTCATGTCGCCCTGTAATATTTTAACTAATAAAAAAAATAAAATCTCTGCATTTGAAATGTCATGGTTCATCCTGATTTTAAAGATGTCTCAAGATGCTTGGGGGGAGGAGAGAGACAAATGTGATCTCTCAAGGCATAGGTAACTTTCTGGAAGTCTGATAACAGATGATGCTATCTGTGTCCTCTGAGGGGTATGGTTAGCAGATAAGGTTTTTGTGGCTGCTTGGCTCTGATGCTGGAGGAGGGCATTGAAATGAGCAGTAAGCAGTAGAAGGCATCATATTTCCAAAAGCCATTGGTGTTGGTGACAAAAGAACACCTATACATCTGCTTCTCCCCTCAGGTATTTCTCCCTAGTGCTCTTTGCGTAGAGAAATGATAATTTCCAAGCTTCTGGACAGTGAGAGCAACCGTCTGTGTTTGCAAGACTCCCACCTAGAGACTGTAGCAAAAATAGCATGCACAAAAGGGAGGAGGCAGAGAGAAGGCAGCGCGTTCTAGAGGTGCTCTTTTGCCCGTTGCGGTGCAGAAGGACTGAAATAACCCTACATGTAACTGTCATGGGAATTACAGTTACTATTTGAAAAGGATAACACTGATTTTATTTGGCAACGAGGGTGTTAATACAGATGAAAATACACAAGTGAATCAGTGCACTGCGGAAGATGAAATGCTTCCCTTGTCAGTTCTCACACACTATTAAATCCGCCCAGTTCAACACCAGTGCCTTGATGTCTGTCTCTTGCTTTGACCAAGGTATGGGAATACAGTATTCTTAACGGTGAGTTATTTGATTTTAAATGTATGATTGGTTGCTTTGCTCTCACTGATTTTTGTACAAAATCTGCATCTCGGCCCTATTTTGGGACTAGTTAAGAAGAAATTTTTTTCTGCCTACTTTTTTAGCATGTTTGTCCTTGGAAAGGGAAGGGTCCAAGATTACAGTGTAGAAGGCACGTGAAATTCTGTAGATGTCTTGAGTTTAAAAACTAATAATTGTGTTGTGATTGCTGCAAAGGAATGTATTTTATTTCTAATGTAAAATTAATCCAAGTATTTAAAAAGATCTTCTGCATAGGGTCAATCAGGCACTGGAGTTTTGAGTACCTTGTCACCACTGATTGAGCCTGCTGGACTTCTTGGAGCTGTGGGGATGTTAGAACTGAAAGTTCACACAGTTGAGCCCACAGACAGAGTAGGACTTTTATCAGCTTGGAGGTCACGGATACCAAGCTTGGGTATTTCTGCAAGTTAAAATACATGCCAAGAGTGAGAATGTATAGAACAGTTACAGAAAAATATATAGCTTTCTGCTATATATGAGACTTGTACTATTATAAAATACAATATATATTACATCAGCAGACCTAAGAAAATGGAGGGTTTATTCCTTAATTTAAGGCTTTTCTGGCTATTGTTGCTGCCTGTTACAAAGCTTCAAGCTTCAAGATTTTTGACCTTGAAAAACTTCTAAGTGACTTTTGCCAAAAAAAATTATAATAATTTTTCTTTGCTGTTCTCCTGATAACTTGCTGTGTTTTCTATTCTGTTCTAAGGCTATCATAGTTCGCAGTGTTAAATCCCTCCGTGTTTTCCAAAATATTAATTTTTCTATGTACTTTTTACTTTAGAGAGTTACTTTGTTTTTCTTCAATTAATTGATAACTTCCTTAAGCTCCTCTCCTTTTAGAGGATTACAACAAGGTGGTTTTGCATTGTATGGTGTAGTCAAAATTAGATTGCTTGGCATGTGCTCCACTCTTTGTGCATACTGGACTTGATTAATTGCATTTTTTTCCTGATTAATTGTATGTTATCCTTTATGCCCTGTTCACCAGTGAAAGGTACATATTGAATGCCATATCTTCTTCACCAGAAAGCTCTGCAGTCTTAAATCTTAGAGATGTGAGAGAAATCACTTAATCTTGTTCACAAATATGTTAATGACTGGCTAAAGTCCAGGAAAAAAAATTACGTGCACTGAAATCAAGGTTTTTCTGTGTTGTGGATCCTGGTTTACATACAAGCTTATATCATATTTATATCCTTAACACAGTGTTCTTGAGAAATTTCAGCCTGTTTGTATTTCAGCAGTGCCAGATAATCATGGCAAGGGAGGTCAATGGAGATAGGATCATCTTGTGTTTATCCTTTGTTATATGGCTGCTTGTGCTGTATATATAGCAAATACAGCTGAGCTGTACATATGTGTTTGTGCCAAGAATCTGACTCTGCATCTTCTGCCTCTGAGGATTTTGCAGCTGAGTTTGCCCTGCTTGTCTAGATTGTCTTTGCACTGTGCAGTTTTCAGACAGATATGCTGCATGCTTGTAGCTGATGTGTAATGAATGCAGTTATTAAGGCACAGCTTGCCCTCTGGCCCTCAGAGGCCACCACCCATGGGTTTGGGACAACTGGGGAATGATGTAAGTTTTGTTTTGGTATTAAAATGAGTAAGAAGAAAATATTGCATGTTTTACTACTTCAGAATGAGATAACCCTATTGCTGTCTATGATAAGGTGGCTTCCATCATATGCTGCACAATAATGTCTGCTTAAATTCAGAGTGAGGAGCTTTTGTTTAGCAGAGCCTTTCAATCTGTAGAGCAGGTACCAGGCCTTTTTAAACTCTAAAGCAGAGAATTAACAAACCACCCAACAGAAAATGTGGGTAGTGTTTACCTACATCAGACTGATACGAAAGCAAAAGAGCATGAAGACTTGCATATGTGAAAATCTTACGTAGTCTCTTCTACAGAAAATGAGTTTAATAAAGTTGTATTGCAATTTGAAGTTGGCATTTGAATTATTTCCTAATTCTTTGTAGCTGTTTTCATTCCACATCCTTGAATTCCTTAGAGACTGATGTGTCTCCACCCTAATATGTTTTGCCCTTGAGTTGTCAAACATGTACAAAATCCTTTGAGACAATATGGGTAATGTTTCTATCTAAATCATATCAGAACGAATGGAGAAAATAAAGGTAGGAATACGTATATATATGCACAGTCTTTCTCTGCTGGTACAGGGCACACTGAAAATCCTTTTCTGTATTATCCCAGAGTAGCAGTCATAACAGAAGACCATTCATAAGAAGTGATATCAAACCTTTTAAAAACAATTCTGTGCAGAACACTGAATTTGTAACTAGCACTGTGAACTAGTAACTGGTTTTCAAATGTACAGCTTTTAACAATTACTTCAGTATTTTTTAAAAAAACCCTACTTGTGTTTTTAACATAAATATACTTAATCTAAATTGAAGTATGTATTTTCTTTTCAACTTATTATCATAGCTTTCTTGGCCACTTTGTATTTAGAAGAGTTTTTAACATGTGGGGTTTGGTTTTGTTCCTATGCAGCGGATATAATTTCTACAGTAGAATTTAATCATTCTGGAGAATTGCTAGCAACAGGAGACAAAGGAGGTAGAGTTGTCATCTTTCAACAGGAGCAGGAGGTGAGTGCCAACTACTTAGAAGTATATTTCATGTTTTCTGTTCCTATTTCTGTCTCTTTAAAGAAAAGGAGCATGCTTTTATAAAAAACTTCACACGAAGTTCATGCCTATATAATAAGTGATCAAAATGATATCATTTAAGAGTGAAGAAATTATGGAGAACTTCCTGACACTCGTAGAAATTCATGTCTCTTTAAACATTCTTTAGCTGTGGTCTAAAAAGTTTAAAGTGAAAACAAAAAAAGGGTGGGTCAGGCACAAAAAGACCTTGGGGAAGCTGAAGTTGGTTGTTTTAAAAGGACTCTACTTGGCTGTGATTATTATTCCAGATTTCACTGTAGCTGGGGAAATAAAAGTTACCCTTAATTGAACATATGACCTAAGATGTCCTTTTCCATTTTGGTATCAATGGGGTAAAATAATAGAATAAGGGTAGCAAAGGTATCTTTTCATTTTATACTTGCTGTTTTGATCTTTGCATAATTCTACTGACAAACCTCCTAAAGGTAGGACAGGGCCTCTACTCCCGTGTTAAGGGTGGGAGAGCTGAGATCGAGTGCTCGATTTTAACTAAGGTTGTACTTAGAAGTTGACTTGATTATAATTTATATCAGGGGGAGGATAAAAGGCACTTCTGTAATTTCACTGCCAAGAAAAGTAATGCCGTTACTACTTAGTGTTTTATTCAGTTTCAATTTAAAAAATCCTAAGCCTTAAAAATTCCACAGTTCCCCAGAAAAAGTTGCTTTCTGCTGGTAAGCAGGCCATTCGAGTGCAGCACCTTCTCTTTATGAATAAAAATCCCTGTGGTCACTTGGTGCCATCTAGTGGGATGTTCCTGACTGACCAGCCTCTTCCTAAGTTCTGGGTCCAAGGTGAACACAGCCTGTAGAGAAGCCTTACTATAATCTTCCTGTAGTTCCAGGCATAAACTCTTGTGGCGTTTCCGTGTGTATTTTTTAAACTTTTGAGATTTTGCTTGCATCCTTGAAAGAACCTTGATGTAGCTTAAAGCTGAGTTAAAGCTTTTTGCCTGTTGTCAAGTCAGTTGTCTTTCAGTGACTACTTTTGGTTTTGATGCATAACCCATGTCTCATATCTTTATGATCTGTGAATCTAGGCATAGTAAGAACCACCTGGTTATCAGATGAAGTTGCACAGAATTGGTTTTGGTATAATTTTACTCCTAAGTGTTTAGGGAATGAGCAATGGGGACTGGATTCCTTAGTGCATTAGTAGTTAGTTACGCCATATGAACTACTGTCTAGAGCCAGTTTTATATAAGAGTATCTAAAAGCCAATTGTTTAGGTATTTTGGTTGGATTTATGTGCCACCTCCTACCACACTGCATTCCAGAGTGCTTTACACTCAGAAAGGAAGAAAAACACTAGCATAAGCACTCTGTACAGAGTTATACAGGCCTGTGTAACTTTGCCCACTTCCAAGATGCTGCCAACTCTGGGCTGGAATGTGGCAGCTCTTCTGCAATGCGAAGCAAGTGACATGACATCAGGATCAGGCAGGAAACGGATACTGGATCTAATTGAAACTGAAGGAGGAATTTGCGTAGGCAGTCTGTAATTACCTAGATTGGAATTTAACATAAGGCACTTGGGACAACACCTCTTCTTGTTTTGATTTTTGAATATGATGAGACAGGATGATGGTCTAAATCCTGCTTTTATCCCAAGGATGGATTTCATACAGTATTGCTTTTAGATATTATTTTAGTACTGTAGAATGTTACTAGAATACAATAGGTATATTTAAGAGTCAATCATTATGGTAAGTATGGAATTGAAGGAAAGTTCCCAGAATCATGACCAGCATTTCCTAAAGCACAATAGAAGTTGCCTGTTCTGGGCAGTGACCCTATTTAACATTTTAGGTCTAACTGAAACTTGGAACAAAGTTCCTTCTGTTCTCTAGGGTGGGAAAGCCAGTGGAATAGATAGGTGTGGTACAATATTCTAGTGCCAAATTTTATTTCTAAGCATTTTGTCCACTTTTCCCTCCCCCACAGCTTATTATACAATTCAAGAATTCTTGTCAGCTATTAATGTAGGGCTATGAAGCAAGAGAAAATTATGCAAGGAATGTGACAAATGTGGGCTAGCAAGGATCATATCAAGAAGTCTGTTTTAGTGAGGTGTCAAGGGTTGAAATTAATGTATGGATGCGAGACACATGAGAAGGAAGGAGCAAGTCCCTAGTCAAGAACATATCACACCAAAGGCATCTGATGGTGCAACTTCTTGAAATGGGTGGAACAGGAATATATTCACAAAATGAAGCTTGAATTAATTTCAAGTACACCTGGTGAGCACTATTTCAGAAATGGTTCCAGGTTCCTGACACCTTATCCGTTGGAGACTCAGTCAAGGCAGTGCAATTTTAGTGCTAGGAAGCCACTGCGTAAACCCCAGCCTTCAGAAAGAGGAATCATGCAAGTTTGGAGGTTTTCCAGGTTTCCAAACAGTTCCATCCTGAAAAGGCTAACTGCAGGTGTGACTTCTAATGTCAAACATGTATTCAGCAGAGGTGTGAAGCTTTTTTGAGGTTTTTTAAGAAAGAAAACTTCAGTAAGCCTAGAATGTTTAGGCAGGTTACTAGTTTGGAAGTTCAGCTGCTCAGAATTAATATGAGAACTTGTGGGAGATGCTGTTCCTGTGGCTGAGAGGAGTTTCTGGAAACTTCAGGAATCAAAAGCTGCTGCATTAACTGTCTTGTCTCTGCTGCTTTCTTAGTCCTAAAGAGCAGACACTCTAATCAAGCTATTGCACAAGAGATGGTCCTCGTTTCATCTGTTCTACAGGCTCGTTAAAGTAAAGCAAGTTGTACACCAAAGGATACTTGCAGCAGATCTGGAATAGGCAACAATAGTGTGGAAGCCTTAGCAGTGTGCCTGTTTATCTTGCTACATAAATACCTAGTTCTGGCTTCTGCCAGCAGCCTTGAAAAGCATTCTGTATATTGCATACATATCTTGATCATTTAATTCTCTTTTTAGAACAAAACCCAGTCTCACAGTAGGGGAGAATACAATGTTTACAGTACCTTTCAAAGCCACGAACCAGAGTTTGACTACTTGAAAAGTTTAGAAATTGAAGAGAAGATCAACAAAATTAGGTGGTTACCCCAGAAAAATGCTGCTCAGTTTTTATTGTCTACAAATGGTAAGTTATGACTTATAGTCATAAATGGTAAGTTAATTTTGCATGGTAACCTATTGTTACATAGGGTCACTATTAGGTTTTTGTCTAATTCTCTCCACTTTGAAAAGGCTGGAAGCAAGTTGGTTTAAAATGCAAGTATGTAAAGATGGGGCTACAGAAGAGTGCTTCTGTTTATCTGTACTGGCTTACCTGGACACAGAAGTGCCACAACATGGGGTGGTGTATTATTATTTCTGCTTTGGTTGCTTTATAGCAAATGGCCTTAGCTAAGCAGTCGTTCAGTACTTCTGTGTATAGCTAACTGTGTGAGCTTATATTAGTCATTCATAACAATCCTGATTCTAATTGAAACTTGGTAAAACTTTTATAAAAAGAACAAGCTGTGGAGGAGGTCTTTTTAATGCTTTTTATCTTGTCTTGTTTTCTTCAAGCAGTATTTTTGTCTTTTTTGGTGCACGTAGGTGGTCCTGTCTTGTTTGAAGACTTCATGTTGAAGTGCATGAACTGTGGTATCTTT
This sequence comes from Apus apus, assembly GCF_020740795.1. Taxonomy (NCBI): domain Eukaryota; kingdom Metazoa; phylum Chordata; class Aves; order Apodiformes; family Apodidae; genus Apus; species Apus apus. Next base: position 1,029,640 of record NC_067307.1, on the reverse strand, counting down.
CCTAGAGCTTTGATTTGAAACTGGCTGTTTTATTTCAGATAAAACAATAAAATTATGGAAAATCAGTGAAAGGGACAAAAGACCAGAGGGTTATAATTTAAAGGAAGAAGATGGACGGTATAGGGATCCTACTACAGTTACAACACTACGGGTGAGTAGTTCAGTCTCTATGAATTTGCCTCATTCAAGTGAGGTCTCCTCTCCCTCCTCCAGCACAAGGATTAGCCTGTGGCTGGTGAGTAACTGCCCCTTCAGATTAACTTGACATTTTCTGTGGTGCCAGTAGGCAGACACATTTACTTCTGAGGTGATTTTGAGATATTTTAATGGGCTTGGCGTGTTGAAGGACTGAAATGGAGTGTGAATGTGTAGTACATCTGTGTCTCAAGCATCCATTGTGTTGTATTTTGCAGGTGCCAGTATTCAGGCCCATGGACCTCATGGTTGAAGCTAGTCCACGAAGAATATTTGCCAATGCTCACACGTATCACATCAATTCCATCTCCATTAATAGTGATTATGAAACGTACTTATCCGCAGATGACTTGCGGATTAACCTGTGGCACCTAGAAATTACAGACAGAAGTTTTAGTATCTTTTTTGCGTTGTTTTGTATGATGGGAACAGTTTGGTTACAACAAAACTGTTGGGTTTTATTGCCTTTCATGAAAAGCTCTTTGAATAGCATGTTTCTCCATATCCTGGTTATTTCTCCCTAGTAGCTGTAAGGATTTTTGCTTCTGGAGAGGTAGCTCAGCATGAGTGATATAAGGAGACGTAGGCATTTGGATGGTGAAAAGACTTCTTTTAAAGGAGAAAAAAGCTTAAGATTTCAAGAGATGAGCAGTTCTGGAAGGCAGCATTACAGTAAAGGATCTTGTGAACATTCTATTGACTTGCAGTGAGAAGCAAGTCAGAGGATTACCACCCTTATCTAACAATGTTTCTTCTTTATTTTCTAACCTAACTACCAGCCCCTCTGGCACGTGCAGCTATGAATGTTGCAGGCAGTAAGGTCACAGGAATTCAATCCCATTGCTGGGAGCAGAGATCTGTGGACAAATCACGAAGAACCTGAATGGAAATCACACATGCTTTTGTTGTAATTTAGTAGTGTAATGAGTATTTGAGGAAAATAAAGTTCTATGTGAAAACACTTGGATGACATATATGTAGTGTAGAATTACTGCTGAAGTGGAGCAAAAATTTAAGCAGGTTTTTGCTCCTAATGAATTAACTTCAAACTGATACAGAATGCAACATTGTCGTCTTGCTTTCTTGAGAAATTGTGGGACCTGATCTTAAGTTTTATCCAGTTTGTGACTGGATCCCACAGTCCTGAAAAAGCATTGTGGAATAGATTTCAAGCTGAAAAATGTGTTGTGAAAATTGGAGAAAATTTCTTAACAAAATGCTGTAGATATTGTAGATATTAAGCCTGCCAACATGGAAGAGCTCACAGAGGTGATAACAGCTGCAGAGTTCCACCCAAACAGCTGTAATACATTTGTGTACAGCAGCAGTAAAGGAACGATCCGACTCTGTGATATGAGAGCAGCAGCACTCTGTGACAGACACTCAAAATGTAAGTTATCTCCTGCATTGTTTATTGTAGACTGTAGTATCTTTTTGGAGAATACGATATTTTGCTGGTACATGAAACTAAGCACTCAATAAGAATATATTAACCACTGAATTGTGTGTATATATTGGCATGAGATTTCCGTAGTATATTTAATAGATCTAAAGCCTAAAATCTAAATAAATCTTAGTTAGATTCATTTTTTCCAGAGTAAAAGTAGTGAATAAAATTATTAACATCTTAAGCTGGAGAGTCTCCCTAGACAACAGGACTAGGGAGTGGCTTTCTGCAGACTACAGGAGCTCAAATACTGGTTGTTTGGTCTGTATTTGATACTAGAAATCTTAAATGTGTGAGTGAAGACTCCAAATACTAGTGAGTAGTTCACTTATTTGAAAGCTGACCTTGATTTCCTACAAACGTAAAATATTTCAGAGTATGGCAATTATAAGGCTTTCTTGTTGTAAGTTATTTTTTCAACACAGGCAGAGTAGCTCAATGTGGCAAGCTGAGAAAATGTTAATCTAATTTGGGTGAATCTTGTATTGGAAGAGACATAAATGTATCTTGTGAAATGCCTATCTTATTTTTATACAGTGTTTGAAGAGCCAGAAGATCCTAGCAACAGATCATTTTTCTCTGAAATCATCTCTTCCATATCTGATGTCAAATTTAGCCATAGTGGTCGATATATGATGACTAGAGATTACCTGTCAGTGAAGATCTGGGATTTAAATATGGAAAATAGACCTGTGGAAACATACCAGGTATTTTGGTGAAGATGATTTAAACCTTGAAGGATGCTAATAGTCAATGTGGCAGTTAAATTTTTGTCTAGATCAGTATGGCAAAGCAATGAGATTGGTGAGTTTCATACATGTGCTAAAGGATCTTGCTATTTTCAGGCTTATTAGAGGACCCAAAACCATGTTTGGGTATGAAACAGCCTTCCTCTTGCACAGTGGAAATGTGGAAAGGTAATTTTCAGCCATGGGATAGGACATCTCTCAAGATTCTTCAGTTAACTTGATCTTCTCCTCTTGTTTCCTGGAGAAGAGGGGAGGTAAAACATTTAATGGGCAGAAAATGCTTTTAGCCAGCACTGAAAATTGCTGTGGTGGTTTCTTCTTAAGAAAATTTGTGAAGGGATCCTCTTCATCATACATAGGAGGAAGATCAGTCACCAAAGTATGATTTTTAGAAAGAAGCAAAGTCTGATAAATCTTGTTAGATAACTAAAAGGGTAGTGAGGGTGTGACAGCTGCTCAGAGAGGGAAAGCATTCTGAAGAATTGCCAAGTTTTGGGAGATGTCTCTTTTCCCCATGACTTGCTACTATTTGTGTTTATTTGAAATCTCTAGAGCAGAATATATTAATTCATGCATGTGTTCATTTTGTTCTTTACCCATACAGTCAGAGGAGGGAGCTGTGTGTGCTCCTGTGCACAGAGCATAAGCACTGTCAAGTACTTAAATACTTCTGGAACAAGAATCTGTGAAGATTATTTCACAGCTGTGCAAGTTCAGTATTTATTCAGTCTATCTACATTTTTTCCAGGTGCATGAATACCTCAGAAGTAAACTTTGTTCACTGTATGAGAACGATTGCATTTTTGACAAATTTGAATGCTGTTGGAATGGATCGGACAGGCAAGTTCAATTCTTATCTCTTTGCACTTCACGCCTTTCCAAGTTACTCTTAAAACAGCTTGAAGCATGGCCTCAATATCTGTCTGGTTTTATTTGTGGACTGGCTTGACTCGTATTTTAGTGCTTTGGTAGACCATGTATGTGTATGAGCTCTTAACCTTTGATGTTGTAGCTGCCTTGGCATCCTGAAGAGATGGAGAATTTGACACACAATTGAGTTTTGTAAACTTTGCCAGAATTAAATATCAAGAAAATATTTCAGCATGCAGGTGCAAGAACCAGCAGGATTAGAGATTGTCTGCAGACTTTAACTGGTGAAACCCATATCCACTAGATTTGTTATTGCTAGTGTGTATATTTTTGGGTTGGTTTGCAGGGGTTTTTTTAATAGTTTTGTTGGGGTTTTTTCTGTGTCATCTGTTATGATCTGACCTTCAATTATTTTATATGGCAGTAAGGTCTGTGTACCCAAAGCCTGTTGTCTGTCTGATTGTATGCACTACCTGTAAAAATCTGCATTGGGCCTTTTGAAGAATCTGGGTTGTTTTTTTTGTTGGTTTTTTTTTTACTTAACAATAAGTAAAGTAGCCAGAAAGTAGAACACTCAGGAAAAGCCAGGAATTCTTTTTCTTACAGTGAGCTGTCAAGTTTGTCTCTTTTGGGCATGGTTGACCAGTCAATAATACTGCTTATTTGCTGGATCTAAATCAGCTCATTGTACCCCTTATCTGTTATGTCAGACATAACTTTTATTCTTTTTAAACTTAGTATCTATTTATTTTTTTGAGGCAAAGAAAGGGCAGGGCAACTTCTAAGTCTACTTGTCTTACTGAAAAGCTAGAGATAGAGAATAAGGATCTCCGGTCAGGAATTGTCACAAACTAAATATGTTTGTTGCTACCTACGTTCATGCAACTTGTGTGTAACTCAAATTACATGGCTAAAAATACAACGTATTTGGCTTTCATTAGATCACTGGGTGCATGAGAAGCAAACTTGTAGATGACATTCAAATTGAAGTGCTTTGATAACAAAGCGTGGACCTTTGAAATGTCTAGTTAAGGAAAAAGATCTGTTTTCAAACTCTGTAAAAATGCCTTAGGTTGTAGAAGGTACGGGCAGGGATGCCTGCTTATGTGGTAAGACATCATCTTAGATGGGACCCTCACATTTCCTAAAAAGAGGTTATTTACAACTGAACTGTAACTTTCTTCCTTCCCCCTCTCTGCAGCATTGTCATGACAGGATCATACAACAACTTCTTCAGAATGTTTGACAGAAACACAAAGCGAGACATCACCTTAGAGGCATCCCGGGAAAACAACAAACCTCGAACCGTTTTGAAACCACGTAAAGTCTGTGCCAGTGGTAAGAGAAAGAAGGATGAAATCAGTGTTGACAGCCTAGACTTCAACAAGAAGATTCTACACACAGCCTGGCATCCTAAGGAAAACATCATTGCTGTAGCTACTACAAACAACTTGTATATATTTCAAGACAAAATGAATTAGGGTTGGCATTCCTAACTGAAGAGTCCACTTCCTGCATAGTTGAAATAGTTGAATCTAGCATTTGTACTTGTAAAGGAAAGAGAATGAGAGGTCCATTATGGCACCCCTTTCCAGTGTTTAAAAATGTGCCATATGACAACACACTTCTATAGCTACATGGAGAAAGCTCTGTTGATCCGTCAAGGTGTTCTTCTCCATGTCTGCTAGCCATTTAGGTGAGGATAGGGCACTTTTTAATTTAAATGACTACTTGCACCATCTTGCCTAATGGACTAGATTGGACTGTATCAACATCGGTTTACTCCACTTTTTATGCCTTCCATTGTGATGACGTCAGACACAGGGAAAGCCTTCAATCATGCTATGGGATTTAATTGTGTAACCTCATTACTGTTATCATTCGTGGCCCCCTTTTTTATTAAATACAGCTCATTCTTGCTGTGGCTTGTAGCATTCCTCCTCCTCCTGGCCTCCTGGACTCCCCCTTTCCCTTTCATCCCCCTCCACCTAGCCTTGGTGGTGGTGTATAGAAAAAAAACCCCACAAAATAAAGCACAGGAAATGGGTCCGTTTGGGGTCAGTGGTAAAGGGGGTCTGTGTTGCAACAAATGTTTTAATAAACAGTTGACTGTAATCACTCCTTGCCATGTCTGGCACCAAAAAAGAGAAAATAAGGAAAAAAAAAACAACAAACAAAAACTACTGAATAAAAGTGACAAAGAATGGAGAATCTGTTTTCTTTTTTTTAATCTACCTCTTTATACAACTACTCTGTGTTTTACCTTAGATGCATGAAAATAAAATGATGTTTTTTGTAATGATTTTAACCAGTATTAATTATTTTTCATGGGAATGAAGAGAGGGAGGGATTTCACAAGCACCTGCATTCATTCATGAATGACAAGAACACCAGCTGTAGAATGTGTTGATCACTTCCACTTCAAAACCATGAACAGGTGTCAGATTTTGCCAAAATCTGAACAGGTCAGTTACTGTTCCAGTATCCTTGAAGGCTCGTTTTGTTTTTTGGGTTTTTTAACTATTGCTTAAATCGGTACAGGAATAGAATTTTCAGGTTTTAAAATGGGGCTAATGTCTTAATGTTTAGCTTTGTCCTGGTTTCTTTAATGCCTTGTTTTAGGATACAATACCTTTAATGCCTTGTTCAGAGTACAAAGTCCCCTGTGGCTTTTTAAAAAGTTGTCTGAATTCTTGTCTGGCAGTATGATATTACGTAGTACAAAATACCAAGTGATTACATAAATAATTACTACACTGCATTCTGAGATGCTCTATTTTCCATATTTTATTGCTATAAATGAGTGGAAATGTAGTTTTACCATGCAAGTGTTTCTTCTGGCTTTTGTCTTTGCCAAGTTATTGCACTTACAGGAACATTAAATGGTGCAATGATCAGAAAATATGTGGAGTACAGAAGCTGCATGAAATAAGTGTTTGTAGTTATTTGAGAGATTTAAACTCTTCAGCAAATAAGGCTTATCCAAAGATGAACTAGATATTGATGCTTTATAAGGCTCATGAGTTTTTACCTCCAGGTATTTTTGCTAATTGTGCTTTTAGGTTTACTCTTCCTTCACAGAAATGTTCAGAATGAAGTTTAAAGTTGTAGTGAACTTACCTTGACTGGGAGAATTTTCACTTTTCAATTACCTATATTTAAATTATTTCTGTGGCTTAGTTATAGGTAGTTACTATAATGCCTCTATTATTTGATCAACTGAGATACTGTTTCTGCTGTAAAATTATGGCTGGGTTAGGGGTTGTTAACAACTACTATTGCAACCATACCTTAATTTCTTTAAGTCCTTGTGCAGTGGTTTGAAAATGTAAAATTTCTAATATTTATTAGATCTGGTTCTCTTAAATACAGTATTTGTCTTGTAATATGCATGCCTGACCATGAGCCTTTTTAAGGATTTGACCTTTTTTTTTCACCTGTTAGCCTTGTAAAAAAAAATTTTACTGCCCCAGGGACAGCAACTGTTTTCCAATGGGTGAATGAACTAGTAGGCCCTATTCCTACTTACATAGCATGTGACTAATTTTACTCAAATGATCATACTTGCTAATAGTTAAGGAAACAACTTGAGTAACATTAATCATGTGTATAGGTGTTTACAGGACCAGGGCCAAGGTTTATGCTTCGTCTTATCACAAGGGCAAAGAGATAATTAGACACTTCCTTTGCATCGGAGTGGTACAGTTCATCTCCCTTTTGCGAAGAAAGGCCTAGGTTTAATGACTGCTATTTTGGGAAGGTTGAGGGTCATGGTATCGAGACTGCTGCTCTTGTGTGTATCTATAACCTGAATGATGCACTGAATACCTGAAAAGTTGCTTAGCACAGATACAAAAGGAAGTGAAGATGCGAAGCCTACACAGGACTGAACAGGTAGAGTTCACACAGAACAAGGCGCAGCCTCCTAGCAATACTACACTCAAGTGAAACTGCCTCTTGGACCTCAGCTGTGCATGCTGGGATGGAATCAGGGGGTTTCCAGCTAGTTTTTGGGAAAGATTTTTGGTTTTGTCGGTGGTGATCCCTCGCATGTCATCTGAGGTTTAATTTATCTTCACCAAAAGCAGCTACTGACTTTGGTGTCATACTATCCAATTAGATAATTCTCTAAGCACACTGTCCATTGACATATGCTGTAAAACTTATATTTTATTAATAAAAGTATGCATAGAATACATTTTGTCAGGTTGCTTTTTATCGTCTTTCCTGTCCCCTCTATTTACAGGTATTTTTCCCCTTATTGATCTGCATGTTGAACAGTACCCCATTCTGCTAGCTTCTGTGCTGTGATTTCTGGGTCTTAACCTAGGCAGCCTGCCAAGCAGGGTGGCTCTTGGGGTAATTCTGCCTTCCACCAACATGCACAATTTCAGAAAAGCATTCACTCCCTTCTAGTGGTCTCTTTCAGTGCCCAGTGAAATACAGAAAAGGAGTTTTGTACCCAAGAATCTCGAAATCAGTGATGCTGCCTAAATGCCAACAACTACTACTGGGGGTTAGTATCTGCAAAATTACAGCCATGGTCTAAACCACAGGAATACTATTGCCAACAAACATTAAGTTGGTTATCTGGCTGATAAAATGCTGAGGTATGTGGAAGTTCTGTGGCTCAAGTTCCTTCACCATTTTCCTGCTGACAAGTGTCTGCTACCTTTAAAACACAATATGCAGCAACACCCTGCTTTCCCTTCTGTTCAGGCAGGACTGCAGCTTCTACTTCAGCATTATTTAAATACATATTAATTTGGAAAAAGCATAAGCCTGTAATTTTCCCCCTCTTGGAGAGGGGCTGCTGGATGATGAGATACTAATATTGTTGGGTTTTGTTTTTTGTTTTGTACTTGGTGGTTCTGGAATTCGGTGTATTTAGACACAACATAGTTAGGAAGTAATTACCTGTGCATTGGTCTTCAGGTCCTGATCTCAGGCTGTAGAGGTGTGTGGTCTCCCAGTACACAACACACAAACAAAAGGAGATAATTTCTTTTGTCCTTTCCCATGTAATCAGCTGTTGTGAATTGAAGGCTTGGTGTATTGTATCAGTGTGGGGAGAGGTGTGCTGGAAGGGAGGCTGCTGTGTAATGACTCTTGGTGGCTTGAATGATGTGTATGTGTTTGCTCTTAGCAAACATCTTAACCTGGTATAGAACAGTTTGGGCTTGTAGGAAAGAGTGGTGGAAGAAAGTGAGGGCAGTGGCTGGAGTAAGAACAGTGTTTCTACGGTGACACAGCTGAGAGACTAAGAAACAGCATAAATTCCATTTCTCTACACAATCGACCCTTGAATTTTAGTAATCTGAAGTTTTTGCAAACAACTTAGCTATTATTTATCTTTGACAAGAAAACAGCACTCACAGTTTATCCTGTGTTGGTGCTCCCCCCTAGGAGGCAAAACGCCAGCAAGGAGAGGTGGCTGTTTCAAAAACTCCAGGGATCCAGGTTAGATGTTGCTACTGTTCCTCAAAGTCATCTTTGGAATCTCAAGTCGTCTGCAAGGACTGGGTATTTGATCAGTTGTTGCTAAAAATAAATCACAAAAAAGGCATTTTTAGTACACATCCTCACTACCTCCAGCATGAGGAAACCAACCGAGGTCTCTGTGCCTTTGTCTTTGCTGCTGGATGCTGAGGTGGCATCCCTCTTGGCAACAGGTTAGCAAAAGTAATTGCAGCATGTTTAAGACTTTTAGATCATTCTTTACTTAAATTCCTTCAAACACTGAGAACACCTTGGAGCCATGAGAATAAGGCAGCGGGATTATCTTGGCTCAGCTCTTGTGATAAATGGGGTGGCTTGTTACTTGTTTGATTTCAATCAACTTAAAGGCTTGGTGTAACTTTCTAAAATGGTTTCTAAAACAATTCTATTGCACTTCAGTACAAAAGGCCTTGCCCAGGAGTTTATGGCTATTGTTTCTCTTTTATTAACAAGCGGTTTTCTGTCCCTCCAACCTTGCTATTGTCATAGCATTTCTCATCCAAGGATTCAAATGACTTCACAAACATTAATTACATCATTCAGCTGACTTAAGGAAGGTGTGTAGTGGTTAGAGCACAGGGCTGAAAGTCAGGACTTGTGAATGCTATTTCTGGCTCTGCATTGACTCACTCTATAATCTTGATCAATTTATTTCTGACTCAGAAATTTTAATAGTCCTACTTCACTGATAAATATTCATGCCACAAGTATTATGGCAAATGCTTCCTGAATGATGGAAATGACAAATGCTCATGATGTTAGTCTGCGAGTGTCAGGGTTGCACAGTAGGACAGTGTTAACCTAGGCAGGTTTTCTATTCAAAATCAAAAGTAGCTCATCGTTCTGATTCCAATCTAGAATATATCTGCAGCCTTTCTACCTGTAAGCAGCAGTTGTATTCAATTATTTCAATTACTGCTTTCTTTTTACTAATGTACCTCATTCTGTTACAGGAATATCCAAGGGACATAGAGATTTTCCACAAGATTTGAGGTTTGTTACAGTCACACAGTGTATGCAAATCAATTTGGTAAGAAAGGGATTACAGAAGGTGGATTTTCCATGACCACACTTCAATATTTGGACACTCGTCCACATGGGATAGGTGAAAAGAAAATTAAAACAATTTGAAACTGGTATTCTAGCATGGGACAATTCTACATACAGGCCTTTCCTTTAGCTTGAAATAGTTCTGACACAAATGTTTCCTTTGCATGTGTAAGGGGGAGATAACGAAAACCAAACACAAGTGGTTCATTCCCTGATGGAATTACTGTTACTGAACTACTGTGCCTACAGTAACGTAAGAAACCATAATTCATATTCTTGTGGTTGCTGATGGGAGTGGTTTATGATATAGAAGGCTCCTTTTGTGCTGTTGGGAAGCAAAATGCTTCTATGTATGTGTGAGACGGGACTTAAGTTATGGAGTTCCACCAAAAAGGCGCTAGGCCTGAAAATAATCCTTGAAAGTTTAAGTGATGTCAAATGGAGGGCAGTTAGTAAAGTTGATTTCTCAAGCTCTAAAGGGGAATTAAGTCATCATGTGTGAGGAAGTTAGTATTGCTGGTTCTTTTTGTTAGTGAAAAAGGAGATCAGAAGCAGAACCCTGTGAAGGTTTTTCCATACCACGTATCTATGAAAACAAGCTCAGCCTTGAGGAAATTACTTGATTTTCAAGATAAAACTGACTTTTATATTGAAATAAATAATTTAGAAGAACCTTATTTTCTATATATCATAGTTTTGTGAGAGTTACTTAGAATAGATAATTGGTTACAACTGAAGAAACCCCAGCAGGATCAGGTAGACATTTGCATCTCTATCTCACTATATTTGAAAGTCACCTCCATGGAAATTCAGTGTAAGTCCCATCTCAGTACAGCACTCTGAGCATATATAGCCTGAGGTTGCCTCCTCATTTTCATACTGGAAGGAAACTGTTGCGCACACTAATAATTTCACTTTTTATAGCTACACTTTTGCATCCCAGCTCAGCCCAAGTCCAATTTTGTTACACAGATGCCGCCTTCATTATCTTAGCTGTCTGCCAGTAATTAAAACAACTGCCACGCACGAGGCTGGTTTGCTAACCGCTGTAATTTCAGAATGGTATTACTTTTAATCTTAAAAACCTTTTGTTCTTTCAGGGAGTTGTAACTATGTTTGATGGCACTACTCGTTGGTTTAAAATGATCTGAAGCCAACGCAGGGCTGATGAGAGGGGAAACAAGCCTTCAGAGACTCGTACCACGGTGCCAGGCAGGTTTGGCAGGTTACCTCACCCGTTGAGCTTTAGGGAGGAGGATCCGCAGCAATCTCCCGTGTGGAGACACGTCTGGACTGGAGGCTCGATGGGTTCTGCGACAGGGATTGATGACAGAGGCGGGAAGGCAGCTCTGCTCCTCTGGAAGCGGAACAGGCCGGCGGGGCTGGAGGCGCTGAGGTGAAGGAGCGCGATCCTGAGAGGAGAGTGATGTCGGCGGGGATGTCGGGGGGGTCCCCAGCCCGCCCTTCCCGGGGCTCTGGCTCCGGGGGGCCCCGCTCGCCTCACGGGCCTCTCGCCCTTCCCGCCTCACGGGCCTCGCGCCCTTCCCGCCTCACGGGCCCCCCCCTCTCCCCCCCCCCCTCGCGCTGGGGGCCGTGGTGCCCGGCACGCGCCCCGGGGCGCGCGGCGCCTGCGCAGCGGCGGAGGGCGGGAAGGGCGGTGCTGGCGCCTGCGCAGTGAGGGAAGGAGGAGGAGGTGGGGGGGGCGGGGCGGGCGGGCCCGGAGCGGAGTCCAGGTTTGTTGTTGTTGCCGTCCCGGCCCCAGCGGCTCCTCAGTCGCCTCCGGCTCCTGCGCCGCCATGTCCAGCCCTCAGGAGCCGCCGCAGCACAACAACAACAACAACCCGCCGGCTGAGGGGACGCACACGGACCCGAGCCTCAACAGTGAGTGCGGCCGCCCTTGGCCGTGTGGAGACGAGCGAAAATGGGGGGGGGTGGGGGAGTCGGGGGGCTGTGAGGGCCGCGAGGGCCGCGACCCCCTTCCCCTCCTCCCTGGGCCGCGGTTGGCGGGGGACGCGGCCGCTGAGGGGTTGTGTGAGGGAGGCCTGAGGGGAAGCGGGGTGCCCGGGTGTCCGCAGGGCCTGGGGGGCAGCGGGAGCCGCTGCACGTCGGGCTGGGAAAGCGGAGGGCACGACAGACGGGGTGAGCCCCCGGGGTGCTGTGGGGAGAGCCGGGGGCGGTGGGTCTCAGGGCCGGGCTGCTCCTCAGGGAGCGCTGAGGCGGCGGGGCTCGCTGCGAGGCCAGGAGCAGGTTTGTTTCTTGGTTAAACTGAGTTGATTCGGTGGCTGGTGTGCACAGCTAAGATGGGGATACAGCAGGGTAGGGGGAGGAGCGTGACTGTGGGAATGAGTTTATTCAGTGGCTGATTCAATACCACTGACGTGAGCTATTTTCCTCTATATCCGGCATCTGTGTCAGCTGCTCTGCTGCATCCTTTTGTTCCTAGGATAACCCTAGTAAGGCACATCGGTGGTTTTTATGCAGGCTCTCGTACTTGCTTGGCAGATGCTTTTCCCTGGTTTTAAACAAGTACCTCAGTGTGTCCTTTCATTTGTTCGGACTTATTAAGGGTGCTGCAGGTGGAGAGGTGAATAAATTGCATTAATGATTAACTGTTGCCTTCGTGGTTTACAATGAAGTTAAACTGACAACAAAATATAGTGGTTGGTTAATGTCCAGTAATTCAATGGGAATTGTATTAAAGAAGAATAAACTATACCCATTTCATAACGCTGCTATTGTCTTATGGTAACACTACATCTTGTGATAACGATGGCAGTTTACAGTAATGTTCACTTGAGGCAAATAAATATTTTAGCAAATTATTCAGGGCTGTTAGCCTACTTAAATAACAATTATGCTGTCTTAAAGTTGTGGCATGCCTAGTGCCTAAAACTCAGTGCTTACTTTAGAAATTGCAATCTAAAGTACTAACGAATTTTATTATTTTCGTTTTGTTTCCTGATAGTAAGTTAACTTACTCTGTGAGACGTGTTAATCTTCTGTAAGATAGAAGCAACAAGAAATGAGTGCTCGGTAAGCCTGTGCTGGATCTGCCCACGTAGATCTTGCTGCTGGATCAGCACGTAGAGGCTTAGCAAAATCAATGTGATTACTGAAGGTGGTGAGCACAAGGTATGAGAGGAAATGTTTATAGTCGGTGCTCCGTGAACAAAACAAATGCAACCAATCAGCTCCATGGGGGCTTAGTGCTGCTTTCAGATGTTCAGCCACTCCACAATGCTTTGGTGTTATAGGTACATTTTCTGCCATTATATAAGCTTTATCAGTGAACCTTTTCAGGCTAATGAGCTTTGACACTTACTCATTTTGTTCTGTATGTCATTTGTGCATGTTTAGGGCCTTTCATTCAAAGATCCCTTAGCACTTGAATCGAAGGTCAGATAGACCTGGGAATAACACTGAGAACTGAACCTGTGCTTGGTCAGGTTCACCAAATTAAAAAAAAAAAAAAAGGGCTTGTTTGCTCTGTGAATTCTAGATGCTTCCTGCATTTTAATTATTATAAAGTTCTGTTACATATTGACAAAATGAAGAAATCCCACCTTGGTCAGGAATCCTTCTAGCTCTGTCATGGAAAATCAGCTTAATAATTACCACTATGGGAACTTGAACAGCTTTCTTTTCTCCTTTCTTTTTTTTGGTGTATATATATATCATATTTTTTTTGTTTAATGGTGTACTTCATCACATTTCTTAGTTTATTCAAGTTGGCCACAGCTCGAATGTCTTGTGAGCTACTAGTCTGGGGTGTTTTTAGATATATGAAGTGTATATGTGTATATAACGTATATATTTCTCTGGTCTCTGGGTGCAGGGTCTCCCTACACGCAAGTGACACAACTGACTGAATAAACAACATGAGACCCCCTCTTCCTCCACACACTTAGCTACTGTTGTTATGGAAAAAACATGTAATTAAAGTCGGTTTATTCTCAAATATATTCTTGTGCATTTTTCTAAAAAAAGCAGAGAATTATGTCCCTCTGATCAGAGTCGTTGAAACTATTAGGGCTCTCTGGCTCTCTCTCCCAAACCGGTTGTGACTGCTAGTGGGAGTATGCAGCATGTTTTAGCTTGATGTCAGATTATGCTTCCTTGAATGCATTTTGACTCATTAAAAGTGAGGTCAGATGGAGAACGTGCTGCTTGTCATGTAAACTACTGCTGGGCTTGTTGGCACTCTTTACTCACAGCTTAATTGGAGTGTTCTTCCCAGAATGGCCACAATGCATTTTAGATAAACAGCAAGTTTGATCAGTCTGGGATAAATGTTAATAAAGATTTTAATTGTACATAATACTAAGTTCTGTGTAGGTGTGTTTAGCTTTTCTCTGCTGGTGCTTGGTGTCAGAGGAAGATGTTTGTCTTCTGTTTTTTCCACAGTTTGTCACTGCTGATTTTTTTATTTTAATAATAGATGTCTTTGCAGATCCTGAGCACTATAATTCTCCCAATAGATGCTCTCTACTCCAATATGGTTCTTGGGGAACTTAGAGCTTTCTGACCTATCTATCTTCTAACTGCATTTGCCACGTGCTTTTCTGCAGACGTGGCCTCTTGCTGTAAAGGTGTTGCTACAAGGCAAGTCTACCTTCCTGATGTAGTTCTTACAATGTGGCATTTTGGGTTTGAAATTTAGACACCAGCAATCATTATAAATCTGAAATAATATGTTCTCTGTCTCATGCTGACTAGTCTGAGCAAGGGCTGCCTTTTCCCAGTTAACACTTTGTTTTCTGAAAAGCCCAGTTTGTAGTATAGAGTTGGTGTACATAGTGTGGTAGTGCACAAGAGCTCTGTGCACACCCTGAATTCCCTGTTGGGGAATACAGCTTGGGGAAATCCGACTCTAAACCACCAGGGCTTGAATGAGTGTGATGCTTCCATGGTCGTCAGGATAATGGCTAAGTCATTAATTGGTACTAAGGATAAACTGCTTCAGCCTCACGAAACCAAGTTGAAAGTAGGTGAACTCATTGTGACATACATCCCCATCTGTATTACTTTGCTATAGTAGTAAGTGCAGGCACTCTAAGGTGCATTTCAGAAGTCAAGAAATCAGTGATAAAGTTTAGAACCTGTACAAATAGTGTTTAAAAAGTAGTTTCACCTGTTGCATTAGTATCTTGGGGCTTTCTCTTTTTCTTTTTGACTATTTTTACCTCAGTGGTGAAGTTGTCAAAACTTTAAAAAATAAAAAATTAACCAAACACAAAAAACCTGAAAGCACTTACCTTCAGGTGGCATAAATTAAATGACATGGGAGTTGTGATGACATACACACATGTGGAATCATTATTTGATCAATAATGGGCAGTAATGTTACATTGAAAACTGTGCTTTTGAGAAATTGGAGATCATTCCTCTCATAATCACAGCTAATAAATTGCTGTAAGGTCAAATGATTATTGTTATATATCTTAACGAGCAGGTTTGAATTGCAAATGGACAGGGAATGAATTTAAATATTTGAAACAGATGGAACATGAGAAGTCTGTTCTATCTTTACTCCTCAGGACATAAAATGGTATGTTTATGAATTAAGAATATTCCCAAAACTTATGGATTGGAACATGTCACTAATAAATATACTGTTAAATATTGTGGGTTTTTTTAGTTAATATGGGTGAAGATATTTAAAAATAAAAATCCTCATCCTAACTACAGAATATATGGGCTTTTTAGCAGATGTTTTGATTGTTCATGATACACACTTGATTTTTTGTCAAATCTCAGTGCTCACATAGATATTCCATAGCTATAATTTAAAAATAAAATTATTTTTGCTTATTATTAGTGAAACCTTTTAATCTAATTGCAGTGAAATGAATGTGAGCATGGTACTTCAGCTGTGTGAGGGGACATAAGGCTTCCCCTCAAGGTTCTGATGGTTTGAACTGTGGCATGACCCGTTTATTAAGGTTATGGTAAGGCAGGAGAGGTGGCAGATGGCATTGAATGGGAGGTGTTTGTTAGAGGGCCAGGGAAAAGAAAGTCCAATGAGGCCTGAGAATAACAGTCTGCCTGGTGTATGTAAAAATCAGGGTTTGATTCAAGGCCTTTGGAATTGGAGGGAAGAAGAATATACAATTGCAGATGGGGAATTGTATAGAAGGGGGCTAGAGGATGAAAATTTTGTGCCAAAAAGGAATGTAGAAGTAGAACAAGGAAGCAGGCTGACTAATGTAATTGAGCAATACACAGATAATTGAAGTTTCAAACTGCAGAGAGAAATGTGGCCTATTAAAGTATTAATAGTTGAGGAGAGAGGGGACATTTTAGTTGGCCAGCTCTGGAGGAAGGTAGCACCAAAACAGAACTTTCCAGAGGTGTTTTTGTTGATGAAAGAGGAAGGAAGATGTCACTCTTTAGCACATGTTTGTGAGCTTTTTCCCAGCAGCAGTGTATGTTATCTGAATTCACCATGTTAATGTTTTTTTTTCTGTGTGTAATTGATAACCTTAAGATGGGTTTTAGTTCTGCTGCTGTTAATGAGGTGACGTCTGTCTGGCCTGACAGGTTCCTGGGTGGAGTTACAGATGAACGGCAACGGCAACAGCAACGATAACGGCAATGGGAAGAATGGAGGCCTGGAACATGTCCCCTCATCATCCTCCATCCACAATGGAGACATGGAAAAAATTCTCCTGGACGCCCAGCATGAGTCGGGACAGAGCAGTTCAAGAGGTAGTTCCCACTGTGACAGGTAAAGAGATGTTTGGAGTCCTTTGTGCAGCTTATTGCAGTTTTTATCCTGTAGCTATTAATGGAGGGGTAAAGCTTGTTCTCAGGCTTCAGTTTGTCATGCTCCAGTATTTGGAGTACTTGCTGGCTCATGATAACTGGCTTTCCAGTAAGACATCTAACTTGAAAAATACATTGTTGTACAGAAAACTAAGGAATCCAGGAGTGGGAAGGTTACATCAATACTGCAGTTAAACTTCACCTTGTCATAAATCACATATGGTATAAAAAAAAACTGATTTTACTGGTGCATTTGTTACAGTGTTAAATACATGTGCTTTATCTTTTGTCAAGCATAATAAAATATATTAGTGGGCTTAGCAGAAAAAAAGATTATCAGAATTCGTGCTCCTTACTTTCAGTATTCCTCTTTTTTTCCTATTAAGGCAAAATATTTCTTACCCAAGAATATAGTCTTTTGAGGCACATATGAGAATTATGCTATTCTTATTCTTATTATACCTTTTTTCTGGAAAGTTTTGGGGCAGTTTTGAAAATCCTTGAGCTATTTTTCTATGCACAAATTTTAGCTGCTCGTGCCTCCTTTCACTGGATGAATGCTGTCTTAACTGTCAGGCCTACTGTGTAGCTTATATAGAGTGGTTGATCAGATATAAAAGCTATTTAGAATTATTGAGGCCTGATTTAATTATTGAATGTAGTAGACTGTTTGGAAGAATCCATATGAGCATTTCAGATCGATTGTTTACATTTATGGAAAATAAAATTTTACATCTGTGTTGCTAAGAGACTAGCTGTCAGTTGTTCTTTTCAGTCCTACCAGGAATGTTTTCTAGATTGTGATTGTATAGGTATTTTTTTTTCTTTTACTAGGATAGGATTTTTTCAATCATTACCCACGTATGAATGAAGACTATTTTCCTTTTTTTTTTTTTTTCCCCAACTTAATTTTTCACTTGGTAGCTTTTTGGTCATTCCTTTCCCTTTTTGGCAGTTGAAGTAACGTACAAAAAAGAGGAAATACTTTGATATTATGCATTCTTTTCTAAAAGTTCTAAACAGCATGTTGCTCTTTAAGTGTGGTGTTTTGGGTTCTTTTTGGATGTTTCTGAAATACACTTTTTTCATGAAAGCCTGTGTCAGGTTAAAAGATGCCTGTGGAGTTTTAATGAGAGGCATCTATACTGATGCATCACACAGTATTTTGTATTGTTTCTGACTTAGATTCTCTAGTGTTTCCTTGATTGAGGTGCAATAGTTGATTAATTTCTTGAGTAGATTACCAAATTTTAAATGTTCAAAGTGAGGCTAACAACAGGAATATGAGTTCTTGCCAAGCATTAAAAAGTGTTGTGGTGTGTGATGTTTCCGCTTGTAATGATACAAAAAGAGGTGTAATTCACAATTATTATTAAATACTATCTAAAAGAAGGATGAGATCTACATCTTTTCTGTAGCAGTGGAAGTTTTGGGCAATGCTTCCTTTGCTTCAGTGGAAGGATGGTCAAACCTGTCATGAAAGGTAGCATTATAAAAGGGAAAAAAATTGAAAAGATGAGGGGTTTTGGAAAACTTTCTGGTGCTGATATTTGTGATCTGTAGTGTAGACTAACTCATCTGAATAGTGTGTAGAAGTGCATGTGGGAATGATTCAGCTGAGATGCTGTTAACACTACTGATTCTTTAGGTCACAATGTAGTATGACAAAATGACATCATGAAATCCCTTTCTCTTTAGCCCTTCACCTCAAGAAGATGGACAGATAACTTTTGATGTGGAAATGCACACAAGTAAAGACAGTAGTTCTCAGGTATTTTCTTCATTAACCTTTAAGAGACTAACTTTTTTAAAAGTATACTGTAAAGTTTTGGAAATTTTGTATAGATCAGGTATTTGTGAATACTGGGAGTACTTGAGGTGTAGAGCAACCTCTGTCATGTAAAATAGTCTAAAATGTTAAGTATTTTACCTGCCAAAATTGCATAGAACTTGCTTTCTAGCATTTTCTTTTGTTCTGAGGCCCTGAACTTGACTGTTACCTGCAATACAAACAAATTAATTATATAAACCGTATTTATTCAGAATTTGGAGGTGTCCCTTTGTCATTTTGCTAAGGCTGTTAACTTGTCTCATACTTTGTTCTTGATGGTTTTTACTCTTATCTTAGGCTTAGATTCTGTATTAATTGAAATTGGACTTGTAGAGGTTAATACCTTTGGAGTGAGGGGAAAAATGAGGCCTCATATCTAAAGCTGAGACATGCCCTCTTGAGTGGCAGTCATATTACTGTTTTAACACCCTGCTTCAGCTGTGTGTGTCAAACCTGTTTTGTTTATTAAATGTTTGTATTTCTGCACAAGATTTCATGGTGTTCACTTTATTGCTCTGCACATTGTCAGCTCACATGATAATGAGTAATCTCCATAACACAAACTGAGAGGAGGCTAATGCTGAACTCTTAGTTTGATCATTTAATAGAATTTGCTGTCTTCAGCAGTACAAATAAAAAGCATTCCTGGAAGCATGAAACCTTGCATTTAATTTTGTCAAAGACCTGACTGAACAGTAGGCTTGCTGTGCTTCTGCCCTACAGAGCCAGAACCAGCTGAATGAAGTTGTGGCTTAGATCTGCCATCTCACTTTTGTCACTGTCATATTTGATCAGTTCTGCTTTTGGCAGGGTTCCCACTGTAATGTTGTAAGTGCTTATTTTACTAAGGGTCACTCAGGAAATTGTTTCAATACTAAGGAGGAGTTTGTACCAAAGCCCATTATGTTCATTAGTCTTTCTGGTGGTTTTTTTTTTCCTGTGTAGTAACATTTGCATCTCATGATATAATATCTCTGGATCAAGACAATTGTAGTGAGTGCTTGCCTTTTCCTGCTGCATCTAGGACTCACTAATTCCAAGTAATATAAATTTTAAATGACTAATAACACCTTAAAAAGGTCAAAATAGTGGTTTTGAAACCTTTTTATCTGGTGTACAGGTTCTGAATGCTTTAAATTGGATTCCATCATTTAAAGTTTTTGCCATTTGTAAAAACTTCACTTAATATTTGTTGCATACTGCTGCTTTATTACATTTTGTGTTAAAAAACTCCTTTTTTTTTGATAGGTTTTAAAAACAGACCCAAACAAACAATTAATGATGTGGAAGTTCTGGACATAGTAATAAAATTTGTGGTATACTGACTTCTTCAGGTTCTTCTGATAGCATAGTAAAATCTGTTTGAAATAGTCTGTAGTCCAAGAACATTGGCTTGTTTATCAGGTGCCACCATTTGGTGCTTATCTTTTTACCACTGTTGTCACTCTCAGTTTAACACCGTGAGGAGCTAATTGAGTGTTACAAGGCTTGTCCCATGTATATTTTCAGTCTGAAGAAGAAGCAGTAGAAGGAGAGAAAGAGTTGGAAGTTCTGAAGAGAAGTGCTGACTGGGTGTCAGACTGGTCAAGTAGGCCTGAAAACATTCCTCCCAAGTAAGTGAAACTGGTTTTATTTTAATGAATATTCTTTTACATGAAGGAGTGAAGCAGCTTGAATCACAATTGCTTGAAATTATTCTGCCTCTCCAAATAAGATCATCTTAGAAAAATAAAGTTTTCTCTTTGGGGAGGCTACAAAAAGTAAAAAAAAAAAAAAAAAAAAAGAAATATGAAGATCTTAATAGCAACAGAATTACCTTGTTATTGAAAGTAAGATAAATCCACAGCAAGCTGATTATAAGGTTTCTTGACAAAACTGTAATTATTTGGGAGAGCTGGGTACTTGGAGCTGGGATTCATGGGATTTAGTTTTGGCTTATTGAATGGCATAGTGTTGAGCAAGTCTCTTAAATTCTTTGTACCTTTTTTTCTTTCTATGTAAAATATGTAATGTTCATCCACGGAAGGGGAAACGTTGAGATCCTTGAATACAAAGCATTTTTATTAAAATAGAGGATGCTGTCTAAATCTGGCAGACTTCTGTATCTCTGTTTGGAACAAAAAATGAGGCTCTTGCTAACAAATCACATCCTGAAATTCCCTCTCTCGGACCTACCTCTCTCTTCAGCTCCTGCTCCCTTTGTCTCTATACTGTCTGTGTAAGTGGTCTCTCCACAATACCTCCTATTATTCTCTTTGTTTCCTTACTCTGTGTAAGAGATCTCTTGCTTTGATTTCTAGTTCTCTGTACTTGTAAAAAAAAAAAATGTTCCTACAGAGATCTGTGCATTTGTGTGCAAAAAAAAAAAAACAACAACAAAGGAAAGAAACAAAAAAAAAATTTGTTGAATTTTTCTTCCCTCCCCCTCTTCTTCCAGGGAATTTCATTTCAGACATCCTAAACGTTCAGTGTCTTTAAGTATGAGAAAAAGTGGAGCAATGAAAAAAGGTGGCATTTTCTCTGCAGAATTTCTTAAGGTTTTCATTCCATCTCTGTTCATATCTCATGTTTTGGCTTTGGGACTAGGGTAAGTATTAACCTAATTCTCACTTCAACTTTTGCATCTGGCTTTGCTTTTCCACTTTACTTGTATGTCAGGTACTTGATGAAAAGGGCTTTATGTAGAATAAACAGAGTATTGTTGTACCTTGTTCAAGGTAGACTTGATGCACTTTTTGAAATGCAGGGAAACTCTGCAGCAATTAAAACTTTGCAGCCATTAGTAGATTTTATTTCTAGAATAGATCAAGTTTATTATATTGAAAATGAAATAACAAATTTGCAAATACTCTTTGCAATTATAACGTGCAGTTTGATTATCCACACCTTCTACTTAAATGCTTCAGGTTATACTGTAGGGAAAGGAAGAATGGAATAGGTGGAAAACTGCTGTAACTTTTTCTAGCCATTCCAAGAAATACACTGTACAAATAACGATACAGAAGGTCTCTGTGTATGGCACCTACTCTGTAATTTTCAACATCTAATGCTGCAGTTGTGTTATATTACTGCAAGTCAAGGTTTGAATACTTAAGGAAAGATGCATGAAATACTGGGATGTGTCCTGCAAGATCAGCTACACTCTGCTTAGCAATGTTTGTGTTGTCTGTATAATCCAACATAATCCCTGAGCTTGCTTAAGTCTTTACCTTATCTTTATCCATCTTAAGTTCTTCTGTGCTGGGGGCAAAGACAAGTACTCAAAATATGTTTTTATTTAGCTTTGTATTTGCTGCTGGGGGTGTAGTTCAAGTGTCTCTTCAGATTCTTGTCAACTGTCAAGTAAGTTAGGAGGATAGTACATATGAGGATGTATTGTGAGATGTTTGTACTGTAGCAAAACCATGTATTTCTGCAACCAATTAAATCTTGCCTGGATTTGTTTGTTAGAGGTCAGCGTTTGCGTAGAGCCTCAGTGTTTGAAAGCACAGCCCCTCCTTTTATAGGCAGCACTTTGTGTTTTGCTGCAATAATCTGGGAGTGTTGTTTGCCTGCTCAAGAGCCCCTGTGTCAGATATTCTAACAAACAACACAAAAGCTTTTGGGCTGGGGTTTCCAAATGAGCTTGGGACTGTAAGAAGTCACTTGTACTGAACATGGATAGTATTGGTCCTTCTAGGCTCATCTGAAATTTTCACTCTTAAGTAATTTTATGTAAGTCCTTGGAAGAAAGAATAGCTGAGTGTGTGAGGACAGTTTGGAAAACAGGAAGTATTTCTGTGAAATACGATATGCTCCTATGCCTTATACTTTTTATTTCAGCATCTACATTGGAAAACGACTGACCACACCTTCAGCCAGCACTTACTGAAAGACGGAGTGCAAAACCTGGAAATCCACGTGACCTGTGAAGGTGTTACTGTCTCATTTAGTACATTTGACTTGAGACCATTTAAAGCATGACCTTGACTTCTCCCTTTCCTTACATATCCAGGTTTTTGATAACTCTGGAATTCAGTATTGTGTTGGAACTCTGTTGAGGTGTTTCGCTATCCACATTCTTTCCCTCTCTCCTCCCACTCCCCTGCCTCTTGGCCTGCAAGACACGTCAGAGTTGCTGAACGGAGTTTACAACTGTCTATATGTTGCAAGGGCTTCTCTCAATGCAAAATGCCACCAGCAAGTTTTAATTTTATCAGTGATGCTGTTGCCTCCTTAGTGCAACCTGACTTCAATTGCAGTTGTGCATGGTATAATTGTTGACTGTGTTATGGTGATAAAATTAACAGTCTCTTTGGAAGAAAATTATTGATTGGAGTGAAAATGAATTCTGCTTTTGAAAAACAAGCTGGTTGTGAAATAAACTAAGAAATTGCTGGCAATAAAAACAGTTTAAATCAGCTTTTGGGGGAATTTACTTGGCCCCTTGTTTTGGCTAACATCATTTGATTTGCAGGAGGCAAAGACTGCATAAATTTTAAAGTAGGATAACTAAATCCATCAGCATATTTTAATATTAGGTAGTTGTTGTAATCTTGTCTTTTCTATGAACTCAGCTCCTTATTCCTTGTAGGAAAACCTGTCCGATGCCTAGAAAATATTAGAAGAAATTGCATTGTTTGCATGTGAAGAAGCTTTTGTTTTCCTTCCTGTTTCCTTAAGGGAAAATTTTAAATGTTAAATTTTCCTTTTAAAAGTAGTTTTAAATTAAGGAAAAAACCCCAACAGCTGTAGGTGTAGTTAGGCTCTGTATAAAAATGTATGATTCTGTTTGTTGTGGAACCATTTACAATGATGATACTATGGCAGTTTCAGAAGGTAAAGTGTTTGACTTATCTTGAAGGGGAGACAATCTTGCAGGTGTGTAGAGATTCAGGAGTTGTAAAGCTCTGAAATGTCTTAATGCAAATGAGTTTTCAATGTTCCTATCTCTCATTGTTTACTGTACAATCTCCTTTGGGGATACATGGAATCTGAAAGTCACTTGTGATGTCTCATGTTAGATAAACTTCTTACTAATGTTGTTGAACTTTTATCTTAGGGAACATTTAACTTTGTCCTCCTTCAGTGACACTTCTTTTCAAAATGTGAAGCTTTAGTACCAAATTGTTACAAAGCATTGGGGCACTCATGTCCTTATTTAGATTTTATTGGATTTCAGAACATGTAGCATGACTGAAGGATAGAACACTCTTTTATATATATATGAATATATAAAAAAATATGATATAGACTTTAATACTAAGTATTTAGGGAACCAATGCTAATTTTAAGACTAGCAAAAATAGCATTTAAATAAAAACTTTAGTAGGCTGACTTGTAGAAAATGGTAAGAAAATATAGTCAGCCAGTGAAGAGAACAGCTACCTATAATTGTTTGCTTGCATCAGACTTCATAAAATGGATTATTTGATATAGCAATGGTCGCTTGAAACAGTTGATGCATAGAAGCTAAATCCCAACTGAGGTTTAAGTTAAAAGAAATTAACTTAGCTCCCAGGAAGTAAAAGAAGTTAAGTATAAATCCACTGCTCAACTATTTATTTTTATTCTCTACTTCTGGATGCTGTTAGAGAATGCTTACAGGGTGAAAGGGCAGTCCAACAAAAAAAAATTCTGTTGAAAACACCTGCTTTTTTTTCCTTTTAGTTGTGAATCCTAGTGGCACTTGAGTTGCCAACAACTGCGTATTTGTTTCAAGTGTGGGTATTGGGTTTCACCCAAAGGTGGGGGAGGGAAGGGGGAAGTGGTGAAGGGTGTTTAGATAGTATCAAGTACATCATTTTACAGACCTAAAAACTGAGGGGACAGGGGAAAGGCTGAAACACTTTCAGTTTTAATTACAGCACCTTGTTTTTTACGGAAATTGGAATAGTGGAAAAAATAGGTTTTTACTACGTAGGGAGTACTTTTTTCAAAAAAGAAAATAATTACCCCTTTCTTAATTAAAAGGTAATTCTTCCTCAGAATATCTGATAAATAATATTGCAAGCTTGTGGCTAGAGTATCAACACAGCTTATAATGTTTGAAGGAGCCATGAAGTAAAAATTGTGAAAACTACAGATGAGGAATGGATACATGATCACTGTAACACTTGCTTTGATACAATGCAGTATTTATTGATACCCTACTTTGGAGCTTTGGAGGAAGGTCTACAACTTTTAGTTTTACAATGGACAGAAACAGATTGTTGTACAATTTGAAAAGGGGTTTCAACTATTGATAGTTGAAGTTTTGTTAAGATAAATGTTGTTTAAAAAGCTTTATACCTGTTTACAGTTTTGGAAAAAAATATAAAATAAAATGCAGGCTTCATTTTTCTTACATTCAGTGAAAAACTGGCCTAGAATATTTGTAAATAGGATCAAGAAAAAAAAACACTGCATAAACTCGCACATTAAAAATGCAGCAGGATAACTGAACTGCAGCAAATGCATTTTACTTACTGTTTTAAAAAGTGAAAGCTGAAGTTTGCTAGAAATTAAAAATTTTTTAATTGACATTTGTTGAAATATTGGAGTTAACTGAGCCAAAGGGATTATGCATTCTTCGTAAATTAGTTAGCACTTTGTAACATTATATACAGTTTACATGTATAAGTTGTAGCTTATAAACATTTTGTGCCATTAAAGCTCTCACAAAACTGCTTGTCTGAAATTACTTCGTGTTGCGCCTCTTTTTTTTATAAGAATAAGAAAAGAATTATACTTTGTGTAATGTTTTATGAAAATATTGTGTTCTGGATTCTATAAACACTGAAGCTGCTGTTTATAGACTGGAAAAGTTTTTTGGAAGTTTGCTTGGGGTTTGGTTGTTTGTTGCTTGTTTTGGTTTTTTAGTGGCTCGGGATCATCCGCTTCTTTTCCTGAAGCACTTAACAAAAATCTTTCCATGGTCAGCAGTGTATACCTGTGCCAAGTCCTCCAGCACCTTGTCAAGGAAAACTTTTAAAGCAAAATAATGCAGTGGCATATGGAATGTAAAGTAGAATGGATGAGATTTTGTATAATTGGTCAACTCTGTTGTACTACTTTCATTTCTCTTCTGTTTCCTCATTCTGTTAAATTTGCAGATTAAAGAATAAGGGATGTAAACCCTAGTTGTTAATCTGCCTCCATCTTCTTGGTTCAAGAGCACTGGTTATTTCTTGGAGTATCATGTAAAGAGTTGTTAATTTTATGTGTGAAATGTTATTGTTCTGATACTGTTACAGCCCATTTTAGTTACCTAGTGATTCTTTTCCATGTTTTTAATGTAAAAATCTAGAACTCTGAAAATCAGGTTGATTCTTTTCTTTTTTCTGAGAAATAAGATAAATCAAATTATAAATCCTGCTTTCAGAAAGTTGAGGTGTCTGGGATTTACAGTGAAACTCTGGCTTGAAGTTTTGAATTCCTACTGCTTTGGAGGGCAGGGTTGTGGGGGTTTTGAGTGGATTGTTTCTCTGCAGCCAACTGAGATAAACACATTTATTTAGTAGGTGTTGCAGGAAAAAAAAAATCATAAGACTTTTGTAGTTGTAATGCAATGTTTTGCAAAAGAATAAAGGAATAAATCCAAGATAATATTGCATAAAGCATCAGTATATTTGCACCAGGATTATTCTGGCCTGTGTCACATGTTGATGGAGTTTGAGGACTGTGTTTAAGTTTGTTTTCATTATAGTACAAGAGTGCTGAAGTAAAGACTGAAGAGAAGGGATTTATTTGCATACTTAATTTAGAGCAGGATGGTGATATTACTTACCTGTTCCACTACAGGCAATGTAGCTAGACAAGTGAGCTTCCCAGTGTCTGGCCTTCCTTTGTGACCAGCACCAAGGAGTGTGTTTCATGTTACACTCTGGGGAAGTTACCTTCTACCTTAACTACAGTACACCTAGAGATTTAGCTAAGTTAGCTGTTCACATGAGATGAACACAGGTGAGTTCTGCTGAGACTCTGTTTTCAAACTTAACTGTATACATAGGAAAACATGAGAATTTACTTTTAATTTTGTGTTTTAAGCAAGAGTTCTATATAAAAATGCTCTTTATACGTTTGTGTGTGTTTGTGCATATATCTAAAAACTACCTAAAAATGAGATCTTGATTCTGTGCAAGTGTTTGTAGGGTCTTTGCCTTGTATGTGGTTATATAGGAACACTCCTTTGTGTTTTGAGTCTTGAAAATAAAACACTAGGACTCTTGAACTATGCTGTATAGTTCAATCATCACTTTAAAAAAAAAAGCTAAAACCTTCAGATACTTCCGGAAAAACGTTGTGCTGCATCCGGGTTCCACATGAAAAAGAAAAAGCTAAATTAATTTCTATTTTGTTAGGTCAGTCTGTGTGTCCTGAGCTGTCTGTCAGCCTGGCCAAGTGCATCTGACTCAGCCAAACCTCTGCTTGCAGCACTTAAAGCCTGATTAGTCTCGACATGAGGGGGAGAGCAAGTGGTGGTTTTCCATTAAGGAAAGTAAACATGACTTAACTTTTTGAGCTGCTGCCAGAAAATCAAGAGTATGGAAACTAGCATTTTCTATTTTAAACTGTTTCCTAACACTTTCTGATAAGCTTGTGGAGTTTGTTTAGAGAGAGTTGTGGTGTTTTTTGTAGGTACAGTTTGTTGTTACAGCCTTTAACTTAAATCTTACTCTGGACTGAAGTTTAAATTTCAGCCACTGCATCCCAGAGTGCCTTTCTGTGGCAGATGAAGGAACCTTTGACTCAGGTGCCTACTACTCATAGACTGTCTCCTAAATAAGTATGTTAATGAAAATTTATTTTGAGACAAATCTCTGGGAATTTTTCACAGCCTTTTGTTACTGATGTATCTGAATACATGTGAGCAATAGAATAATAATGTATAATAATATATATAGGATAATACTATAATAATAATAGAAAAAAAATCTTCAATGGAACATACTACTTCCCCCTCCTTTCCTAACAAAGAAAAGAAAAAATAAATCCTCATTTACTTGAAAAATGTTACGTGAGCTTTTGACCAAACAAAATATAAAAGGTGTGTGTGAGGTGTTTCACATGGGAGCTCTGCTCATTGTTCTTCTGGATTATTTTGTGAACAGGAACAAGCAACTTGGTTGTCCTTCAGGAGGTGAAACAAGCTTTTGTGGGACCATTCTGATAGATGCGCAGCTGGAACAACGTGCCTCTTCTGCAACTCATTTTTGGTTGAAAATCCCTTGCTTCTGCTTTTCCATTATTCACTGTGAATTTCATTGCTTGGGTGCTTCTTTTCTCATCTTGCTTCATTGCTCTCCTCTTTCCTGTGGTCTGCCCAGTCTTCTGTTGAGTGCTCTTTCTGGTTCTGTGTATTTTCATGCAGCTTCTCACTTCTCAAATAACATGAACGAGCACAACCTGTTTAAGTACCCCCTTATTTCATGAAGAGTTTCAGTTACAGAGACAAAATACTCCTTTGTTTTGTTGTGTATCTCCTGGCTCCATGAGATCTGCAAGTTCTTCAGGTAGGTATGTGGTCACTTACGCAGCTTCAGATCTTGTGCTCAGTTAATCTGTAGTTGAGCTGTGTCATTGCACCTGGTAAACCCCAGGAGGGTGTGTCTTCAAGAGCCACTGTTTTGTTTTCACCTCAAAGGAAGTAGGTTGTAAAGAAAGCAGTCTGTCATGTTTCTAGGTAAGAAGGTGATACAGGCTTAATAAGTAAGCTAAAGTGGGATTCAGCTCCAAACTTGGAATAATCTTGACTTTTCTGAGAAGTCCTGAAAGCCTGGAGGGCGCTTTGTGACTAGTGTTCACTTCCAGTGCTGCTGGATAAAACATGATTGCTTACAGCTCTGAATCTGGTACAGAATGGACCTCACAGAAATAAGTCAGTGTTTCTGCCAGTGTTTTGTTTGTTGTTGGAGTTGAAGGAGCTGTAGCTGCCAGTATATGTGTTTCAGAAAGACTAGTTGGATGTTGGTGAGAGGGTAGAGAATTAAGCAGACACTGACAGAAGTCCCAGCTGTCTGCCTGGTGCTCTGCAGCCTGCTCCAGATGGGCAGAGCTCCGTGATAATCCCGACCTGCCCCAGTGCTGGGAAAGAACAGAGTGTTCCTGTTCCTGGGGTTATCTGGTCAGCTCTGGTTGCAGGATTCTGCCTTTTGAAAATAGAGGTATTTTTTGTAAATACTGTTAAGGTAAGAAAAAATGTACATATTGGAGGCAGTATGAGCAAGATGGATACTGTTGGAGTTGGATTTTTCAGCTCCGTTTTTGCAGACACGGAAGTGAAGCCTTGTAGCTTGTGTGAATGTGCTACCTGGAGTTGGAGCGGTACTTAAATATTTTTACAGTGAGCGTGACAAACAACCTGTCCGTTCTTCTAGGCTTTTTCGGTGCTGCTGAGTTAGTTGGGTTTAAAGCCTTGTTCCTAGAGTACAAGCTTTTGAATTCTCACAGATGGCCTGTTTTTTTTTCTTCTCACATGAGTAGACTGTACCAGCACCAGAAGACTATGCAGACTTGTTTACCAATTGTCACTTTATTTCAGAGTGAGAAGCAATTGACAATTAAAGCTGCTTCTTTAACAGCACGGTCTGACAGGTAGAAGAGATTTCTGGGGTTCCTAGCAAATACTTTAATAGCTTGCTTCATCCTGTTACAATATTATGTGACCACTTCCTCATTCTCCTGCTAGGCAGCAGCTGCAGTCAAGTATCTCTGGTGCAAGCACAGCAGGAACTCGGTTTGCAGTGCTGCACTTCACCCTGATCTGATGCTGGGCTTTGCTTCTGTCTGCTAAGAATTAGGCCTTGTCTCATTAAATTAACAGAGATAGCTGGGGAGAGTCAGAGCATAACCCTAGCTTTACCTTCTCTGCTGTCCTTTCAAAGGATTACAGGCATGATTGGGCTATCTGGTCGGAGATTAATTGATTTTAATATGTTTGGGTTAGAAATACCAAGACTGTTAGCTGCCCAGTGTCATAACAATGAGTTAAAATAGTCGGTGACTTAAGAGAGGAAGCCTCTTCCTCCCAGTGAAATTGCTGAACAAAAATTTGAATCTCCAGAACCAGCAGGAAATTCTTTTTGTGAATTGCTGCCAAAAGCCTAATACTCGGAAACGGATTTTTTCCTACATGTGGTTGTTTTGCTCTGCCGTGTTCTCTGTGTGTGTGTGTGCTCGCTGGAGTGGGGAGGGGAAAGCAAGGAGGTGTGGCAAGATAAGCATCGACAATAGCAGAGTGAGTCCTTTCCCAGGGCTGTAACATTCTCCTATAGGCTCTTCCCTGCTAGGTGAGAAATAACGGCTGCACGAGGAGCCTTCCCAATTGGCTGGGAACATAGTGGTGCCATCAGTGATGTCACCCAGCAGCCTATTCACAAGATTGTCTTCTGGCACTTTTTAGGCTTGGGGTTTTATTTCTCAGCAGAAATGTATATGAGAGAAAAAGAAAATGGTGCTAAAAGATGCTAGGTTCCATTTCCTCTGCAGAATTGAAAGTAGTTTATAAGTCCTTGCTGTTCCTCTGAGGAGTGCAGTCGGAGACAAGTTAATGTAAAATTAGTTGTGGGGAAATTAAATTTCAGTACTTTGGCACAAGGGTTATGGGTTTCTGAAGAGCAGGCAAAGAGCTGCTGGAAGTAATTAATGCTGATGGACACATGAGGAAGACAAATTCAGTGGCACTGAAGTATTATGTTAGTTGTGAGCATTTGTGAATAAGTAATTCGAAGAGTATAACAAAAAAGGAGGAGAACAGGCACAAAATAAGATACTTTCTTCCCAGTCTGTGTCTCTCTTAACCCTCTGACTCAGGTTTTGAATCCTACAAACACAGAAGATGTATTATTTGTCCCAAAGTGCTTGTATGTTGTTCCTGATGTACACACCTAGTTGAGCATGGAAATTTGCATGCATAATTGGCACACCCACGGAAAGCCAAAATAGCACAAGCTCTACAACTTCACTGTTTACACCTTTTTCTTACCAGTTTATTTTACTATTTATCCCGTCAGATAAATCTGACAGGTTTTTTATATGTGGTTTACTTCGGATTTTTTCTCCAAGCATTAAGGATTTTTTTTTTTCCCTTGATTGGGCCAGAAATATGAATTGTAGTTTTCTTTTCCAGGATAAATACTTAAAGGAGCAGCCTTCTTTATGCTACTGACTTAATACTTGGCTCTAGGAAAGTCTTTGTGAATCAGTCATCATCTGTTAAAATGGAAATATTAACATAGTGTAGAAAGGTGTTCATGATGTCATTTAAAAGCAAAGGAATTCTATAATCCTGTTGTGTAAAGATCTCAAACACCAATGATATTTTTTTTTCCAGATTCTTAGCCTGTGTAGATCATTATAGTGTCAGTTAATTGTGTGCTGATGTGTGCTCTCTGACCTGCTCTGGCTTTATTAGGTTTTGGATTATATGGTATGTCTGTCTTTGCATATAAGGCCAGATTTGATGACCCATGAAGCAATTACTGAATGTATATTCCTATAGGGGAATATTCCTGTGAGACTCAAATTTGTGTGGAACACAGTGATTTTTGGTGAGCTGTTTTAGTGGGCCATTTCTTAGTGAAGATAATGGCCTTGAATCTTAAGAACTGGTTTGAACTGGACTGGCATGTTAGCATGCTGAGTCAGTGAGGGTATTTTTAATCTCTGGTTTCGTAAAGTGTAACGAGAATATTCCACATTCATATACAGTCCAACACTGTACTTGGTCAGTGTCACCAGGCAATGTGCTGCCTGAACGTGAGGGTCAGGATCCAAATATCTATTGCCTTGCTTCTGTTATTAATTAATAGATGTTGAGCCTCACTGGAGAGCAGTGGGTCTGTGGGTATTAATTTATTTGTGTGAACCAAACTGTAGGATTATGGCAGATTCTTCTGTGCAGTACAGCTGAAGCCTGTAGACATATTTGTGCATTTGAATGTAGCTGATACAAAGTGGGATGACTGATGCTGTCATGTTCAAGATCCTTTCTCTTTCAGTGCATACACAGAGCCTGTTGTACAATCTCTTCCCCACCATTTTTATCAGCAAGGAAATCTGCATTGTTCTCCAGACAGAATCCAGTGGCCTTCCCAGACCTCCTGTGGAGAGTGATGAAAACCTCACTGGTAAGCCTGAAATGCTTTTATCACATGCAGAGGGGCAGTGAGCCAGAAACTTAATAATGGTCTCTAGAGGTTACGCAGAGCAATTACAATATTGGTTGGACAGAATAATTTAAACCTCCTGAAGGCTTTTCTCCAATGCATCACTAAATATCATCTTCTTTTGACCTTAAGAGGTGCAGGGCTTGATTAACATTCAGATGTACTATGCTGGCACCACTGGTTTCTTCCTTAGAATTATTATTATATTAAATCATCAGTCGCTTTTTCCTTTTCCTCAAGTAAGTCTCTGTGTCTTTTTGGTCAAGCCTCTAAAAGCTGGCAAAATAGATTTGATTTTATCATCTCTGCCTGAATTTGCTATTAACCTGAAACAATAGCTTTCAGATGGATGAAGTGTCCCATGCAGCAGTGTTGGCTGTGAGACCTGCTCTCTTGAGGCTGTGACATTCTTGTGCTGTCAGAGGGCTCTGTGTGACACTGTGCTAGAGCTGGGTCACACACCTGAGCTGTTGGGGGAAAGCAGTGGCAAAGAGGGACTGGGTGGAGAACTTGCTACCAGGATCCTGGAGGAGGAATGGGTGCTATCCAGTGTCCTTGCATCTGTTGAAAGAGTGGTCTGAAGTGTCAAGAAGAGCAGCCAAGGCTTCTAGTGGGTGGGCATGGGATTAGATGTACAGTAACCCAAGGTGGTGCTGCCCTGCATCCTTCACTGGCAGTTGCAGGTTTCAGCAGAGTCAAGAAAAGGCTCATTTTCTGAGGAATGACTGTATGAAATACAAGCAGCTCTAATCATCAGCTGGACTGATAAGAGACGTGGGTCAAGTTCCCTGTGCACAGGCCTTCTTTTGTGGGACAGGAGTGCTGCCCAGGCCCTCTGCCAGAGCTCTACTCAGAAGTGAACCTCGCTCAGATCTCTTGTGAGGCAAATGTGAAGCTCTTCCCCAGTGTTGTGACCTCCCAAGCAATTCTGTGTTGCCATGGCCACGCAGCATATTAGTGGCAGAGAGCCTGATTCACAGCCCTTGGCCTCTGCAGGCTTCAGAGTGAGGGACAGAGCACAGGAGCTCAACTGACAGCTATTCCTTCTGGCTTCGTGTGAAAGTGGTCTGTTTTCCCCAGCCCAAAGCAGAGATGTAGCAGTGGTCTGGCACTCTGGAGCCAGCATGCTGACACGCTGCTTCCTCGGAGCTCTTACACTGCAGTGAGTTCAGTTCTGTCTCCAGATGCTCTCCACAATTGTTGTGCTGCAATTAGTCTAGCAGGTGCCCAGCTCTACAATTTATTAGTAGCCATCCCTGCTGCCAAGCTGCAGATGCTCACCATGCTTTGCAAGGAAAAGGATGGAGATTCCTTGCCCCAAGCACCCATTTGCCTTTTGTTCCTGCAACCTCTACTCCCTAGCAACTCGGTGCCTCACAATTATTTCTTCCCCACCCTGTATGTATTCTGACAGATAATTAACCTTTCAGCAGCTGGATTAACCAAGAACTGCTGCACCCTACCCTTCCTGGTACAACTTTCCTAGAAAAGCACCATTTTCTCTCCTGCCAGCTTGTGTTTTTTGTTGTTTGTTTGTTTGTTTTAATTAAATCAGCGGACACTGATTCTTCATCATGTGACCTTTAAGTGTGTTGGTCCTGTGTAACACATGAAGGAAACTCAACATCTGGCTTGTGGCCAGACCAGATTATAATTTTTAAAAGCTAAAAAATAACCTTGATAAAACTGACACCAGAGATATTTTACTGTTACTGTTTTGAATGCTTAAAAGGAAGTCTGCAGGATTTTTTTCCCTCTTGAGTGGGGGATGTCTTTGAGATAAAAGTTTCATTCAGTGCATAGAATACATTGTGTTTCACTTTGAGCATAAGTACAAGGAGGTTTGGCCCAAGATGAAGGTGAGTAAAATCAGTAAAACCTGAATCTATTTGAATGGTCATATGAGCAAAGAAGGTGTGATACACATTTGTAGTATCAGGATCAGACAGGGAATTGGATTTAGCCTAAAGATGCTTCTGTAAAGCATCTAATCACAACAGCCTGGACAGCCCTACTTACATTTTACTTGTCAGGTCATATTTTTTTCAGGATATTTTTCCTCTTCAAACATATCAAGATGGGGTAACACATTTTTATTATGTCCTTTATACATAAGTTGAGTATAAAACTTGTAACAGCCTCTCACAAAGTACTGGTAGCTGCATAATTTTGGATTAATCAGATGAGAAAGCAATGGCCAGCCTGATTGTAGGTGTAAGTGAAGGTGGGTTTTCCTTAGATAAAGATGGAAGTCCTTTCCATGTTAGACTGTGAGATGACTTGGAGCCAAGAGGTTCCCAAAGCAGTGTGCAGAGAGAGGGCTAGCAGCTAGGAAGTTGCTGGTGTCTGGGTGCAGATAATGGCTGGTAAAGACATAGTATAAATGCAGTGGAGTTTGTCCTGCTTGTCAGTCCACTGGCGAGCCTTTATTCTCTTGCCGTCAGCCAGTTTCTTGGTAACCATTTAAATATGGTGACAGGTATTGCCACTGTTCTCCCTTTATTTTTGCTTAGCCAGGTAGCAATCAAGCAATGTGTTTGTATTGCAAAAGAATTCATTGTTGTCTTCCCTCAGTATTTATCCTCCCACCCCTGTTGCTCCAAGCACCTGTGTTGCTCTGTCCCTTCTAAGAGGGATGTAGAATTCCCTATTTAAGCAATAAGCAGCTTTTTTGTGTGTGTGTGCTGTCACAGATGCTTGTAAACAACTCCAGCCTGGACAGCATCTTATAACTCTTCTGTGTTGATTAATGTCCTGATCCTGCTGTAAGCTGTTTTTTCACTACTAAAATAGCTCTAATTAAAAAGGTAGTTTTCAAAAAAGTTTATAGGAAAAAAATACAGGCAAATTCCTTTGGATTAGAACCTGTAATGCCCTAGGTAATCATTTTAAAGCTCCTTGCAGCTGAGGCCCCTGTTCAGTGGCCTCCTTTGAGGTCTCTGACAAATGAAGGGGGTGGGGAAATAAATATTTAAAAAAACCCACACTTCTTCCTTCCCTGATTCTCATCTCTATTTCCTTGCCATGGAACAGAGAGATGGAAACATCTTTCTTGTTGCCAGATGCCAGGAAATTCCATGCACAGTTTGCTGGAGGCAGGCACACTAGTAGTCTGGGCTTCCAAGATGTCTCAAGTTGGGAATCTTAATTGCTAAGAGCTTTTGAAATCCTTGCTGTAAACACCTCAGGGTTTTTCCTGTCAGGATGGGTGTCTGGCCAGTGGGTGTCTACTCTGCACCCTCCCTTTAACATCAGGATCTTCAGAAGAGCTGCTGATGACAATGATGTTGAGTGTTGGGCTGCTCCCAGCTGTTATTTCTAGGATCAGCTGCCTGACTTTCCTGATTCAGAAATCCTAAGAAAAACAAACAGCATGGCAGGAAGTTGCTGCCCTCCAGCGCTGCAGCCTGGCTGTCAGACCCAATATTTCCCAAGTGTCACAGCAGATCCACCTGGTATGTGGGTCTGTTTGCACTAGCCTGCTTGTTCTGCTGTGTGCTCCTTGAGCAGGCTCAAGTCTGGGACTGTGCTCTTGTTGGATTTATTTGCACTTAGTGTTAATTCAGGGGTGAAGGGTTTTTTTTGTTCAGCTCTACACAGAACCCCATGGAATTCTTAAGACCTGCAGGTGTCAATGCCTTCCCATTGCATATGACAGGGATGAGCTGGCAGAAGGACTTGTCCAGCTGAGAGACTCTCCTTTCCTGTGTCTGAGCAAGTGAAGGCAGGCGGGTCAGTGCAGACTGAGTCATAAACTGGATGAATTGTTCTGGCAGGGCCTGACCTGCTGTATTCAGATGTAGCCAGGCATAGCTGAATGAAATGTAATGGTCTGAAGTTCTGTGATGGTATTTGCCTAAATTGGGGGTTTTATATTTTTCCAGCAAAAGTTTGATGTTTCTTTACTCTATCCAGGGCCTCCTCTCGCCCCCCAAGTTTTAAGGTTAGATGGCCATGTAGGTGCTGTACTGTGTTCCCACAAAAAATGAAAGTTGCATGTTTCCTACATCCAGAAAGATACTAGGCAAGTGAGAGGTACCCCAGAGCTGTTCAGTGTGGAGTTCAGTGAAGGATAGCAACCCTCAGAGTGTTTTGGAAATGTCTTGTGAGGACTTAGGTGATGTCAAAGGGATGCTTAGGATTTTTTTTTCCTATTATAAGTGAAACAATGTCACTAAGGTGGAAGAAATCCTTTTTTCCTCACAGAGTTTCCTGTAGAAGCACTAGTTCATTTTGTTAATTCTAAGTCAAAGGAAGACACTACTTCCACTCCCTGCCCCCCCCCGCCAGCTTTAGCAAAGTGTAAACTACCATTTACAGTAAGTTCCTCTTTCAGGATGATTCCAAGTGTTTTAGTGATGTAATGCCATGGGAGAGAGAAGTGCAACTTGAGTTAAAGAGGGAACATGGAAGAAGGTCAGAAGCTTCAATGGGCTAAAGCAGGAGGAGAAGACTTGGCACCCATCAAGGTCACAAGAGCAGTAAGAGAGCCAAGTAGAAACAACAAGAAACATCTAGAGCTCTGTCAGCAATGGCAATTTTATGTATTGAAGGAAATAATAGTTTTAGGTGATGAGTTTGGAGCAGGCTCAGTCTGACAGTAGCGACTGTCTAGCTCCTAGTGCAGTAGGTTTGCAGTTCACAACTAGAATACAAACATTTGCAATTAAAACATTGATATCGAACTGGTGTTAGCACAGACAGGTCAGCTGAGTTCAGTTTTGGTAAAGAAGATCTAGCCTCCATAAGAGATCCATAACTGCTTTCTCCAGCATGGGCCTGGCTGGGACTTGTGAGCAGTAGTGACTGCCTGAGAGAGCGTGGCAAGGGAAGCTGGCAGCATGGCCAAGTGTTGGTCCACACGCCAGGAGCAAAGCGTGGCCAGCAGCCATGTTCTGCCACTCAGCCTGCAACTGTCCTGGAGAGGACAGGTCCCTCATTGTGTCTAGAGGCCAGTCATCAAAAAAGGGTGATTTGTGATGCTGAGGAGAGTGGGGAAGGGACTCTGGCTAGTGTGATAAGTGCGTAAGAATGATCATAAGCTGGGCCCTTTTGGATAATTGATTAATTACTCTCATTTTATTAAGCAATGTATTAAGTAGGGTTCAGTGCACTAAAAACTCATTAACTGAGGCAATCGGGGACAAGCACAACAAGCAATGCCGTTTGATTTTCACAAGGGTTGCAAAACACCCTCACATATACACAAAACCCCTTTGAAGTCCCAAGTAATCCCATCCTTCAACCTGGAAGGGCAGCACAGCTAAACTGCTCCACCTAGTACTGTATGTCTTGCAGACGGCCTTTGCTGTCAGGACCCTGTCTGGAGAAGTTAGTGGGGCTTTTGCTTTGCCTTCTCTATGGTCAAAACTAAAACTTTGCCTTACAACTGTAGTGAAAGGGTGTCAGATGTGTATGTGAGGAGAGCTGTGGGAAGAGTTCAGAGGCCTTGCAGCAGCTGAGTGATTCAACCTGCATCCTCCAGGTGAAAGAGCAGATTAGTTGTTTGGGTGAACGGAACAAATGAGCATGATTCCATAGGCCTAGCCTGGCTTGGAATAAAGTGCTGCCAAATTGAATTTGGGTTGGAAGTCCCAACAGGGTCTGGCCAACAGGTAACATAGGTTGCCCAGGTAAAACCCTTAGAAAGCCACACCAATACATAACTCTTCAGTGCACAACAGAGCACTGTCTGATGCACCCTCAAGCCAAAATGGGAGCTGGATCTCAAGTCCTCTTGGCAACTCTTTTTATTGTCAGTAATTGGGTTGGCAGTCTGTTGTCAACCTTGACTGTTTTGTGGAGACTGGAACCACTTTTGTTATCATAACAGAATGAACAGAACATATCATAGTGAAGGTGTGGTTTGCTCTAGTGTGCAGTGTGGCTCATTGGACCTTTTACCATCCATCACCTTATGGACATTAGTGCTTTGTAGTTAGAGAACCACTGACTTAATGCAGTGCTGAAAGGTAGTTTTGCTCTTATGATGATGGATACAGCAGAGTAACAAGGGTAGAAAATAGTGTCTATTTGTAGGCCTCTCATCAGGATATATGAACTATGGAATGAAACAATTTCTCAGGAACAGTCTGAAGAATCCTGTGAGAACTCCTGACAGCTTGGACTGTGGCCTGTGGTGGGGAGGTACAGAGTAGCAAGAAAGATGGATCCAGCAATTACAAATTGCTGCTGCTGACAAATTGGCCATTTCCTTTCTTCCACTCAGGAGTGACAAATGGTTTCATATAGATTACTTCCTTGCATTAAACTGCAGCCTGGCCAACTGCCTGGAGATTAATACAGACTGTGGATCTTGCGGATCCCTTTTATTCTAGTGTGTTTT
Organism: Apus apus; assembly: GCF_020740795.1. NCBI lineage: Eukaryota > Metazoa > Chordata > Aves > Apodiformes > Apodidae > Apus > Apus apus. The sequence continues at coordinate 991,761 of NC_067307.1, read as the reverse complement.
CTTTTTAGAGCTTCTTAGTGAATTTTGGTTTTGGTTCTAGTCTGTTAGGTCTCTGAAATGTACTGTTTGCAAGAAACCTAGCTGAAAGGATTATGGTGCAATTAAAATTCCTTGTCCTTTTTCCTTTCTGGCACTGCTGGGTCTAGAGTGGATTGTTTCTGTCTGGAAGATCTAATGAAGCTTGCAACACTGGAAGAGACAGTGAAGAGTTAGAGGTGGCCTTTTCAATTCAGTATAGGTGGAGCATGAGAGCTGTATGATAGCTTATTTATTTCATGTTCTTATCTCATTTGCACTCGATGTGACACTTTGAAATACCTTAAACATTGATAGGAATGATTGTTTAATGCAGTCATGTTGATTTACAGTGCTGAGAATGTGGCCTGTACTTTCCAAAAATGGCATTAACTGAATTTAACTTGCTTGCTACACAGAAGAATGCAGAGACCTTTCTTAGTATGTATTAACATTTTGGTGGGCTCTGAATCAATTCTCCCAGCCAGTGCTCAAAAGTAAAATCAGATGTTATTTTTAACTGTGATAGTGGATGCAGAAATAGCTAGTTTGTAGGAACAAGAGAATAGTTAATAAGTAAGCCTTGTTTTCATTAATTTTCTTGAGATTTATCCACTGGCACATCAAAGTTTTTCTCAGTGTATCTGTTCATCAAAAGCAGCCCCTGTTAAATCTCTCTTTATTTTCTGTGCTGTGTTGATGAGTGTTCAGCACTCTTAACCCAAGCTGGTTTGAGTACATGCACCAAATACCCCCCACACCCTTTGCCTAGGGCCTGTGTGGGCCTTGGAAGGTTTGGGCTGTGTGAGGCACGGCCTGCTGAGGACTGGAGGCACATGCAGCACCAGTGATGCCCCAGTTTCAGTTCTGTCTCACCCCCACTGCTAACTGGCAGCAGAGCGAGTGCCAGCTCCTCAGGATGCAGGCTGAGGGTACTTGGCTGTGAAACGTGCTTCCATAGTCTGTGGCTAAACTAAAGTTGTCCTGTGTCTTCTACTGCTGTTTGTTATTCCTCCCTGACACTGAGAAGAATGATGCACATCCAAGGGCCTTTCCCTCAAGTTTTCTATTCATTTAGTTTATTCATTTAAATGCAGCTTTCTGCTGTTCTGCCTGGAAACAGAAATCTTTCAGTAGTACAAAACCAGGACAGAACCAAGGTGAAGGTAGATCTCCACAGTGCTTGCAAAGGCCTGGGCTTGATGATTGGTAACCAAGGCAACGAGGCCTCTTTTGAAATAAGGGCTTGCTGCAGACCCCCATTTTGTGTGGAGAACTGGTCAGCATTAAAAACTGGAGAAGACAAGGGAAGGTACATTAAACAAATCAAGCAGTCAGGCCATCAGAAGTGCCTGCCATGTAGCTGACTACATTAAAGCAGGCACCACGTGGGGACGAGTGTTCGCTGCTGGTTTGATCATTGCCTTGCAAATGGTTAAAGAGGCTGGTACTGCTAATCAAGAAATGAAAATATGCATTGCAAGGAAAAGTTTTAATGTAGAAGTGGCTGCAGTCTGCTCTTTTTTGACACTGGAAATCCATGGCAGAACTCTGATTGCAACTGTTGTAATAGAGGGTGCAAATGTAACGCAGACCCTTCACTGAATGGGAAAATTCTTGCAGGTCTGATTTTAATTGCTTGATTTGACATGGGGATAAATGGGAGGGAGACACAAGTGACCATTTTAAGACACTTTTGTGCTCCCATCATCTGTTAAAAGACCCAGGGGTTAACAGGTATTATATCTGCTTTAATTTACATTCATAATGTGATGCTCTCCAGCTGATAGTCTCTTTCTTTTCACTTGTTGTGCCCTGCATCTCTGCTGATTGATTTTTAAGTTGTGATCTTTTAAGAAAATGATCTGTGGTGCAGGGAGAGGATCTTGTACAGAGGCATCTGAACCAGACCTTTGTTGTGGGGTTGCTTGCAATTACAGGGAGCTGGTCTCTTATGCGAGTCAGTCCTTCTGGTCCAGCATTCCCCAGAGCTTTTCTGTGTTTGTGTCTGGACAACTGGATCTGCTAAGAGATGAGCTTAGTTTTGCATGTATGGAAACTTTGATCCCTAGAGCTGAACCAACAATATCGTCTTTGTTTCAGACGAGCCACCTCCAGGACTCATGTGCTGCTTAAACCTCAGTTTTGTTGTAGGGGTTAAGTTAGTCACTGAGTCCAGCTCTGCAGGTCATCTTATGGCAAGGTTGGAATCTGATCCTGATCATCTATGCTGCAGAATCCTTTGCACTGCACTTGTCACACTGCTGGCCAGTGGGATCATATCCATCTGCCAGCAAAACTTCAACGTGTTGAAAGTGGGCAAGTCTGTTCCAAAGCTAGATCAGTGATAAAGTGAACAAAGGGCATTGGTGCAGGGGTCTCTAGCCACAAATATTTTTACTGATCAGTGCTTTTGGTCATAGAAAGTGAACCCAGCCTCTTTATTGTGCAGCCATGGGTTACTTCTTGGCTGCTGTATCACCTGGAGAGTAAGTGGGTGGATGGTTGTCTTTGTTTTCAGCTGGGCTTCATTTCAGTGTTGTTTATGCTAAAACTCAGTGATGTACAATAAGTATTTTGTATGTAAAGGGGGCTGCATTGGTGAACTGGAGCTGATCTGTGTTTGGCAGCCCTGAAGGGTGAAGAGAAATAGACCCCTGCGTTTCTTTAAGAGCTCTTCCTGCTCTCTGAAGAGCAGCCACTCTGCATTCTGTTGCCATTGCTATAGTAACTTTCTGCCTCCTGATTTTGTTATGAATGGCAATGGGAACAGCCTCCATGCAGGCTCCAGCTGATGCCCTGCTGTTTCAGACATCCTCAAGGCTTGCTTTCAGTTTTAACCCATGAGTGGATGGTGTTTTTTAGCTGAGGGTTCCTTTGTGAGCCTGTGTTTTCTTCCTTTTGTCTCTGTGCATTCAGCAATACACCATATGTCCATTGTGCACAAAGAGGAGTAATCTGGAGTAGCTTTGTACAGGCAGAGGTCTGGATCTTTGAAGGAGGGAGTGCTGGTCATTTTTGGGAGGTGACAGTTTATAATGATGTTTTTGCAAGATGAACAAGAGCCAGTGGGGTTCAGCAGCTACCAGTGCTGGGCTCTGAAGGCTGACTTTGTCCTCCTTTATCACAATCCAGGCATCCCCTCTCCAGACACAATGCAGCTCTTTTCCTTCTGCCAGCACGTTTTCCCTCTGGGACTTGCTGCTACCATGGAAAACAGCATAAAGCAAAGGGGAATCTATTCTTTAATCAGTTGTGAGCAGCAAGTCAATATTACCACTGCCATTTAGGAAATGTGTAGATGGATCCCACAGAAGTGAAGTGGCTTGATTAGGTCAAAAGAGTGAACATCGGAACTGGGGCAACAGCTCAGGAATTTGGGGATGCTGGAACATGAAGTTTTTGTTTAGAACAGCACTGAAATGGCATGACCTGGAAAATGACCCAGTGCTAGAGGCTGTGCATATACAGGTAGCTACCAAAGAAAGGATGGTGGAGGAGACAGTCACAGGCAAGAGAGAGACTGAATTATTGTCTCCAATGAGGAGACACATCTCCAGAGTCAGAATTTCTTGTGCTCTCATACAGGAATCAAATCCAACTTAATTATTGCTCCTAGAGATAGTGGTAAATGTTTCCTCCCAGAACCCTGCAATTTATCCTCAGAGCATCTTTTCTGCAGGACCAAAAAGTTTATCCCCCCCCCCCAAGGTGCTGTTGAAAGATTTTTCAAGGTTTGCTTTAACTTGAATTTTGCTGCTGCTTCAGGTTCTAGGCTGTGTATATATTTTTAGGTTCACAGAATCTGCCTATCCAGATTGAAAGAGAGAGGTCCTTTGAAAAATGCTATGCTTGAAAATCCTGCTCCTTTGAACCAACTGGACTTTCATGGTTTTTCAGATAATGGCCATACTGTTTGTGCACACTTTCTTTCTAGAAAGTAACTGCTTACCTTAACACTAACACTTCTCAAACCTGATTTTTGAGATGCTGGTTAATTAGTGTATAATGCAGTTAGACCTCTTCAGTAATTTAATTTTGTTACTATGGGGTTTTTTACTCGTTAATCCCTACATCTGAAATAATTTTCTACTCACTAAAGAATTAATTAATCTATCATCTTTTCTGATAATTAGAACGATGGCCATTTAATAGGCACAGGTGGGTCAGTTGCAGGGCTAAGTGGGGAGCCTGAGTTTTCATTCCCCCTCTGGTATAGCAGACAACTGACAATGCTCCTGCTCTTAACAGGTTTGGGTATGCAGAGTGGAACAGAGAAGTAACTGGGCTAAAGTAGGCTGGTTTGCTTGTAAAGAATCACTCAAGTATGTGTATTTATTTCACTGCCTGCCTAGCCACAGAAGCCTTGCAGATTGGAGCCTCCTGCCTAACTCTTGCCTTTGCACACATTAGCAAAGCAAACAGAAAATTGTAGAGCAGCCAGTGCATATTTTCCCACTGTAATGCTAATTTGTTGGCTTCTGTTTGGGAAAGAAAATTGTGAGTAATTTGAGGGAGATTTGTTTGTTTGCAAAAACTGATCCAGATTAAAAAGTAACTGGGCCTGGGGAGAATTCTGCCATATTTTGAGACTCAGACTTCAAAGTGTGGACCACTGAATTCTGCAAAACACCTGAGTGGTACCTTAAATCTCAGTGGGTGAATTGCTCTGCCAGTACTGCTGAGACTGTCACATGTTCCTGCATCTGAGCTGGTTGTTTCAAGGAGATGCACAGATCAGTCAAGAGATGTAGGTGTGATCCACTTCCTTTCACATCTCAGTTTCAGCATTGAAGCTGCTGAAGAGTAACATGTAGGTTCCTTTGAGCACTGTTGTCAGTTGGATGCTGAAGCCATGCTCGTTGTTTGGAAATGTTCTTACACTTGCAGTGGGGCAGAGTTGGCAGTGCTGGGATCCCTGGAGCATTCCCTGACTCTGTGTGGCTTCCAAATGTCAGCTCAGCTCAACTGGCTTCGGCCTGGGCTTTGTCCATGCTAGAGATTTGTAGTGGTTACAGTGTGAGGCCTTTGTGAATATTCTTTATCCAAACATGTGAAGAGAATATCAAATCTATCTATTGAGCCATGCTTAAAGTGGATTTGAACACTTCAACAAGTTGTTTGACAAAGAATTCGTTTCCTTTTTTTCCTTTTAAAGGGTTAAAATATTCATGTTGTTTCTTGAAAAAATGCAGTTCTTAATTTTGAATTCAGAATGTCTTTCTATGCAAACATTTCCTTTGGTCCTACAAAAAGTAGGACTCAATCTTAAAAAAATAAACCTGTTTAGCTCCCCAAGGGAGATTGTTTCCTGGCAGATGGAAGGCAGGTCAGTCTGAAATGTTACATTTTGATTCACTGAAGTTTGTTTAACAGATCGTTTCATGTTGACCTCATATCATTAGAACAAACTCCCAGCATACAAAGGGGAGAAACATCCTGGGCTAAACAGCCTAACACAGAGCCTGACCTCTTGTTATTCCTCTTCTAGAAGAGTTAGTAATACCCTGCATTTTCACTGAATTACAACAGGCTCTTTGGATGATTTTAAACATCTTTCCGCATATACAGCCAATATTGGAGGGAATGCAAGTTGTACTCTCTTTGAAAGACCAGTACCAAATTTATGGGGATGTTAAAGCAGCATCTTAGATGCTCCTGTCTGCCCCTACTGTTTAAAAGAGAGCACTGGTGGGGGAAATAATTGTCCTCTGTATCCATCTCATCCTGCCCAGGAAAAGTGGGCTGTGACACTGGCTTGTGTCTCTGGCTGTGCAGGGATACCCTAGCAGAGGAGGAAGAGGGGTCTCCATGTGCTGGTGACACATTAGTGCCCCTTTCAAAAGCAGCAGCTGGCAGCCTTTCTGATTAGTATGTTGCAGATGGCAGCAAGTTGCAGAGGGCCTTTCCCATCCCCTCACTGGAGCACCCTCCAGGCTGTCACCTTGCTCCCTAATTCCCGGGATCCCGTTGCTGCTGGCCGGGTTTCTCGTCGTGGCAGTGGCAGCTGCAGAGCCATGAGCTGCCTCTTGGGCTCATCTGAGCCTGCTCTGCTCCCGGGGAGCCAGGACATTGGCAGGGATGGTGGAAGGCATCATCCAGTCAGGAGTTAATTCTCTGGGAGGCACACAGATTTATGAAATAAAACCTTGTAATGCAGTTTAACGAGATTAGATTTATTCAATAAGTGCAACATGAGGATGTTGGTTCATGTTGGCTGCAGCACCCCCACACTTAATGGGTTCTACAGAGCAGCACAGAGAGGTCTGGTTTTTGCATTGCTGTTACTCTTTTTAGCCCTCTTTCCTACTACCACTGTTATTCCTGACTTTTGCCTGCTTCTGCCCCTGCCTAGAGTGAGCAGAGCAGGGGTGCTCACTGGGAGGATCCCCAGACAGGGCTGATTACAGGCAGACAGGAGCCTGGGCCAGTGTCTTGCTGTTGCTCTGTGTGACAGGCTACTTCTGTGGTTTTAGGTGGGCCATTTGAATTTCTATGCCTCTTTTCCCATGTGTACAGTGAGACTAATAATGCTGCCTTTGTCTGTCCTGTCTATTTAAAATGTAATGAGATGAGATTTTGAAAAATGACAAATGATTTTCGGTGCCTGGTATGAGTGCTTAGCTGAAGGTGTCTTCAGAAGGGGCTGAACTCTCTCCTGCTGGGCACTGTGGCCTGGTGAGGTTTTCAAGCTGTGTCAGCAAAATGAAGAAACTGAACAGTACAGAGACAGCCCAGTGCAGGTTTCTTCTTGAAGCTTTTTCTTCTTAGCTGGACATTTAAATTCAGAAACACCAATGTGTCTTAACAGTCAGGATTTGCTCTCCCAGACATCACACTTGCAGAGAAGAAAAACCTTTGTAAAAACAAGGAAGAAAAAGTAATTTTCTGTTTCTTCCTTTCCAAATTGTGGGCTTTGATGACTTGGTTTGATTTTTGCTTTGAAGGTTCCAGCATGAAATTTGTGTTTAGCTATTTGTCCTTCACATCCTTCTCTCTGCCATCAAACCTAATCCCAGTTCAGCATTTCCCTTGAAATACTGGTCATTAAGAAAACCTTTGTTTGAGACCCTTGGATTGCAAAAGATTCCATCTTCTGGGTATGTTTATAATATTATAAAACAGATTACATGCTGCAATAGTAATATGGAACCTATTGGGAAGCTTTACAAGTTGCCTGGCACGATGGCCCAGCTTAGCCATGATGTTCATTAGTTTTCCAGTCTAGTGATTCTTCTGTGTCATTGTCTCTGTTTGGTATTTTTATTGCAGAATAAAGCATGACAGTCTATTTACCTTTGTCAGTGGACTCAAGGTACTTGCCCTTTCTCTCTCCTTGGGTTCATCAAGTAAGTCAGTGTGTGTGTAAACATGATTAAGGGTGTATTCAGAGCTGTTTCTCAATGTCTACCTGTGCAGACTGGTGCAGTGTGTCTAAAACTGGCTCTGAAGCCATCACCAAACAGCCTATGAGGTGAAGCTGCTTAGTGCAGGTGAAAAGTGAGGTGCTTTTGTGCTGTGAGCTGGCAGAGCTTTCATGAACAGAACCATCAGCATCAGTAACATCTTCTGAACTCATCTGGGCATTTTCATCCAGCGTCCCTTCTTTACCTGGACCCTGGATGTGCCCTCCCTCTCTTTTAACCTGTGTAGCTTAGATCTCTGCAGTGACAGTCTTGAGACTCTGGTAAGGGAAAGATTTTTGTGCTTGTGGGACATCCGTGTGCACGTATGAGTAATGGATATTCCAAGCACATATCTGATCCAAGTGGTGATTACATTGCTGCTTTTGAGTGCAGAAAACTCTTTTCCATGCCCAAGGAAGTATTTTCTGAGCCCATCATCCTGTGAGTGCAAGTCAGCGGATGATGTCCCAGTCTATTCTGTAGAGTTAAGTATTTCCAATAAATAGGGAGGAAGTTCCACTTAGTGTGAAGGGCTAGAGAGATTGCCTTGGAATAGCAAGGACCAGAGAGAGCAATTGATGAAATGGAAGGTGAAGGTGGATACATCTTGGATACAGTTGCAGCATGTTAAGCCATGGAGAATTTGTTATCCTGAGTCTGGGATACTTCTCATGTCAACTTTACTGTTGACTTTTATTTTTAGTGCTACTGTGTCCTGTCTTGTTTCATTTAAGGCAGCGTGTAACACTCAAAGAGTAAGACGCAAAGAGCAGCAACACTCCAAGTCAAATGAGTAGATCATTCATAGCACATGATCTGCTTTATGACCCTACTATTATTGTTGTCATCATTATTTATTAACATAGTGCTCAGAAGGTGTGGGAAGCCATGTGGATCACAGCTCTGGCATGCTTGCATCTCTTTCTGAGGAGATAGGGAGCAGTCAAGGGAGCCCAGTGACAGGACAGAAACAGTAATATTCACCCAATCTTCTCATTTGCTTTTTGACTAGAGCACCCTGATGTGGAAATTCTCTATATTATGACATGCTGCAGTAGTAAAGATTGCCATTGTCCATATTGGGTCCTTTTGGGAACATGCTGGCAAAATTTTAAATGATTTCCAGTGCACAAATCAATAGCTATTTCCTGTTGAGTCCCAGTTCCATACAGATTTTAATGCTTGTAAGCCAGTAGCTGTCATGTTCTTGGAGAGGTGTTCAGAGGAAATGTTAATATTTAATGATGCCTTCTTCTGGTTAGGAGGCTGAGTTCTCCTAATGGCACTGTTTGGAAGAAGTGTGCCTCCATCCTCAGCTCCAATCAATCCACACAACCTATTGCTGGGGCTTCAAAATGTCACAGGACATTTACAGACCTCAGTGAAATCACCAGTTTTGCTGGATCTTTTGTCTTAAATACTGACAAATTCAGAGAGGTACCTGTTGCTTCTACCCATGATTATAATCCCAGAAATAGCTGAAGAGTGTCTGATTTCAGAGCTTTCACGACTTTCATATGCATTTATCTCATAAAGGTTGCATTAGTAAGGAGAGATTTTTGAAGTCAGGGATGCTGGTCACTTCCTCTGGAAGTCAATGGGAGTCGTGTGCCTAATTTGCATTTGTGCCTTTCTAATTGACTAAATATTTGTACTATTGGTGGTGGGTAATGTGGCACAATACGGCTTTCAAACCATCTGTTTTCATGGACTTAAACCCACTGGCAACAAACTTTGATTGGCAGAAATTCACCAGGGCTGGTTTACATTAGTTGAGGTTGCTGAGGACAAAACCATAAAGGAGAAGAGAGACATAGGATAAGCAGAAATAAAAAGGACCACAGAGATAAATGAGCTTTGTTTCAGCATTTGAATGGACTTTACTCATTTATCAAAAGACTTTCCTCTGGTCTTTAATGTTTCTGAAATAATGTGTCTCGTCTTTGAGTGCTCAACGCCAAGAAAAGCTGTCAGCCACTCCAGCAATTATCACATCCCAAAGGGAGGCTGGTTAATGATTTCTCTGTAGACAACTTGGTCTTTCAGTTTTTGTGCTGTGCAGGAACAATTCCAACCCGATGAAGCATTTTAAAATTTGCTTTGATTTTTAATAGTCAAGGAATATTCTGGAAATAGAGTTACTCACTGCCACCTCTTGATACTGAGCCTGCACCTTAGAAAATGAGAATTACAGGGTCAGATCCTGGGATCAGCAATAGGTAAGGCCACAAGCAGAGAGGGAAAAGATGGCTTTCCCAGCTTGTGGTCAGGCAGGGGAATTCTCCAGCTATAGCAGTGGCACATGCAACAAGTTGATATTTTTAAGGGCTGCATAATTTTGTAAGCAATGATGGTTGCAGAGGTCAGCACAGACTGTCCCAAATCCTTCCTCTGAGCATCCTTGAATTTTGGTTGTGGATTTATATTCTGGCTTTGTTCAGCTTCTCTTTGAAACAGGAATGGTTGTTGGATCTCTGCTTTTAGCCCCAGGATGCTCCCAGGCATCCTGAAGATTTTTCTCTCCATTCAGGAGAACCAAATGGCTAACTTCACCAAGGAGTCTCCCTCCTGTCAGTGGAGACTCTTGAAAACACAGTATCAACTTGATTTACTTCTGAGGACAAAATTATATTCTTCAGTTGTCACCAGTGAGACTTAATTGAAGGATTGTCATTGACTTAAAACTGTTGTTTCACTTGAATTTTCTCCTATTGGGAATGTCAGTGATGCTTCAGCTGGCTCAAGCCCATGTTTTGGCACACACACCTATTTAATTTGTCTGGATAGCAGCAGCTTTCTCTAGTAGGGTTTTGACCTTTGCTCCTTAGAACTGTTGTTCAGTTGTTGGAGGCATTGAGCAGGGCACCTCTGCAGCCAGGTAAGTGTCCCCTGAGCACAGTGCCTCAGCTGTTATGTTTGTGATTATCTGCCAGATAACAGGATGAATAATCTGGTTGCCATGAAAACCCCAGCCCTGGCTAGATCTTAGGGGCCCTCTCCTGCAGGAGTCCAGGCTAGAGTTCTGTAACCTGTGCCTTCAGATGGCACCGTGGCTCATACCAGCCTGTTTCTGTGCCTGTTTTCACTAGGAAATGCAGGTTTTGTGAAGTTCTGCTTTTTCAAATATCCAAATTTCAGTGGGATTCTGCCTTGCATGATAAATCTTGGACCCACTGGAAGTATTAATAATTGATTATTTGCAAGAGGAAGAGCTGCAAATTTGGAAGTAGTTGCTGTCATTTATTTTAATAATGGCAATTTAATGGCAGAATATACCTCTGTAATTTCTGGTTGGGTTCTTACTCATTAAATAATGAAGAAAATTCTGGATTTGCAGCATTTGTCTCACCTTGGGATGGTAGGTGAATACAGGGACAGGGAGCATATATTGCATTGCTTATTATTCCAGTGGAGTTTGATCATTCAGCTGTACCCTGTGCACGTCAGTAACTATGGCAATGAAAGGTAATAAAGCCTCATTTGTCATTTTATGCAGGAGAAGTAAGTTGGCACCTCTTGGCCAGACAGAACAGGAGATCAGAAATCACTAGAGCCATTGATGCAACACAGGTTAGTGTGGAATTCTCTGCTCCTGAGTTTTTCTAGGCAAGCCACAGGTGCCAGAGCACTGTAGCATAGAGGGAGTATTAGTCTGGAAGTAAAGAGACCTGATTTTCCACTTGTTTGATGAGGAGCCTGCCTACTTCATTTCTTTGCTCACATTTTCCCTTCTATATCAATGTAAAATTGAGTGGCAAAAGGATGCTTGTGAAATCCTCATGCTCCTCATGTGGTCCTTTTTCTTGTCTTTGCCAGGGCAAATCCCCAGGCAGGGATTGTCTTTTGTCATGTGGTGCTGCAATGCTTCAGGTAGGGAGTGCTTATGTCCCTTAGGACTTTTGTGCACTATATAAAGGAATCTTAAATTAAGCCAGTTCTGCTATTGCTTTTCTCTGCAGCTTCAGGCAGGCTGTGCAAGCTTTCTTTTCATCCCTTTCCTCATTTGGAATGGAGGTCTTACTGCTGGGAGTCACTCATCCAGAATTGTCCAGAGTGTTACGATGTTAGGGAAGCCCAGTGTTGTGACTCCACTCAGTTTCCTTCTTTTGTTCCTTTTATCATGTAGTGTGTGGATAGTATTAACTGATAAAATGAGCTTATGTTTTTGTATTGCTAAAGAGTTCATCTGCAAAAAAGTGTTCAAGTTAGTTATTCTAGTCTGCATCCCTTTATCACTGTGACTTTGCAAGAACCAATTAATACTCATTACAGGATCAAAATATGGAATGTGCTGCATGGAGAGTGAAGGCTGCCAGGGTAAGTCCAACTGGCTTGATTTGTTCTCAGGGTGTCTTTGTGTCACTTCAGTGTCTCTCCACCTCTGTTTTCAACAGGGCTAAGTATGAGCTGTTATCTTAAGAATTTTTCTTATTGATGCTGGGCTTAGGAAATTCAGATGAGGGTCAGCATAATTTTCAAAGTAATTTGTGTGTTTCTCTGTGACAGTAGATATACCCTGTGGGATTATTAAACACATGGATTATCAGATCCCAGGGATTTTTCAGCAAAACATGGTTATTTCCCTGCTCAGAGCATGGGCATATACACTTGCTGGTTTATTATATTACCACACAGGAGCTGTGCCATGCTAACTAGCTGTAAACAAACCCAGACTGAAATACAAGTTGCATCAGCCTATAATTGTTTTATGATAACAAAGTTGGTAAGGAATCATGTATCTGGCTGGGGATTTGGGGATCTTAAACAAGCCCTGAGGTGTGTCACATGTTACAGGTGCTCAACAGGACTCATGTAGGCAATAATTTTCTGTGGCTGGTCCCAAAGTGTGATTCTGGGGTTCTGAGTTCCCAGTGCACTGGCTGGTTGAGCTTTACTCATGGTAGCACTCTTGATGTAGGAAAATGAACACCTCCGGAATAAAGCTGTGGAGTCATGTAGGTGTATCAAAATGTTTCAGTTTAAGTATAACAAATAATGAGTAGAATTTGCTATAACTGGGCTTTTCTCAAGATCTGATACCTGAGTTTCACAGGTGGGAATAAAAACTTTTGAAATTACCTCTGTTTTTTTCAGTGTCCGTGAAAGGACTATAAAGACATAGACTACTACCTGTGAAATACCAAACAAGGAGAACATTGTCAAAGGAGGATGCCTTTTAGTAGCTCAGAAGTTATTTTGCAGTACCTGAATTTCCTCATGGGTGATGGAAATCATCTTTGGTTTAATGTGTGAGGCAAGTCAGGCTCCGCAGACCGGCCTGTGGTAAGGTGTCTTTGTCAGAATCCCAGGAGCTGGAAATACAAATGCAGAATGACTGAAGACACTGCTGAGTGTGTCCTCAAGTGACTATGGCAAGGGGAAGTACTTGGAGATGGCTGTTCAATATGTGATTGTTGTCCATGGTTTGAGGGTTTATTGGAAAAGAGAGTCAGATCTGTATGGTCAGAAACCTCAGCTTTTATGAGTGACCTTTGTGAGGTCTGAAACCCTTGGAAGTTGCAATGTTGTCTGCAGGATTTCATTCTTGTCTCTGCACAGCCTCTAGGCTGGCTTCCTGGCAGATCACTCCCCATCCCTCCACAGAGGCCGGTGTCCGTGCCCATCTGAGCATCTTCCAAGGATGTGCCAAGTGATGAATGAGCTTTATTTGAGGCTGTCCCTCTGAGCCACTGGGCACAGTTCAGCAAACTGCAGAACGTGTCAACACGATCGCTTCAAGGCTTTCAGCTGCAGCCTCTGTCAGCACTCTGCAGCTTCTGTGCACTGCCTGATCAGCAATGCTCTGGTCATTAATATTTATAAACCTTAAATAATACAGGACTTCAGTGTACCTGAGAGACCATATGTTGGCCTCCAATCCCCCACAAAGCACCTGAGATCAGTGTGGCTACAACCCTGGCTAATCCACGGTGATGATCCCAGAAGGGGAAGGAGGTGGAGCTTTTCCCATGGAAAGCCTCTGTCTTTGGATGTCTCCCTCCTTCATTAGTTACCAGAGCACATCATCCTCATCCTTCAGGGCCAAGCTGCAGGCTTATTTCTTGCCTTTCAGTCTGGGGTCTTTCATCACTGTGCTGTGTGTTTATTACAGGGCTTAATTTGGTTGTCACCTTGGTTTTGAGTATTTTTTCCACCTTTTAGTAAAAATGCATTGATCTGGGTGTGGTTTGCAAGGCAAGAGGGTGCAGAGAGGTTTTTTATTATTTATTGATTTTAGCGTTTTTTCTTAATCTTATGAAAGTGTTGGGTGACCATTTGGACCCAGATGCCTCTAAATTAACATTTAATGTATGCATGTACAAAGATGCATATGGATGAATAATGCATAGTAATAAACAGCTTGGTGATCGGGTTTGGTTCAGAGGGATGTTGCATATGGATTAGCCTTAAGGATCCAGATCAGGATGTTAACGTATGTCAGGTGGAGACAGTGGAGCTCAACCTATTGTGTGCTGCAGAGCTCACCTTGGTGATGAAAATGTCTCTTCTCTCACGTACACAGCCTCAGCCAGACTTTGCTGAAACAAGCCCCTTGGAAATGACTGAGGCAACCCCCCCTCCGCCTCTCCGGAGCCGTTTGTTTAGGTACAAACCCGGGTGAATTAGTTAAAACAGGATCCCCGACACATGCAGCTGTACCAACCACGAGGAGTTGGAGGATGTGTTAGAGCCCAGCAGCTCCAGCAAGGGGCTGGGCTGGGCTGCGAGTGCCTGGACGTGGCTCTGAGACCCCCGGGGTGGCTCTGAGAACCCCCCGGGTCCGGCTCTCGAAGCCGCGCGGCGGGTGGTGCTGAAGGGACAGCGCCGGGCCCGGCCCGGGGGGCTCCCCCGGCCCCGCTGCCCCCCGGCCCCGCTGCCCCCCGGCCCCTCGCTTTCTGGCTCTCTGCCGCCCTGGCTCTGTCTCCCATGGCAGGGACGCTGTCAGCATGGGCAAGAACGGGGAGGCAAGGGGCTGCTACTCTGTCTCCTCCTCTAGAAACCTGCGTTCAGCCCGAGCCGCCTTTGGCTGCCTCCCCGAGCCCCCGCAGGGAGGGACTGGGGGCTTCTGGCGTTGCAGAGCCCTAATTGACTAGTAAGCTCACTAATTTCAGCTCCTGAAGGTAGGTCCTGGTTAACGGCTCATTTTCTTCTCTCCCTCGGTTCTCACACCCCTCTCCCATCTGTCCCTCCTTCTCGTTCCCTCTCCAGTGTCATCAATCAGCCCTTCTCCCCCTGAAGAGGGTCTGGCCGAGTCGCGGCACCAGCGCTGCCCCAGAGCCCAGGAAGATGAGTCAGCAGCGTTCTGCCTCCCACTAACCCCACCGCGATCTCCTCTGCTCCCCGCCCTCCGGCTCCGCTGCTTGGAGAAAAGTGAGGAACAATAGGATTCCCGGAGCACTCCCCGACTCCACCATTGCGGGGCTAGGGGAGGAAGGGGAGAGGGTGGTGGGAGGAAGGAAGGAAGAAATCCTTTCTCCCCTGCCTTGGGAACACGCCTCCAAAGCAGCCGGAGGTGAGGGGTTGCTCTGTCCCCATCAGCTTCTCCAAGTTGTAGCAGCAGCATCACGCCGGGGAAGGGGAGGGGGAAAGGGTGTGTGTGATGGGGGCTGTTGCTCCAACCTGATCGAGTCCATTTGCCAATTCACCAGTCGCATCACTTCCGGATCAGTCCTCAGTTTCTGCTGCAGAGTGAGGATTTTTTTTTTTTAATTTTTTTTTTTTTTTCCTTTTCTCTCCTTTTCCCTCCCTCCCCATCTGGATGCTGGGAACTTGAAACCTCCTCCCTTGATTGCAGCAGGATCTGCCCCAACCTTCCCCTCAACTTTGCACTGCATCAAAGAAAACAGAGCGAGCCACAGGCTGTATTGTACCGATGGGGGCAGGGGATCTGCCAGGCACAGCCCTTTGCAGCTGATGGTGCCGTAGCTCTAGGACCCACAGCAATCTTTTTTCTTTTTTTTCTTTTTTCTCTCTCTCCTCTTTTTGTGTGTGTTTGTGTGTGAAGGATCCTCCTGGTTATTGCTCTTCTTATTTTCCCTTAGCAGGGAGCCCAGACAAGCCATGGCTGAGAGGAAGCAGTCTGGTCGGCAAGGTGAGGAGGAAGAAGTGCCAGCCTTCTTCAAAAACCTGGGCTCGGGCAGCCCCAAGCCCCGGCAGAAATTCTGTGGCATGTTCTGCCCTGTGGAAGGCTCCCTGGAGAACAAAACCATCGACTTCGACTCCCTCTCGGTGGGCCGAGGATCTAACAAAGTGGTGGCAAAGCAGAAGGATGTTGCCCACCTGGGTCCGGATGCTCAGTCCGTCTATTCCAGGCAGAGCGGGAAGGGAGGGGAACCATCTGTTGATTTCGGGAGAAAGGTGGAGATCAGGAGTGCCACGGGGAAGGAGGCGCTGCAGAACCTGAATGACAAGGTGGGTGCATGCTTATCTGTGTGTGTGAGGGAGATGCAGCTGGACCACACGATGGCTGCAGCAGGGATGTGTCCTTCCCACCCTGCAGTTTCCTGCTTTTATTTCACTTGCATGTATGTGACAGTCAGTGTTCTCTAAGAAGCAGCGTCTCTGCTAGAGCCTTCTTGCCAGACCTCTAATGTTATCCCTGTGCTCTCTGCAGGTGTGTGTGTATGTGCACAGGGAGGAGGGCAGAAGAAGAAAGGAGCCCCCTGCACCCACAAACACCCTCCCTTTCCCCCCCTGCCTTCCTGTTTGGTGATAGAGACCAACGATTTTGGTTTTTAGGCGATTCTCCCCAGCACAACGGTTGTAAAATGCCCCACCCAGCTCGTGAATGCAGCTCACGGGAACAGAAATGCAATTGTTAGCAAAAGAGCATCAATGAGCCTCCACCTACAGGGATGAAATCTCTGCAGGCTGCTTCCTGGGGAAACTCCTACCCGCTCCTCCCAGGAGAGGACAGCCCAGAGTGACCCCTGGGAGCTATATTTCAATACCAATTTTGATCAAGGCCTTTGGCTACAGTGGGAATTTTTGCCTCAGGAGGACCTGGGACTTTCACAGGAATGTCTCATTCTCTTACAAACCCCCTGAACTCCTCCCAGTCTTTTAAGACTCCTGAAGCTATTTTCTCACTCTCTGTATGTGTCATGGTGTAATAAAGCCTGTCCTCTTCCTGAGGCAAAACCCATTCAACCCACAGGTCTAGCTGACCATGCACCTTTGTTTTCCTCCATAAATAGATTTAAGCAAGGTTCATGCAGACCAGAGCCATGAAATACTCTTGTGGTTCCCTCTGGTAATGCTGGCTGGAAGAGTGGAAATGAATGAAGCACCAACTAGCAAACTGATAAACTTCTAGGATACTGGGAAAGAGTTTCTGTGAGTAGTCCCCCAGTGGGTTTATGGAGCAGTCCCTCCTTCTGGAAGCTGTTTCTAGGGTGTGCCTCTTGATTTTTATTAGTACTAAGAATTGCATATACAGGACTGAAATCTGCCTGGAATTTATAATATGGGCTTGTTTGCCACTTTTTCCAGCTTTCAGAAATGTGAAGTGTTACTAGGAGCCTTACTGGGATTCATCCTTCCCAAATTAAAAAAAAATAATTATGGGGTTTTGTTCTGTTTTTAAAGATTGTCACATAAATGTTAACTGAGAGTATGAAATAATGGGACAGTGCAAAACATTTGTTTGTCATTAGCTTTCCATAGCACTGGTGCCAGTGGATTGTGTTGTGAGGGGTTGTGAGCATTGGAATAAGTGGAGTCTTTTATTATAAATGTCTTGCTATGGATTGCAGGATTTATTGCAGGAGTGTTTTAGCTTTGATTTTCCAGCTGACTGCATCTCTAGCTTGAGTCAGTGGTTAGATGCTCAGTGGGTACAACTGGCTTCACTTCAGTCTAGTTAGTGGAAATGTGGTTGTGATGATAACCAAAGCTCAGTGTATTAAAAAAGGTAAAGAAAAAATTGTTACAGGGTGTGCCAATAAAGGAAACAGTGTATGAAAAGAATGCCTGAGAGGAGTAGAAAGGCTTCTGAAATTTTGCAACTGAATTTGGCCCACTATTTACACACCTCTGTCTGAAGCATTTACTAACACATCTGAAATAGGTTCTCCCTGGGTAGACTGTTCCATGTGATAGGAATCTAAATTATAGTGGAAAGGAACAACAGCAGGCTAATTTATAGGATCTTGAACTTATAACCTGCATAAAATATTTCACAATAGGCTAGGAATATTACTGTTTCATTTTCTTTAGCTTGAGCTGACAACAGTTGCAATTTTTGTCAATACATGTAACAATCAACACACAGGATGGTCCATGCTCTGTTTTGGCAGCCACCTCATGAGCTGATGGGAATGGGTGTTGTTCAACTGGAGGCAGTGGAGACTGGATGGAAGGATTTTAGCCAATGGCTGTATCCAAAGTGGATTTAACACACATTTCTGTCACTGTACAGAAAGATCTTGTATTAATCTCCACTGAAGTATTTAGCAAAGGAAGATAGACAAGCTATTTTTTTTTCCTGAGGTCTTATGTGTCCAGAGGATAAAAAAAGGAATGTAATTATTCCACATTTAATTGCAATATATTGTTCTGCAGGCAAAGATAAGGGTAATCAAATCTTTGTGTCTGTCCTGTCTAGGGTATTCTATAGGCATTTATCATGGCCTTGCTTTATTGCCTCTGGGCCATGCTGCCTCATAACTCAGGGTTAATATACTCTCCAGAGGCTCCAGGAAGACTCTCTGTCTTAGTTGAAGCAGCTCTTTACAGTTGGGCCTCTGGAGGCAGCATGACCTATTCAACAGGTCTGCAACTCAGCAGATCCCAGGCAAGCCCTGCTACTTCCCAGCTGTCACGCCTTGGAGAATTAATTCTGCTATTTCCTGTCTTAAACTTAGTCATCTTCCCTGTTTAGGCTGTTAATGCCTGGTCCTTGCCCAGCTCAGCTGGGCCAGCACTGCATTCTTTCAAACCTGGACTCTCCTGAATGAGACAATAAACACTTGGTGTGGCTTTCCTGGCTTGCTGTGCACTGCAAGCCTGTTTCCTGCAGTGGGGTTGGGTGCTCAGATGGCATCAGAGACCTGTGGAACCCCTCCTAGCACTGCACTGTAGTAGTCAGTGCAGACGCTGTGCAAGCTGCCTGGTCTCAGAGCAGGGGCACTGATAAAATGGCTTCCCAGGGCTTTACCTCTCTATTCTTAGATGAACAGTCTTGAGACACATGCATTTATATCTGGGTTTAAAAAAAAAAAAGAATTCCATTGCTTACCTGAAGTGGGTCATTCCTCGGTGTGTATTTCCCAGATCACCCGTGTTTATAACTGGTATTGCTCCTGTCTTGCTCGTCTGTTGAGATTCTTCAGGACAGAGACAGCCTTTTAGGGAACACCTATAGGGAAAAGCAAGATTTGATTGCAAGTGGGATCAGCAAGCTGGGCTTGCTTTAATCTGGTTTGCACAGAGAGCCTGAGGAGGTGCTGAGACACTTCAACACAACTCTTAACTTGCTAGCTAAAGTTCCCATTGCCATCTTGTAGTTACCCTACTTAGAAAGGCTGGACCAGATGATCCTTGAAGTCCCTTCCAGCCTGGCATTTTATGATTCTTTGATTCAGGTGGTTGCCTAATACAATAAACCTTTATATATGTGGTTTTTGGTTTTGTTTTGTTTTTTTTTCTTTGCAACCCTTAGAAACAGTTCAGGGACCTTTGGGAAGTGCAGAGCACTGGTTGCAAACTGCTGGTCTAGAAGAACAACAAAGCTATGTCCTATTGTAATAAGATGAGTAACAATACTGATTAAACAGAGACTAGGAACATATTTTTATTTTTAAATTGGCAGGAGAGGAATCACTTGAAAAATACAGTTTCATGATGCTTTTGACATAAGTGGACTTTTTGGTAAAACCTCAGAGCTCCCAGGATCATGGTTGTTCATTCCTCGAGAGAGATAATGAATAACAGGACGTTTTTGAGGGCTCAAATAATCACACAGTCTGGAACATTAATGGAATTGTTGTGTAAAACAAAGAAGTTGTTCCAGACAGCTGGAAATGTGGTTCTGAGTTTAATTTGTTAATAATGCCTGTAATTTTTCTAGCCTTGTTTTGACAATAATTGCTTGCAAAATAATCATACAGGAGGATGACTTGCATGTTCTTTGTGGATCACAATAGTTTGTCTGACTACTGAAAAAAAAGCAAAAGCCATAGAGAAACTAGCAATGATAAGCACAGATGCCAAAGGCCTCTGAATTTCTTAGATCTCTCTCAAAGCCACCAATCTGCACAGCTGGAATGTGATGTACATCCAAAGGGGCTCCTGGAGTGGTCTGGCAGTGTTATGTCAGCAATGCACCAACAGCACCCTGCAGAAGTGAGCAAGGGGCTTTGATACAGGCCCCCTTTATTATTTGGCCTAAAGGTTGGAGGGAAAGCTTAAACCCTCAGGGCCAGATCTCCCCCCTCAGTTTGGAGCTGAGCCAATTCAGAGGCCTGGTCTTTCAGCAGCACCTTGCAGTGCAGGTTTTATTTTGGGGCACAATGAGACTGGCAGCTCTGCGTGCCACCCTTGTGCTGTGGCCATCATTCCACATGACCCATCTGGCTTTAGTAGGTGCTGAGCAGTTGTTTAGGTCTGTGTGCAATTTTTTTACCTGCAGGACCATGTCTTAACTCCCCAGTTAAGTCTGTCCTGTGGTACATGAAATCCAAGTCTGTCTTGTGTTACAAAGTTGGGAAATGCAGCAAAGTTTGTGTGAAGTCCATGTGTGTGTTCTGCATGAAGTCTCTTATCCTGAAAAGGGACATCTGGGAGCAGGGCTGTAGGAAATCTACCCCAAATCAAACCTCTTTGCACTTCTGTGGGGATCTTACAGTGATTTCCTGTTCTTTGGTCACCTCCCAGAGATCTGGAACGGATCTCAGAGTGGGAGAACAGAGGTCTGAATTTGATTTGCTCGTTGTCTGGAGTAATGGTTGTCCCGTATGTCAGAGGTGGGCAGAGCTGGCTGACACAAACCATGGCAGCAGTTGCTGAGAGCCTGAAACCCTGTAGGCTTTTAGGGAAGGAGAAGGGATTATAATGTTAAGGAACAGTCCAAATCACTGTGAAAATGGCCATTTCTTAGGCCCTACCCATAGTTCCCATAGACCTGGAGATGCTAAACTCTTTCTATTGGATGAAAGGAAAGAGCAATGACAAGGATGCCCAAACGTCCCTTGCCCATTGTTCTAGAAATGCTGTAGTGAAGGTCACAGCCTGAGTGTAGGCTGTAAGAAGCTGTTTAGAGAGGAGACCACATTTTTAAGACCTGTCTCTTTTTTGATAATTAACTGTGGAGCAGCAGGCCGGGCTTATTTAAGGATGATCAGTATCATAGAACGCCTGAAATGCTCAGAACATTTCCTCTAAGAAACACCCTATAACAGTAACACTTGTCTTAGGTTATTTCTGAACCTTCTCAAGGTTTCCTGATATTTAAAAGAAAAAATAAATTGGAAGGTTAATTTTAATTTGCAGATCAAATGTACATTTTTATCGACCTGTTTGTGTGGCTAGAAAGTCAATCTCCCCCCTCACAATCTCAGTCTGTAGTCAAAAAAAACTAGATTGTTTCTCTGAGTTCTGTGATTTTACTTCCTCATAGTAGCACATTTGACCTCTATGGTTATTTCCATATCATGACACTTAATTTTCATTTTCTTCTGTAAGAAAATAAACCAAAGATGCCCACTGGCAAGTATAATTCCCCTCTGTAATTTAATTTATAGTGATTAATAACAGGCACTTCTTTCATCACCTTTTGGGAAGGACAGATGTACTCCTGCCTTGTATCAGCCTGTATTTAATCCTCCCAACACTTCCTAAGATGCAGGGGGTTGCTGCATCCATGGGAAACTCCTTTCAGGTCATTAAGACTCGGAGCTGATGCAGCAGATTCGCATGGGCAGAATAAGGACAGAAAATGAGGGCCTGATCAGTGAACTCAGGAAGGCTCTTTGAGCCCAGTCCTGTTGCCTCTGATGGCAAGAACAGAGCTGAGCTGACTTTGGCAGGGTATGATTCCCCAGGAATGGGGGTTATTAGCATCTAACAAGCCTACAGGGAAATCTAGAGCTTGTTGATGCTGTAATGCTGGGATTTCAGACACTTCCAGGAATGCTCCAAATTCATCTCTCCTTCCTCTTTTCATTCATTTTAAAAAGTGTATTTCCATTTGCAGGTTTTATAATTTCATAGCAAAATGTCCTTTAAGAGTTCAGTAGGAGTAGAAGCAATTGGGTGTTGCAGAAATTCTGTGGGGTTTGTTGCAATTACACTGACTTCCACAGAGAAAGTGATTCTTTTAATAGCTTTTCTCAACCATCCAGTAACTTCACAGTGGGAATAAAATCTCTTGCTAAGTGCATTGTGGTAGTCCACAGAATCTGTAAAGTTAAGATTCAGAGCTGATGTAAATTAATCTCCATTGATGCCTGTGATGATTTATTTTAGCACAGATTATCTCTGTATAGAGTTTCTCAGATTCTTGTGCTGTTTTCCCTTCAGACCTTTCCAGAAGACAAATTCAGACTTTCCTTTAACATGAAACATGTTTCTGCTGCAAGAAGCCTGCACAAGGTGTCCTGCAGCAGCTGGTATCTGTGCAGCAATGGCTGAGGGCAACCCTGTGTGGCTACTGGCCAATATAACCTCAGCTACCTGGGTGGGGGAATTTATACATGAATTATAGCTTTATCCAGGGAATGAACCAGCTTTTGTAAAAAAACAACAAAAAAAAATTAGATGCAGAAAACTAATTTCTTTCTGACTGTTCCCCACTTGTTCTCATCCCAATTTTGTCCTTTAGCTTCAATAGCTCTTCTCCTTCCCTCTTGATCACCTCCCCTCATTTTATACATATTTATATAACAGATAATGCCCATTCCTTGCCCTTTTTTAGTAAGGATAAATAAGCCAGTTGGCAACTACACTGGTAATTTTAAAATAATTTCTTTTGGCAACCTTGAAGTTCATTGTTAAAAGGAAGGAAAAATGGGCCATATTGATATCATGGAGCAGCTAGAAGATACACTTGGGAGCTTAGTTCTGGTCCTTTGGGTACCCACTGAATCAATGGAAATTTTTAAAACTTGGTGCTGTGTAGATGTTGACTATTGACCAGCCATGTTTTACAGTCCTTTAATCTCTTCATTTATTTTATTCTGTACTACTTAGGTTCTTGCAACATGGTGATGGGAAGGAAAAGCTAAGTGTCACCTGAAGATTCATTGTTACTTTCTGAACCTAGTCACTATTGGATTCAAGTTGTGGAATGTATTCAAAGTTCAAGAACTGCTGTTCTGACTTAGGCCCATGTGCAGTAAGGATTATCTTTTTAAAAAGTATTTTAAATATCTATCTTTGAGTAGATAAGAATAGTTTTAGAAATACTAGTGTGCTGATGGCATAATTCTCCTGAAGTGCTTCTAGTTCCTCTGCCAATACTGCTGTTGTACAACTTCTACTATAATGTGGAGAACTGACCTGCCCAAGGTCAGGGAGACCAGTCAGTGCTGGAGGTGAACAGTTTCCTGTGCCCATTTTTTGTGGTTATTCCTCTGGAATGATGTTGCTGCTGCCAGGGCAGGATCTTGAAATGGCAGCTGGGCTTTGCATACCTCACATCAGCTGCCCAAGGGCCCTGGTGCTATCTCCAAAAGCCCTGGGCACTGTTTCCTTCCTCTTTGATAGCTGAAGACCCTCTTACCTGGCAAGCAAAGGCCAGACTCCGTTCAGATAGAAAATTGAGGAGGAAAACTAGCATTAAAGAGAAAACAGGAACAGTTGCACTGTCTAAATTTAGCAATGTGGTGTAGATGCTTTCTGCCATGTTCAGAGCAAAAATATGCTGAGGTTTCAAAACGTCTTCCAGCACAGATCAGGGAGGGGCAGGAGAACTCATATAGTATTGTCTATTCTAATCATTCAATCAAAATAAAACCCTGCAGGCTAACAAATTAATCATATTGCTACTGTCATGAACCACTTTTTCATTTGCTACTAATTGGATATCAGCTGATTTGCATATTAGCTGCTTAAATGTTGCCTGATGCCCTACCTGCACCCAGGAAAAGCTCTCTTACACTTTTCCTTATAGCCTCCTGTGAACTAATGTACATAAAAGGTCCTGCTAGTCATCTGTTTTAGCAGATGTTGCCTTTATAATGATTTCCTGGAGTAACAGACCGAAGGTTATAATTTCTTATGGGCTGTGCATGGTGTGTTCCACAGAACTAGCTGGGTACATAAAGATCCCTACAGTTTGTGGCAGGAGAAGCTTGCTGTGTGTGACGTGGAGTTCACCATGATTGAAGGAAGCAGGTAAGTCTTTGTCAGTCAATTGCCTGTTCAAACCTTCAGGCAAAAGTAGGTTTGTACTGGTTTTGAGTTTTCCAAAAGATGTGTGGTACCTTCCCCCTGAGCAATTGGTGTCAACAGATGTGTTTGGAATGGTTATCCCACACTCTGCCTGTGACTCCCATCTTTTCATTGCCCCACTGGGGCAAGAGCACTGTAAAGAATGAGGAGATATTTATGCCATTTAATGCATTTCTTTCCTTGAAGTACCAGCTTATGGGGTTCAGGGACAGAGAAGTGTAAGGTTCCAAGTGTGACTGAAACAATGAAGATGGAGTTTGCAACACTGGAATAGTAAAAAATGGCCAGAGTGACTGGATTGGACCTGTGTGCATAGCTCTGATCACCTATTTCCCTGGCTCTAAAGCATCAGGTTAGTGACTACAGGAGCGGGGGAAACTTCAACCCGGGCTGTATTTTTTGGACGAGGAGGTGTGGGAGGTGGCATTTAAAAGCACTGCAGACACGCTGAGAAATCAAAGGGCGGGGAGTGGCTTCAAACCTTATGTTTTTTCCCCGCAATTTGCTAATGCTTCCGAACAGCTTTCCGCTCCGGTAGCGCCAAGAAGGGCGGGGTGGGACAAAGAAGATGGAGGGCTGCGCCTTTTCCAGCAAACCGACTCCCCAGGCAGCTCCTCTCCTCCCGAGGGCCTCGCCAGCCCCGCCGGGGGTAGCAGGAACGGCTCCGGAGCGCAGGGTGGGGGGCGTTTCGCAGGGCCCCCCTCCCACCCTTGACCGGTGCGGCAGCTTCTCTGAAACCTGCGCTTTGCAGCGGCTTGAGGGGAGGGAACGGGGGGCGCTGGGGACCCGGGAGGGGGACCCGGGAGGAGCGGGCCGGGGGCGGCGGCCGCTCTCTCCTGTCCGCACCCCCCCCGCCCCTTTCTCCCGCCAGGAGCGCGCGGCCCCGCGCCAAAATGACGTCCCCATTGCGCCACTTTGCATATCAGCGCCATTCCCTCTCTCCCCATTGGACGGCGGCCGCTTCTGATTTGCATCCCTTCCAGCCGCTCAGCCAATGGCGCCCCGAGCTGTGCTGCCCCCCCCGCCGGGGAGGGGCTCGTTACGCATGCGCAGCCCCTTTTGCCGCGCCGCCGCTGCGGTGACTGGCGGCGATCGCCCCCTCCCTGCGCGGCGGGGCCGGGCCGGGCTCCACCGGGCTGGGCTGGGCTGGGCCGGGCTCCACCGGGCTGGGCTGGGGTGGGCCGGGCTCCACCGGGCTGGGCTGGGCTCCGGGCAGAGGGAAGAAAGGGAGACGCGCAGGGGTGGCTGCTTCTCCGCTTCCTGCCATTGCGGAGAGCAGCGCTCGCCTCCCCGCCGCGCCGCGCCCTGCCCGGCGGACCCCCCGCTCCTTGTGATCGCCTTGGTTTGGGCTCGGGAGATTGGTTTTTATCCTGATTGGTTTTTATCCTGGTTTTTATTGTTATCGTTCTTATTTTTTTTTTTTTTTCTCTGGTGGAGGGGAGGTCGGGGAGCAGCTGCTGCGCGGGAGACAATAGCGATCCGGCAGCCGCCCCGCTTCTCCGGGAAACAAATCATAATAATAATAATAATAATTCAATAATTACTGAATAAATAAATTGGGGAGTGATTTCCCAAGATGTCTTATCAGGGGAAGAAAAATATTCCACGGATCACGGTAAGTCGAGCGCACGGGAATAAAAGCGGGGATGGGGGGGGAGGGGTGCAGGGGGATTAAGCCCTTTGTGTGTCGGGAGAGCGATGGGTTCGTGGCAGGATAATAAGATCAGGGTCTAATGCAGCGCTTCCTGTGCTGCAGCGCGGCCGGAGCCCCCGGGGGGGCTGCGGGGCCGGGGGAGCCGCGGGATGCTGAGCGCGGGGCGGGTTTCATCCGCATCGCCCTCCGAGCCGCTGCAGCCGGTGTCACCCGCGCCGGGGCCAGCGGGACCTGCGGCCGGGGATGGAGCCCCCGTCCCCTTCTGCCCCTGCCCGCCCAAGGGCGGCTCCGAGGGGGGGACGTGGGCCGGAGCCCCCTGCCCCGGCCGGCTGGGGATGGAACAGGATTCCCGTTTTTCTTCCCCAAGAAGCTTCTCGCAAGGCGCACGTTTTGGTCCCTTCCTCGATGCAACCCAGGGGGGAAAGGGAAGGAGCCGTTATATAAACCCCTCCCTTGGTTTCCTTGTTGTGGGAGACGGTTTTAGGGCAGGTATTGCAGATCTGCCGGTACTAACTTTTCCTTACATAAAGCAAGATATTGGCATCTAACGGGACTGTTAGAGCCATTTGTAATTGTTGTTTTTTGAAACAGCTTTTCATTCCTGGCAGCGGCTCCTTCTCCCAGCCCCATGGACACACCCATCCTCGTCCTCCTTCCTCAGCCTCGGAGGCAGAAAAGTGAGCTCTGAAACGGAGCTTTGAAGTGTGACATTTGGGCAGGAGCTGCTGGGCTGTACAGTTACATTTTAAATGATGTGTAGGAAATGCAGGGGATGCACGAAATTGTTACGTGATAAATAGAGCATCCCTTTTTTTATTTTAATTCCCCTCCCCCCCCCGGAGGGGGGAATGTTTTTCCTCTAGGAGTCCAGTGTAGAATTTAAAAAGATGCCTGTGTTTAAATAAGGATGCAGGCTACTGCTGGGTTGCTGTCAGGGGCCAGAAGCAGCATGACGCATTTTCCTTCTGACCGAATGCTCTGATTTCTGTGGTGTGCACCCCGTGCAATCCTCTTGTGCACGGGGGGAAAAAAAAAAAATCAGATCCTGGCCTTGTTTACTCTCGTATAAATCCTGAATTGATCTACCCAGACTAATGCTTGAAGAAGAAAGATAATCAATGCCTAGTTGTCCTGTTTTGACTGCATCAGTCGGGGAATTATGCACCGATTTAGTGGCAGACCCTCCCACAGTTGCAAACTGCGTGTGCTTTTGTCTCCAAGGTGGTTGAAACCAGCAGAAAGATTCACAGTGATTCTAGAGCCTGCTGCAGCAGCAGACCTGTTTACTAGCAGAAGCATTCAGAGCATCATTAAAATGGTCCAGGCTGCATTTTTTTTGACCAGTATATGTATATTTTTTTCCCTTTTTCCCTAATTGATGCATGAGGACTTGAGCTGTCAGTGACATCTGTGGCTAAACAGGCTGGTTTCACTCCTAACCAGCCTTTTTAATAGCACAAGGAGTCAGCACTAGAGGTGGGCATAAATACTGCAGTGTTTCTGGAGATGGTAAACATGTAGGGCAGTTTGCTGTAGAAGCTGGCATTGAAAGACAAGTGGGTTTTTCACATCCCAAGTTAATTCATTCAGGCTTATTGGCATTCACAGCAGATCCTAAATTTAAATCTTGGGGTTTTCTTTCTTTGTTGTTTTTTTTTTTTTTTTAATTGGTGGCATTATTCAGGGAAACTCCATTGCAGCAGTAGGAGGAAGGAGAAGGAAAAAAAAAAAGGAGGGGGAAGGAGAGACACTTAACGTCTCATAGACGTTTGGCAGTTACATAGAAGGTGGGTATAATGGTGTAAATCAGTAGCTGCTGCAATTAACGTAGCTCTTTTGGCGTTTAGAAGAGCCATGTCAGCTTGTGTCAGTTCAGAATTGGGTGCTCCAGCTCTTCAGTTTTATTACAAGCTCTTTAAGGAAACGCCTGATTCTTTGCTTCTGTTGGACCAGCAGACCCCAGCTCAGGATGAGGTCCCTGGGCTCCACTATCACTGTCCTCTTAAGTTCAAGGCACCACCAAGTTAAGTCCTGCTCTCTTCTTGAAGTCAGCTTTTAGTTTCAGCAGTCTCTGGCTGTGCTGTTCTGGTTTAGCTTTGTTCTCTTACAAAGACATTTTTGGGAGGAGGAAAGAGAAGCAGACTAAGTATGAGTGCCAGGGTGTAGTTTAAACTGAACACTGCATAACCTATCTGTGCTTTGCTGTAAATGTGTGGATCTGTAACATAGGGAATGGAGGAACCAGAGGAATATAGCAGTAATTTTTAACTTTCCTCCCCATCTAGAGTGTGTTTCACTTGTTTATGACTACTGCAAAAAAGATACATTTGTTTTTGACCTAGAATGTCCCCAAAGCAAGCTGTAACCTGGGCTGTGATAAAAGCACATTGCCTGATAACTGCTGAGCTGTAATTACCTTTCTGTTCCTGCCAAACTGTCTTCTAATTGGGGGGAATTTTAATAACTGCTTTTTAAATCTTCCTCATAAACTTAATTTATTTGCTAATACGTGCTTGTTTCCATCTGATTATGCAGTAGTGCTCTGGAAAGGCAGTAAAAGTATCCACTGCATTGAAACATCACTAAGTTGGACAAAATGAGTTTGTTTGTGTTGTGTAACCCATGGCAACAGACTTTTGGTCCATTTCCCTGACAGCAGTTGACTCTCCGTTAGCCAAGGAGTGACTCCAGGGTGTGGGTGCATGTAGGAAATCTTGCATAGACCAAGGCAGAAAAAAAACAAGAGATGTGGCTATTACGCATCCCTCAAAGTATTATTATTTAATGCTTTTGCTTTAGGTGCTGGTGGCAGACTGCAGGTATGAGTGAAGCTGCCAAATAGACAAGCCTGCTGGAACCCAACTCCTTTTCCCTTCTGATTTTTTTTTTTCCGGATCATTAGTGTGATGAAAGAACTTGTGGATGAAATAAAGTATTTTATCTTTCCAGTTGAAAGTGCTGCAGTTGACTTGTGTCTTGACATGCACTTGTGAATAATGCAGAGGTTGTTGCTGTCTCTGCTCTTTTATCTCTGAAGTGACACTGCAGACTGTCAGCTCTCTCACAGAATAATTATGTATTGTTGTGTGCTTCTTTTGTTGCAGAGTGATCGTCTTTTGATCAAAGGTGGCAAAATAGTTAATGATGACCAGTCTTTCTATGCAGACATTTACATGGAAGATGGGTTGATAAAGTAAGTGAAGCCTGATACCCTGTTATGATTGGAATTTGCAGATTAGCAAGGAATAACTTTGTCTCAGTGAGCTAAGTAGATTGCAATGAAAAATGTTTCACATATATCCTCCTGTTTTATGGAGGAACATTAAAAACAAGGTGTTGAATTAAATAAACAGGCCCAAATCCCACCGCTATTGAAGTGTGGGTCAGATGAAGTTCTTACATGTGCTTAATTTAGCCATGTGAAGAGCCCCCTGCTGAGATGACACGTATTTTTGAAGTTACCTGTGTTGTAACATTTTTCTGAGTTATGACTTGACTTGCTTTTAATCCAGAGTGCAGCATCACAGTACAGCTAATTCTTTTCTAGGGCAGGAGGCTGGACTCAAGTCACCTCTTGAGATCTCTTGCAGCATTGTCTTCTATCATTCTGTGATGCAAGGATCAATACAAACCCCTTTAAAGTTAAAAATGAGTTTGAGGATCAAGGCTCAGACCTCCTCCTAGCATACTCCTGTGTTTTCAGTCCTGAAACCTGTGTTTCTGGCACTTTAAATTTATTACAGATTTATTTGGAAAATTACTCTTAGGAAAAAATGGATGAGCCAGAAGTTACAAACAAGGAATTTTCCTGCTCTGGGTAAATGGTCAGCACATGTGTTTTGTTAATCAAGGTTGAAAGTTAAAGGAGCCAGCCAAAGAGCTAATTGATTGCAATGTGTCATCCACTACTGCACTTCTAAAAATAAGTCTCTGAACAGCCAGACTTGAGAGACCTTCGAGGGTCTCATCAGGAATTTGGTAACTGGTGTCTTCGTGGGTTTATATTTGTGCAGGGACCATCTAGTATTTATGCATGAAAAGGAAGTAGACAATACAGAGACAAGAATTCACCCAGTGCTCGCAAAACAATGCCAACACCTGAACTGCTGTTAGATTGGTAGAACCAAGTGTTGAACTGCCACTTGGCAACCCCAGTGCAGTCCCAGTAAAGCTGCTCACAAAGCTCTTGCTGTGTTTGATGCATCTGATTATCTGCATGGTCCCTTCTCCAGCTGCCTGCCAGTGTGGCTCCTTCTTTTCCTTCCTATTAAGTCTAATACTGCCTTGAGGTTCTGAAGTAATTGCTCATTTTGCTCTCAATTATGCAACTGCTTCAAGGGGAGGAATAAAATATTCTCAGCTCTGCATGCTGATCCTGTAGGTTCCTTTATATGGAAAAAGCAAATGTTAGCCAGGTTAGGTAGCACAGGGGTGTATGTTTACAGGCTGTTGGTCTTGTTTGTGTCTGACTTGCTGTTTGAAACCTGTTTACCCAGGCAAATAGGAGAGAATCTGATTGTGCCAGGAGGAGTGAAAACTATTGAAGCCCATGGCAGGATGGTGATTCCTGGAGGGATTGATGTTCACACCCGCTTCCAGATGCCGGAGCAGGGGATGACATCTGCTGATGACTTCTTCCAGGGGACCAAGGCTGCCCTGGCTGGGGGCACCACCATGATCAGTAAGCTGGCTGCTTTTTCTCTTCCAAGAAAGCTTTACTTTTCTGTTTCTCAGATAAGTACAGAAACTCTGGACAGTGTAAGCCACATGATGCTTTGGGCCAGGTACCAGCACAGGGTTATTTCTGATGTCTGTCCAGGTTGCTGAGAAAACCTTATGGAAAAAGGGGTGGAAAAGCAAGACGGAAGGATTTCCACACTGTGCAGCTGTGTCATTTCACTCTTCTGTATCAGCAGGGTTCACCTTGCTACTTGTGTGACTTCACCAGATTCTTGGGTCTGCTCCTCCTGAAACCAGTGGCTCCAGTGTGAGCAGGAGATTCTCCACATACCTATGCCTCAGTTCCTTTCTCCCTGATGTCTATAGATAGATGTCCATCACACCCAGAAGCTTGATGCCAGTGTACTGTGTGTCTTTGAAAACTGGGCCATTTATTTAGGGACTTGCACATGCCCACTCATACAGGCAGCTTTAGCAGCAGAGTTGTTCCTTGTGTGCTCAGATCCTCTTTTGGGGGAAAAGAGAAATCAGGAAATGAAAATACCTCAAAAAGACTGATTCTTCTGCTGACACCAGAATTAGACACTCACAGCGTTCCCCTCTAGCTCTAAAATGCCTGGTGTATGACTTCCAGGCTACCTGTCCCCACTTGCCTTGGCTACAGACGGATGGTTTGCTAGAGCCAGGATCTTAAAACTCTATAATTGAGTCGTTGTTAACCTTGTTTGAGCTAGAGAAAAAAATGACAACCTCGGTTGCAGTGCACTTGATTGTGTGTGAACTGTGTGTGATATGGCATCCTGGAGTCCATGCCACATATGGGAATCAAGGATAAAGGTGTGAAGTGATACAATATCTGAGCATCTTGGTTCTTTCATGTGCTGTGAGGTGCTGGCATTTCACAGGAGGGGAGTTCAGGTACAGAGAAATGAAAGAGCTTGGTTCAGAACAGGGACTAGTGTCTATTGTCCAATCCATGGATATAAAGAGATCTTAGGCACAGCCAGGAGTTGGCCTGACTGTCCTCAGTTCAAACCCAGCTCCTTAGGAACTCAACATCCTCATCTCTTAGAGGATGGTCACTGGCCTGGTGGGCAGATTCGGATTGACTGATATGGAGGTTGGGAGTGGGAGCCAGCAATCCAAACACAGCTAAAGCAACTGGTTCAGAAACAAATCTTCTGAGTCTTGGGCTCGCGAAGAGGTTGTTTGATCTGTAAATTTGGTGTAATGCTTCAAATAAATAGCCTTAAAATAACCTGGGAAATTGTTTTTCATAGTGTTACCACTTTAGAGTATGAGGTTAGTGTATGAAGATAACCTCAGGCATGCTGGAAACATCGAGTGGGGGTGTAGCTGTGGATGGTCTCACTGGGCATAGTAATACCCAGTTTTTCTTCAAATCTTTGCTGTCAATTTAAATTAATAACACTGAAATAGTATTTTATTTTCAGCTGCAGTTCATTAACTTTGTTTCATTGGTTGTTCCTTTGTTATTAGTACACCTGGTTCACACTTGAATTACCATTTTGTTCTTCCTTGTTAGGTTGAATTAGATCAAAATACTATTCTCTGTCATCTGCATCTGAGCTTTCAACAGCAGTATTTTCCCCAGTGGCACTTTAAAAAACATTGTAAGCAGAAATTCCTTAGGCAAAGTAGGCCTTTACTTGGGTTCCCCAATTTTATCTCTGTTGAGCCTCGTAATTCAGAAATGCTTGGACTTTTCCATGTATGTGCATGTGTCTTGATGACTGGAGTATCCGAATATCTCACTGATGGTGTTCCTGACAATCCCTGGGTTAGGGAAACTGGAGGAGAGTCCACCCATTTTCCAACTTCTCATTTTACAGCAGTGAAAAATTAGCATTGTGTAGATGATGACTGTGGGCAAACCATACAGAGGAGGCTGGTGGCTAAACTTGACCTTCCTGTAGTCCGAGTGTCTCTGGTTAGGACACCAAAATACACAATCATCTCTGAATCAAAAACACCTTTCTAGAGCAAGGGCAGAAACTGGGCTGCTGAGGATGATGGGGAGACTTTTCTGATGGGCAAATATCAGCAGCTGGAGCTGAACAGTGGAAAGCAGGATAAAAAACCCAACTAGACTTCAAAGCTTTGGAGTCTCTGCTCTCTGTCAGCTCAGCTGTTCTCTTCTTAGCAAAATTACAGCATTTGCAAAGATGTTTTTCTGCAGTGAAGCATGCAGAACTGCCCTCCTGAACATGCTCTTGGTGGGTGGCCTTTAGTTTTCTCCAAAGCAGGTGGTTGCTCGCAGCGTTTTTTCTTTTATGATAAATGGGATGTTTAGTGGACTAGATTCATAATATCACAAACAAATTGCAGCCTGAAAATGACATGCTAATGTTTATGTCATTTTTGTATTTTAAGTACCATGCCTGGGACTCTTTAAAAGAGAATGTGCTCCTCTCCTGTCAAACTTTGTGTCTGTTTGTTGGGTTTTTTTTGGCAAAGCTAGCCTCAAGGCTGTGAGCTTTGTGGGAAAGCACACCCATGTTTCTTAATTTGTGCTTTTAACAAACTTTGTGTTATTTACTTACAAATACCTTTACTCCATCAGTTTCTCTTTTTTATACAGAGCCCTTATTTTGGGCAAGAAAACAGGTTAGTTGGCTTCATGCTTCAATTTCTTTCACATTTTCATGCAGGAGGGCACTTTAAGGCTGTTTACTTTACAATCATTGCAGGGAAATATTTGTTTTATGTACATATTTCCATGAAATTAAAACAAGAATCTTGGATAGGTTTCTATGGATTGTTGGTTTTATAAAACCCGTGGGTGAAATCCTGGCTTTGGCGAGGTAACGGAGAGTTTTGTCATCGACCTCAGCAGTGCCAGGAATTCACCCTGTATGTCTGCTTTGGTTTCAGTGAACTTCATTTTCAGTTCAGATCAAATTCCATGTTGTTCCTTCAGTTCTCATGGCAAACTTATCCAAGGGAAGCACACAGGAGTTCAAGAATGTAACCTATTGTTTCCAAGCCCTGTTCTCATTTACTTGTGTTCCTCTTTTAAGTAAACTAATTACTACAGTATCAGAGAGTGGGGAATCTTCACTGGTACCAAATTGAGCAGCCCCATTTTCTCCCCAGTGGAGACTGGTCCTGGTGGGAAGCAGATCTGGCTCCAGTCTGGGGCTTCCTAACTCATTCCCTGGTCAATTGGAATGAGGGTGAGTGGCTGGGGGTGATGATCTGAATTAGCCCTTTCTGCTCTGGATCACCTCTGTTCCTACAGGGCTCTCCAGTCTTTGCTCTCTTCTAGGTTGCTGCACTCAGGAGTTAGGGCTGATTTCTTTTTCTAGCTGCTCATCCCACGGAGGCCATCTGAACAGGAATTCCAGCTATGATCCTTCTGTCTCAGCCCTCCTCAGTGCCAAAGGCAAGACTCAGCTGACTTTGCTAACGTATGAAAAGCTGCAGTTGGTTTTGCTGTGCAGAGCTGCTGGGAGGTGAAGTGACATATTGTGATATGATTGTTTGTTTTCCTGAAAGGGCAATTTGCATGATCCTGTCCGTACCTTAAAACAATATTGGTGTGGCTTTGTCAGCCAAGGACAAACAGCACTGTGTGTCTTTTAGGATAATGTTACTCTAGAAAAAACTTGGATTATCTCCCTTTTAAAATGTCATAATGCAGCATTTGGACATTAAATTGAAGGGAGGATTCCAGGATGTTATGCAGAAGACTTTGGAGGAGAGAGGGATATTAAATACTTCCCTAAGCTCCCCTGTATTCCATGGAAAGAGAACAGTCCTGGAATTTCAGAAAAGGGCTCCATCTGAAGTTGCCCTTTACAAGAGGTTCACCCATGGAGCCTATGGAGCCACAGTTTTGTTGAGATAAAGATAACATTTTTGAGCCCCTGTTGTCCCAGCTTGAGCTGGGTTGATGCCTTAGGATATAAAAGAGTCTCTGGAGCTGTTAGAGAAGGAATATATCACTGCTGAAAACAGGGTGGCCTCTCCAGGTCTTGTGATGGTTTGTCTGCATATTAAGTATGATGGGTGAAATCCTCCTAAAGTCAATGGTAGAACTCCCTGATTTCAGAGGGGGCAGGATTGCCTTTCTCTGCTCCTAGCCCTTCAGAAAGGATGAAGCTAAGCTGTGTAAATTTACTGGCTTTCTGAT
Organism: Apus apus; assembly: GCF_020740795.1. Classification (NCBI taxonomy): domain Eukaryota; kingdom Metazoa; phylum Chordata; class Aves; order Apodiformes; family Apodidae; genus Apus; species Apus apus. The sequence goes on along the minus strand of NC_067307.1, from coordinate 957,458 downwards.
CCTTGAGCCTGTTCAGTGTCCTAGTCAGAACTGTATCTATCCAGGCCAGCTCCCACACACATTTCAGCCCCCCCCCCGCCACCAGACTGGGCTTCTTCCTGGGTATCTGCTGTCCTGGAGTGAAATCCCTTGCTGACATTGCCTGTGTTGACTCAGTCAACCACTGTTATAATCATAGCGAGAAATTACAGTGAGAGAAATTATAGCTCTTTCTGCCTTGGTGACTTGGAAGCCAGCTGCCTTTTGAACTTGACTAGCAGTTATCCTAATAACATGGAGAATGTACACTAGGGATATGAGCCTTTGTGTCTTGGGAGGTTCAGAAAATGAAGGGGAGCTTCACATGGGCTGCAATCTGCTTCCTAATGCTATACCCTGCTATTAGAGACAGCTCATGTGCAGGATGGCAGGGATTTTCAGCAGTGTGTCAGCTGCTCAGCTACAATCAAATCTGTGGTGAGTTGACACCAGGTCTTCTAGGTCATGCTGAAGATCACCACCTTGCTAGAAGGAAATGTTTGCAGTCTAGTGTGCTTTCTTACCTCTTAGGTTTTGAACTGAGTGTGACTTAAGAGAATGGAGCCACCCAAAGGGGATCAGAGTCTAAAACTGCAATGTGAGCTTAAAGTAAGGTTTAGAAAAGGGCTGGGCAGGGCTCTGGGATGAGGGCAGCTTGAGATGGGGTGGTGTTTAGACGCACCAGTAAAGACTAGATCATGTTCTACCCTACTGGGTGCTGCTATTTTATTCTATCATGATTAGTCCTGTCCTGGAAGACAGCAAGAGTCTAAATTGTGGGCAGAGGATAGAAATAGAGACACAGAAGGAGGTGGCAGCAGTGGTTGTGCAGTAGCTTGTGGCCAAGCTGGAAGTATAAAACCAAGGGTTTTGAGTCCGAGGGCCTGACCACAGAGCTGCAGTGTCTCACCAAGTCTCTCGGGCTGTGTGTACACAGTGCTTCATTGTTCCACAGGCACCAGCCTGAATTTTGTTTCTTTTTGCACCCAGTGGCCAAGATGAAAGAGGAACTGTGTGGTTGGGGACGAGCACTGCAGACAGGCTGCGTTGGGGTGTGTGGCTTGTTTCATTTTCTAGCAGCTGGCCATGGCTCTTTTGCAGCAAAGAAATGTTTAATTCTCTAGAAGTGTAATTAAAATGTCTGCCTGCTTTTATGAAAGTTTATGGTGATTTATATGGGTAGAGACTTCCTTGAACTCAGTCGTTAAGATAATGACATTACCACACAGGAGAGCAGAGTCTTTCTGGCCCTTTCTCTCTTCTCCCCAGCTCCCGTTGGTGCTTTTTATACCCCCCCACTCTTCAGCCTCTGCACTGATTCACACTACATCTTGTCTGCTTCACTGAGTCCCAGCTTCCTGCTGGTGTGTTTGTTGCTTTCATTCAGAGTGGGCTTAAAATCTTAATGAGAAAGTCTGTCTGTATCAGAGATGGGCACTCCCCTGTTGCGAGCTACTCTTCTCAAGCTTTTAAACCCCTCTAAGTCCATTAGGCATCTCTGTCTGCAGTAGTGAGGGCAGCTACTGTAGGGACACAGCCTGCCTTGCTGGGGCCAGCTCTGCTTCCAGCCATCCCTGCCACACCGACGTTCTGCTGGATGGGATCACCTCTGTTGTTCTAATGGAGTTTCCAGAGGAGTCCCATTGGAAGTGAACATAACAAATCTGCCAACCCCTTGATGTCTCTTGCCAGTTAGCACAGGAGGAAGCAGCTGTTCAGTCCTCAGCATATGTTGTGTGTTGTTGTGTGCATTTTATTTTTTTTTCCCCCTTTGGGCTGTAACTGTTGTTTGTTGTCTCTTTGCTGCTGAGAGAATAGGCTCCTGTGAGGACCAGATGAGGACTTCAGGAGCTGTGTAGCTTTGTCTGAGGTTTGCAGGAGGCCTGTGCTGTGATGGTGTCTTTAACCCTGGCTGTTAGATATTCATGACTCTGCCTGCCAGTCGGGGCATCTTTCCTCTTACACCTGAAAGGTGTAATGAACAGTGTCTGGTTTTGGGCTGGAGTCCTGTGAAACCACTGCAGTGCTGTGCAGCTTGTTTGTAAGTAATTCAGTAATTTTTTTTCCCTATTTTCCCATATTCTGCCTTCCACAGAGCTGCTCTGGATCATGGCCCTTGCTCCTCTCCCAGGTTTCTGCCTTTTTGGCAATGCTGATGTTTTAAAGAGCAGGTGAGTGGGGCCCTTGCTCCATTTCTGGTTTGCCCTGTGCTGCTCTGGACCTGCTCCACCTGTCACTGCAGAGGAAGGGTTGGATGGAGCCTGTTCCACACATGCTGGAGCCTGGAGACTCTGCTTTAGTTATGAACAAATGAATGTTGAAATGGCAACACCACTGGCAGTGCAGTCTTCCTGCAGATGTGACTGACCTAGATTTTTCCATGCATCCAAAAAGAGGGATTTGGCACTCACTGAGGAGAAATTACCAGTGTTGTCTGTTTATGCAATAGCACTTAATACCTCTTATTCTATGTAATGGTTGGGATCAGTAGTGCTACTTTCCCACTGCATGGAGAAGACTCCATGTTTTTTGTCTGAAGATCTGCTTTTAAGTGCTTTTCTTGCTTTCACATGTCAAATGCTCTCATCCCTAAGTCCCGTGTCTTATGGATGAATGCAGGAGAACTAAAGACCTAATGAGTATCACCAATGTCTTTTGTCTTGTACAGCCCCTTACATCACTGGGAAATACATGTGATACTTTGAGGGTTGCAGGTGTGAAAGTTGGGTCCTCCAGCAAAAGCCTGTCTGCTGTAAATGGAAAAGCAATCTTAAAAAAATAAAATACAATTATCCACCTTGGTTCATGTACCATCATTAGCTGCCTGTGATAGGTTTTCAGGGCACGTGTGTTAAATCTTGCTAGATAACCTGTCTTAATCACCTTCAAGTTGAGACAAGGTCTTAAAGGAAACAGCAGGAAATGGCGCCTCCAGCTCTTTTCTTGGCTTGCTTTTCTGGGCACGGGTTTTTGCCTTCCTACCAGTGTTCAGTCCCTTGGCTGCTTCTACCTTCCCATGAGCTTGACTCAGCAGAAACCATCCCTGTCAGACAGGAACTTTTCACTTTCCGTGTTGGGAATTAGCTTTGCGTGTCAGGGGAAGGAAGCAAGTGATGCCTGAAAGAAGTGATGGCTAAAACTAACTGCAGGGTTTATCAGTTGGGGTGGATTCAGGTGATGCTGGCTGCAGAGTGCAGTTTGACATCTTGAGTCAGTGGAGGCTTTTTCCATCTTTCCTTCAGCCACTCTGCCTTCAGTTCATAGATCCTATCCGTTTCTTAGAAACTATTCTTTTTGTAATCTTTCTGGTGAGAGGGAGAAATGTTTAAGGAATAGAAATGAGCTCCTCCTGTCTAGCATACTTTAATCATGCCTATAAATTGCCTGTGCCTGCATCTTTGCACAAGCCTAACTCGCATAGAAGCCATGTGCATTTGAAAAAAATGCAGCAATGGGCACTTAAGACTTATGGCTTCTGGGAAAGCTCTTTGCTTCCCTTGATACACTGCAGTTAGTGTTGGGACTACCTCGTGACAGTGGCCGTGGCATTTAATTTCTCCATGCTAGTTGCTAGCTGTCTGTAGTAGGAGGTGGATGTTGCTGAGAGTTGTAAGCTTTAATTCATATTACTTAAGTTCACCTAGGCCTTCATATTATAAATATAAAGGGATTATTTTTATGTAGAGCTGCCTGAGAGATGTGAAGTGCTGGCTGCCAACTAGCAATTATATAGTCCCTGTCCCTCCCAGCTGGGATCCATGTCCCTGCAGCTCATGATACACAGCTCAGGTTACTGTCAGGGTGTGGATAAAAGCAAAAACTTGTGTGAAAGAGAGACAAGGTGAGCTGTGTGTGTGTAAGGTGCTTTTGGCTTCCTGGATGTTGAAAGTCTATTTTAAGTAATAGGAGGAATCATTAGCTTTTAACACGTGGATGTTAACTGGAAAATCTCTGGTTGAATTTCTAAAGCACATCAAAAAGGGCTTCTGGAAGTTCCCCTTCCTGACGGCTTCTAAGGCGTATTTTCCCCAGATTCCTTTGTTCCTGAAAGCAGTTTCATATGTGCAGTGTGTATATTTTTGGATTCTGGGGGACTCTGGTGTTTTACATGTGAATGAAATTCCCTGGCACAGCCTGCAGGCAAAATGAGCTGGTAAAGGAGCTCCTTGAGAAGGGTCCCTGCTGCTGCACAGCACTGCTTTTGTGCAGAGGAGAAGGGGGAAGTTCCCAAAGCACAGCACAGCAAGAGGTGGTGTCACCCAGTATTGCTGCAAAAATCTCATTCCAGAAATGCATGTCGGGTAATGATGGTTCCCAACAGACTTTTCTTTATTTCAGGTAGGATTTCTCAGGATTTGTATCGGTGTCCAAACAGTTCAGCTGCTGGTGGGATACAAAGTACTTTTCAGACTAATGTGCAAGGGACTCTTTATCCATCCACATTTCTACCTCAAACATGGTGCTTTGTGCCTTCAAACTTGGGGTTCTTCATGGGTCTGGGAAGATTCCAGACTGCTTCAGGGAGCAGCCAGGGCTGTTTCAGAGATGGAGGAAGGAATTTTGGCAGCTGGGGACTGTGTCACAGAATTTCTGTTTAAACTAAGGATGATCTAGTTAGGGCTTCCTGCAGGTTATTATTGCAGCAATGTCAATAGCTATTTTGCAGGCAGTATTAGCCTTACAAAGTTGACAGAAAACTAGCAGATGGGTAGGCAGAAACTGGATGTGTGCAGTGGGCACATGCTGCTTGATCTGTGTCCTGCAATAGGTTTCTCAGGAAACAGGTTCTGCTGCACCTCCACATCAGATCCCACCCGTTTTCTCTATGGATGAATGGACATCTGGGTCTGATTGAGTACTTGCTTCCTTGTCTGTCTTTCTGTTTGACAGTCATCAAAGTCAGTGGTTTAACTGAGAACAGAGTTGGGACTCGTGGTCTTACCAGCAGTGGAAGTGTTATGATGGTGACTGATGAAAACTTCTTCCTCAAAATGTGATGTCATTTCATCACAGCTACAAGAAGAAGTGTCTGGTCCTTGTCCAGTGAAGGGAGATGTTTATATGGCAAATACACAAAAGGAAAGGACAGGTTCACCAAGCAGATTTTTTTTTTTTCCCCTTTTTTGTCTTACAAGCTGTTTAAAAATGAAACCAACTCCCACCTGATTCTATAGAATCAGAATTCTTCACTTTTTTTTTTTTTTTTTTTTCTGGGGAAAAAAATAATCTTTCCTAGTCTTGAAAACATAAAGCCCTCTCAGAACCATCACATATTTCCATTGCAGTTGTATTCCTCTTCATCTGCACTGCACCTTTGAGACAACCATGGGCAACAAAATGAAGCTGAGAAGTTAAAACGTGGTCTTGGCAGCAATGATCCAAATCCAGAATTGTCCCAGCTTCCTGGCTAGTGGAAAAAGCCTGACGGGCAGGGTATATCTCCACTGACCTGAGAGGGACAGAACTGGCTTATGGCACTTCATCTGTTGTCCTCCTTTTCTGATCAAACTTTTGCCCCTTGGATGTGTGTTATAGTTGTGTTTTGCCTTGACTAGAAATCCATGGCTACAAACAGAGGTTTGCTCAATCCCACTCCCTCAAGGTTCACAGGCCAATTCATATGGAAGTCTTTGAAGTCCTGTGTACTTTTTTTGTTTTGTGGACTTCACGTGTGGAGTATGCCTAAAAGAAAGAATAAATCTTGGAATCACTTAAATATCTCTCCTGAACTTGGCTCCCTGCCTCCTCCATCACAGTGACCTCCTGAGATACAAGCACAGCTTGGATGTACAATAAACCTGTTCTGTAAAGAAGCGAAGCCTTTTTTGAGCTGATCTTATTAATATGTAGGCATTCCAACTGTTAAAGAGGGTTATTAATGACTGGACATACAGACCCCTATTCTTTACATTTGTGTCCAGCTGGCATTAAATTATTAATCATATTTTGGATCTAATCAGCTAAAAAGACAAGTGAAATATCTGGATGACATCAGCGAAGGAATAACAGAACATAGCAGTCTGAAAATGTAATCAGTGTAGCACGGCTGTGTCTAATTCTTCTGAGCCTGGTCCAGCTTCTGATTCTCTGCATGGAGTCTAATAAACTGGATTTGATCTGACAGAAAACAACATGCAATGTCCTTTACCCTGCTTTTTCTTCTGTTAGTCTGGCAGATACAAGTGTACAGTCCTTGTGTAGTTGTATTAGCATGGTAAATGCTGGTCTGTGCAGAGGGTTGTTCCTCTTCAGAATAATCTCTATCTCAGTCTCTTTTCTTGGGGGGGGTGGGGGGTGGGGAGCAAGAACAATAAAATACTGTGGAAATAAATCCCCTGAAGTATACAAAGCTGAAATCTGCTGGATCCAGGGCATTAAATTAATTCTTCATTTGACTTTTCATTACCTTCAAGTGTATCATCTTAGGTGTGTCAGCAACATGGGACTGTAACCTTAAAAGCCATCTTGTCGCTGTCCTTTCTTGTCCTTCATCAAAAATATGACCCAGAGCGTGGTTATAGGGAGAGCTAGGTATCAAATCAGATCATACCAGATGTGAGGCTCTTTTAGGTTACTTGATTTGGGATTTTTGAGCTCAGAAGAAATGTTGAGATCTCTTTCTAGCCTCAGTTGATGCAGAGGTGGTAAGTTGGCAGTTGTGCTTCAATACTTCTAGCATAAGTCTTGCTGGGAGGCTTCTGAACAACTTTGTTACTGGACAAGACAGCTTTTGGTAGCTCAGTTTCTTGAAACATAAAAGGGTCATGATATATAACTAGTAGTATAAGGGATTGTGTTCTTTTACTAGCTGAGGATTTGGAGTTTCTGAATGAAATTTCTGTGATTATGGGATAATCTGTGAAGCTTCTTGGGTCAGTTAAGGGCCTGACTTTGAGTTTACATATATTGATTTTATTCCACTCATTTTTATAGCATTACTCCCAGTTCACACCAGTGCCAGGAGAGAACAGTACAGCAGCCCTAGACTAGCAACAACTCCAGAGTTCTAAGCAGGGAGCTGTGCAATTACCAGGGCTGGATTTAATTACAACCTTTCAATAAAATGGCTTGTGACAGAATGTACAACTCAATAAATTCACCAGATTTCATCACATGCAGTTGTTGGGAAGATTAAGTAGTATTAAGCAGGCAGATGTGTTTATAGTGATCAAGCTGCTATTTAAAGTTTTGGGTAGGGGAAATCTGCCTGCTAACAGTTAAGCTTAAATGTTAAGGATTTTCACTTTATAAACTCCTCTTAAACAATAGGCAGATTTAATGCTAGTAGGAGCAGGAAATAACGTGTAAAACTGCAGTTTATAATAGCAACTGGAATACTGCATGCATGTTTTTATTGCATACACAGTTTTTGTAACATCTGACCCTAATTCACATTTATATTGTCCATATCAAATAGTTTTTCCTGGTAGTGGAGTTTAATTAGCTGAAGACAGAGAAAAATTTCATGCATACTTTAGATGACACGTAATTAAACCAGCTGAAAAAAACTTTTACAGGGGTAAGTTTGGAACCAAGAGCTATTAATAGAAATTCAAGGAAGAAGTTTTTAGCAAGCCAAGGCCTGCTCAAATGAGGCAGGATGCAAAAAAAAAAAAAAAAAAAAGGAACATCTCACAATACCAGGAAGCTATAAAACCCATTAGTCCCCACCCATGAGGACATCCATCCAAAGAGTAAAGTTTTGTTTTCTAGGCAAGGCTGATAGCTGAGTTCAGCTCTCCCACTTGAAGCAAGTATTTCTCTTGAGCTTAGTGAGGGGTCAAAAATATAAAGGCATGGCTCTTCAACTGCATTTAATTGGGAGCTTCTAAATGCCAGGGAGAGATTATATGGGATTTTTTATGGCCTCCCCAGTTCTCTGTGTGTGATCCCTCATGCCCATGCAGAAGAGCTGCCTCCCTTCTCAAACTGGGCACTTGTTCAGGGCTTCAGTGAGAGCTGCAGATATCTCCCTGCTTCAGGAAAGCTGTTACGGACCAGAAAGCCACAGTGTATCCAAGTTTATGAGAGGAAGCCAAGATATGATGCAACCTTTTATAAAGCCACTATTTAAAGCTGAGGTGGGCACCATTTTAAGTGTGCTGTGCAGCTAGAAGGTCAGTATGAAGTGAGAAGACTTAGCGGCTGAATGAAGAACAAGGGGATGCTTAAACCACTGCCCAGTGATGTAAGTAGTAAATGCTAGTGGTTTGTAAACAGATGTGCTCACTTCTACCGTACTTAGATTTTTCATGCTTATGTTAAAACAATACTATTTTATCTTCCCCCATACTTGGAAAGTTCTCTGTAAATCAATTCCTGTAAGTATTTGCCTTCTCTTTCCTTCACACTGAGTGCCTGATGCACTGGGGGTTATTATCTCTCCTGCACAGCATTCAGCCTTTTTGCCTCACAGGACACACAACATTTCAATGTGGCTCAAGGCCAGCTCTGGTGTATTAAAGCCACACAGATAAGCTAACAGTGGTTAGTGTTGTTGTCTCACTTCAGCTTATTATCTGCCTTTAATCTTGAGCTGATTAATCTGTCCAAGGAGGAGCAAAGGATCATGAGGGAGACAGGCAGAGGAACAGCCATGGATGACGGATGGGAAGTACTTGGAAGTAAGAGCAGATGCACCTTGTAAGCAATGTGGAAATTGTAGGTAATGATGGGAGAGCAAAACCAGGCACACTGGAAAGGTAATTAAAGTCTTAGTGATTGTGGCTGGAACAATCATGGCATGTTGGGTATGCAGGTGCTTGGATCCCACTGTCGCCCAAAGGGAGATGATTGGTTTGTCTGGGAAAAAGATAAAAAGACTATCCAGTAATCCTGGAATCTTGTCAGTATCCTACCAAGGGAAAATTAGATTATTTGTAAAGTACAAAATCCATGTGTTTTTTTTTAAATTATAAAAAGCAATTACTTTGCTGATGTAAACCAGCTTGCTTGCTGTGCAAAGCCACAGACTGTTGCATTTTTGGATTCTGCCTTTCAGAAGGTTAAAAGACAAATCTACAGAATGTTTTTGGGTCATAGCTGAGAAACCTCTGTAATCCTAACCTTTGCCATTTAACTTGCTGAGAGTGTATGTTAAACAGAGATACTAGGATTAGGTCTGAAATGCACTTTGATTCAGGGAGCCACTACAAGGACCACAGGCTATTTAATTCCTCCTTTGAAGGTTTCAGTACTGATGAAGTGACGCTTAAAGGATCTTTTCCTCTTCTCTTTTTTTCTTCCTTTTGTTTCTGTTTTTGGAGCAAGCTTTGAGCTTAAATTGAGCTGGTAACTTCCTTTGCAGACCCCAGCAGCTGACATCATTTGTACAGCAGTAATCAACAACAGGAAGAAAACATCTGGGCTTGGAGGCAAGAGGAGATCAAGGCTGTAGTGGTCTAGAAAATAAAGGGGTGACAACAAGTCTGTTGCAACAGTTTACTGTGTGTCCTGCAGACATGAGGCCACTCCATTGGCTGCAGGAATTGAACATTCCTGCTTTCCAAGGTGAAGGAATGAAGGATGGGGCAGTAAACTGTTGGGTTCCCTAGGGAGAAGTGGTTCAGTGGGGTCAGGACAGCACACTGCTTTTCACATGGGAAGCCTCCAGGATAATCTCCATGGCTGGGTTTGCTGTGTTCTCCTGTGGGTCAGAAGACCTTGTGTCCTTGGTCCTGTTGCAGATCATACCCAAGGGTCATCCTGGGAACCCAGGGCTGTGGGAATGTAGTGGATGGAGCTTTCATCAGCTGCTTTGTACTGATCTGAAGCACAGGGACCTGAAAGAAAAAGCTTTTTGTTTTACTCTGAGCTCTTGAGCTGTGCCTGAGGACTGGAAGGAGAACTTCCTCTGAGTTGTACGTGGGCGATTTCTATCCATACCAATAGGCAGAAGTAGTTGCAGTGCTCAGTTCTTTTAACAGGAGACAAAAAAATAAATCTTGACTGTTCTTCTTTAAAGGATCTCATTCTTGTTTATTTGGGCTCTAGATATGTTTTTCTGAAAAAAAAAACAAAACCCAAAACAATGAAAACCCCCAAAAAAACCCCAACCCTTTCATGAGACCTGGCATGTAGGCCATGATCCATGCAATATAGTTGGTCCCTTCCATTGTAACAAGAGGTTGTAAAATTGAGGAGGCATTTGTATTTGTGTCTGAGTTATCTCTAGCACTTAGGGCTACATCCACCTTCCTCATGTCTTATGTGCAGAATCTGCTGCTTCTGCTGCCCCGTCTGCAGCAGCATAGTGTCCTTCCTGCTTCAGGATGCTGTGTCAGACATCCCATGGTATTTTCTACCATGTTGCTCCTTCACTGAGTCTCTTTGACCTCTTTCATTTCCAAGTGTCTGAAGGCTGTTGGTTTGCCTAGCACGTTCAGGCCTTCTTGCTTACTGGTTCCACATGAATATAAAAGGAAGTGGTTGATCAGTAATATTTGCCTGGCAGAGCTGCTATGGTAACAAGCTATATTCTGTTTTGGTGGGGATGATGGGTGATTTGGCTATTGGTGAGCTCAAGGGAGCTGCTCTGAGATGTGTCGGCAGCACAGCTTCCATATGTGATATTCCTAATCTGCAGAGCTGACTTTCATGCACATATGCAGCACTACCTCCATCCCATATCCTTATTGTAACCAGCTGTGGTTTGACTTTGTCAAAGATCTGACAGAGCTCCCTTACCCCCTCTCCTACTCCCTCCACTAACTCCCATTAGTCATACTTGGGCAGTGCATGAAATAAGACGGTGATAAAGCTCTGATCCCAGACACCAGAATCATTCCTGGGGGCTCCATGCTGGGCTGTGAAGACTCCACTGTGTTAACCCCTGGGTGCCTGCAAGCAGAATTTCCTATTGCCCATAAGCCACGTATCACCTTGGGATTGATAAAGCTTTTAGGGCACCTTTCATTTAATGAGGGGGATTTATTACTGTGTTGTATTAGAGATTAAATGGGATTTTTTAGGTGTTTAATTAGTGGGCTGAAGAAGATGGATCTTATGTTGATACACTGGACAGTTGTGAAAACCTGGGTTTTCTCTGTATCCCATTGGTAATGCAGAGACAAATGTTTGTTTTCTCCTTATTGTTCACACTACTTAAGCTAAAGATTAACTTTGGCAGAGTGAGAAGGGGCTACGCACTGGCCAAGAAGCAATTCAGTCTGGAAGTCAGTGAAAGGTTTTTGACCACTGGGACGGAGATCATGGAATGAAGATTGGAATTTTTTTTTTTTAAAGACAGGACGGTTTATCATCTAGTTAAATCTGGGTTGCTTTTCTCAAAGGGTGGTGAAAAGCACATCCTTGAGCAAATTTCAGAGCTTGCACTCATGGTATAGATTTCCAAGCCTTTTGGAAGAGTACAAATACTCTAAATGCTGTTGTGTTGTCACACAGTCACCTTTGCAGAAGGGAGAGAGGGTGGGCAGAGCTTTGTGGGAAGGATAGTTCTTCTGGGTAAACCTTTCAGCTTTCTACAGTATTTTCACATCTCACATGTTGGAGATGTCATTACCAACACGGGTGTCTGAAGCTCTTGGGTTCTTCAGGAAAGTTGTATTGCTTTTGTAGCGGGTCAAGAGCTCTCAGTGTAAATCCAGTTCTTAAGGCAGTGCAGAACCAGTAAATCTTGGCTGGGTGTCTGTGTGGGGGTGAAATGAAGCTTTTGTACTTCACCGAGAGTGAGCAGGGCCCAAGGACTTTGTCTCTTATCTCAGTTGTGATTTAGAGCTAACTGCTGAGCTGATGGTAGCTCAGATACTTACCAGAAAAGTTAAAAATAAATTGCTTTAATTTCTCTGCTAATAATTGAAGCAACTTATTTTTTGTGTGATTCGCTGTAAAATCAAGCCAGGGCTCTCTCCTCCTAACAGTGCCTGCCCAGTTTGTGACCCCTGAAGACCTGCATGCTTTTCCTACTCTCTCAGCAGCAGCTCAGTTTCTGAGATGCTGACTTGCTTTTTCTATTTCACTGTGTCTGGTAAAGATTTTAGAGATCCTGTCTCTTCAAATAAAAATGTGAATGCTATTCAAAGTATAGGGAGGAACACTAAATCTTCAGATCCAAATCTCTTCTGTTCCTCTTGGAGGCTGTTCTGCATCTCTGGCACTGCTGGAGTGTCCTGTAGCTGCTTGCAAACCCAGCTGTGGCTAAACCTTGTGTTAGGCTGGAACAGGCTGATCCTCAGACTGAGCAGATGCCAGAGGCAAGCAGGACCATCTCGTTGTCAGGAGGTGTCTCCAGCCACAACAGGCTGTGGGTCCTGTTTCTTCCAGTCCTTCCTGTATGCTGTCCCTGGAAGGTGCTCTGATTTGGGATGTGTAGCACAAAGCAGCTCTGATCCATGTGTGTATTCCTCACTGTGCACATGCCTGTAGTACTAAACCTGTGCACTCCTCGGGTGCCTTTTCTAGCATCTTCAGAGATACAAAGGCACTGCTTGAAATGAGTCCTGGGGGCTGCTTACTGATGCTCACAGGGGATCTTGCCTGTGTCGCTGTTTGTCACCAAAAGGGAAGTGGTGTTGATAGAGCTCTGCAGCAGTTGGTGTTTGCTGCCCTAGGATTTCATTTGCTCCATTCACAAACAATTGCAGTGAGCAGGCTGGAGTAATTGAACTGCTTCCTTCGGCTTCTGCTCCAGAATTAGCTTCTTGGCTGCGTTCTCAGATGTGGGACTTCAGAAACCAAGGTCTTTCAAATTCTTATGTTTTAAGGGGAAGGGGATGTCTTTTTTTTTTTGCAGCAGCAGCCTCTGCAGAGTATGCTTTCTATCTTGGACATCCAGGAAAGCTGCTGTGCCAGCCATTTACTAGTACTTTGGTTGTCTTTCCCAGTCGATCACGTGGTTCCCGAGCCAGGGACCAGTTTGCTGACTGCGTTTGACCAGTGGCGAGAATGGGCAGACAGCAAATCCTGCTGCGACTACTCTCTGCATGTGGACATCACTGAGTGGCATAAAGGTGTCCAGGAGGAGATGGAAGCTCTGGTCAAAGATCATGGTAAGTTCAGTCACTGAAGGTTCAAGGAAGCCTTTTTCCTCTCTGTTTTTTATGACTGGCTCTTGTGAAATTTCTTATTCTTACATCTCAGTAAAGCTGTTCTGGACCCATTCTGACCATTCTGGCTTCTTTTGAAGGTTTGGATAGTCCCTGTGGTAGAGGGCTCAGGGGGATGGTACACACTGGTGTCACTGCAAGGGGAACAGTGGGCAAGCATTGATTTGCAGAGAGTGAATCCCTTGCTGCAGGGGAGCACTCTTGTTCAGTGCAGGTCCTTTGGTTATCACTGTTGCAGGTACATGATAGGTTTGACCATTAAACTGTTGTTAACAAGGGAAGAATCAGGCCCAAGAGGAACAATCCAGCACTGGTTGCTAAAAGTGGAGAAGAGTTGAATAAAATGACCTCATAGGTTTTCCCCCTCTAATTTCCTTGACATTTCATCCTTGGGCTAGATTAATTTTCCATCCTGTTTGTAGTTAAGAACTGAATCTTGTACATCCTAATGAGTGCTTTCCCACAAGTGCTGGGTAAAAGCTTTTACTGGTTCAGAAGGCAGGATAGAGAAAGCTGACTTAGGAGCACTCCCTGTGTCTTGGTCAGTCCAAACCTGCTGTGGAGGAGTGTGTGCTTACAGACAGACTTCTCATCGTTCTCGCAGGAGGGAGTGGGGGATCAGGCAGCCAGGCCCAGCCTCTGTTTTTGTCTGTGATGCATTTTTGCTTATTTTTTTACTCAGCCTCCAACAGTGCTGAATCCACAGAATTATTCTTACTCCAATGTTAAGTGGGAGCCTAGGGGTTTAGCTGTCCCCACAGCTGGAGTGCAGGCTCCTCTCATCAGTTGTGTTAATAGATGCCACATGGCCAAGGAGATCGTGGCTTTGTACCGTGCTCTGCAGAGTGTGTGTGTGTCTGTGTGTGCACACGTGTGTACACATTTTGCAGCAGATGAAAGTAATTTACTTGTCTGCCCATCACTACTGCTTGCTGGGGGGCTGGGAGGTAGACATTTCCTCTCTAGGAGCAGAAGTGTGTTTTGTAGCTTCATCTGTGCCTGCAATTTGTATGTCAAAGGTAATCTTCTGCTCTCTTTCCACCAGGTGTGAACTCCTTCTTGGTTTACATGGCTTTCAAAGATCGCTTTCAGCTAACTGACTCTCAGGTAGGAAGTCTGACTGTTCACATGCTTCTGTCACTGCAAGCAGTGCATGTCACATAGAAGGGTTTAAATTTACCACACTGAGATCTAACATTCTCTTCTGTTTTCAGTCCTTGTATGCTTAACAGTACCTAAGATTTGAAACAGTACTCAGAGCTCTGGCTTGAAAGTTATTTTTTAAAAAAAACAAAACACCACAACAACAAACCCTGAAAGTCCTGGCTGGTGAAAGCAATGGCAAAACCATTATTTTGAGAGATCTAAGCTTTTATTCCAGCTCCTTTGGTGTGGAAACAGTGGCAGTTGTATAAATTGCTGCTTTATTCCTAGGCACAGGGCAGGCAGTGAGATCTCTGGCATAACTATTCTATGTGTTCATAAGCTGAAACTGATCCTGCTCCAGAAGTGGGTTTCTGGCTTTAGCCTTAGAATCCCTGGGACCTTAAAAAAGAATTGCCCTCCTGGCTGCTACGTTTGGGTAGGTTTAATTGTTGAGTTGTGCTGTTTATATTTCTAACTGTGGTGGGAGGAGAGGAATGCCTGGGAGTCATTTGGAAGAGCGTAGGAGACAGTGGTGGATGGCAGTTCTCTCTAATGACCCTGGGAAGCATTTAAATGAGTGGCCAGTGACAGAGCCAGTTGTATGTTAATCAACCTGAGTCCTCTCAAACTCATTGCTGAAGTGGGAAGTCACACTGCTACTGTTCCAGGCAGTGAGAAGGGTGGGTGCAGGTTCTCCCTGAAAATCAAATGTGAGGGTTTTTTTTTTTCATGCCAGGCACCAATAAATGGAGGCATGAAACAAGTACATCTCTGTGAGCTCCTTAAAATCACTCCAGATGTAGGCCTGAGCAGTCACTGTTTCATCCTCTGGTAAATAGACCAAGCCTGGCTTTTGAACAGTGCTTCTTTAGCATATCAGTAGCATCCGACTGTACAGATGGGGAAATTCAATTGTAGGCAGAAAAATGGATCATAAATCTCCAGAAAATGGAGAGAATGCTTCCCTGCAATGTCCTGTATGCTGAAGGAGCCTGGAGCTTATCCTTTATAATAGGTGTGTACCTGAGTGTGCACTCTGGGTATGTTGTAATGTTGTTTCTGTCTTCCAGATATACGAGGTCCTGAGTGTAATCCGAGATATCGGCGCGACAGCTCAAGTGCACGCTGAGAATGGTGACATCATTGCTGAAGTATGTTGTGTTTATTCTGTGGAGTATTAACTTCAAAATGCTGGGAGGGATTTAAAGTCTTAATTCCTTTTTTGCAAACAGAGAATCACCAAGGCTTTAAAAAGCATGGCATAGCTGTATGAAGGATGCAAGCAGAACTATACATCAAATCTTAGCCCCTTTATTGCCACTGATAAAACAGGTTTTTTGTGGCAGCTTCTAGTTTGTGGTGGGTGTCTGCCATCTCTGCTTTCTCCCCATCAGTGAAAGACTGTCTGGGTGTGACTGTCGCTGTGTACAATGAAATAAGACCGGGGGGAGTGGGAAGGGAAACAGCTTCATACAGTGCCTGGGATACTGATGTTTGGGATCTGTTCATCCTTTAAACAGCAATAGAGAAGTAATGTTAGTAATATATTTGGATTTAATCTGATCTCTGGCTCTTTTTATACATTATGTCTCAAGCATGTGAAACCTGGTGTTGCAGAGGATTTCTGCATTGTCTGACTGGGGAAGAGCCCACCTGAGTCTCTGAGCCTAGTGGCCTGCAGTTGCAGGATGATTTTTTCATGAAGTACAGTTCTGCCATGTCTTAAAGATTGTTGTATAGACACAAATAAGTAGTGAAAGTTGAGGGGCTATAAACCCAGTTGAAACAAATCAAAATAAAAGGTTTCCCTGACCTCTTGTGAACAAATCAGCAAGGATTTTGTGAGGTCTGGTTATTCTCACAAGGGGAACTTGGACAGGACTCTGGTTGTAAGGCCCTTATGTAAAGCCCCGTGTGATTATCAGCTAGTACAGATGCCTAGGATCTCACTTGTACTTCTTTCAAACAGCTGGTTGCTGCAGGAAAAAATACATCTTGCTTTAAATCTTTTTCCTGCTCTTTTTACTCTCTGCTTTAGGAGCAGCAAAGGATCCTGGAACTGGGGATCACAGGCCCTGAAGGGCATGTGTTGAGCAGACCTGAAGAGGTGAGGACTTTATTCGCTTTGCATTTACTTCCTCAATTTATAACATTTCTGCATATCCATCAAATACTTTATATTGGGATGAATGTGGCCACAAACATGACTTCATCCTAGCTGTAAACGTTATTGTTGCATGGAGTAAAGGAAGAAGCAAAGGCACTTCTAGGGACTAAGTACTCCCTTCTAGAGGCTATAATTATTTAAGATAGTCTATAAAGGCTCTGTCTGAGGCACTTGAATAGCTTCCATTATAGTAATATTTGATCATTTGATGAACATTTAACTGATGATGGATTTTTTACACCAAGGGACTAAGTGGTTTGCTGAAGGCACAGAAGGTGTGTACCAGAGAGGGAAGCTAATTCTCAGATCTTAGCCCAGCACTTCAATGTAGTTAACCTCCATACTACCCCATTGATTTCTCCAGGGTCAAGCTCCCCAATCCCTCTCACTCCCTCTTTGTCTTTAAAACAATTTATCTAAAGAGTAAGAAGGAACCCTAAAACTTTGCATTTAAGGTTGGTTCCCATTACATTCTTCATTTCCAGGCTTTCAGTGTCTCTAAGCTGGACATTCCACCGTGGCATTCTGGGTTTGTGAGGTCCATCTGTTATGTACAAGCAGTTCTTTTTGTACCTCCAAGACACTGGGGCTTGCTGATGGCCAGATGCGGCAGCTGGAAGCTTGGTGTGTGAGATCATCCACACGTGCCCCTCATGCACCCTGTTTCCTCCCCTTGGTTCAGACAAGCAGCATCCAGAGACATTTCAGTAGGAATATAAATCATTCAGTTGCTTTATGCAGAAGAGGAAAAAAAATGCTCAACTTGAGCAGTATGTAAATCCTCACAGAATTTGTGTTTGGCTCCAGGAGCTGGGATTTTTTGCTTCCTGAAAGTTGTGAGCAAACACTTGCACTCAGCTTTCCACCCACACACCCCTGCATATTTTTTTTTAATGTACTTTTTGGCTCTCATCAGGAGAGCAGGAACAGATGCTGACATGACACTTGGGGCTCATCTGTGGAGCACCCCTAAACTTGTATTGACTTCAAAGGAAGGCTGCTCCTTACCTTAAAGGATCTGGCCGTCAAACTAGCCAAGTCTTGTCTGGCTACTTCAAAGCTCATCCTTAGCGAAGTAGGAGCTTTAAAGTGTGATCTGTGTGGTTCCCTGGCTTAGTTGGTTTGTCACATCTGTGCAGAAATGTGTTCTTTCTCAGTATAGCAAGGAAGGCTGGCTGAGGACACATGGCTGCCTCAAACGAGGATCAGTAAAGCCTCTTCCCAGTGTTCACTGGGCAGTCTCTATGCAGCTGAACTCAGCTGTGCTGTCTGCCTGGAGTGGAAGCATTTGGTCCAAAACTCTCCTCTTTGAAAGCCATAGGAAACAGAGCAGGAAACAATGTCATCTGGTTCCCTCCCTTCATTTTCTCCAACACAGGAGTGTAACTTTGTGTTTTTGAAAACATACAACTTCCCTTTAAGCTGGCTGATGATCAAGGCCAGATTCTGAGGGTGGCTGTAGATGTGTAATTCCTGTTGACTTCAGTAGGAGTGGATGTTTCTTAGTATCCCCCTGGGCTGCTGTTAACACTAGAACTGGTTTTTCGTGCTTCTCCTTATGATATGTAAAGCCTAAGGACTTTATAATGGTTGTCATCTTACTGAAGAGCTGCTTGATTCAGACCTCCATCTACAGCAACCTAGCAGGAGTCGTTGAACAAGTCTAAAATATTTATTGAAAATCCTTCCCAATTCAGTGAGACTTAGAGTGAAGCATTCAGAGTCTGGTACATTTGGAATGTACAGGTCTTGTGAATTCCCAGGTTGAGCAGAAGGCATGAATTAAGGATTAAGTTTCACTGCTGACTCATGGGTTTAACTTGCTCACCTCAGTAACTTGGGTTGAGCCAAGGTGACAGTATTCAGTTAGTTGTCCCAACCACCAAAGGGAGCCTTTATCAAGACCCCACCATACCAAGTCAGCATCACCCATTACTTTCTGGAAAACTCTCCCCCTCATAGCTCAGATCATTCTGTGATGACTTTGTGGAGTTAACCATCATTTATTGTTTTTATTTTAGCCACAAAAAACGTTGAAAGCACAAGCAGTCCAAGTACTCCAGGAAATGTCTGTCTTTTTTTCCAGGAGAACTGCTGTGCTAGGGCTTCTAATGCATACTGGTAATTGCAAACATTCCCCTTTGGACTAGTCGTTGGGTTATTGTTATGTGCCTGTCACCATAGCATCTGGGCACAAGGCATGAATTTAGCAGCCTTGTTCTCTTTTGTGCAGAAAATATTCTCCTCCTGCCTAGCAGTTGCTCAAATGCCTTTTGGTCAAAAGTCTGGAGATGCTTGTTGTGTTGTTCCTGCTTTGCCATTGGGGAAACTAAGGCACAGCCTGGAAAGGTGACTTCCAAGTGCTGCAGCAGCAGAGCTGTGCACAGGCCTGCTTTAACTGGGCAGTTTACAAACTGATGCCATTGTGTGGAGGCATTGGCCCATCTGAGTGCGCTCTTTGTCTCTCAGGAGGGACAAGTTTGCTTTTCTTGGCCCTTCCTTTCAGCCTCCATAGTCCCTGCAAGTGCTGCTGGCTGTGGCATACCTGAGTCAAATGACCTGCAATGAAGGCCCTTCCTTGCAGCCTTTTCATTTGTGTGAGGCAGCTGATTGAGAAAATGCCTCTTCCTATATGTCCCCCTGCCTGGGCAGGTGAAGGCTTTAACCCTTTTGGTGACAGAGACCAACCTGCTGGCTCAGGAGGGGGCTGGTTTCCTTTTAATAACTCCAGGCTGTTGTAGTGTCGTTTTTCTTGAGCAGTCCAGCTGCAGACAGAGCAGTGTACAGGTGTTGGCTTTGTCAGTGTGAGCAGAGCTGGTCTGGGAACTTGGACATCTACACTATTCCCTAAGCTGATGGGTCCTTGATTTCAGGTACCTCTTTCAGTGTCTCAAGCATGGTCTAGGAGCAAGCACTCTGTGTGTTCTGATTTGGGGACTGCTGATGGATTATGGTGTGATAAGTCACTGTAGAGCAGATTTTTCAAAAGTGCCGAGCACGTGCCAATCCCACTGGAGCCCCCGGGAGCTTCTGGTAGCCTCTTGCATTTGGGAATCAGGTGGCTGATTGCACTGTGTCTCAGTTTCCTCTGTTGTTTGCTTGGAAAATTTGTGTGGTGTTGCAGGCTCAGATCTCTGTGGCAGTAGGCACTGTGAGCATCACTCTGTTGTTAAATCTGTCATCTGGGCTGCTTTGATGTGAGGACGTGTGATCTGTAAAAGCCTGCAGAGTGATGATATTTATTCTTGGGCTGGTGATTATAAAGTGACCCTCGGTCTTGCTGAGGTTATCTCTCTACATATGCAAGAAAAAGTAGTTGATTAATGGGGTGGTTCTCACTCTGTCAGATCCTCAGCCAGATATTGTAGTGGAGGGTACAATTTAGGAGGCTTGTTTGCAAACGTGGCTTACCAGAGTATGTGGCTACAGCATCCCCCTTCCGCGTGGGATGGAGCAGGAATACTTTTGTTGAGTCAACATTTAGTTGCTCATTTTTCTCTGGGTTACAAAGAGGGCTTAATAATTCTGACCTTGAGCACCTAGAGTGTTATTTTAGGACTTGGTGTGCTTGCAGAGAAACTTGGAAGCAGCCTGGGAGAAAATGTAGTAATGAGAGGGGACTACAGCTTGATGTCATTTTAATTATCTTGATTACACTGTACGTTTTTCTGGCTCAGAATTGGAGAGGTGGAAAGGCTCATCTCAACCCTGCACACCCTGTCTTCCTGTGGAAGCAGAGGCTGTGACCCTGGGAAGGTGAATGGGATATGCTATCACGTGGGATGTTACTAACTTGCTGCTGACTTTGTTTGTCAGGTGGAGGCAGAGGCTGTGAACCGGGCAATAACCATTGCCAACCAAACCAACTGCCCCCTTTATATCACCAAGGTGATGAGCAAAAGTGCAGCTGATGTCATTGCTCAAGCCAGGAAAAAGGGTAAGTTATTTCTCTTGGATGGAGGGGCCCTTTTAGCTCATGCTGTTCAACTCTTTGCCAACATAAGTTTCGTCCCTACAGGAAAAGTTTCTTTTTCCAGTGTTATTATCCAGGCTCAATTTTAAAAGGTCTCAGGCAACTGCTTCTGTCTCCCACAGGCAAGGGGTCATATCAGTGCCAGGATCCATTTCTTCTGTTCATCTTAGAACCTCTCTCTTCACACTGATCCTACCACACCGAGCTGTGTGCCTTCATCTTATCGCAGAGTAATTCCACTCTGTCTCCATTTAATTAATATCCCTAGAGATTGCAAGCTGTGTCCTCCTTCCAGCTGCTGTGGTCTTTCCTTGGGGCTTTCTGCTGACCTGCTTCCTGGAGTCAGAAGTGATTCCAAGAGTCCTGATGGAGGTGTCTTACTCATGAGTCCTGTTGGATTTAGTTGGAGTAGCCAAAGAAGTGACAGATTCCAGCTATCCACTGTGTTCCTTGCTTGTGGAATAGATGCTTCTCATGTGCTGTAACTCACAGCCTGGTGTCTGAGCAGGAGTTGGGATCAGTAGTCTGGGTTAGGCTGGGAATTGCAGTCACCTCTGATAACTCTGCCTGGGACTGCTGAAGGAAGCAAGATTCAGACCTGTCATGGGTGCTGCTGCCTTGTGTCTCCTCTCTCTAACTGAGGTCTGTGGGGAGCTGAGCTGCTCTGAGTGGTGCAGTATCTTCTCCTGAGTCCTGACCCTTCTGTCTTGCCCCAAGGAGCAAGGGTTACAAAGCACAGTAAGTGCCTGTCTCCCTGGTTTATTCTGTGACTAAACCCTTCATTTCTATTTAAAGCAGCTCTGGTGGGTGAGTAAGCAGGAGGGATGATTTTTTCCCCCTTCTTTCCTCAGAAGGGTTGAATTTAATTTTATGCAGTCTAAATAAGCCTGAATGAATATACAAATGACATCACTTTCCATCTGGGGGTTTGGTGCGAGAAGAGCTTATTTCCTACCACAGCAAACAGATTTGTGTTTGTATGTTGGCTCAGAAGTAGTTTGGTCCCATCATTCCTGTGAAGTGAGTTCAGAGTTGGTGAGGAGGATGGATTTCCAAGGCATCTCTTTCTGTTCATGTTGTGGAAGCAGCTCAAGCTGTTAGGGGTAAATCTTCCTCTCCTAGCTCCATTAGTGGAGATCATGCTGAAACGAGATGATATGTTGACATGCAAAAGTGGCTGTGTGTTGCATTACCCCAGAAAACAACTTGATGGGGCTGTGCAGCTCAATCCTATAAGGCAGGGAAGCATCCCTTCTGTTTTCCACGTGAAGTACTGGAGACATGCACCACAAAGATGCATCATCAACAAAAAACACCCTCCCTTTATGCTCACTGTCACCTCCATCCATGAGCTGGCAAGTAGATAGGAGGGTGGGATGAGGGACCATACAGTTACCTTGCATAAGCCATTAACCACAACGTGACTGGGATGGATGTTACCCTGCCTGTGAAAGGTGCTGGGATTATCCCAGAGGAATCATCCACAGAACTTGCTTTTCACTCCTGAATGAACTAGTACACACAGTTTTCATTCAGATTGTTTTCTCCTTATAAGGAGAATTTGGGGTATAAATGGCACACCATTCTCTGTTCCTTTGTTTAAATAATTCAATTTAAATGGTGTGCACTTACCCAACTGGGTAACCCACGAGGGCCACACACACTAGCCTTGCCCTCCCAAGAAACAGAGGAAACATAACTGAAGACTATCCAGGGCGAAAACAAAACAGAATTGATTTGCTAAGTGGTAAAGAACGCATGTTATTTAAAGCCAGATGTTCCCAGTGGCATTTGTATGGAGGAGATTCCCTGCAGACTGTCGTTGGCAGATCTGGGAGCTCAAAACGTTGCTCCCTGCAGAACAATCCTCCCAATGTACTGGCCCACAACAGGCCTCCCATTAATAGCCAGCGTGTTTTGCCTTGTTCTGATTTTGTAACCCTGTTTGTGGCAAGTGATGTCAGATGGCCTCTTCCTCTGCTGGTGGATCCCCTCTCACAAAGGCTCTTCCTACACCTCCTGTTTCAGTGTGGTCCTGGAAGCAGCATGAAGCCAGTTAATGCCTTATTCAGCTAATGCACTCTTTCCCAGCTAGCTTGAGAGCCTGTAGACAGAACAGTAGCTCAAACAGTATGTGAAAGATGGTATTTTTGTACTCTGCATAGTGAGGTGTGTAAGACCCTGCTGACCAATTCTGGGATTGCCTTTGCCAGTCTTCTGATGGAAGTGTATTTAGGGTTAGTATCTTAACAACCCACATCTTTTGCAGGCAGATAAAAACAGATGAAGTGTTTGGGCTCAGATACAGGTGAACAGGCGCTTTACGGAGATTTCAGGGAGGTTTCATTTGGTGAGCAGATCTGTGGGGCTACCAGCTGGCATCGCTTTTGAAGTTGCAGCATCTTACATCTGCTTGGCGTGCAGATGTTGCTGGTGCATTCCAGCTTTCAAAGTATCATGGCCTTAAAGATCTGCTGTTCCTTCATGTGGTTCCAAAAATGTTAATGAAGAGGAAGGATGCCCTGGTGGTTAGAACACTGGACTGAGTCAGAAGATCCAATTTCATTTCCTAGTTCTGCCACAGATTTACTGTGTACCCTCGGGGGAGTAATTCAGTTATCCTGAACTGCATTTGGGAACCAGGAACACGGATGCTTCCTCTGTGAGGGACTTTCTGTGTAGGCAGGAAGCTTTCCTGATAGGAATTTACTCTTACCCATACACAGAGACAACTCCAATAAGCCCAGCCTTGCTAAATCTTTAATACACACGTATTTGTAAAAATACTGCTTTTTTCTTCATTCTTCCACATACCTTCTGGATCAGACTAGATCTTCTCACACTTACAGTTCCCTTTCAGCCTCTTCCATAAGGTTCTTGGCCCAGGATACAGCACATTAGTTTCAGAGAACAACTGAACAGGCCAGGAGTTTAATGATGTCTGATCATCTGTTTATGTAGGCCAGGGAATTCAGTCCAATGTTTTGTCTCCATGATCACAGACTTAAGAGGAAGTACCAAGGAACCCTGCAGTGTGCCATACTGGCATAACTTATCCAACCTGTCCATTTCAGAAGGATACTTTATACCTGGAATCCAGGCTGGAGATGAATGTTGCTTGGTGCTCACAGTGGATTTGCCTCTGTTCCTGTCCTGTAGGCACTGTGGTGTATGGAGAGCCCATCACAGCCAGCTTGGGTACTGATGGATCTCATTACTGGAGCAAGAACTGGGCTAAGGCAGCAGCTTTTGTAACTTCTCCACCACTGAGTCCTGACCCAACCACTCCTGATTTTCTCAACTCACTACTGTCCTGGTGAGTAGAGCTCTTTGTGTTCATACAGCATGTGCTTCATCATGAGACAAGTGGGTGATAAAAATAATGGCTGTTTTTGTCAGCAAGCAAAAGGCTGTTTCACCTTTATGAGTAAATCTGTGACAATAAAATACCTTAAAAACCTATTACTCTTTTCCAGTGGAGACCTGCAAGTTACTGGCAGTGCCCACTGCACCTTCAACACTGCTCAGAAAGCTGTTGGGAAGGACAACTTTACCCTGATCCCTGAAGGA
Source organism: Apus apus (assembly GCF_020740795.1). NCBI lineage: Eukaryota > Metazoa > Chordata > Aves > Apodiformes > Apodidae > Apus > Apus apus. Next base: position 933,520 of record NC_067307.1, on the reverse strand, counting down.
ACCAATGGGACTGAAGAGAGGATGTCCATCATCTGGGATAAGGCTGTGGTAGGTCATGTGTGATAGGCTTAGGCTGCAACTAGACATTCAGAGCTGAAAGAACTGCAGCACTGTGTTACTGTCTCCCTGCAGATGCTTGTTATGGTCCTTCTACTTGAAGTTTTTGCCCCTACGGAGATGATTGGCAATGTGCTGCACTGTCAGCTATTTACTTTTCAGAGTGGTCCCTCTGCTTGGCTAATGCAGTGACTTTGTCTTTCCCCAGGTGACTGGCAAGATGGATGAGAACCAGTTTGTTGCTGTCACCAGTACAAATGCAGCTAAAATCTTCAACTTGTACCCACGGAAGGGCCGTATCGCAGTGGGCTCAGATGCTGATCTGGTGATCTGGGATCCTGACAGTGTCAAGACAATCTCTGCCAAGACTCATAACATAGTAAGGATAATTTCTGCTATGTGAACTCTGCTGCTTATTTTTTCCTTTCTTCCTTCAATGTCAGATGGTGCTGCCAAGAACTAGAGCTCATGACAACTCATCTTTGTTTTCTCCATGCCCCAACCCCTCTCTGCTCTTACACCCAGTACAGCTCAGTTGTGCAAGCAGAAGGGAAGACGATTGAGTCCAAATTTGAAATCACATGAATACACAGAGATTCCCCTTGGAGCAAAGAGATTGTCTGCTCTTTCTGAATGTTGGATGCTTGGATCTGAGCACACAGAAAGCTTTTTAAAAATCTTCTAAAATATCAAAAGGCCATTTATCACAATGTGTCATTTATAGTCTTCTGGCTTGTTAGCAGTGGGGATGTGTAGCTGCCCCTTTTCTAGTTCAGCTCAGAAACATTTTAGCTGGAAATCTGATCCAGACCACTGAGTCCGAGTGGATTTTCACCACACACTGATCTGGCATGCATGTGTGGAGTCACACTTAGACATGATTTTCTGGGTGATCATCCCAGTGTTAGCTGGCACAGGGAGGCACAAGGCAGCTTGGAGACTAACCAGTCCTTCCCCTGTTTCTTTGTGGTGGCACTCTTAGAAGCACTGTTTGCTTGTGACCCACAGCTGTGTCCCATATCTTTACACCTGGCTCATGCAGTGAAAAAGCTGTCCTACCCTGTGGGAAACTGCAGAAAAGTCCTAGTGCAAAGGGCTGCTTGGAGTCTCCCTGTGACATTAAATGCTGAGAGGGCGCAACCACTGTTTGCATTTGTTGATGACTTGTTTCACTGAACCTATGGAATGTTTCCCTGGAAAAAACTCCTTGTTCTTTTTTTCCTGTGAATGCTTTCATTCACTCTGGAGCTGAAGGAGCAAAATTTTCTTCCACACTTAGATCCTTGGGCACATTCACAAAGAAACTTTTTTAAAAGGTTTGGTTCAGTTCCCTGTGATTTAACTCTCTGTCAGAATTGGTCACAGATGGCCTGGAATCATCCTGCCTGTGCTTAGGCTTCTAACAGAGGCATCCAGACTCAGAATTCTGGTTACTTCAGTCACCTTAGAAGTGCTTCCAGGCTCATCACACTTCCAGTCTGAAGAGGAATGCTTTAGAGGCTGGGGACATTAGGTGCCCAATTTAGTGGTCTCAACCTAGGTTTATGCTTTCAAGTACCTCAGAGAGCTAGGAGTAATTTACTGGATGGAGTATTTGACAGTCCTTGCTGTTGTCTTTAGGAATTTAATTTGATTCTAAATTTCCTAACACAAGATGCAGAGACTTTATCTATTGTAGTTACGCTGCAACACAATCAGGATTGATTCCATGATTTTGCCACAGATCTGGGCTAGGCTGAAGCAGATCCAGATCATTCAGAAATGTTTTACAGGTTAAGGACTGAGGATCCCCCTGAAACTCTTGCACGGTGCAAGAGGCCTCAGCAGTCAATGATCAGCTGTTGCCAGAGGCTGCAGCTTTAAGTTCAAATGGGGTGCTAAGAATATGGAGGATATGAAAGGCTCTTGTTTTCAAGTGGTTTGTTTAAAGTTTGAAGTGCTAAGAAATAACAGCTCTTTTTCTTACATGGCCAGCTCTAACCTCTTCCTCTCTCTCATGACATTGTCTGTTATACCTGGCATTACACCTGTTGGGGTATTTGTGTCTCTTGCTCTGTGCATGCTTTGTGTTAGAGCAGAAATGGATATGGGTGATGCCATTAGAGCCAAGGCATCCTTTGGTCAAGTTTAAAACAAAAGCTCCTTTGAAAGTCAGGCAGAACAGTTGCTGCGACACAAGGAGACATAGTGATTATGTGGCATCAGATAATTGTTACATTTTTAAATGCTAGAGCAGTATGCGGACATTTTCCAAGAATTCACACTGCTCTTGCCACTGTCTGGCAAGGAAATATTAGGAGCTAGAGAGGGAGAGAGTGTTGTTCTTGGAACCAGCCTAATTCACAAGCTTCTAACCAAGCCTTCCTCTTTGCTACCACAACTTTTTTTCATCCTGGATCTGGTTCAGTGTCTGTTTAACCACTGTTCCAGCTAATTGTAAATCTGCAGTCAAGCCTACCCATGCTTACAACACACTTCAAGTGCAAACTCCATTATTAACTCAGTAAAAAAGACCTGGATATGTCTCAGAGAGAGGTCACTACAGTAACAGTCCCCAAGTAACATGGCTGTAGTGTATATGCTTCATGGGTGGGACATTTACCAGAGATTCCTTTAAAACCTGTGTTTTTTCCATGGTGTAATGTTTCCAATCCTGTTAATTGAAGATGAGAAATCCCATTAGAGCAAAACAAGATTGTGCTGGTCCCTGACCCATCAATCAAAACACTGGTTTGAAGGACAGCTTTTCAAAATTATCATTATTTTTAGTATGAAGCTCAGAGAAAACTCCAAAATTCCCTGCAGTTCAGAAGAGATAGGTGCCAAAATGCATTTAAACAAATAGGCTTTGAGGTATTGTAATTTGAAACTATATTTCCTCTTGTTGCAGTGGAAATCTTGCACAAGTAAATCCTCAATAAATTTAGTTTGATAATAAAGACCAGCCTTTCAATTAAACCACAGCATATATGACTCAGGTAAATGCTGTTGAGTTTGCTTCCATCAGTCCTTAAAATCTGGCAATTAGCATGACTGGTGATTGCCAATGAAAGCACAGCAGGCTTTGCTGGGATGAATATGTTTGCCACATACTGTCTTTTGTTTGTTCTAGTCTCTGGAGTACAATATCTTTGAAGGCATGGAGTGCCGTGGGTCTCCCCTGGTGGTTATCAGCCAGGGGAAGATTGTGCTGGAGGATGGGAATCTTCATGTCACCGAGGGATCGGGACGGTATATCCCCAAGAAACCATTCCCTGACTTTGTTTACAAGCGCATCAAAGCAAGGAGCAGGGTGAGTATAAATGGTTAGATGCACATTTGTTCTCTTGCTGAAACTCCTGAGTCAAAGTGGGTGGAAAACAGATGCTCTCCCCTGGCTTGCAGACACACACACACTTCTGCAACAGAAAACATTCCCTGGATAGGGGCCATTTTTATCTCATTCGTCTTTAATTTTTGCTATTTGCTTGAGTAATTACAGGAATATGCTTTGCCTTGAGCTTGGATTTTCTTCCAGTTTTATTTTCCTGCTCTTTAATTCTTCCCTGTTTTGGGACACCTGGAGGAAGCATGTGACCAGAAACTGTCCAGTTAGGATATGAGTCAATCTGCAAATAACCCGGCATGCTTCTCCTGCCACAGAAGTACCAAGAGAAGTTACTGATGGCATTTCTATACCAAACCTTTCAGCAACTATTTAGATTGCTGATTTATTGTTACGGATGGATTATGCTGCTTTCCCTTCTGTCAGATAAGATCAGATGCTCTTGTCTGGTGACTAGTGAGTCATTGGCACAGCCTACTGACTATTTGAATGTGAGAATGTTCTATTTTTAAGAGGCTAAAATTGTTGGAAAAGAGTTTTTGCAAGATGCACCCATTCAAAACAGAAATTGCCTTTTGATATGCCTTTAGTTGGTAAAAACTGACAGAGCAGATGACACTGAACTCAGCTGCAACTTAGTGGCTGAGAATTTAAGAAGTTTATTTCTAGATGAAGTCAGATTTATGAGGTGAAAAGTACTTTTATGTTTGAAGTGTTGCCCTCTCCTGGACAAAATCAGAGCCGTGTTAGTTCTGCTGACCATAAGTAATCTTCGTATTCCTTGCAAGCAATCTTTTCTTAATTGTTCTTTTGCAGAAATTGCAAGTTATCAAAATTACAACCTCAAGTAATTTAGCCCTGCAGAGAACAGATCTGTGATTTCTGTTAGGATGTCCCACAGAAATACGTGTCTGACCTATAAATCTAATTGGGCAGTATCTCAACTGGAATAATTGCATTTAACCCAATCTAAAGCTCCCAATCTGGTGCTGTGAAGCTGGCCTGGCTCCTCTTCATGCAGGCCTGCCTGTGTCTCAGCGCTGTTCTGCTTTCTGGGGATGAGTAGTAAGCTTCATCTCAGATTTCTCAGGAGCCTTTAATACAACAGCAGGTGTAGTTTGAGATCATTAAAGGACAGAACTTGCGGTGCAGGGGACAGGCTGGCTGCTCACACCAGCCAGCACCCAGCTGGAGCCACAGCAGCCCAGAGCACGTTTCCTTTTATCTGTGCCGCTTCAGAGAGCAGCTACCACCCAGGATCAGTGCAGAGATGATGTGCAATTTCAAACCCTCTTACTAAACACAGATTTTGAAACGTGTGTCTGCGGCTTAGCAACATCTGGACAGCTGTTTAGGTCTGTTTGGAAGGCTGTTTTGACACTGAGGGCTGCCTGCTTCTGTGTTTTGCAGCTGGCTGAGCTGCGGGGTGTGCCTCGAGGCCTCTATGACGGACCTGTCTGTGAAGTGTCAGTGACGCCGAAGACCGTCACACCAGCGTCTTCAGCTAAGACATCTCCTGCCAAACAGCAGGCCCCACCCGTGAGGAACCTGCACCAGTCTGGATTCAGCTTGTCTGGTAGATGTTTTTATGGGGCTAAATTATTTATTGCTTTAGAATCATGGCTTGTTTACACTCCCATACTCTGAATTGATTCTGCTGATATTGGAAGGCAGAGACTGTGATGTGTTTTTAGCTTGGAGGTAATCCCTTTAGAAAGGAAGAGCAGTACAGAAGATACCAGAAAGTCCTGCTTATTCTCATGCTGTGGCATGAGTGCTGAGTATCCTGTCACGTTCTGGGCTCGGTCCTCAGCTGGGTGTCTGAAGAGGGCATATGGCACCAACTTCAGTGGAGCTTTGCCAGCTGAGATCAGCTGTGGATCTGGAATGTGGCAGATTTGATTTCTCAGGATGCTGTTTCAGGGCAATAAGGGAAAGCTATAAAAAGGAATTAAAAGGCTCACTAATGGAAAACTGTTTAGCCAACTGTTACCTGTGCAGGGCTGGCTACCTCAGGTGCAGAGATACTAGTGCAGAACAGGTTTCAGCAGAATTAAGGAGGCCAGTAAGGGCTTTTCCTTCAAAGATGAAGTGTTTTGGTGCACGCTGTTACCCCAAGAGGACATGATGGGTTTCAGTGCAGCCGTGCTCTCCTGACTCCCTTGTCCTGCAGTTCCCTCATCTCAAACCCCGCTGGCTTGGAGGACCTGACATTGCTTCTCTTTCCCTCAGGGGCACAGATCGATGACAACATCCCCCGCCGCACAACTCAGCGCATCGTGGCACCGCCGGGCGGACGTGCCAACATCACCAGCTTGGGCTAAGGACCAACCCCCTTCAGTGCCCGCCAGCGGACCGGGGACGGGGGCACCTGGAGACCCTTCTTGATTCTTTTAGAGCCTGTGACGGTTACTGCGGGCAACCAGTGGGGGGGGGGCTGAAGTAAGGCGCCTCTTTCAGTCCCCTCAGATTCCCTCCTCATCTTCACCAACCCCTCTCACTTCCCCCCTCAGCCCCTACACATTTAAAATAATAAACCCTGTTTTGACACCTCTGACATGCAAAAGTAAATGTAAAGAGGATGTTTAAGATACGTGGCCTCTATCCCATTCAGCATCTTTCTTTTAATAAAGGAAGGATAAAGTGAATTTCCCAGGAGCTGCCTTTAAGACACACACAAAAAAGGAATAAATAAATAAAAAATGTAAAAAAATAGCTTTTTTTTTTTTTTTATAATTGTCAAGCAGAAGAGTAGTTCAAGCGTTTTAAACTGGATATTCTGTAAGGTTCTGAGTTGCAGCAGAATAGCTAGGCAAGCACAGAGGGTCATGAATCCCAGCCTGTCTGTAACCATTCCCCAGCACCGCCCGTGAGGTCACTGAGTAGCTGTCGGCTGCCAGGAGGGAGAAACAGGACCCAGCACTAGGAATTGGCAAAGCACATGGCACCAGCCATTGGGTGAGCTAGACCTGTTCGGGACTTTAGTTCTTTTTGTTTGTTTCTTTTTTTTTTTCATTCTGGATTTTGCTGCAAATTAGGTCCTTGAGAAAACTTTTTTTTTTATTATGTTTGTGTGTGTTTTTAATGTTTGTATCATTGTGTTTACGAAGCCTTATCTGAGAACCAGGGGTCTCCCTCTTCTTCCCAGTCCTCCCCAAACCTTATTCAAGTTACAGGCTTCCACCAGAGTCACTGCCACAGCCACCCTGCTGTTCCAGGTATTCCTAGGTTGCATCGTTTCAGCCAACGCTTGCCACTTAGCTGCAATAGGAGGTCACAGAACAGGTTCATAAGCTACGAGCTACACTTTGGGTGTACTCTGTTGTGAGCTGGTGCAAACAAAGGGGCTGGATACCAGCTGAGGAGCTGGGATGGGGTCTCTTGAGAAGTTTTTAGCAGTTAGTCTTCTGTTTCTGGAGGTAGAAATCGATAAGCATGGGGAGCATGGGCAAAGAGCAACATGTTGCTTGAAAGATTTCTGTAGCAGCCACATTCCCCCTTCCTGGCCATCGATGAGTGGTTATTTAAAGCTTTATGAGAGCTTATCTTCAGCTCTCATCAAAAGGCCGGTCAGTTCAGCGTGTGCCTGAGCATCTGTGGCAATTCCAACTGGGCTCCAGATGCCCAGCTGTTGTAACTGGGAGCCTCAGAGCAGCTCATTGGGTCAACAGCAGCTGAGAATCTCTCCTGCACAGTGTTAATTTCAAAGTCACTCATTCCTTCAGGAATCTGCCTTTGTGCAAAAACTCATGAGAAAGCCTGGTGGTTCCCACCCTTCCTCAGATGCCTGCTCTCAGATTTGAGAAGTCAGAGGCCATGAGTGGTCCTTGAATTAATTTAGGAGCCCCAGCTTCTGTGGCAGACGGGGATGTGGGCATTTAAGTATTTTCTGCAATTAAAGGTCTTTTAGTCTAGTATTGGAGGTTCTTTACTTTCAGGACATGGAGAATAAATCTGCACCATTAGATTCCCACTTAGACTTAGCTGGCGGGCTCAGTGGTCCCAAGGATGTGGCCTGTCTTTTAGCACAGAGAGCTTTTCTACCCACAGTTAACACAGCATTACCTCCACTGTCGGGATGCCCTGGCACTTGGCTGCATCTTCTGCTTTCTCTTCTATTTGTACTTTGCCACGTACATTGACCTGTTTTTCCGTATTTGTATTTTCTTAAATGGTGTTTACAGGTTCTTTTAGGGGAAAAGACTATATGTATGAAGGCTTTTAAGAAACAAATACTAAATTTGTTGTTATGAAAATATCAATGCTGGGATTTGCAGAGGGTCTGGAAGCTACATAGGTACCCAAACCCTCCCAGCTTCAGCACCTAATTCCTCTAGGCCCCTTTGAACACAAAAGTTAAGAAAAACATTGCCATATTCATTCATGCATTTTGCATTGAAGTTTAACTCTTGGGTCTTTTAGTTTTGCATAAAAGAGTTTGCACTTTGTTTGTTAATTAATCCATGAACTTAATATATATTGCAGCTATTTTCATATTTTTTTTCACCTGTATGTTAAAATCAATTGGAACGAGTTGGGGAGAAAAAAAGAACAGCAGATCCATTTCAGTTCTGCAAAACACTTGCGGCTCTTCAGTATTCACTTAAGTCTTCCTTTTTTTTTCCTTCACTGACTCATGATGACTTTTTAATTTGTTCTTCAAAAGGAAAAAAAAAATCACAAAAAAAGATTTTTGCAGGCTATGTAAGCATGTTTTTTCCTGTGAGAGCTCGTCCGCTTTGTGTCTGTTTAATGAATGTCATATGTAAATGCTTAAAGAAAAAAAAAAGACTATGACTTAATTAATTAACCGCAGTGACTTGAAGCTCTAAAAATTAAAAAAAGTAGGATTTAATACTAGCTGGATTTAACCCTTGGATTTGTGATTGTGAACAATGAGTGGAGGAGCTGTAAGTGCTAAAGCTGATCATTTGTGTAGACAAAAAGAAGTACTGATATTTGACCATTGTCTCAATGGCAAAAAAACCCACCCCATCCCCAAGTCTTGTGTTTTATTCCCTAAGAACTCTGTGTTATATTACCATGGGAACTCCTAATAAAGAGAAAATGTTGTTGTTTCACTAGGTGCATCTGTGTCTCAAGGTGATACGTGTTCTGTGTAAACTCTGTACCTTGGCTGGTGCCTTCAGTGGATAAAACCTGGCTGAGCTCTGAAATCAGTGCTGATGTAGGCTGGTGGTAGTCCTGCATAGGAGGGAGGTGTAGAGGAGCCATGGTTTCTTGGAAGATCATGATGGTAAAGTGCAATTTCCTTAGAGAAAAGCAAACCTCTTCTCGGGGCAGTTGTCTGTTGAAGGCAGTATTTGGCAAAGCAGAGACATTTGCTTGAAAACTCCTAGCTCTGCATTGCAGAGTTCACTGATGAAGTGGGAGGAAGAGAAGCTAAAACTGTTGGCATAGCCCTCAGGCCTCCAATGTGTTTCTGCTTGGACCCTCGTAGCAGTGAGGGAGGAGGGGAAGTACAGCCCTAAATAGAAGCCACACACAGATAACTGAGTGGGGAGTGGTAGAGCAGGCTGGAAAAATGCCAGTGAAACTTTTGGTGGTGGTGGTTGGGTTTTACTGTGTTGGAGAGATGCTGTGAGTGGGATCGCAGCGGTTCGTGGGAAGGGCTTAGAAGGAGCCAGCATCTCTGTCAGCTGCTCAGGCTGTTGGTGGCTGCATCCCTATGCCCACAAGAGCAACCCAGAAGTGGTCTTCTCCAAATCTGAGCACAGCTGGAGTTTGCAACTGACTTTGCAAAGATGCTTAGCTCTTGTTTCTCATCATTTAAGTGCTCTGTGAGCTGCAGTTAGCTTCCTACACACAACTTTAAACTGGACACACCAATCCAGTGGGAAGTTTTTAGACGGTTTTCTTTCTATCTGTTCAGAAGGGGCAATTGTTATTCACTTATAAAAAGACTTTGGGTTCTTGTGGAGATCCTGGCTCTGTTGCCAAGGACATGCAGTTATTTGGCTGCTGGCAGCTTGCATTAGATATTGGCATATATGCCATCAAATCCCATAGAGCAGGGTTAGAGGGTTGTTATGTATAAGATTTATTAGCTTGTCCCAACAATAATATCTTGGTAAAGGAGATGTTCAGCCTAAAGCACTGATGGTTGGTTAACACACATCTGCAAGGGCTTCTCTTTGGTTTTATGCTATCATTATTTCTTCCTCCAGTGTCTAAATTGGAAAGAAACGTCCTTCCCAGGAAATCAATTCCAGGGACTCAGACCAAAAAAATATCAACTGAAGCATACAGAAGATTTCGAGGTCAGTAAGAAGTCATCAACAGCCAGATCTAAGCCTAACAGGTACTGAGGAACCAAGGCAGGGAGAAATCGCAGGAGGATACTCAGGTCAGTAGGGCACTGCTGGTTTGCTGCTACAGAAGAGCATAGAAATAACCACATTTTGTCAACTCGTTAATCCAGGTAATTCCTGATGCTGGCAGCAATGAGGTTCAGCTCATGCTTCAGTGGGAACGTGCTGATTTGGTTCTCTGCAGGCTTCCCATTGACAGGTCTATGTCCACACATGTAAGACCTGATACAGCTCTAATCTGATCTTAATATTGATACGGAATTAGTGGCTAGAAGGAGAAGAAGGGAAGTAGAGGATGAGTTTGAGTCAGTGACCTGGAACACTACTAGCTGTCAGCATGTGAGGAGAGGTGTGTTATCAGAACTTGATTTTATTGCTCAGTGGAAGAGTGTTGGGAGCAATCATTGTCCTTGCATCTAACCTGTCCTGCTAAGACAGCCAAGACCCAGCACAGGATTTTCAAAGCTGAGCTTTGAAGCTTTCCTGACCTAGGGCACATTCGTATCTATAGCTATATTTTTATATATCTGTATAAGCATATATATGTCCCTTTGTTCAACCCAACTGGTTTTACAGCAGCCAAGGTTCCTTTGCACTTTTTTCCTACAAGCTTAAACCAGTGTTTCTGCAGCTTAATACCTTCCACCACAGTAGTTTGAGGGTGTCTGAGTGTGTGGGCCCCCAAGGCTCCTTGACAATATAGACCCAGTTGCTTTGCACTTCAAAAAAACCCACGGTTGGGTAACCCTTAGTGTGGGTTACCACGACTGGCACCTTCACACAGGCCAGGAACATGGTATCGCACCCCTAACTAAGGTACTATGTATGACTCTAGATAGCTAGTGCGGGACAAAAATCGTATTAATTAACAATAAGTTTAATTAACTTAAATTTCCCAAGATTTTTGTTACTCTAAAAAAGAAAGTATTTAGTACTTTTAGCTGCTTGCTCTACATGGAGGGAGGCTATAGCTCCGGACCCCGTTTTCAGCACACAGGGTGAAGATTGAGCTCACTGCCGTTAGGTGGCAGCAGGACACGCAAAATGGAAATGCCAAACTCCCTTGAGGCACATGGATCATCTTAAGAATGATGTAGGATGTAATAAATGTAGAACATGCACAGGGGTTATGATTACTACGACAGAGAGCTGGCATACACATATATCCTCTCTATTATATTAATATACCGGATAGTATTTCAATGGCAAAAGATATGAATCACCTAAATGTATTCTGTTATAGTTTAAGCCTAACAAGACACCCTCCTATAATAAAATACAGAGCCAAGCCATAAACTATATCTATCAGTTTAGTTACAGGAAAAAAACAAACAAACAAAAACCACATTATTTTTTAAAACAGATTTTTGCTTTTCTCTGCAAAAGCCAAGATGTCCAAAACCAGAGGTAAGGCAGATTTTCAGAAATGGCAGGGTTTTCCTTCCTCTCAACCAGTTCTGTTTCTTCCCTGCATTTTCCTGCCCCTTTTCTGTGGTTAAGAAATTTTTTGGCTTTGTGCAGCCATTCCCTGACTAAGGAGCTACTGGTAGAGGGGGAATAAGAGAGAAACAATAAAACATTGTTTAGTTTATCATATTACTTGTTCCACTCATTTATCATTGAGAAAATAGTAAAAAACAGAAGTACAAACCCCCCCTAACCTTTTTTTCATTTTTACCCTGGAAAATATGCAGATTTTTTTTTTTTCTGTGTTGTTTACCAGTAGCAGGAAAAGTTTTCACATGCCCATTTTTTTCTTTCTTGAAAATGAGCAAAACTAATTCAGTTCAGCACTAAGCTGTACCACCATCTCTTTCCAAAAGTTAGCTGCTGGATATCTGCAGGAGAATAATTTCCCTCTTTGCTACTGCTCCTCCTATTACTCTTTCTTCTAGTAAAACTGCAAACTTTGCCAACTGACTGCTCTACAATTAGAGGAGATTATGTATTTTTTTTTTCTCCCAACAGAGGCCAGAGAAGCTGCCCTCTGCTAAGTCCAGTGAGTTGTGAATGACTTACAGCCTCAGCTCTCTAACTGTGGATTTACCAGGAGGTACTTGAGTGTGCTTTTTCTTTCCACAAGCATTTTTTTCAGCCATTAACCAATAAAACTTGGCAGATGCCTTATAGTGAATCTTTCAGTGCTGACTTGTGAAGCCTCAAATGGCAGAAAATCTCTTGGTTATTTATTCTATGGATTAATCATCTTCATGGTTATTTTTTTCCCCTGTTGCTGATTTGAATTGGCCTGTCTTTCATTTCTCACCAGTAGTTCTTGTTATGCCTTCCCACAACAGAAGAAAGATCCCTCTAAGACCAATGTGGGACTATTCTCTGGGCTAGTAGCCCTGTTTGAAACCAGGTGGCTCAGCTGCTGAGCTGAGTGCATGGCTCTGGCCATCTTCCACCCCACATCCTGCCACATCCTGCAGAGATGTCCTATGGATCGATGAGAGCAACATCACACCAAATATTTATAAGCTTAGGCAGCTACTGTGTGCTGATGAAGGCTGTAGTGCCTTCCCCTTGCTGACCCTTTGTTATTCACCTGAGTTACAGTCCAGCTCACCCCAGCTGATGACAGACTGTGTTACCACAGAGGATTCAGAACACCATCTAAACCTGTGGGAAGATCTGCCCCGTGGAGCCTGCATCTTTAAGGTTTTGGCTATGGATGATTTCCTGTTGCTGGTGTATGTAAGTGCATTTAGAAACCGCAGGGCCTCTTTCTGCAGCAGTCCTTTCTTTTAAAGTTGCAAATAAGGGAAATATTTGATCCCCCTAAGTGCAGTTTGAAGAGTAGGAATTCTTATTGCTAAAAAAAAGTTTTAAATTACTAATTTTTCCCATGTAAATTGTGAGTATAAGAGTGATCACATTTAACCAACAGTGATAAATTGTTAGGATTGGAAAACAGAGGGTGATGAGAAATTTATGCTCTGGTGGGCAAGCCAGACCCCATACAGCAACTGAGGGCATTTATATTTAATATTTGACATACAAAACATTCCTAAGATATAAAGCATTTCAAATACAAGAAAAAATAAAGTAGATGATAGATCAGTGTTACCTAAACAGCCTTGTCAGATGATAGCTTTTTCCACTATCTGAATTTCAGTTTCAAAACATGATAGTTACTACCCTTTTTTCTGCTTTGTTTCATTCAGGGACAAACATTCAGTAACTTTACTTAAGCTCACACACATTTCAATTTAATATGTGCAACAGCTACATCTTGTCCTCCACCATTCCCTAAAACAGAAGCAGGCAAAGTACAGTGTTCCAGTACAAACTGTTGCTTACTAATGGTTAGGTGATGGGGGAATGGGGTATAATGATTACATCTACTAAAAACAATATGTAAATACAAATAATATGTAAAATTATCTCCGTGGTTATCCCAGAAAATCACACAGTAGGTTTGTTTTTTTAAAAAAAGTAAATAAATTTAGTTAAATCGCTAACAGAGCTGTAGAGTTTCTATCATTTTTGGCCTTATTCGAAGTCCAAAAGAAAATTCCTACCTCAGAGACTTTTCTGCTCATTTCCACAGGAGGGCACCAGATACACGTGTTTAAGCTGCATTTCTCTCGCTTTCACGAGGCTGGTCCCTCCTAATTGGGTTGCTTCCTTCGCAAGGGACGTGGACCTGTTCAAATACAAAGTACACAGGCATTTGTATAATTCCAACACCATAGCCTGCCATATTTTAGTTTGTCCTAGACTAGATAGATGCTGGTTCATACGTAACTTTTGTTGTTCCTAAATCAAAATTGGCTGTGTGATAGGAAATTGTCTCTGTTTCATTGTGGCTTGTTTGGTTTTTTTTAATTCCTGAAGAAAATTCTGCAGAAAAGCTATAGCTTTACTAATGTTTGCCTGAGAACTTGGTCAGAGTCACCGCATAGGCTTTTTAAACAGATTCTTTCAGGATTTTTGTTAGAAGAAGTCAAAGTATGATGAAAACTGCTCAATTTCTGTCCGTTAATGACATCAACTGTGCAGGAAAATATCCTGTTTTATTTATGCATCTCTGTATTTTTTTCCTCTTATAGGCTAAGGACAAATGTAGCATGGGAGAGGTAGAGAGATTTAGAGGTAGATGTCACCTTGGTGGAGTGTTGCTTTTCTGGGACAGGGAAGGGAAGTCTGTTGCCAAGTCAAACAGCAACTGAGGGCTGGACTGGGACCAGGTGACATTCAAATGTCTCACCTCATCAGCTATGCTCAGGCTTTTGGCTCCAAATGGTAGATGATTCCCAGGAATGTCTTGGTTTGTATGATACTTAAAAGAGTAGGCACATCAAGAGATTTAATGTGGTTTTCCTTTCTGGGCCATTTCATATTACTTCTTGGTCAGAGAGAAATAAGAGAACTCAGCCAAGTGGACATTTCAAGTTTGAAACCCAAATTATCTGTAGATTGACCAAAGCTCTACAGAAGACCTTGTGGTTTGCCCTTCTTTGCTCTCTTACCCTTTTAAACCTTGTCTGGTGACAGCACCAAGCTTTCCCAGGCTCCAGGCCAATTCCATAATGAACCACCATACCACATTTTTGCTTTAAGCCAGTTGTATTTTGTCCTTTCCTCTAATAAACTGGCAGCAGCTACTCTGCTGGATACAGGAAGGACCCAACACAGGCTGTGCTCCACTGTGACCAGGACTTAGCAGTCAGTTTGAAGTCTCCTGAGATTTTCTATTTTAAGAAACAGTGAAAAAACTCCCTCTTATAGGATATCAGGGTAGGCATGGAAATGAGCCCATCCTGACTTTGCTAGCATGGAGGCTTGGGGGAATCAGCATTAATTTTCCAGCCTCCTGCAAACCTCACTCCTATAAATAGATCCACATATTGTGCCTACATAGAGACATAACTGGGGCTGGAAGGTTTCTTCTCCTCATCTCCAGATGTATCTCCTGCCTCAGCTGAGGCAAACACTAGGATTAACAGCTCCTAACAGGCAAGGTCACTCAAGATATCCACTGCCCCAAACAACCACAGAGATGGTACAACTGCTTTGCCTAGTTCAGGGGTATCACTGAGGTTGTGATCATGCAGATGGCGTTCTTTATCCTTCCAGTATGCTAAGGAGGAATTTTTTTGTTTGCAGTAGACTATTTTTACTGCACCTGAATTCATTAATCTCTCAAAAAATAATGTTGAAGGCACATGCATAAAAAAACATGTTTTCAGCTTGCCATGGACAGGACTAAGCACCCCCAGTGAGTGCTTTACTGATGGCATCGATTTAGTATTTTTGCATGCATGCAAAAACAAATGCCAGAAAAGCACAAGAGAGTAAATTTTAGCTGAAAAGGAGGAGGGAAAGGAGCTCTTTTCCCTGAGCTACCATTGATTTACTATGATGAGTTTTAATCAAGCCCTTGTACCTTTGAGCCATAAGTTATTAGAGGAGAGCAGGGACAGTCTTTCTGAGGACTTGCTGACACCCTGAGCTTTCAAGAGTATTAATCAAAAGTGTGGTATTGGAGGATGGGTTTTTCTGGGTTTTGCGCTTTTTTTTCTTTTCTTCTTGCAGGCACCACTAAACTGCCAAATAATGTCAGATGGTAGAGAACAATGTGAATCCCCCATAGAGATCTATAAATAAGAGCTATAAATGTGCCTCATAAATTACTCAAAGGGTTATTTTTTCCCACCCGCATTCCCTCCTTCATGTTCAAATTCAATTTTATTCACCCGGTTTCTCACCCTGTTCTGCCATGTGGGAAGCTTGGGTAGAAAACTCTAAATGGACAAGTCTGGAGCTCTGCAGAAGAGATTTCCACTGTAACAGGCACAAACCACTGCAGCAGAAGAGGTTCCCAATCTAATGTCAGAGCCAGTCCCCCAAAGATGCCACACACCCTGTTAGGTCCCCCACTGACCAGGTTTTGTACCTGAAATGAAATACAAACTATAATGGGCTTGAGTCACAGTCTGAGGAGAAAACCCATGGCATGACAAGGGTTTTTTCTCCCTGAACAATGTACTGGTTTTGTGAAGATCTTAGGGAGGGGGAATATTTCTGGTTTAGGCTTTTGAGGAAGACAGACAGGAGATCTGACATGCAAAACACAACCTAAACAGTGACAAGGGAGTGGAAAGGTCTTATCCAGCATCCCAAAATAGCTCAGTGGGACAGCCAGAAATATAGAGTCTGTCTTTGTTAAATAGTGTTTTTTCAAGAGGCATAAACCAGTCCAGTGGGAGGAGCAAGACACAGATGGTAGATGCTGTGTACCTCTGTGTGCATGTCTCTGTGCATAATACCTCAGAAAAGGCAATTATCATCCATGTGCCTAATCCAAGGTAACCACTGGAGTAGGTGTACATGGTTTAAAGTGGACTCTGAATGTATGCAAACATTGCCACATACAAAAATGATTAATTGGCAGATTAGAAATGTGACCCCAAAAGGTATTCTCTGTGATGAAAGATAAGCCTGGCCAAGGATTTACAGCCCAAAGTGTCTTATTGTCATAGTAGGGCTGTGCTTGGAGGCTAGGTTATTATGGTGAATGTTAATGATGACTGCATCTGGGTAAAAGCCTCTCCATCACTTCTCAGCGCCGATGCCTCTTTTGTAGCTATGGAAATGGCACCTTCTGTTCTGCTGCTGCTTCTGATTAAAATTCAAGTGGAGAGTGATGGAGAAAGAAAAGCCAGAGGACAAGCACAGCTGATGAGCCAAGAAGCATGGAGAATACGGAGGCTGCAAGGTACTTGTTCAGCTTCTCAGAGAAAGGGTGCTGGGCTTAGTTACCCTGATGGCAGCAATTTAGGATGACAGTCACTGTCACATTTGGCCAGCATAAAGTCTAGGTTAAGAAAGAATCTCTGCTGTGAAGAACTTTCTCTTGAAGAAGCCATAGGAAAGGCAAATACAAAGGCAGAGTGCCTTGCCCCAGGCACCACCAGCCCTCTCCCTTGCAGATCCAGGTAAAGAGAGGGGTTTCCTGGCTGCTGCATGCCATCCCTTGGTTTTGGCTGCTGATTAAAACCCTTCAGTAGCTTTTGTCTCTTTAGGTCCTTAAACACATTTGCAAAGAACAATAGCAGCTTTATGGCAGATTTCAAATGTCATACATTATCTTCAGATTGTGTAAGTGCAGATTTTGTGTAACTGCCTCTGGCTTAAAAAACTGGTATGAAGAAAGGGACTCCTGCAGCATGTGTAAGGGAAAGAACCACAACTTGGTTATTGTAAATTCATGCTATTATGATTATGATACAGTGGTAGCAGGGGAGAATCCAGCCAAAATTTGGGTTCTGCATTGTCTGAGGCAAACACAACCATGTGGAGCATATGAAAGAAAAATAGGTGAGTTATTGTCTGTGACACTCCATTTTAAAGCTAGAGAACAGATGTCTAGAGAGATGAAAAGCATCGTCCCAGGTTATGTAGGAATACTGTGACAGAACCAGGTAAATCAATCTGCTGACCCCAGCCCAGCACTGGGCTGCAGAGCACAGGCCAAGTGGCTGCTACAGTGTTTAGGGTCAACTCCTAAGCCTAACTCTGTCTCCTTTGCCTCATCTCCTGGAGCCTCACTGAACCACAAGGTCAAGGTCAAAGGGACACTTGGCAGCCTGAGGCTGGAGGGCTACTGGGAGCTTTGGCATTGTGAATGGGGCAACATCTGCTCGCTGAGCGATTTCCAGAATCAACACCTCATTTTGACAAATTTGCCATAAAGAAGTAGAATTTGGAGCTGTTCCAAGGCCCTGCTGTGCCATCTTGGATCTCATCCTCCAAAAGCTTTTAAGGCATAACAACATTCTTTTACTGTTTAAATCCTGTGTAAATATTGAATCATCTGCCTGGTCTCAGTACAAGTTGATTCCTTGTGTTTGAAAGCAGCATATGCTGTCAGGATTGTGCTGTCATTACCATCCTCTAGCAGTCCACAGCCTCCTGGGGTCAGGGGTGCTGTCCCTGGAGGAGTGCCTTGCTAGCTTCCTTCTTATCTTGTTGTTCAGACATAGGTCTAGAGCAGGGTTTGAGCTCAGAGACACCTAGATCAACACACAAATTAGAGGTCCAACCCTTGTAATTTGCAGATAATGGGATATGCCATGCCCTGGCCACTACAGGGCAACCATGGCTCCCACTGGGCTAATTCAGGTTAGTATGAATGATACTGCAGAAATACTGAATGCTAGAATAAACATTTCAAGAAGCACTCTTGCTGGCAAACCCACATCAAGCTTATTTTCCCATTTTTCAGTGTGAACACAGTATTGCTAACAGTTACTGGTATCAGTTTCTTCAGTCCTTGGGATGTCATTAAGGCATCTGCTTATCATGACTAGATTGCACCAATATAGACTGTGTGATCTATGCATTTGACAAGCTGCTTAGCTGTGAAAGGTTTTGTATTGTAACAAGTCTTGGCCCAAAAGGCTTATCTTCAGATCTATTGAATCTATCTAAATCTGTCTATTTTATTTTAGCAGAGCTACTTTGGACTCTGATTCTGATCCCAGTGTTACTGTTTTGACTCTTCCTGTTTTCACAAAGTTCCTGCATATCCGTGCTGTGTTTGGATCATAGATTAGCACATACAAATCATCCTTGGCATCGAAAGAGTGAGAATGAACTTCATAGGCTAGTAATTGAGATCAGATTCTGGCTTATAGCATTTCCTCCCTCCCTCCATCCAGCTCTGGCTAAATAATTGTGCTGGGAACTTCAGCTAGAACAAATCAGCTCAAAATAATTCTGAACAGTTTGTTTTTTTCAGTTAGACAGTGCAGACAGAGAGAGAGACATCCCTATGAATAATTATGGATCTTTTCCCTGCTAAAATCATCACTTCCCATCCTCCAGATTTCACTCATCTCCACATTAGTGCCCAGAACATCTCCTGCTTTAGTGGACAGCAATGACTCACCCAGGCAAGGGAGTACGTGTCCTACACAGCCTGGCAGCCCTGCGGGTCAGAAGACACGGCAGTGGTTGATACAGAGGAAATATTGTGCCTTCCTGAGGACTGGATCCAAATGGGAGGTGAGCTGTTATTAGCATCAGCGTAGGTGCTTTCAGAAACATGCCAGTCTGCAGCAGTAAAATGAAGAGAGGAAACATACCGTGGCACAGGGGCCTCTGGTAGCTCTTGCAGGAGATGCTTTTCAGTTCATCCCACACTGCAGCCATATATCTGGCTTTGGACCATTCCTTCATTGTGCAGCGCTTTATGTAGACTAATTTTAAAGTGCCTGTAGGACCACTTCAGGTTTCATTTGTAGGACTGGAAAGATATATTTTGGTATTTATGTCACTGTACAAAAAAATTTGCTAGTGCTGTTTTTTGATTCTTCATGTTCAATCATCATTTACAGCCTTTTCCTTCAGAGACCAGGCAAGGGGGAAAGGCTTCTCTCCTAGAACAAGCTGCAATGAACCTAAGAGTGCTTCTTTCCATGTACTGAGTAGCAAAAGTCTCTACTCTTCTAACTCTTTTGGAGATGTCTGCACTGAATTTGCTTGAAATTGGTGCCATGCTCATGTCTGCTTCTGGTTTTGGGCTTGGCTTCATGCTTCACTTTACCTTCTGTAAAACAGAAATACAATTCTGACCACCTTTGTAAGCAGCTTGGAATTTGCCCAGTGGAAACATTCAAATGGAAACTATATTATTAAACTAAATATGCTTAGGTTTGTTCTTATGTCAGAGCAATAAATCAGATTCTCAGAACCAAGAAAACACAACCACAGCAACCCTTGGGCTCAACATTTTTCAGCTCAGATCCATTTTCCTTTCTCTTCTGACAGTCCAGTGTTGATTGCAACAACAAAGACTGTGTCCTTCATGACCAAACTGATCCGCTTTTCACCAACATTAAAAAATTACAGAGTAGAGCCGTTCCCTTAATGCTGACAAGTTCTAGCAAACCCTCAGAGCATCTCTGACCAAACCCAGCTGCATCATTGTTGTGGTTTACTGGCAAGCAGCCTTTGTTAGACAAGTGCATATGAATGGTGCTGAGTTTTACTGGGCAGCGTCTTCTGATCTGATGAACAACGGAGAACTCGTTAGCACAGCTCTGAAAAATCCTCCTCCAGCCCCTCTTTGTACAGCTGAACAGATCAAAGTCTGGAGGCAGGGAAAACAGAAATAGTATTTGCCCTTTTTGCTCTTGTGGGGCTACTCGAGTGTTAAGAGACATTAATTCTCTGTTTCTGCAGACTCTACCCTTCCCAGCACAGTGAGGCTGGCTTCTGGGTTTTTTTGTAAACCAGCTCCAGAGCCGTTTTTCCTGGTAGCTTATTTCTAGAGCAGCAGCCACCAGAGGGCAAGACTCCCCCAGCTTGGGCTGGAGACAGCTCTCCCCTGCATCCTGTATTAAACACAGGCTGATCCAAACTCACTTAAATCAATGAGAGTACTTCCATCCACTCCAGTGGTCTTTGGATTGGGTCCTAGAGTTCTTTTAGTATTAAAAAAAACCCCAACAAAACCAGCAAGATGTTTTATATAAACTTAGAAACAAGGTTTTATAAACTGAAAAAAGCCCCTGGCATTTATATGCTTTGGTTTTTGCTGTAGCTTGTCACTTGGATGTTAAATGGTCCTTTTTATTTATAACAAGTTTATTTTTTAAATACTCATGTTATGAACAAGCCACAGCAACAGAGGGGATGTAATCTAAACCCCTGCAACTTTTGTTGTACATCTCTGAAAAACGGTGTCTGCCTGGTGCTGTAATGGAGTTAGCAATGCTCATTAATGTTGATATTCAAAGGCAAGTGTCTATAGGACAGTTTTAAGCCACAGTTTAGCATAGTATGTTGGCATGTGCTTGGCTATAAGCATAGCACCAGCCATGACGGGAAGTGATGAAGCCTGAGGGAACAATGGACATAACCTCAGGAACATAATTCACAGCTGGGGAAAAGAATGAGGAGAACTGGAGTAAAATTTGCCTTTTCTGTCTGACTACATCTGAACTTATAATTTAAAGAAATATAAATAGAAAGGGCTCCTGGGTTCAAGACAATAAATCCTTCAATGACCCATTGCATGATTCAGGACAAAACTACATTTTCTAATTATACAGCTGAAAAAATGCACATTAAAAACCTTTAATAGGCCTTAAACAGTGTCTCAAAAGCTGCCTAGCTCCTTGGGCTGCCCAAAGGAAGGACAAGAGTTGTATATTTCCTTCAGTGGGAGACGAGCTTTGCCCAATGCAAAATACTTAGATAAAAATCTTCCAAATAATATTTATAAAGCTCTTCCATATTCTCTAATGAAAGATGCTGTTGAAGTGCACAGTATTTGCTGGTAGCTTTCCCTCCCACCCACTGCACTGTTTCTAGGTGAATATCTTGCCCTTTTGAATAATACGCTGTGGAGTGAAAAGATAAACTCATGTAATTATCCCTTCCCATAGCGTGGCAGTGCTGAAAAGACAATCTGCCTCCTTCAGCATTACTGCTCACAGAAAAATTGCACCTGAAGCGTATGTGGGAAAATTAGACTGACTTTAAACCATCTTTCCTCATACCCTGGTTCTTGAGGATGCTACAGCAGGATGGTGTAAAAACAGTTCAAAAAAGCCCTGGGGACCACCAAGACCTTATTTCACAGGGAAAGCCATCATCTTCAAGCTGGTGGCTTAGAGGCGAGGAGAAGGCTTAGAAAAGGAGTCTGAAGGTGGAGGAGGAATCGCTGCCAGTTTATCAAGAAAGCAGAAATGAGGAATGGGCCTAAACTCTAACACAATAATTGGTGTTGAAGCCATAGCTTCAGCAAGGTTCTACTGTAAGCCCAGCTGTCCTCCCACTGCCTGATCTCCCTGGCCAACATATGTATGGTGGTCACCAAAGGGACAGGGCTGGAAATATGCTGGTTACCCTGGCCACCCTCTGTTTTGTGTTGAGATTATTTCAGCCTTCAGGGCTGCCAAAACTTAAGACAAGCACTTCATGTGAGCACCAAAAGAGCTTAGAAGGAAGCTCAGGAACATCTGAAGAGATAATATTAGCATGTCTCCCAGTTTGGAAGTGCATTTTGCTCCCCCCTATCAGGGGAGAGTGGAAACTCCTATTTTGAGAAAAACCTCTTGGCATCAGGCCTGCCCTATGAGATCAATTTAGAAATAAGGCAAACTGCACATGCCATAGTCATAGATCTGTGTTTGCTCTAGGCCAGAAATCATTCACCCACTGGCTTTGTGTTGCATGAAAGTATTTCCAGTGACAAGCACTCACGACAGAAAGATGCAAGAACGACTTCAGCCTGACATCCGAAGGAGAGAGAAAATAATCTAAAGCCCTGAGGGAGGAAGGCAAGTGCTTCCTTTCTGGCTTGGATATGAGAGTTGATGAACAAACATGATACAGATTAAGGACATTTCATTGGAGAACCTTCAATAGAGACAACAAGGACAGAAGCTTTGGTCTGAAAGCCTAAGGAGATCCTACTAGGAAAGTGCCCTTCTTGTACTGCATGCCTTTTCCAAAGAGATTTAATTCATTAGGTACAAGTAATGAGTTGTCAGGCTACATCCAATCCTATTTCTGGTTCCTGCAGTTCTCTCTGGAACAATCTGTAGTTTAAGAATAAAGAGAAAAATAAAATGCTTCTTCTCATTAGAAGAGAAAGTCTGAAACGATGAAATATCTGCCAGGAAAATGATCTGTGCCTTTGTGCACTTAGAAAGAAAACAAGCATTTGTAGTTTCGTAGCTGTCAAAGACACTTACATTCCTAAATATTAAGTCTTTCTTTTTTTTAAACCATGATTCTTCTGTTAATTCCCTGATTTGCTCCACTGTCTGGCCCAAGAATTTGAGGCTGAACTATCACATTCGTTAGACACTCATTTAGTCTTATTAGTCTTTTAGAGATAGAGAATTTTTCCTGTTCCTTGGTAGTCTGTCTTGCTGGTGTTTTGCTCTCACCAATAAAATAAATGCACCCAATTTCTAATTTTTCTTCCAGACACCAACATTTTAAAATGAAACAAAAAGACAGAAATAGTCTCAGTTTCTTCAAAGAGATATTAGTGATCTCAAAGAGAACAGAAATCCCATTGCTGTACCACGCTGCCAAGCTGCAGGGTTGGAAGCTGATGAATAATATTATCAGTACAGATCTGAAAGAGGCAAATGCCTTTTTCTTTGGTTGTCTTAAAAATTACTTTGGATTTTTTTTTTTATGTTAATTTGTTTCTGTGGCTTGATTCTTTTGTCTTTGAATAATTCCAGCATAGTCATTTACTGAGTTCTTTCTTCTAAATTTAGATTAGACTGTTACTTGCTTTCATAAGAAGTGCTAATATCCCTTAGGTTAAGAATAATTAGATGTTAATTTTCAAAACCTGAAAGGAAATTATACCTCTAATTCATCATTTAAAGTAAAATAGCAGGCTTAAAAGGCACACACAGCTACATTAAACAAAGGTCTAGCCATTTTTTTCCTAAACAAAAATTAACCTCAATACAAATTAAGATGATATGATTCCAGGTAGATTAATGACACCAATTAGGCTAACACATTTCTAAAGCTCCCAGAGTTCGTCTGAGAAGAAGGCAGAAGATCAGCAACTGCAAAGCAGCATTTACTAAGCTGGCTACGTGTTGCTGTACTGGCTCTCACATCTCCAGCTGAAGCTGTACCCCTTTGACAAGCTGCTTGCCACCTACTCTTCCCCTCAAAAAACCTTTTGAGCAGGATTTGCTCTGTTGGAGTACATAAAATTTATCCAAAAGGAACTGGGGAACCTCAGCTGTACAGAACAAGGGTAAGAGGACTACACTGTTAGCTTACTGCTGTGATCAAGAAGTTTCACATGAGAGGTTAATTTTGCCATGTCAGTCTTAGCATTGCCTTGGCCTTCTCAGGTATTTGCAAGCATTTTCTGCTGATGTTTCTGAGCCTGAAGTTCTCTAAATCTGCTTTGACACCTTTGCAGAGTCACCCATTGGAGCCTATGGAGCCCATACCCACCACAAGCAACAGAAAAGTAGATTTATCTCCCTGCATTTTGCCATTACTGCTTGTGGGATCAGAAATAAAATCTGGCAGGAAAGCTCATGGCTTTGAACTGCCAGCATAAATCAGCTGTTCTAATGCAGGCAGTGGAGCAACATACTGGTGTAAAATGGGAGGGCAAACAGATTGGGGGCAGTTCCCTGTCTCCTCTGCCTTTTTTTCCATCTTCATGAGTTAGTGTACCTCCACTTGCTCTTCCCAACTGTGCTGTCAGGTCCCCTTCTTACCCTAACCTTGCTTTCAACGTGCAGCCCCAAGTAGACCACACGATGGCAAGGCTGTACAGAACATGCCCAGAATAGCTACTGCTGACACAACAGGTGTTTATTGGCCAATTTGCTGTTTGCCACCTGCTTTGATAGATACCGAATTGTATTTTTATACATAGCTTCCAGCAAAACAAATGTCCCCAGTGATGTGAGCACTAGGTTCTGGAATATTTAGGCATGATCCCTTTGCAGCACCAGGAAGGGGCATATGATTCTTATGAGTCTCTGGAGCCTTTCAATGTGCTCAGATCCATATGTAAATATAGCTTGAGATGAGATTTATATTCAGATATTTCTCGATGAAGCCAGAAGACACTCCAGGCATGTAACAAATGAAACAGCAACCCAATCAAGCCTTGTAATTTAATTTAACTGCCTCTTTTTGAGTATGTGTCATGCATTCAGAATTAGACAACTGAATTCCCTATCAAATGTTCTTTGGATATAACAACATAGTGAAAGGCATAAAAGTACCTTAAAATAGCTTGCTAGCAACCACATGGAACCTATTTTTTGGCAAATGGAGGAGGCAATTTATGGGTCTGGACTCTGTGCTCATAAGTAAGTACATGTTCCTTTTTCTTTGCATTGGCATGTTTTTGGTTTTCATATTCCCCATGCACTTGATAAATTCTCATATAACTATTCAGACAGTACATGGGAATGCACAGGCTATTTGGGGAGCCTGCATTTATCCCATTTGACCTGTCCAACACAAGTTCCTTGCAAGGAAATTCCTCCTGGGCTGGTTCCTTGAAGTTTTCCTGCAAAGCCTGTTTCTGCTTTAACATCCTGAGATCAGAGAAGCTGCTCCTTTTACTGAACCTGTTTAAATATTAGTTTCCATAATGGCTGTAGCAGTGAGTTAAAGCAAACAGCAAATTTAGTTTTTTTCCTCCACATTTTGTGATTATTTGGTAGCAGCAAAATACTTTTCTTCAAGTAGGTAAGTAATAGTGTTAAGTCTGGAGTGAAGGAAAGACAGGCAGAACAACAGAAACAGTCTGGTGATTAAGTGCAACTGTCTCAGCACAGGCCACCATGCAGTAGTGACTGAACCAAGTACTAAAAAATAACAGACTGAAGGGATATTTTTCCTGGTGATTATACTGTGATGGGATTCTCAATGGGAAATATTGAAACTGGAAAAGAGGGTCAGTTTTCTAAATGTAAGATCAATTGATAATGATGATGTTGATGATAATAATAACTAAACCCCATCAATCTCTGAAATGGATCTCTTTTGGGATTTTTGAGAAAGCCTTGTTGCTTTCGTTGCCACACTGGATAACTTAATATGTGATGTTGGACTGGGCATCCTCAAACTATAAAAGCCACAGCCTTTTCCAAAATATCTGATGAATTCCTTCAACTAAAATTAAATAAATAAAATGTTAGGAGGGTTTGAGTTGTTTTGGTTTTTTTTTACATTTGGGGGGTAATTAGTGACCCCTGTGATTATCAATACTGCCTACAGCCAACACATTTGGTTTATCCTCCGTTTTACAAGTGCTCAAGGAAAGAAATGCTTTTAAAACCTGAGACTCCCTGGCAGTATTCTTCCTGCCTGCCCCCTCCTCCGCTACATCTCCGGATTTAGCACCATTAGTCTGAGATTTTTATGACTCTCAAGGGAAACGCCAAACATTCCTGAAACTGAAGTAGCATTTTGGAGTCCCTGAGCTGGAGTTCAGATAGCACAGGCTCTCTCAAGGATAAATCATGGGAGCTGCCAACATCGGGGATAGCTGGTTTAAGAGGCATGAGGCCAGTAAACATTGATACTGTTACTTGATTTACTAATAAATAGTAAATGTTTCATCTCAAGAGGCTCAGTGTGACTTCCAGCAGCAACTTGATGATAAGGAAACATCACAACTAAAGTCAGGTGGGGTTAGCAAAAAGCTAACTTGTCAGGAAGACTTCATTTGTTGCCAGCTGCCTCCATCTCAGCAGCTGTGATGTAAAAAAAAAAAAAAAAAAAAAAGTCCAGTAAAGGAGCACACAGCAGCTCTTCAGCTTTATGTGAACACCAAACAACACAATCGGATTGTGAATTTTAAGAACAAACACTATTTCTTGGTAAAAAAAAACACCAAACCAACTACTGAAACAAAAGACTCTAGTTTAACAGAGCCTTACCTGAGCTGAAATACTGCCATGGATTTCCCTGATTGAAACAGGAATTTCTCCAGTTTTAACCAGAGGAGCTGGTTTGTTATGGCTAAAAACTCAGTATATAGAAAGGATCTGAGGGAAACATTGTATTAGCCACAAAATGTGCTGCTGTCTTCATACACCCTCCACTCCTCTCCATTATTGCTCCTGGGTAGGTTGACATAAAAACTGGGAAGACAGTCACCAGATGCATTCTTAATCCCCCTTTCTACCTTGCAGGTTGGGCTCAATACTATACATATTCTATATAAGTGTGACACACACACCCGCTTCCCTCAGCTCCCTCTTCACCTGCCGGCCCGGGCTCCTTCCCGCCCTTTTTTTCCCGCCTCGGCCGCTGCTGCTGCACAGCGGCTGCTGCAGCTGCGCACCCCGGCGGGCTGCAGCCAGCGCGCGCCCCGCCCCCTCCAGCGGCGGGAAAAAGGAGGCGGGACCTCTGGCCAACAGACAGGGCTCTCAACCAATGGGAAGGCTCGACTGGGGGGAGCCTCGGCGCCGCGACCAATAGGTGCGCACGGTTCGGCTGCCGCTGTTGGGGTGGGTTTCCTCAGGCAGCGGTGCTGGTGCTTGGAGCTCTTACCTTGTGCCTCGCTCAGGGAAACTGGCTGGGATTGAGTGCCCTCACACACCTCATGTGGTAGGTGAGTTTAAAAATGTTTACATTTATTTATTTATTTGTTTGTTTTTCTTCTCGATGCATCCTTGTTCTCTCTGAGCGTGTGTGATTCCATTTGTTTGGGTATCTTTGAGTGAGAGGATGTCCCTCGTGTGAGCCAGAGCATGTTTTGGGTCATCTTTCTAAAAGGACTCTTCGAGAAAACTTAAGAATTCTGAGGTAAACTCGGGTAATATTGTAGTCCTGCCTGATGTCCAAACTTGGGGTTTCCTTTGGTCAGAGTAAGTCTTCATTTTGAGTAGATGCAGTCTTTGTTTTGTGAGTGCCTCTGTGACAATAAGTAAATGTGACAATAAGTAAATGTACCTAGCCCTAAATGCTCTCCTGGCAAGTTGTGTTTTCTGTGAGTTTAAGCATGTGTAACTGATGAAGAGAAGTGAAATGTGTAAATGCTGTTTCCTCAGTCTGTAGAGGGGTTGTTACTTGGTAAGGAACTACAATGCAGCTGCATAAAGCCCGGTTTTCCTCAGCCTTGGCTAGTTCCATTTGTAGGGATCAGGTGTGTGTTGGGGTGAGGGAGGGAAAAATGCAGATCTATGTGCAAATGTGAATGCATGGCTGCCCATAGCAAGGAAACAAACGAATGAAGCCTTCTAGCATTTTCTTCCCTTTGCTTTGCAATAGATCTGTAAAAGAGTGAAGAAACAAGTCAGAAATCTGTGGAACCTGGTATGTTCTCTTATTCTGGGCCAACAATTTGAGGGCAGGATTTTCTGTTTGAAAATGAAACTCATACAGAGCTCAAGTTTCTGAACAAATCTTTAGATGAGCTGATAGATTTTTATGCCCTACAGATTGTCTCTTTTCCTCCAGTTTTCTCAGTTGGTCTCAACTGTGAAAATGCCTACAGACCTTGAAGTACAGAGCTCTGGAGTGAGGTTAGGGTCTCTGTGTGTGTATATATCCACAAATACATACAGGCACCTATATAATTGTTATTGAGTTGGTTTCAGTCCATCTGCTGTACCAGTAGTTTTCTCTCTGGAGGTGCAAAGTAACCACTATAGTCTGGATATTGAGGCTGAAAAGAAGGTTTGCTCCCTTTAGTCAAATATCTGTAGATGAGAACTGAACTGGTATCCCAACATACTGTTATTAAAAGGGAACTTAAATGCTGTCTTGCCACTACCAGTAACATCACGGGCCTTTCTTTCTGCATTGCATGTAAGCCAAGTGGAGAACAAAATATGCAGACCTGGACAATAATTTGCTTGTTTTAGTTTCATTACCTGTTAGGTCAATTTGAGCTCAGTTTTAAACCCAGTGGAGTTCCAGTGAAATTAATTGTTGCCAAGGTCATGGGGTTGTGTCTGAGTGACATGTATGACCGTATGAAGAAAGGGGTGAGTTTATACTGATAAGTAAAGGGGGATCCTCAACCCAGTATGATATAAATGGACATTTTGTGCAGGTTCTTTTTGCTTTGAGAGATAGACTGTTATATTAACAGGACCACTTCTAATCATAGCTGAGATCTCTTTCTTATAGAGCTAATCATTACAGTGATAAACTAAGCCAGCAGTGACAGATCACGGGTGGCCTGTCCATGTAGCTGTTCTAAAGCTGTTTCCTTCACACAAAAGGTGATGCCAACTGGCCAAATCTGGAGAATGATGTTAGGCTTGATACTAAGCAGAAAATAGCCATTTCTCCAAAGTTATTCAGTTAATCCTGCAACTTTATGATAAAGATCAGCAGCTGGTGATTGCGTTACATGAGCTGGTGGATTTAAACAAATACCTGTTTGGGTCACTTACTGCTTGAATGAAGAGCAGAAGTTTACTGTAAGAACTATGGTAGCATTAGGGCAATAACAAGCTGAATGAAAAACTTCTCCTGTAATTGCCAGCACACTGTCACTTATTGCTGTAAATCTGTTTGAACCTCAATAAAGCCCCTGACTGCTTTGACCTTTGTCTGCAGCTAGGATTAACACAACAGTTAAAAAAGCTGCAGTGCTAAGATTTTGATTCTGCCTGGGACCTTGATTAAAACTGTGATAAAATTTCTTTTTTTATGGAAAAAAACAACCCCTCAAGAGTTCTGGAGAGCATTAGCATCTAGGAGATGAAGCAGTACCATTAGCATCACTTGTCCATGGGTCATTAAATACTGCATTCAGACAGAAAAATGGTGTTGTGTTGACTGTGTTGCCTTGGCCAAAATAATATTTGAGCAGTAATATTCTGCTACTTGCTTTTCCCTTGAGGTTCTCACTGGTAAAGGAAATAGCTGTTTCCTTATCAAAGCTGTAGTTGTGATGTTAAGGTATATGCTAAACGTGATGCTTCCCTTCACACCAGAGTGGAGGGTGACTTCACCTTTTCATGGAGTAACTTCGAAGTTATATTAAGCTAAAATTAATAAAACAGCTTGGTAACCTTGAAGGGGATATGTATAAGGCAGTTTCCGTAGTACAAAGGCTTAATTAAGAAAAGTGTACTGTGTGAATTGTATTTAGGGTATTTTAACTACTGTAGTATCTAGAAAGCTATATCTTGTAATAAGCAAATCTAGAGCAGGTTTGGGACTTGTTTGTGGATCACATATAAAACAGAAATTTTATATTTGTTCAGGCCTTATTTGTAATGTAGGTCACAGGCATTATTACTGAAATTTAATGTGTAGAACTGAACTGGGGAAAGTGGAAATCTTGCTTTTTCTCTTGATTATGTAATTTTGAGGGAAATCGAGGACCTTCAGAGGCCTTATGTTGTGTGTTATTTTAACCTGATGGTTTAAGACAGGGACAGAATCTCTGATAGCCTCAAAAGTGACCCTGAGCAGAATTTCTTGGCAGTGAATTACTTAACTGTGCTTGCCCATGGTCAGGATATGAGTGAAAGCTGTACCTTTTGCCTTCGTGTTTAAGCAGAGCAGCAAGAACTTGTGTCTTCCCTGGGGCTCCATGGAACTGGGCCAATTTATTGATGAGGCTGAGTGGACAGAAGCTGCTGAGAATCTAGCAAAGACATCTGAGGAACTGGAGTGGGGTAAGTTTATCAGGAAAAAAGGGTAAGCAGAGTTTGCTGAGTTCATGTACTTGCAACAAAACAAATGTACTGACAGGCTTTGGTTTTTTTTTTCCTGTCATATGTCAGCTTTTCAATATCGTTGATGATGTTTTATGAGGCTCAGCATTCCTGACACAGTTGGGATATATCACAGCCACTGTGCAGAGGAGTTTAGACACAGGGTAAATGCACTGACTTCCATAAGGTCAGAAAATCATGACCTGGTTCAGAAAATAAAATCCTCATCCAGTAAGTAAAAAAATGTAACTCTTTCCTCTCCTCACCTGGCAGGTTCACAGTGAGGGAGTGTGTAACAGGAAGGATCTATAGCCACATTACTAAGACATTGATGTAATCCTAACAGAACTGGGTTTATATTAAAAGCCAAGCACATTTCCTATCACTGATTAAAATTCACTCTGCTTCTTTTATCTGACTAAACCTATTGATCACAAAGACATTCTGACGTTCCAAGTTATTAGTTGTAGTTGCAGCATTTTTCATGTCCATCTGTAAGTTTAGAAGGGTATTTTTCAGAGCGAGGGCTGTGTCAGTGAAGGACAAGATTTTGGTCCTTAACTGAAGCTCCCAGACCCTATTGCAATACAAAGTAATATAGGGTAAAGGCACATTGTAAGCCAGAGGACTTAGAGAGGACAGCTACAGTCAGGGTTTTTCAGGTTCCTGGTGCATCTGCTGTTTTGGAAATATGTCTTTTGTGTCTCAGTTCTCCCCTTATAGATAATGGAAAATAATAATTCAGCATTTTCTTTCCCACAGTGGATTTACATTCTTGGGTTGACTGAGATTATTCTCTTAGTGTTTGTTTATAAGGAATACAGCAAAATGGGCTGGATTTCATCTGGGACATGATGTTTTACTGTAAGCAAATTGAATAAGCCTGGTGAGGACCTGGGGCCCAAATGGACTTTCCAATCTCTTTTCAAAATTTTTAAAGAATTCTTTACTTTTTATAGTAGAAGTACAAGTTTGCTTCCTTAATTGTCCTTGTACCTTCCTTCCATGAAAACCCGCTGAGATCAGCACTATTGGTGGGAATGTCTGTCTCATCCTCTGCGTGAAATATTTGTTGAAAGTGGGAAGTCACATTTGTATAAATACTTTTTGGGGAAAAACAACAGAACAACAAGCAGACTTTAGCTCACATGTCACAAAGTGCACATTCCCCCCAATAATTTATTTGTTCACCTAGCAGTGTTTCATATACATTGTTCAAAAAAAATGTCCGGCATGACTGTTCAAACATGTCACATGATAACAAACAGGCCTTTAAAAACAGCACGTAGAAAATTCAATGACATAGGAATATAATGTTCAGAAAATGCAGTGCCCATTTCAACAAACATCTTTAAAAACCATTGGCAGCCAGACTCGTACAACATGCAGGCAAAATGCTGCAGCACACAAGAAAAATAAAACAGTTTTGCAACCAACGACTGGCAAAGCAAAGCCCAAACCAGCTTGCACACATTTCCCACAGCCATAATGTCAGTAAGGAGAATTGAATATTCAGCAATATTCAGCAGAGGTTTCGTATCACAAAACAATGACGCTGTGTTCGTGAGCTGAGTGGAATTGCTTCTTAAGTGGAAAACTGCTGAATTGCTGTCTAGATTTGTATTTTCTTATTTCATAAAATGGTTTACAAGGACTGTTTTTGCAGGTCAGAAAAGAAATTTGGATCAATACGGGAAGGTCTGGTCATTCAGTAGAGACAAGTAGTACTGGAAAATTATTTTTGCTTTTCAGTATTAACACTTGGACATTTTTGATTCTGAAAAAGAACTTTGTTGCTGTGATGCTAAAGGAGAGGGTATTTGTTAGCCTGGGTTTTGAGCTCAGTATAACAGACAGAAACCTGCATTAACTACACCTTTGAGCATGTTGTGGCACTAGAAGATGGGCTGTTTCTCTACGTGATAGTTGCTTGCAATACATTGCTCACCTCTTTAGCAATTCATTTCCCCTTAGCTCATGCTTGCTATTTTTCTTCTCTGTCAGTATGAGAAATACACAGCATGCTCTGTGTGGAAGGCATGACATTATAGTTGAATCCCTAATACAAATGCTTAATCTCCTCCTGGGAAAGAAATGATTCAATTACATTTATCAGGCTGGGTGGAAGATCTTTATTTCATTGCACCTCAAACTATCACTGTAGCACCTTGTGTTTTCATAATACTGTCATATATTAAACAATCTGCTTGGGAATATCTTCAAGTAATAGTTGACTGTGCTTATGGATTAGCTCCCTTTTGCAGATGGAGAAGGTTTTGTTTCCATAAGGGCAGTGATAGGAAAAGATAGGATTAGTCTGGCCAGACAGTCTAACCTTCTCCCTGTGAGTCTCACTATAATTAGGCAAGAAGCAGAATAAATATTGGGTAGATTAAGTCATAGAAAGAACGAGTTGACTCCTGGGCTTCTTGGGAAACAACTTAAAGGCTGATAAGCTAGTGAGACTTAAAGTGTGCAGAAGGATGATGAAGAAGTCAGTATGAGTCTGCAGCAAGCAGAGGGAGCAGATACACAAAGCTGCCTCATTACAACAGTTCTCATGAGCTATTGCATACCTTTTCCTTCTGACAATGAAACTATGTTGTGCGGGGTTCACATAAACCTTGAGCTTAGTGCAGCATCTTGAAGACAGACTGTTTCTGCTCTTTGGCCCTGTCACCAGTGATTATCCAGAAATAATTAGTGTCAACAGCCTGTGCTGTTCAGCGTGTTGTCAGCATTGTCTTGCTTATCCAAACAATATTAAGACAAGAAAGCGGGCAAAGACATCGTAAAGGAGGTAATTACCAGGCATGGATTCAGCATGGAACAGCTGAAATCTTCCTTGAGCAAATCACTGAGTCATTCTGGTCCTCAGTAGCTTTATCTTAAAATAGAATTCCAAATAAAAACCCATTGAAACATGAGCATTAGTTAAGCTGAGACCAACAGTGATACTGAGAACTAAGCAACTTCCACTTCAATAAAGAAATGACATCTTTTCTTAACTGCCGTCAAGTGGTTTGTGATACTCCAGTCTGTCACAGTTAACTTTCAGAAAATTGAAAAGGTCAGGCAGGGGAATTTAGCAAGTAAGACTGAAGAAGCTTTATGAAATCCATTTGCTGAGTCTGGTGAGTAGAAAAGCAAGAAATATTCCTATCTTAATCTCTTCTCTTTTCAATGCCATGGATTTTCAAGACATTAAAGGCTTACAAAGGAAAATATTCTTTTACACAATGCATAAATTATCCTTGGAATTGGCAGAGAAATCTTAAATAAAAAAAAAAAAGAGAAATGGTTTATTTGGGTAGTGGGCAGATCTTCAGTATTTGGGATTTAAATCTGAATTAACAGTAACAGTGGAAATGGGTTTACTGAACTTTCCCTGCTCTATGAGGAAGAGAGATTGGTGATCTGCTTAGCTTCAACCTGTGTAAATTAAAAGTCATCTAGATGATGCTGGCAGCTCTCAACTCTTTACATCAGAGACTATCTGTTCCACACAGGATGGGAATCGCAACTGTTGCTGTCACCAAAAAATAGTGGAAGGCTGGCATGTCATATGCAGCCCTTTAAGATTTTAGGGCACATCAATTGGCAGGTCTGTGTCATCCAGTGGATGGGGCTTTGAGGGGAAAATCATGGCTTTCCACTTTGTTCTTACTTCCCACCTGACCACTTTCTGTGCTCCTACAGGATTTCACATGACGGAGTCCTGATTGTAGAAACACTATACATGTGAGGATGCATGTGAAGCCACTGGGAAATCTCTTGTTCTACTATTTCTCTTTAGATAGGCAGAAACACTCAGCCTCTGTGGCTGCAGCTCTTTTACCAGTGCCAAGTTCACTACAAATAACAGAAAAGTATGGGCTGCTTAAATCTGTACTTTTTTTTTTTTTCTTAGAGCTCCTTCTATGGTTTTTTGAGACTCATCAGTCTAAATGTCCATAAAGATGACAAATGCCTATGACCCTGCTTGCAACAAGGGAACAGAGCAGTTTTAATGCAGAAATTCTCTTAAGTGAGCCAAACAAATTATGTTTGTTTTTGCTGGCAAATGTGACAGCAGCAGAGGTGTGGCTGGGACCACACTGGTCTGGGTACTTTTCTGAGTCACTGGACAGAGAGAGATCTTTTAGCATCTGTTTGAAGCTGAGACCCATGCTTCTTTATTCCAGCCTGTGTCTCTCTCAGACAGGAGTGCTGTGCTACAAAGGTGACTATCCAGTCCTGTCTATCCAGATACTTCCACGAGCAGTTTATCCTCATTTTACAGATTCAGATTATATTGTTACTTCAGAATTGCTCAGGATTTAAATGACTAATCCATTTGTGTCAGCCTGTGTAGCTCTGCAGGAACCTTTTGCCTGACATCATGAAACCTCAAAAAGTCTAAAATTACTGGAGACTCTGTAAGTCTCCCAGCTCCAAGGGAGAGGTGGCACAAATGACCTTATTGGTTCAAAGTATAAAGTAAGTAAATCGGTCATATGTGTTCAGTGAAGGTTGTAAATCTTGCTAGTCTTGCTCAATTCAGCGGGTGTTTTTGAGAATGTTTTAGAGCTCAGGTTTGTTGAAATAAATGTCCCATGTATTTGAACCCCATGAGACTGAAAACCTTGGCCATGAGTCTCATGTGACTTTCTTATGAGATTTCCAGCTTTTCTGCTTCTGGTCTTGGCTTGAAGTACCATGAGAATATTTTTTCATGGTATTTCAACACTTCCAGTTTCAAATTCTAGACTTTATTGAAAAACCCTAATAAAAGCTTTAAGGGGTGGAGTGTGTGGTTTTTTATTTACACTAAAAATGGCATAATGCTACAGATTTGCTGGGTGCATGCTTTTGGAAAGAAGGGTTTAGGTCCAGGGATTTTATTTAAATTCTTCTCTAATTTTAACCTGTTAGGGACATTCTGTATCTTACGCAGCATTTGTGGGGGAGAACAAATAACTATTTGATTGAGTTTATCAGCTAAGCTAGGTACAAACAAAAAAACCACTGTGTTTCCAAACTCAAGTGTCTTCTCAATGTCTACAGGACCACTGCAGTCTGAGTTGAGAACTCTCAGCTTCACTTTCTTTATTCCTGCATACTCATTTGTTTTAGGCTGAGAGAAGCAAGTTCTCTGCTTGATATGATATATTATCACTGAAGAACACCTGTAAGATACATATCTTAGGCAGCAAGGGCTGCAAGGTAAATTTACTGGCACCTATGGGACCTGAAGTATTCTTGGTTATTATACCCAGGAAAAGCTTCCAACTTTACCAAGCCTTTTACACTTTTTGTGTTTTCTGACATCGCTCCATCAGACTGGTATTGTCTGAATAAATACCAGTGCATCTGCCCAAAGACATGGTTCTTACTTGTACAGATTTTACTTTTGATCCTGCAAGATTAGCAAGATCTGTAAATGGACTCTTCGCAGTAGGTTTCCTGGTTGTACTGATATGATGCAGTAGGTCTAATGCAATGAGAACAGGGCCAAAAACGGGGGAAAATTAGCTGCCTTGTTCTCCCTCTGAATTGTCTACACAAAACACAGGCTTAGGTCTATCTACTCTTTTGAGTTTGACATTTATTTAGAGTAGCATTGCTTGATTAGCATCCTGGCTGTGTGAAGTGCATTTACACTCTGAGGTTGTTTTCTGCTTCCAGGACTGTGCAAAACAACAGTATTGCAGGAACTCTAAGGATCTTATTTTACTTTTGCAAAATGTCGAATGTTCTAGCTGCAAATATGTGTTTGCAGGAGAAAATAAATCTCATTCATGCATGGATAAAAGACACAGAAGACTGAAATTCTCTTGACATTGGGGACTTCATATTGAATGAGAGAAGAATAAACTGATTCCTCAAGAACAGCAAGGTGTCCTTTCAAGGGCCTATGCTGTAAAACCTAACCTTATCTCAAGCCCTTTCCTTTGCAAGCCAGTAGATACTCAGCACAGGAGCTGACATTAAGACGTGAGGAAAAGCTTGTGTTGTTTCAAGAAGCTGTATTCTTACTTGGCAGGCTCAGGAGGAGTTATGTCAAGAGCTGCTTATTTCTAATATTGTACAGAGAATTCCTCCCACTATTTCTTCCAGATGATGAACAGCTCATTCATTTATTTATTTGGATTAGCTCTACTAAAATATGACATGCTTCTAAATGCTTTTCTCTCTAATTCCCAAAGGATGGCTTTCTCATGGGGATGTATGTCCTTAAGTCATTTAACATTCTTAACTCCCACTACTCCGGACAAGGGTAAAGCTGCTGATTCCAGGGCACCCAGGATCTCCTAGAAAGCTTAGAGCACTTGGTATCGAAGGAGTTGGAATGGGGCATAATGCTGCACAAGGAGGCAGTAAAATGTCTGCTGCTTTTCCACTGACTCTGGCAGTCATCTGACTAGCAAGCACCTAAGTAGGTGCCTGTTGGACTCGGAACAGCTAAAATAAATGAATGAATGGAAGGGACCTCTCTAAGCCTTATTTGATCATGACCTACCTAGTTTTGAATTTTATTAGACCCACATCAAAGTGCAGAGACCTTCTAAATAAACCTAGGATGCATGCAAATTTCAGTTTTGTTTTGTTTGGAGATTTGGGAGGTTGGTTGTACACAGAAGAGAAGTTCTGGTTGGACTCTGAAGCTAGGTAGAGCGTGGGTATTTGGATTGTGTTTCCTTTGGAAATGGACTTTACTGAAATCCGGAGTGCAAAGGGAAACCTGGAGTGACTCCAAGCAGGGAAAGAGCCAAGAGAGGGATTTTTACTATCCCTTCTGAGCTGAAGTGGCTGGTTTTCCAGGTAGGTGGAGGACAAGCAGCTTTGTGAGCATTACGGAAGACCAAATCCCCAGCTGGTGCAGCCCTGGAAAGAGGAGCAAAGAGGCTGCCCAGCTGAAGATGCAGATCCAGATAGCTGCCTGTCCCCTTCAACAAGGACCTCCCTGACCCAGCACCTGGACATGAAAAAAAGAGGCAAGACGTGGTCGGAGAATATGCTTGTCCACAGTCCCTTAATGAAATGTAAGCAGAGATCTGTAAACACTGTCCCAATACCTGAGCCTCCCAACCTTAGCTCTCCTGGCTGCTGAATAGAGGTTTAGCTTTTTTCTGGGCGGCCAATATCACAAAATGTCTTTACATGTGGAGCTGTCTGAAAGTACCCTTTCAGGGACTTGTTTGCTCTTTCCCCCCATTGAACCTAAATCAGAGCAGTAAGAACTTTGAAACGGGAATAAACTGAAAAATGAAGCCTTTAAGTGTCAGGCAAATGACTTGCAGAGACCAGTCTCTTGGAAGACTGTAGGGTGCTCACCATCCACTGAAGCTATTCACTGTTTTAAGGGGCATTGTTCAGGCTACCAGCACTTAAAAAGACATCACTCCTCAAAAGCTTTGGCTCTGTTTTACGGTATTTGTTTCACCCAGATTCCTTCAACTGTTGTAGCATCCACTGCTACTTCCCAGTAAAAAGAGCAATACCCTATCAGAGCCATGTGCTTGCCAGCCTGTGCTGCTAGGCACATTCATTCCTTTAAACATCCTCCCCGTTCTCACTGAGGGAGATGGTGTGTATTTTAATAGTTGGCACTTTACAGTTTTCATGGACAAGGTTCCCTGAAGTGCCCGCACAGCAGCATTCCTGGAGGAAGCCTTTGCTTTTTGCTTTGGCTGCAATACAGTCTTTAGAAACTGCATTTTTTGCAGGCATGCTTTGCACAGCGGAGAATATCTTCCATTCACATACCCCATCTGACTGGGAAATCTTATAGAAGGTTTCTTGTGAGCCTACAGGGATCCGGACGACGCCTTTGCTGCTCTCCATGCTTTGACTGGTTGGATGGTTGAGGTTGAAACTTGGGGATTGCTTCTTTGCTGCTTGCTTCTTTTGGAGGCACTGTGCTCTTAGGACATTTTGGAACGCTTTCTTAAACTCTTGACTTGAGCATGGATAGATTATGGGGTTGATGCAGCTGTTTAAATATCCAAGCCAAAATGTTATTTTAAAAAGTGTGTCCGGGGGTTTGATTGCAGGAAAGAAAGAACCTAAAGTGGAAAATACACAGTGTTAAGGCAGAGGCAGTGAGAAATTGCAGGTAACCAAAGAAACACTGGAAAAAATAAATAAGATTCTGTTCTGTCTTGGAAAACTTACTACTCAAAGCTCAAATCCTGCAGGAATAAAGTATTTCAGAATGTATGATGTCATACAATTACATGAATGTTCTATCAGAAATAATTCAAGACATCTACTTTATTGTACAGGCATTGTTTTCCCAGTTAGAGCCAGAGGTGAGCAAGAGGATTGGTTTCAAGTGACAGAGGAAAATTCCTTCCTCCAACATTTCTAATTCAAGATTAGTTAGCCATAGTCATATCTAGGATGTCATCAAAAGGAGTTTCAAATGGCAAGAAAATCACACCATTTCCGAAGTCAGAGTAATTGAGAAGTAAGATTACTGAGTTGGCTGCGTTCCAGCTAGAAGTCTTAAAAAAAATCAGTATTAGGTACTCATTTTCCCTTTAAACCTTTAGAAAATCTAACTCTTCACTTTTTTCAGTCTCACAGAATACATCTAAAATTCAGAGATGTAAAAGAAAGGTTCCTTCTTACATAAACAAGCACTGTCTCGAGAGGGTCTTGTGCACAGTCATAGTACCTGTATTGATACATGCTTGCAAGGTTACCTCTTTTAATATGGATGATTAAAAGAACAAGAACTTAGATGACTCCTTAGTAAGGAAAGTACTTTGTGACTTTTTATTCTGTAGAAGGCAGGGTAACATTCAAAAAACTTGAAAATTTTTTATGAAGCTTAGTCAGCATATGAGAGACAGAGCCATAAATTGTACATTAATTAGTCTTAGCACATACAGCTGACCAGGCAAATTGAAAAGTAAATAATATTACTAATATCCTTTGTAAAAAATAGATTACTACATATAACAAAGGATTTAATTATGAGTTATCTGCCAGTCTAAAATATTGAACATTTTTCCTACTGCCAAACTTTTGTTTTTTTCTCTAACTACAACTTGAGCTCTTTGCTGCAACTTTAAATGATTTTAATAGGATGTCAGTAAATGCTTAAGAGATTTACTCATGGGGAGATGTTATAGAGCTACAAAGATATATTTAAGATGTCAAAGAGTCAACACAGTTGCTTACAGAGAGTTGTTTAGAAACTTGTTGCTTTTCTTGAATGATACTGGAAAGTGGCCATTGTAACAAGATCCTGTAGTTCTTTTAGTTGGTACTTCTCTTTGCTTAGATGTAAAAATAATGTTGTCTGAATATGAAATAACCAGAAAACTAAACTCTATGGGATGCTGGAGTGGGAATAAGTGATAACAGCATAACAGACCAATTCTGCAGAATGAATGTAGAACCAGAAAAATATTTGCCGTGTTTTATCAAGGGGAAAGGCTGTTTCTTGCCTCCTTTAAAAGAATGGGAGGGAAAAACAAAAGAAGTGGTTCTGTCATGCCAGTGTCAGTACTTAATTTGGGCACAGGAAGAAAAATAAATTCCCAGAAAACATAATTGGCTTCTTTTGGACTTTATAGTCAAGTTTATAACTGACAAATGCTGGTCTTCCTGCTTCCCTGTGGAAAAAAAAATCATAAGCATGTGCATGTTTTA
Organism: Apus apus; assembly: GCF_020740795.1. Classification (NCBI taxonomy): domain Eukaryota; kingdom Metazoa; phylum Chordata; class Aves; order Apodiformes; family Apodidae; genus Apus; species Apus apus. Next base: position 893,999 of record NC_067307.1, on the reverse strand, counting down.
AGAAATATTGTGGAAGATTTAGGCATCAATACATTTGTCATCCTCTGCAGTTTAACTGTGTCTGTAAGCAGCTCCTTAGCTTTACAGGGATCGATCTGTTCTTGGAACTCCCCTGATTTAGGAAAAACTAATAACGCAATCAGAGAGTGTTCTAATTTAATTCTCAGACCTCAGATTTCAGTTTGAATCTTTTTCTTCCCGTCTTTGTCAAAGCTACAGCAAGTGCAGCAAATGCTTTCAAGCAGTAAAAGCCAGAGAGGAATTCTCAGGGTGTTTTTGCCTGTGTGAGAATTTATCAAAATATTGCCTGAACCAGAGACACAAATAGAGCAGTGTGATTAATGGCTTGCTCATTCTAGTGAACACTGTCTCTGCTGTGAAATGTGAAGCAATGTCTTCTTGCTGTGCCACCAGCTCCTACCCTCAGCATGGAGCTAATGGGCCTAGAGGACACATTGCTGTCAGGAAGAAATGGGAGATAGAGATGTGGCAGGGTAAGAAGCCTTCCAGTTATCTCTTGACTTGGGAGGGTCCCCTGAGATCCATCCAGCTGGTGTATGGTGGAGCAGCAGAGAAGTGAGACCCAAAGGCAGTGCAGAAAATGCCACAGGAGTTTGCTCCTTGTACTGGAGCAGCTGGGCCTCTGATTCCAGCCCCAGTTACAACCTGGGCAACAAGCATCAACCTTGCTGCCTCTGTAATAGCTTCTATGTTGCTCCAAGCAAGCTAGGTAGGACAGTTTCACTATTAGTTTCAGTATCAACCAGTTTTTAAGACCAGAAATGTGCTAAATAAAGCAATTTCTATTCCGCCATTAAGCCTGAGAGGGCAGGCATATCCACAACCCAGAATTTTTTCAGCAAATTAATGCTTTTCTCCTTTAGTGAAAACCAACTAAATAACATTGTCAAAGAACTTTCTGGCTGAAGTCATTGGCAGATGAAAAATAGTGAAAGGCTTCTAATTGCCCAAACCATACTCAGTTTTATCTTTATTTCCTCATTTAATTGCAGCATATCTACCGCCTTCCCGTTCTGTGGTAAGACAAAAAGTGAAACAGATCTTGGTTTAAGAAATCAGCTGTGAGAGGCTGAGTGTAAAAATGAGTAAACAATAACAATTCCTCTTTGCTGCAGCTTCTGGCTTGCTCTAAATGGAATGCTAGTGCCTTGCCAAAGTCTGTTAAAAATAGAAAATAACCGGTGTCAGAGTCTGTCTCTTGATTTTTTTATATTTTTTTTCGGGTGGGGATCTGCATGCTAATTTATTAACGTAACCTTTTTTGGTTCATCATTGTAGGGACTTGTTGCCTTGGAACAGCACATAGTGACGGAAGTGGCTTTAAGAGCATACACTTTGCTATTTGTAGACCCCATCACATGCTGTCTTTAACACTTTCTCTCCAGTGGTAAATACAACTCTGTCTTTAAGACAGTAGCTTTGCTCTGCTGTACAGTTGATTGTGCCTGTCAGTGATGTTTCATAACTTTAGACCAACTTAAGCTCTGTCTCCAGGATTCATTATAAATGTGTGTTGTCCTGTGAATTAAATGGTACAAGTATCAATAGGAAGAAATATTGTCTGTAGCATTTTGAAAGCGCGGAAACTGGAATCAATAATCAATGCACCCAATTGTAACAGAGCTAAATGTAAAAACCAAGTAAAAATAATTTGGATTCTCTTCTTAGGCTGACAGCTTATTCAGCTTCCAAAGCAATGTCAGTTAAGACCACCATGTCTAAACTGGGAGCCACTGAACTATTATGTATGGTGCAAAAAAAAAAAATTTCATCTCCTGCATCTTCTCTAATGAGTAAAATCCTTCTGTATGGTGCAGGACTGCTGTAACTATTGACATGCTAGTATTTGCTCAGTGTCTCTTTAGAAGCGTGACATCCTATTCAAAGAGCCACAGAAAACAGTGCCCTTCTACTGCAGGCAGCTGGTTACTACTGCCAGAAACTTTCCCTAATCTTTTTCTGTTGGCTACCTGGATATCTGGAAAAAGGGGAAAAATATCAACTTGGATTTGCATACTTGCCTACTAGCAGCCAGGACTGAGAAAACAAAATGATTATAGCACCTAATTCTACAGAGCAAGCTTTTCCAATTCACTCACTCCAGACTAGTAGTAATAATAGATAAATAAAGTGCTGCCATCCAGGTATTCTCTAATAGAGCTGGGCAGTGAGGGGAAGTTGAGAAGTGAAAAGTTTTCTTTCTGAAAATTAATTTTGTATCCCTTTCACAGGCTGTAATATCTTCCCTGGCACACTGTCAGGAATAGACTGGTAAATAGTGGCAAAACTGATTAGAGGCTTCATCTTCCTTGCTCTCCCTGCAGTCTGTGCTGGAAATACAGTAAAGAAAACTTCAAATGATCTCTTAATGCCTTTAAATTGTAGATTGACTAAATGATGCTTGAATTCCTGCTTTGTTTTCAGAAGGTTGAGGACTCACAAGTGTCAGCAGCACAGTTCAACTGCTTGTTATAGGAAAATTAAATAAAGTAAAATGTACTGTTAGCCTCCTGGGATCCTTTGCCATTAAGTATTTAATCACTCACCCCTGAAAATGTCAGGATTGCATTCTCTTCCCCTCATCATTAATTTTGCTCTTTGTCAACTTGAAGTTTCTTCAGATCTGAGAGATAAGTTTTCCACGTACCTCCTGGTGATTAAGTGCCAATTCAATCACAAAGATGTAACCTGACTTCATAATTTGTCAGAAGTTACAGAGCTGCTTGATTATAGGTTGTTCAAAAACCAGTCCTTATGTACATTGTTTCATTGATGGACAGCACAGAGGGATTTAGAAGCTGCCAGACTACAGAAACTTGTGTTGTTTTTTTCTGTATTGTCTCTGTTAGCAACATGGGAATAAGATCTCATACATTTTTGTGACCCATGGACCCACAGTGGAGTTAAAATCCATCTCTGCTACTGTGTCTTGCAGCTCTGTTTAGGTTCATTACTTTTTTCCCCCTTTTATTTTTTATTACACAAATCTGGTGACTAAACACACAGGAAAGGCAGAGAGGGCTGTATCAGGGCTGTATGAGGTGAAATCAGGGCTGTCCCCACATGTGATGAGGGATCAGCAATAATCTCTAAGGCCTGTGTATTCAAAGCTTGCAATGAGTAGCTGCCTGCAATACCTAGAAGTCTGCGGTTGCAGACTCCGGTCAGAGATGACAGCAGTGCCTGTGCACCTTGTGAGCAGAGAACAGCCATATTTTTAGTGTTATCAGAGCTTGAAGTGCCCTAGGGAATCAGGAGGGGCACCCATTTTAAACCTACGGAAGTCAAACAAAAATCCTAGCACCTCTTACCTCTGACATATAATAGATACGCCTTTGGAATCACAGGTGGCCTGGAAACTGGGAGAGTGGTTTGGTTTACAGGGAGGCAAAGCTTAAAACCCAGGTCCTGGGATCTGTCCTAAAGGGGTCAAGCTGGAAGGCAGCAGCTATTCCAGAGCAGTTGCCCTAAAGACCCAGAGGATGAAGCACGGAGGAGCACTGATGTCCCCACCGAGATTAACTTTGTACCAGGGACACCCTAGATCTCTCTTGAGGCAGTCTGCTCTACAAACATTGATAAATGTGTTACATACTGTGTTCCCAAGGTCAATGTTAGCACTGAACTTTATTTCAAAAGACTGGCACTCTATACTGCATCTCAGGTCAAACAGAAACCGCTCCCTGGAAAGTATATTTTTTTATATATATTAATTGCTTCAGACATTCAACAGCTGCACTATGTACATATATGCTCTCCCAGCATGTCTCACGCTGCTGCTCCCTTATGGAAAGTATTTTCTGTGGGAATAAAAATGGAACCAAAGAACCCCTGGACAATAGGAAATGCTTCAGGGTTTTGTACAATCAAATTAGTGTAATGAATGCAGAACAGCGGTTCATAGGTGTGAGGAAGGACAAAAGCCTACATCTGGCAAGTCTTGCACAATTATAGCTGTGCTTGTCCCAGAGCCTGGAATATTGTGAGGGAAAATGAGGATGCCTTTGTGCCTTGATATCCCTGACCCATTATAAAGATACATAGAAGGAGGAGCAAGAGCTTGTTTCTTTTCACAAGGGCCTGAATTCAGATCTCTGGGGCATCAGAAGAGTGCAGGTGTTTGGACACAGGTGAGAGGTGGGAAGGACAGGCAGCAGGCATTGGTCAGTCTGGGAATGGTGCTCTGATTAGTTGGATTTTTTTCACAACTAATTTGTGCTCTGTTTCATATTGTACCCACTTACATGGATGGTATTTCTGGCAAAGAGCAAACATCTCAGTAAGCAACTATTTCCAGCTTCACTGTGTGCAGCTGCAGATTTAGAAAGCTGATAAAAAGCCATGGGAAGGTAAACTGAGGTTTGTTACCCGTGTAAACCCAAGTAATCACGTTGTTTTACTAATCAGTTTCATTGTCATTGAAATTCCAGCTCCCATGCTGTTACTGCAGTGGAATGATTCTGGATCTCATTGCTCACATTTTTTAGATACTTGATATTTGTCCTGAAACCCTTGCTCTCAGAGTTATGTACTTAGAGTAAATTCTTAACTTTCCTTTAAGAATTAAAAAACCCCCCACTATTCAGAGAACAGCTTGAAAAAATGAGTCTTTCTCAGCCTGTCTTACAAGTTTGTCATTACATGGTTGTCAGTTGGAGAATTTTTCAATCCTTGAGGCTAGCAGTACTGGAATTTTCTTCATCAAAAGCTGAGTATCTATCTACTACGAATCCAAATTGAAGACAAATCGTGACATTTGCTGGGTGTGGTGGGAGAATCACTCATCGCCTTTCAATCACTAACAACTCCTAAATTGCACCATGAAGTTTGAGAGGGAGTGAAAAATTAGGTTCTTGGTTCATTTACTCCAAGGACTTCAAAGTGGTGAATACACAAAGCAGGAACATCTCAAAGAGAAGAACAAGCCTTCTGTGACAGGTAGTGCATGCAGGAGAACCAGATATGTGAATCACAAAACATAGCATGACTGACTCCACTTTTTCTGTTTTGTTTTCAGGGTAAATGGCTATTAATATCACCAGTTCCTTCTGCTGCTGTGCTGTGTTATGAGTTAGTGGGACACAACATTTCAGCACTTGGTAATGGTGGAGAAATGTTAGCCACAGGGGTGTCAGCAAGATCTTTGTCATTGGCTTCAGTGTAGCTGGGTTAACAACCTAGACCAACAAGGCCTTTCCAGACTGTATTTATGAAATATGGTCTTTGTGATTAGTTAGAAATAAATTTAAAACATTCACAATTTTATTTCCCATAAAATCTATGCTTTTCTCCTTATTATTTTCTCCACTAGCAAACTTATTTTCCCAACATTTAAACACCTTATTTTAACACTGCCTTCGCAGGGTAACACAATATGACCCATTGCTTCAGTATCATTAATCAAAATTGACTTCATTCTGTACAAAATTGGTGACTTTATGTTCAGCACTTAGAGTTAACTTGTTTCTGAGGGATCCGAGTTGACACCATGGCAGTTCCCATTATACTGCTACATAAACACTGAGGGCCTGGATGAAGCACTGCCATCTTGTGTCCCCAAAAGACCCTGAGCCCCATGTTTAAACTGCTCTCAGTTTCTCACTCCATTGGATCCTGTGTGTTACTCTGAAATGGTGTTTCCAGATTGTGCTCATTAAACCACCACTGAAAGGAGCTGGTAGGCAGGGAACAGAGTGAATCACAGAGTATAAACTTAAAGGCAGTAGTAGGTATTTGAACTCCTGCTGTGACAAGATACGGGTGAAGCAGAGACCCTGGCTTAAATTTCCTGACCCAGCTCTGTCATATTCTGGTTCACGATGACAAAGGAACGTGGTCTAAAGCCCAGTTACTTTGGCAGTAAGTGGGCAGGATGCAGGATGGCTTATCCAGAAACCATGGGAGTTGATATGAGCACTTCTGGCAGGAGAATACATAGAACTGAAGTTCAGATGACCTTGAGTGAGAGGCCATAAAGCTATACGTGATAGGTTTTTCATTGGTGCCAAAAATTAGGTGGGTCCTTGAAGCGCAGCAGACAAAATGACACCTTTCTGTTGTCCTGGAATTGCAGCATAGAAGAGGACAGGTCAATCATGCCTTAGTAGCATGATGAAAGTAAATGAATTCCTGTATCTGACAGCATTCAGACAGCTGCAGCATTTCTGACATGTCTGGTCACCTTTGACTTCCAAAAATAAGTTTCTCATTTACAGTGAGCGGACTGGGTATGAACCTGGACCTCTGGAGCCCAAGCAAGGTGCCATAGTTAAATCAGCCACCTTATTAATCTACAACAAATGTAAACATCACAGGAAAACACAGGGATAAATTTGTCAACCTCCAGATACCAGTGCAAGTTCCTGCTCCTCACCTTTTGACTTCCTGAGATACTGCATCAATGGCGAGATGGAAAAATGCTTTTTATTTTTCTGGCTTAGCTCTAGTGAAAGTAAAGAGTCATTGTCTTTGACTCAATTAAAAAAAACACCACAAAACAATAATTAGAAACCAGCTACAGTCAGGCACATAGACAGGATTAGACTATTCCCTTGATAGTGTTTGTGTCAGTTCACAAGACTAATTTACTACTGTTCTACAAATATAAACGCCCTCCAGCGTATTCTCGTCTGCTGTCTTCATCATGAGAATGATTGACAAATGCTAAAAGCCTTCCTCTCCCTTGCCCAGTTTAGCGGGCTGAACATTTTCCCCTGTGACATCCTGGCTCAAGCTTTCCCTTTGTTCTTCTTAATGCTTCTGAAAGCAACATCTACAAGCAGATAGATATAAGCTAGCTTGCCACAGCAAGCTCTGAGTTTGTAACATAGAACCATTTTTGTAATACCCAACCCTTTTTCTTTTTGCTACCAGTTCTGTACAAAGTGACCTCCAAGCACTGTCATCAATGTTGTTGAGAAGAAACTATGAACAATTCCTAGAGCAACCCATAAGTGTCTTCCACCTCCATGAAAAGGTCTGCTCTGTCAGTTGGCACCAGTTTCCAAGGTAATGTTGAGGTTGGGGTTACATCACTATGGACATGCTCTGAATTTCCAGACTATTCTGTATTTCTGTCTATATCTGTATCTCTTTGCAATTGTAAGAGAAAAACAAAAAACAGAAGTGAAAGAAGCATGCTGTGTGCCAGCCTGCTACTGCAGAATGCTATGGCCTAACAAATATTAATTGCCCAGATGAGCCTCATCTGAGGCCTCTACCCACAATCCCTCTGTCTATTAGCCCACGAGGTGCAAATAAGCTCAGGCTGTTCTCCTTAGCCCTCTTTGAGGGATGCAGGCAGGTTTAGGCTTGTTCTTTCCTGACTCTGTTTTGCCTTTATCTGGTGGTTACCAGGCTGTCAGCTGAACCTGTCGTAGTTGCCACCTCTGCCTGCTTCTGCTCAGGTATGGTGACCATAGATTTTAATTCTCTTCAGTGAAACAGTGTGTCCCTGTTAATGTAAAGGGTACACAGGGTATAATCCCTGTTTATGACAACTGGCTTGCACTCCTCTGAGCTATTTGAATGGAGTGCTTTAGTGCAGTTATGTTCTGAGAAAGGAGCCAAGTAAAGGGTAACCAAAGTGTGAAGGTCAGCATTAAAAAACTTTTCAAGTGTGAAAAGTGGGTTTGCACTCTAGTGTGCAGAGAAAAAACAAATCTTAACCTCGGTTCTTTTCATGCAGCAGAATTATCATTCCCTGGCTTACTCCGCAAACATCAAAGCCAAAAGAGAAGAAGGTGTATTGGAGTGTTGGATTGAAAGCCTTTGCACAGACTTTTTGCCTGGAATGAAGCTAATGAATCTAAGAAGGTAAGAAAGACATGACTTACACAGTTTGCAAATGGTAACTTTGCACACTGATTTTAATTAAGATATTGTCTTATGGCAGGCATACTCAGCCTGTTTCAGTATTATCAGCAACATCTCCTGATACAGGTATCATGCCTTTATCCCTCTCTTGATGTCTTTCTATTAGGTTTGCCTTTCCCTTACCTACACCTCTAAAGTTTCTACCCCAATTTGTTACACACTTTAACAAGCCTGGTGTTTCTTATTTTACATTGGTTCTTGGCTGGTACAGCTGATTTTAGTAGTTGTGGGGATCTTGAAGATGCTGTAGATCACAGTAAAACAAACTTATATTTTGGGAACTTCTCCTGCATAGAGTGGCAAGTGCCTGCCAGTTGTCAGAAGTGGTTTGTGTAGCACAGTTTGTCCTGGTTTGAGCCAGGATGAAGCCAATTTTCCTTTTTACTGTTTTTTGTTTTGTTTTTTTTTTCTTCAGTGAGCTTTCTTTTAACTAGCAACACTCTGTTCTGACTAAGGCTGATAAGACACTGGAATGTTTTTCTAACTGCTGCGTCTTCAAGGTTGCACCTTCACTCTGCCTGCTCAGACCCTATGGGGAGATCTATGACCCCCCCCTCCCGTAGGAGGCTGAGTTAGACAGCGAAATTGGCCAGAGATACTCCATTCCATATAGCTACGTAAGCTCAGAGGAAGGTCAGAGATCACAGGAGACAACTTCCTTCCTTCTTCTTCCCTTCTCTTCCGTCCATCCATCACCATCCACCCTTAGGCTCGAGCTCTCCTGACCCTCATTACTCTGTGCTTTTCTCCAGCAGCAGCTCCGGGATTTCTCGGAACTGTTCCAGCTCAGGGGAGTGTGGTGGGAGTTGCTGGGGGTGGGGGCAGGCGAGAGGCTTTTGCTCATACCTGAACATATCTGTATATAATTGTATATATTTTTTCTTATATAATTCATTACTGTTTAATTAAAGTTGTGTAGTTTAGTTTTCAATCCAGCCAAGTCTCTCTCTTTTTCTCTCTCTCCTTCCCTACCTGGGTGGGAGGGGGAGGGGATGGAGAGCATTGCTATCGGACCTGAGTCAAACGGTGACACAGTTAAAGAATGTCTGTTTCATGGGCAGCCTTCATTGAAGGTCTGCTTCTAAAAGGCAATGACTCCTACAGATTAAGTGGCCTACAGCAGCTGATGGCTCCATTTATAGGTTTTTCCTGTGGCCGTAAAGCCGCAGAGCTGGCCTGCTACACAGCAAAGCTCCTGTTGCCCAGCCAGCTGTGTTGTGAACTCTACAGCTGCCACTGGTTTCAGCAGCAGTGCTCTGTATAGCTGAGAAGTCTGACCCCTGCCACTAACCTGTGGTGTGATCCTGGCTCCATCACTTCTCTCACTGTCTTTTGGAAACTGTTCTGCATGGTATAGGTGTGGCGTGCCTTGTGCAATCACCTCTGGGTGGGACACTGCCTGAGGAGGTTTCTTGAGGATTTTTGAAGGCGGTTTTTTTCCGCCACTTTTCTGTTTAATAACTATTTTGGCTTTAAAGAAAAGGAACAAATAGGTTTTGAAAGACTTATTCTAGTCTTTAAAAATAGCAGAGTTAACCCCTCAAAGACAGTGAAACTAACCTCAAAAAAGTTTCCTTGTAAGGGATAAAAGAAAGATGCAAAGTCACTCTTGAATCCAGAAAATTTCTTAAATCCAAAGCAAATTAATTAACAACAGCTCTGTGTGGGCAACCAGACTTGCAGATGAAAAGAAGTGTGTTTAATGCGTTCCTGTGAACCCTTTTTGGGTATGTTTCAGGCATCTTGGCAACCAGCATTCCAACATGCTGACATCCTGGACAGCACAAGCCAGGCCTTTCAGGGCTTCTCCTCATGAAACATCCCTTGCTCCAGCACTTCCCAGTAATGACTAACAGAAAAGATTCTGTATTTTTATGTTTTTCACATGGCAACATTACCAACAGGTTTTCCTGAAACAACTTGGTAATATTGGTAAATCTAGTAGAAGTTAATTGGAAAAGAACAGTTTTTTATAAGGCTTAATAATAAGTAAGTCTGCAAATCTTTCTATTCATGTTTAGGTAAGGCTGTTTTTTCTTTTCCTCAATTTTGCACATTGTTCTGTTAATAACTAAAGCTTCCACACAATCTAACTAATTTTTTTTTGTCCAGCATAATCCCTTTCCATAAGAAAAGCTACTGAAATGAAGCAAGTAACAGATTTAAGGCTCCATATTTCAACAAACTAGTATTTAGTACAGCTATTGCAAAGTAAAGTTCAGTGAGATGTGCCACATGCATCACACTCAGATATAGGTATGTAATTAGTATTCTGCTTTTGAATCCTGAAATTGCATTAAAGCTAACTGAGCAAGGTTTAATTAAAATTCTAATTACTACTTCATATTTTGGTGATAGCAAAGCAGAACAAATCCCCAAATTTCCTCCCCTGTAGGATTATATCTAGTGAATAAATATGCATATTTGGCATGATGGTTGAAGCCAGTGTTTAGCCAGTGGGCTCAGTGGGTTCCACAACAGATGCGAGCCAGAAGAGTATAAAATTAGTTTGAAGGGTTGTCACTGCTCTTCTCTGACTGATCATACAATAAATGAAAAAATACATTAATTTAATTAGGAATATGGTATCTCATAGTGTGAACTTCCTGGTAGGAAGCTGATTTTTTTTTTTTCCTTATAGTGGGAACTGTTAGGTGCTGGGCACTCCAAGAGATCTGGCCCCAAGTCTGTAAACAGGTGATTTGACCCTGAATATATTTCTATCCTGACATTTTACGTATTTGTGTCGCCTGAAGAACGGGCTGCAAACCTACATATAAACATACAACACCCCCCCCGCTTCCCCCCCCCCCCCCCAAGATATTGTTCCTTTACCAGAGTTGGTCAGAAATAACAGTCCTGGTTCTGAAAGAGTAATTTCTGTATGGAAAAACAGTACTAAATCCTTTCTATTATTTTCATAATTTTGTTTCTCTTTGCACCAGAGATGTTTCCTTTCATTTGAGACTTCTTTTTTCCCTTCACTACTTTGTGATGGTGCATGCTTATATTTTACCAGCTTTCCAATAGAAAATTACTCCCTCAGAGCTTTTCTGGTCAGCATTATTGTGCACAGTCACGAACACGGCCCTCCTTCCAGGGGAGGTGCTGTGAAAGGTAGAGGGATTTGCTTTACTTACCAAGAGGCATTACTACAAAAAATGGAAGCCAGCAGAGAACGAAGCATCCCACAACTATTCCCAGAGTCTTGGCAGCTTTCTTTTCCCTGGAGAACTTGAGGAGACGCACTGAGAAATGGTGCTTGCTCTTGGGGTTGGATGCTGATCCGCTTGCTTCGGGAGCATTTTTACGATGGATCCGTAGGGTCACTTCTTCAGAATGTGACTTCTCTGTCTTCAGACCAGAAGTCAGACCTTTGTTTTCCCTTTTGGCCACTACATACACTCGGCAATACATCACCAAGATAATAGTCAGGGGGAGGTAGAAGGAGCCTAGAGCAGAGAACAACACGTAGCCGGGCTCCTCGGTGATTTGACAGATGGTCTCATCTTCTGGTGCTGGTTCCTTCCAGCCGAAAAGAGGTCCAATCGATATCACCAGAGACAATGCCCAAACACACAGTAAGGCCAGGAGGCCTCTCTTCTCTGTCACTATACTTGGATATCTCAGTGGGTAGCTCACCCCGATGTATCTGTCTATCGAGATGATACAGAGGCTCATAATGGAAGCAGTGCAGCAAAGGACATCAACAGCTGCCCAGATGTTGCAGAAAATTCTCCCAAAGGCCCAGTAGCCCAAGATCTCCATAGTAGCTGAGAAGGGCAGGACAGTAGAAGTCAAGAGGAGATCAGCTACAGCCAGATTAATTATATAATAGTGAGTGACACTCTGAAGATGTCTGTGGCAGGCTACAGAGAGGATAACCAGAATATTACCCAAAACCCCAAAAACTATCAGCCCCCCTAGAAGAACACCTAGTAAAATGGCCTTTGAAACGTTCAGAGGCCCCACAGAATGGGTGCAGTTGGAGCAGTCAGAGGAGTTCTCAGGGAGGAAAGCCATGGTGAGTGGCTGATAATGTTCATGCAAGGCTGTTGTACTTCACTCCCTTTTCATGTAGAAAGAGTGATGAGATCAGTTCTCAGAAGGTCCTACAGGCAACATTTGCCTGACTTTGCTGGGGAAAAGAACTTGTAAGAACATTTTAGAAGTGCAGCACCAGGAACAATGAGAAGGATCCAGAAGCATATTGGAAAATCTACCTTTCTTCCTTAGTGTTTACCAGTAAAACACAGTTAATAGCCACCATTTTCTAGTAAAATTTAACTACTTTTGCATTTTTCTTGGAGTGCAGAAATGAAACTACAAAAAACTGAGGCTGTTTATCCTGCTTTTTGGGGTTGCATCATGAGAAATAATGGAACTGCAGGTTAAAATAATTTCTGCCTTTTTGGGAACATTCAATATTTAAGTAACATAAATATTGCAAAAGGTCTCAATTTTAGGTTTCTCCCAAGAGGAAACTAGTGATGCTTTTAATTACCTTGTGCTAGTCCTGGTTCAGCCTTACACTGGCTTAGAAGAAACCTGATTAGGTGGAGGTTGCTGCTACTGTGTCTGCTTAGCAGTGTCATTTGAGATACCTGCCACTACCCATCTTCAGGGTCTGACGTGTCAATCAGAGCTTCCCCGTGCTGTGGAGCAGTTGTCACTTGAGCTCCTGGCCTGCAAATTAAAGTTTGTCCATATCAGCTTCTGGCTTGCTTTGAAGGGGAGAGTGAAGTTTGCCGTGTCAGCGATGCGTGCTGTTGTGCTCTTTGGAGATCATCACCCCCCTGAAGGAGACAAAGACACAAACAATGTGATTCCCAGAAGCAACTGTCACTTAACTGCCATGGTTCCCATATAAGAATAGAGCAGGAGGCTATTTTAGGGAGCCTTCCTCAGGCTGGCTCCAGCCAGTGGAACCAACCTTTTTGAGCCCAGTATTGTTTAACAACAACTAGGAGACCAATGTAGATTTTGTTGCCTGAATTTTTTCACTACATTCTCAGCAGCAGACCGTTCTCCTATAGGGATAGTAATCAATCCTAATTATCAGTTCACCTGCAGAGACCAGTTCTAGAAGAGATAGGAAGCTGAGGGACACAATTCAGGACTCCAAACTGTGAGTTAGATTTATAATTCAAGAATTTAGTAGTAAGATTTCTTAAGTGACTCCTTTATGCCCTGAACTGCTGGTTAGTCCAGCTGAACTGCCCATTTTAGAAATCTATAGGGAAAAGCAATTCCTGCCAAGCAGATGTTGCAAAGAATAAGTTTCCTGCTGAGTGACACAACATTTCAGAGTATCTGGAAGCCGAGTTCAGGCTCAGCTGACTAAATATGGAGAAAAGGTACATCAGATGGAAAAGTGAGGATAAGTCTGGGAACTGAGACATGGGGGACATGAAGGGGAAAGCTACAACTGTGGGCTGAAAGCCTTTCACAACACCTGGATGCGACTGTAGTGTTCCCATCCAGAATATTGATCAAACGTGAAAAACCACCACTAAGATTACTCCTGTTACATCTGAGATAAGGTAAGACTCTGTAAGTGTCCTAATATTAGGTCTCTCAGATGAGTCCCTCAGACCGCACTTTACACAAACACTGAGCAGCAGCAGCTGTCATGTAGCTGAATCTCAAAACTGAATTTTCCTGCAGGCAAACGGACTTAAAACTCTGGACCCCTGAAATTTCCAGTTCATAAGAATACAGAATGGGGGAGAGGAGATGAAAGGGTATTGCACTCTGGGAATTTGCCTTCCATGCACTGAAAGAAAATGGAATCTTATTTTCTTTCCTGCAAGAGGAAACAAGTTGAAGAATAATTTCAAGAAAGAAAAGGACAGATTTGACAAAGCACATCAATGAAAAGTGCCCATAGCATCAGGCATCTCTAACCATTATAACTGTGGTCATTAGAGGGTTGATGGTGGGCTAGAAAATTAAGAAATTATCAAACTTGTTTTTTAAGCTCATGAAGCAAAACTTGCCAGTAAGTCACGGAAGCAGAACAGAAAGTACTGTCAGAGATATTAATGCTCAAAACCAACCAGAGAATAATCTGTGGTGACAGATGGTTTGAGGAAGAGCATACCTGAGACCCTTGTGCCTGCCCCAGTCCACACTCACCTCTTCAGTCTCTAGAAGGTGGCACAGCTTCTCTGAGCATCTGGGAAGGAGGTTCACAGCACAACACAATAGACTCTTCTCTTCATGCAGAAATGGTACTCTGTGCCTGAAAATCCATTGCTTTCCTCCCTTTACTTCCCCACTGTTTTGACAGCTCCCAGTTGCACTAATTCCCCATATCCTAATGTTTGTGAGGGGTTTGACTCCAGCATCCCTCAAGGGATCCCTCCCCAGGGCAGTGCTCAGCTCCACACTGTCAAGGAGCAGCAGTAACTTTACTGCTCTGCTGATGTAGCAGGCAGTTTCCTTGCTATTACCGTAATTGCCTGCCATTCCCGTATTGCTCAGAAAGAAAGAGCACATCATCTGATGACAAGTGATGTTTTTTTGTTGTGTGTTTTTTTTTTTTCCCATGTAAACGACCAGTTCCTGCAGAGATCAGAAAGTGGAAGCCAGCTAACAAGCTGTTTATAGGCTAACAAGTAATTCTTGTGATATAAAAAGACAATTGCCTGCCAGGCAAACTGAGCGTGAAGAAGATAACAAGGAGAGACAGACACAGTGACCATGCAGCCTGCATGCTGGGACTAAGTACAAGGGTAGGCAGCACAGATAACTGGAGATGAGGGTTTAACTATGAAATGCCTTGAGCAGAATGTGCTGTTGAAGTGAGTTTGATTTTTCACATGGGTCTTTTAACTGTATTTTTTTAAAAAGTGCCCCAAGTCATTGATGATGAACAGATGAATACAAAGAATTATGTCCTGAAGTGAGAGGGGCAGAATACAGATTGGGAGTTTACAGCCAAGGTAGAACAATTCCTCTAGCCACAGGGAAGCACATGAACTAAGTGCTTGTACTTGCTTGACAGATTCTCCACCTCCTTGTTCTGGGCAGTAACTTTGAGAGGGAAACTTTGTCCGATCAATGTGTTCCCTCAACAGAGGCAGTCTTAAAAGTGAGTTTAAATTTCCCCAGGAGAGCACCAAACATTGGCCTTAGCAGTAGCCTTAATCACTGTTCCAACAGATTTACAAAGGGGAGGTAAAAAAAATTCAAGTTAACTTTGAGACCCTTGCACGCTGCAAAAATGAGGTGCAATGTGTAAATGCCCAGCTTCCATTTCTCTCCAGTTTTCTTGCTGTTTGCTCTGTAGATGAAATACTTGTTTGTGAAGGCTGCTGAGAGGTCTTGAGCTAACACTGACCCCCTGCACTGACTGGAGTGTGAGGCTGTCTTCATCCTTCCCTGGGTAGCAAAGGATGTTGAGAAATAGTGAAGTCTAAACGAGTAAAGGAAGGCTTGAGTTACTCAGGACCCTTAAAGACCATGATTCAGCAGACTTATTTTAGATGCCTATCTTAGGCTGAGGCAACTCCATTTCACTCAATTGGAAAATGAGTCTAAATGACTTGCAGGAGGGAAGAAAGAGGAAGCCTGCCCAGGATTTTGTTTCTGCTAATATGTTTGACCTCGCCATACTGGTGGCTTGTTCCAAGCTCTTAAATGCACAATGGAAATAAATTTATATTCACAGCTTCAGTCATTAACACTGTAGACAAAGTATCAGCTCATCTATGAGTAATACCCTTGTTAGAGGACAACTTTATGGAGTGGAGGGAAGCAGAAGGAAGGGCCAGGCACTAAGTTATATTTCCTAAAATCCTCAGAGAAAAAATAATGCATTGCTGTGAAGAACTCCTGTGCCTAGAGACCACTAACAGACCAAGGTCAGAAGGGTCACTGAACAAAGTACAGATAATGTATGTTATCAGGTGAAGCTGGACAGGGAAGGATTACTATCACATCTAAGTTATATGAAGCAATCTTTTAACTTAGCTCTGGCAAGATATAGGCTGGAGTTGCAGGTGTGCATTTTAAAAGTTTTGGACTAAGCAGAAAGAGTTAAGGAGAAGGCAGTGAGAATGATACACATCTAGAAGACATGATCTTGTGAGGCTGGGAAAGGGAGAACTGTTTAAGGTCAAAGTTTGCACCCCTGAGCTCAGTGCAAGACTGCCTGTTCAGCTTATGAATATCCATCACTGGAAGTCTTTAAGAACAGATTAGACAAAGATCTGTCACAGTGTTTAACTTGGTTTTCATTCTCTATTGAGAGAGGATTTAATGTCCTATAGGGTCCCTCCCAACATGGTTTTCTACAGTGAGAGGCAAGTCTCAGAGTTCAGACAGTGGAATAAACAAGAGTCCTGGATGTGGTCCTTGTTTCTACTGCAGCCTTCTGTGGTGATCTTTAGCAAGTCTATTTATAAGTGTATCTTCCCTATTTGTGAAAAAGAAAATGATGGTTTTCTCTCCCTTCTTGTGTTAGCTCAGGCTGTAATCCTGGAGTAGGGGTTCTATCTACTCTGTCTAGATAGCACAAACAAAATCCTATGCCTTTTGCATTGTAACTGACACTCATTAGCATGAGAGGGTCCCCATGGGAGGGCTCCAGGCAATGTGCAGCTGCTCAGTTGTTTATGTGCCTCTGGCTCATTCTTATTTGCTACTTCTGTTAAAATCGGAGCTTTCAGTCTTTTGGCCAGTGTTGTTGTTTTTCATTACAAGTAAGTCATCCCACTGCTTGTGTGTCCCATGCCCTTTAATGAAGTGCCATCATTAATCTGCTTAGGTCAGTGCCACACCATGCAGGCAATCTGTGGCTGGAACCAGGAGTGGAATAACTTTTCTAAGGTGCTGTAGAATTTGACATGATTAATTATTCACCTCGTCAGAAAGTAGTGAAAGTATTACTTTGAGAAGTCATGATTCAGGGTTGAATAAGGGCTTAGCTTCTGCTTGGGTAAGAAAGAAAACCCCTCAAAGGCAAGTGATATTAAATGTTGTCTATTAAACTTGAAGCTGGAAGTAAACTCATTCCTGTGTCTTAAGATTTGGACAGCCTGAAGCTTATGGCACAGCTGAATTGAAGATAAATTGCAAACTTCTAAGTATTTAAAAGAAAAATGAGAAAAAACTTCAACCCAGCGTAGTTGCTGTTGAGCTGCAGCTGCTCATCCATTGAAGACAATCATTTTGCATTGAGAATAGGGATCATGGAGGATACTCCTTTATGCGGCATGAGACTTAGAAGACAGCAGTATGTATTCAGTACTGATTATTTACTTTTTCTTAACAGCCTTATTTGGAAGTACAATAATGTTCAAGTCTAGGGGTGATGTACTGGTGGAAAGATCTAGATGTGTTAGATAAATTAAGTAAAAATGGAAAGTTATCCAAGTAATTTAGACAACTCAAAGTGAGCATTCAAACCATGGGTTAAAAAAAGTGTTGGGCAAAAAAGGCTGAAATTTTTAAACAAGATAGATCTGCCTGTTGATTTCATACTTAATTTTATGATGAGATGGCCAAATATTAGAAGTGTCTAAAATTTTCCATCTGGGGATTCATAGGGACTTTTACATCATGTTCCTAAATCACTTAAGCATAGGCTAATGCTGGGTAAACAAGGTCTATGCTTTTGCATAAATGGAGACAGCTTCATTAAAGCTGAGACTACTTGCTTAATTCACAACAGATAAAGATTTGGGCCACTGGATTTTATGTGCAGCTGCAGGTCTGAAGGCTGCCCAGTTACTCAGAGAAGCTGTTATCTGTTTATTTCTATGTAGCTCACGAAGAATTTCCTACTTTGATTTATTATCTGCATGATCTGATAAAGTCTAGCCACAAACAGAGGACAGGGCTATTTTGTAGCCTCAGGAAGATTGATTTTTACCTACTGCTGAAACAGATCTATCCAGAGATGACTGCGTACTTCAGTTCTCATCCCTCCTGCTTCTTTCTTGTTTACCTCCTGTTTCTAGCTGGGTCCTTTCCAATGATGTTACTGCTGCTTCCCTCTAGTGAGAGTTTATGCCACTTTTCTCTGCTTTTGCTTTACACTAATAATATGTAAAATAGTTTGGGGAAATTGAAGGTGTCTCTAAATCATAACTATCTTTGACTGTCCTGTTTAAATACTTCACTCACGTTTTTATCTGCTGCCTGCCCACATGTGAGAAGTAGTGAGATCCAAAGCAGTGATTCAGGTCTGGTCTTGTGCCTCACCATTCACTTCAGCCTGCAAGCCTTCTTTTCCATTCAAAGCACACAGCAGAGCAAATTCCTTGACTATTTTCAAGAAGCATGGCTCTGAAAATCCTGAGGAAGAAATTCTCTCTTTGTTCAGAAACATTCTCTTATTCCTGGAGTCACTGTGATCTTTATCTGTCCCCTTGTATTGGCTGATTGTCCAAGCTTGGGACATATTGCATGGGGTGCTAGACTTCTCATGCTGTGTAATTTTGTGTAGAATTCTGTCATCTCTGCTAAGCTTCCACCTCCCTACTGTGTTCAAACAGCAGCTTTTGTCCATGTAATCTTCTAAGCAGCTCAAGAAGTTACAGTTGATATTGCAGAGCGTCTCATTTGCAAGGAGCTTGTGGTACTTTGAGACTGTAAATGCAAAGCTTGTGTCACCCACTGCCATCTCCAGCCAGCAGTTGTTTGCTAGCAATGTTAGAGAAAATTGTTTAGGGACAGGAATGGAAAGGATATATGATGCTAGTGATGTATCAGTCTTTTCATAAGCATATATATACACCCATTGTTTGCTGATACCATATGTTGTCTGAGATCCCCTTGAAATGGAAGGGACCCAAACTGATGACAGCAGAAGTCAGCAGCTTTAAAAGAAATGTGGCAACAGTGAGTGCTTTTGGCAGCATGTTACAGGGAGCAGCTTTCTGATGGCAGCACTACCATGGGCAGAGGTGAGATCCAAAACCCCCTAAAATCAAAGTTAGTAGCTGGAGCTCCGGAAACTTGTCTGCTGAGATTACTGGGCCCTTTCTCTTAACAGTAGAAACTGCCATGTCAAAATAAATGTATGCTCCATCTAATTTAGGAGCCTGTCATACAGTGGCCAGCACAGGATGTTCCAGGGGAAGAGGCATTGGTAGTGTGAGTGCACACATCTACGATGATCAGACAATGAACGTCATACCTATGCAGGATCTCTGCAGCCACTACTTTAACCTTTCCCAAGCCAACCTGTTGCCCTGCCAGCCTACTTTCTCAGCTGCTGGGGTTTGCCAGGCAGATGGTGAGTCATATCTTCTTTTGCCTTGGCTAAACTTCACTCCCTTCTGACACTCCTGTTTCCTCCTTTACACATCTGCTGTGTTATGTCTTAAGCAACATGGGGTTGGGGTTGGAGCTGCCTTTCAGTTCAGACCTGAGAAGAACAGAGCACACTGTGTTTCTAATGAAGGTATTGCTCTAATGCCAGCAACAAAGAACTGTTCTTTATTTTTTTTAATCCTTATGAGTCTGACTCTTATGAACCTCAGATAATAAAAGGAGTTAGCAGTTTGCATGCTCCTAATGCTACAACAAACATCAGTGCCCAGTCTCTTCTTTATATTTCTATTAATCACCTCAAATTAATTCTGTCTGTAGAAATGTATACAGTTAATATTGTGATGCCATGCTGGTAGACAAAGGTGTTTGAGAGATACTAGACAGCTTTTTATTCCCTTGAAGCAAGAAGCTATAGCTTTCTTCCTAAGTACGTGAGCATTTTGGTAATGTTCTTTCTCCTGTCTCATTTTTTTTCCTGGCTTTCTAATTGTTATTACTAAAATACACACACCAATAATTCCCTTTCTCTGAGCCAGGCTCTTAAAACTGCCTAACACAATTACCACAAATTAGCATCTCATGAGAAACAAAATAACACAAAGCCCAAAAACCCAAACAAACACTCCCACTGCTTGACATGTGAAAACTCTACTTAAAACACCAACAGGCAAGAATCGTAATGAGATTTGCAAAGAAAATGTTTTTACATCTTAAGAACTTTAATTCATCAGCACTGTACATTGTGTTTATGCTCAAGAGTCTGTCCCTGGAAGACTTGTACGTGAAGCAGAAATGTCCTTCCTGTGATACAGTGTGAGCCTGTAGAGGAACTTACAGAGGAGCATCCTAGTGTCCAGAAGGAAAGAAACTATTTCCTAGTAGACTTCCCCTACTTCTCTGAAAGTGAATTTAAATCAAACCTTTTCTGCCCAGATATCAAGCTGCCAGCACAAATTCTCCATCTTGACATTGGAGAGAGCAGAATCAGTTGTGGCTGAACTTCTGATCAAACCCCGCTTTAATTACTATTTGTTAATCTACTCATGTTTCGACAATGTGGGGGAGAAAGGAGAAAAAACATAAATGAAAATATTTGTGCTCTTAATATGTTTTTTCTATGACTCAATGATCATTTTTAATGTAATAGAATTGTCTTAGGCTTATTTAGCACAAATTTAAGCTTTCAGTGAGACTTTCTAGATGAAACACGATCAGCAATCATGTAACAAAATATGAACCCAAATGCCTGATTTGCAAGGCTCTCTGTGTCTGTTTTTAACATCATACAAAGTGAGTTAGAAATAGACAGGACAAATTATTGAATTAGTCTCAGAAGCTCTTCAATGTTCATGTAAGGAATAGTCTGGCATGAAGAAGGTGAGGAAGCAGGAATTAAAGAAATTGCTTTTAGTTTGCTACATGCTGTTTGAGCCTCCTGGAGTATCTTTTTGTAAAGCTCAAGGGGCAAAAGTTCCCCAACTATTTTTTCCATACTGATAAATTAAAGTTCAAAAGAGCAGAAAGTTCATTTCTGGCATCTTGCACTGTAGCATGTATTAGTAAATCACTAAAATGGGATAATAAAAAAAGAGCATGCTCATTCCCCAGTGTAACACTAACCAAGTAGTATTACCTTGGAATACATTAAAAATAATGTTAAATAATCCACCTCTCAGAGGCTGGAGCAATGTTCCTTTGCATGTATCAGCTGAGGCAGATTCCTTCCTGCAGGGAGTTCTTACTCTACCACAGTAAAACCTCACTTGAAAATTCGGTTGTGAAAGCTGCGTTTTCTTTTAAATGAAAAGAGCTATATAACTGCATCCTTTTTTTGTTCAGCATGATGTGGGACACTTCCTTAATCAATAGAACTATAAATGTTTTGATACTGGAGAAAAAAAATAAATTAATTGTTGCTCCTTGCAATTTTTTCCTCCCACTCTCTACAGCACACCAGAACACAAAATTCTCAAGTCAGCAGAGTTGGCCAAAACCACAACAGTTCTCTCAAAAATTGAGTGTCTGGAGTGATGCATGGTCTTGAAAAAATAACAATAAATGGAGTACTAGGCAGTAAATACAGGGCTTTTTGTGTGATTCTAGTTCCAAGCTTGGATGAAGGGCATTTTAAGACACTTCACAAACAAGCAGGAGAAGCAGGAAGCCTTTAGGAGAGGGATCAGTCAACGAACTGGAAAGATGTGCAGCATCCATAAGTTACATAAAGGGATATTAAGCAAGAAAGCCTCTCAATAGAGTGAGTTAACACTTCAGTGAGTCTGTATCAGAGAATCCTCACTAACTTCATGGCCTTTTGTACAGTGACCTTTCTCACAGAAGGAAAGCGTTACCTGTGCTGTATTCCAGCAGCTTCTTTTGTCCAAAAGTATGTTCTGAATTATTGAAGGCTTTGTGTTTGCACTTGGCAGTCGCTAATGTGTAGCAGAAGCAGCAGGAATTTAAAGGCTTTACCTGAACCTGTGCACATATATAATCCCCTTCTTGACCTCTGTCCAAAAATATTCTCATTTCTGCCAAGTGGGGGAGGATAAATCCATTTTGTTATGACCACTGAACTTTCATATTTAATTTTCATCCCGCATTAGAACAGAAGCAAAATCTTTTTCCAAAAAAGAATTACATCAGTCTGTCTACTTTGGGATTGCAAAACATGAGTGTGTTCGTGCAGGTCTATCCTTGCTCTTCTCCTTTAATGCAGGTCCATCAGCTTGCTTGGAAATAACAAACAAATAAAAAGCTCTGGTCAGAAGCTTCTACTTGATGAAGAGGAAAACTAGCACATGACTGCAAGAGAATTCACTTTCAAAATTTCATTAAGCTGAAAATGTTCTGATCAGCTGTAGTTCACATTTCCCTGGTTTCGTTCTTTTTGTGCATTACTGCAGCACAGTGGATTGCATAAATTCAGAAGCTAACTCTAAGCAGATGGACCTGATTTTAGTTTATTTTTTTTTGCCAGCCTCTCCATTTCTGTGCCAGCAAGAAATCCAGCCACGACGCGAAACATCTTCCTTTTACTTCTATACAAGGCAAACCAGAGCTTTTCTGCTCTAGCATTTACTTTATGGCCCCTTCAAGCTAAATGGATGCTCTTAACCAACAGCCATGGCTCTCACTTTAGCTCAGTGTTGAGATGGTTCTCAAGCCTTTATGTCTTCTCTTACTGAGCACTTGAATTAATATTTTCACATTTTCATATCTTAATGCTAGCATAACCGATGTAACAGTTATAATTCCACATTGAGGAATATAATTCCAAAATTGAGGAAAAACTAGTTATTTCAAACTACTTGGCTGCAGAATTTCTTTAAAATAGCAGGGAACTTAATATGGTTAAAATAAAAATGAAACTTAATAGTATAACGAAAGGAAATGTTTCAGCTTATACCAAGTGGCTATTTTCTTTCACGATGGATTCCCCAAAACTCTAAGTTTGGGCTTTTTGGGTTTCTGGCTGTGGGATTTGAGCACATTTCTATGGCCTGTGAAATACGCAAGTTTCATACAATGAAGCGAGAACAAATACCTCCTACTGTTCCCTCCATTCAAGCTAGAAGAGGGTATCTGCACTTGCTACCAAAGCATTTCATCCTTGATACTACTCATTTTCTCTCTACTCCTTCAGCTTTCTGTATTACAGTGTATTGAAGGCATGTCTGCTGTGTCATTTAACTATTTTAATATTCTTACTGTGGTATGAATGTAGAAATCAGCTTCTTTAGCCCAGCAAAGAACATCTTATTCATAAATCTGTGCCCTTCCATTTGTGCTCCAACCCCAGGACAGGTTATCCCACAAGGTTACCACCCTCATGGTCCATGCAGAGTAATGACCCTGTCACGGTGCCTTTAAATTCAGTGCTGAGGAAGACTGGTGGGGTATAAGGGACACTTGCTGCTAGACTTACTCTTTGGATAGGTACTTGTATTTATTTTTCCCCATATGCTATAACATATTTCACAAACATGACATTTATTAGAGATTAAGATGAAAAATGGTATAGCAGTAGGGGAAGAAGAAGGTTTATGGTTTAGGTACAGGGCTGGGGACGGGGAGAGCCAAGCTCTTTATTTTGAGTAAGGTGTCTGCTTTGATTGTAAATTTGAGATAAAATTATCTTCCTTTAGGGCTATTCCTAAATTAGGTGAAGTATCCATGTGTTATCATAACAAAGCAGGCAGTATAATACTCAGGACTACTTTGTCACTGTTATTTATGTAATCTGTCTTGTTAGTGGATTCTTCACCCCCATGTCCAGGCAGCTGCTTTCGCAGCTCTTCAGCCACAAAGGAGCAGTTGCTGCCTGGAGCTGAAGCTCTGTGCTCACATTGGAGCAGGTTGTTTCTGGAAGCATTTGCTCCTCAGGCTGAGGACTGGAAATCGCTTACGGTGCAGAGAGCAGGAGCAAGGAACAAAGTGACTGTAATTCTGAAATGGCTGTATTTTTAGCAAGCTGACTTGTTCTATGCAAAGTGGTGTATTGGGAATCACTTTGCTTTAAATAAGGCTAGACTCTCACATTTAGCTGACAGGCCATTCCAATTTAAGATGAAAAAAACCTGATCATTTGTACTTAGCTAAAATTTCACTATAACTCCATTAAGAAGGAGAAACAATTAAAATACTTACAATGTGTTAAATGGGGGGAGGGGGCACACATCAATACAATCTCAGGTTTACAGATTCACTTCAGTTCTTAATATTTTACAGGAATGAGAAGCCTCTTTGTCTTGAACAAATTCAGTAGAGATCCGGGTGGTTCCTGAATTCTCTTGTATGCTGCTGTTTTGACCAGCTGAATGTAGTGTCTGAGATGTCTGGCTCCTTAGGCATTCATGACTGCCTTTCCTACTGCAAACCATCACTCACTGAAAATGGCAGCCTGGAATTGCTACCTAAGGACAATCAGTCCTTTTGCCCAAAGAGCAATCCTGCTGACTGCATCATTGTGGGAAACCGTTCTTTTCTTCCCCACATAAAAAGATTACAGCTGATGGTTTGTTCACAAAAAGCACAGATGGAGAACACCAACACCATCTCCCAGCTCTGCTTGCAGCATTATTCCCTCTGCTTAATTTTCTGTTTTGCTGATGTTTGTAAAGCATCTCCAGAGGCAGGGGTTCAACGACTCCCAAAGGGAGCCAATCTCACCATCTAGAAGAGGACATTTCTAGGATGTTAGTCATCCTGGACATGTAGCCTGCCACAACAAGGTAGTGTGTCTGACTACAAATCTCCTTCTTAGGCATTCTGCCTTCTTTCCTGGTGATCTAGAAGATTGCATTTCATCTGTAGGAATGCTTCTTCACTGCTTTAAAACAGTGTTTGGATATTATAGTAAATAACTCTTTAGGTGAAAAACAATCTAAGCAGGGAGCGAAGCAAAATTATTAACGCTCTGCAGTCAAGCGAGGGCTGGATCTATTCATTTACTTTGAATTCCTCTGGTTTTGTAATGCAGGTTTCACTGTAGGAAGTGGATTAAACGAGGTCCATGAGGCATATAAGACAGAAAAGTAATGTATCCATTTTCCATTTTGATGAATTTATCGCTACTTTAAAGATGCTCTCAGGGCACTGGTATATTTGGGAATTATGGTTTTGCTGGTTAGCAGCCAGGCGCAGCAGTAAACTCGGATCAGCCTGGCTTACCAGCAAAGTGCTGTTTTATGGTTGTCTCAACTTTTTGTTCTGCATTCAGAGATATTTCTTGACATTGACTCATCAGTTTCGGAATCTGCCCATGACTCCAAACATCTAGGTCAGGAAAGCACAAGATGCTTATCAAGACCTCCTGCCTGGGCTGAATTTGGCCAGAAACCCCGTAAAGAAAGCAGTGAGGTTTCTTGTGAAACAAGGGTAATTTCAACTAGCTCAGGACTGGCTCACACATTCTGTGAGTGATGCCTTGAACTTAAGATGGGGTTCTGCTCACAGACACTGGGAGTGGATAGTCAAAGCACATATGCAGTCAACTGTAGTTATCTATTTTTAGAATGAAGGGTAAATAGTTGATTCCAGAGTTTAGCTGAGACATATATTAGTGGTCTGGCTTTCATATAGTCTTAGGACTCCTATGTTGGATGGAGCAGGGAGTGGTTCTGTTTTTATTAATGTGAGAAAGGATAATAGAGCTCAGTGTCAGCAAGGACTGTTTAGTTAACAGCTAAAAGACTGTTGCAAAGCATGTGGTCTAACCCCAGGTGATTTTATTTTTTCTGAGTATTCTTCAAAAAACATCCTCATTGCCATGCAGCAAGAATGCTCACAAATCCCATGCTTACACAAGCAGACTCGTATCAGGGACTGCTGACCAGCTCTGCCTCCAGCCAGATCCTTCCAGCCCACCTGGAGGCAAGGAAGGGAGCCTTTGTTTTGTTAGCAAATGTAAAAATCCAGACAGTCTTGAAAATCCTGGGGGGAGAGTATCAGCCTTGACTGCAAAGAAAGGAGCAATTTACAAATAATAACCATGGATTTCTAAAGCAACACTAGTCATCATGTGCTGGTTTCTCTGGTTCAAATGAATGTTTTTAAAAGTTGCTGTTAAGGGGAACAGAGTTGTAAAACCTAAAGCTTTTCTGCTTCCAGTATGATTTGCAGCATATTTACATAGCAGGTTCCTTATATCCAAGGATCCTTCCTTTATTTGTTGGCAAAGTCCACGAGTGCAGCTTCAGCAGTATTGGACTTGGGTTTTCTGTAAAACAACTTGGCTAGTGTATCAACCTGCTACGCAGGAAGAGCATTCCTGCCATCCCCCAAAATATTACAAATGAAGTAACTGTGGTCCAACAAAAAGCTTTAAATCTGAGTAATGTTTATCTGATGTCTCCAGAGAGGGTCTGCCTGGGTCATGTCTCAGATACTTAAATCTGCCTGGGACTGGCTTGATTTTTTCCCTTGAGTTCCAGGTGCTGTGTGGTGCTGCTTGTGTGGTGCTGACATTTCTGTGCACAGTGCTGTACTATTGGTTATAGACCCATATCTAGGGGAGGATTTACTGTAAGGCCAAGAAAACCCTTTTATAGTTTAGCCAGGGGAAGAAACCCCTTCCCATCTGAGGTTTGGAAAATGGACATTGAACACCACATACTGAGCTCTCAAAATAACAAAACCATGCTACATGAGCATGAATTGCCAGTATTTTTAAAAGAAGGACAGGAAAGATGTGCTAAAATATTTATGTTGATGGAGAATGGATAAAAACACCTTGAGAAAGGGGGAAAGTGTTTAATTATATGTGTAATATACGTAAATGCGTATGACATCAGAAATCTGATGGAAAACTCTACATACATGAAATTTGTATGAAGCTTGCTATTATATCTTCCCTGATCCACTTAAAAATAGACTGGACAAGGTATTTGGAGAGACACAGGAGAAAACAACACCCACTAAGTTTCTCTGTTACTGTTTTTTTACATGCTCTGACATGCATTTAACTGGTCAATGAAGACTTGATTTGGAAAACAACTTGAACTGATATTGATGGAAAGCAAACCCATACATTTTTATATTTTCCTTAGTAACAGGATTTTGAGAATGGGCATCCTTGAAGGGGGCAGAGGTTAGGCACTTGCTCCCATGTAATTCAGTTGCAAAAGATCATTATTTTTCAGGACTGTAGGGATATTCCTTTTGAATCACCTGACAGAAAACTGCAGTAACATCCTCCATTCCTGCTCTCAGCATCTCTCCCTTGCCTCTTCTGATTCCAGTTTCCTCTTTGCTGGTGGCTCCTGTCCTTGCATCCTAATTGTTACACAGCTAAACAAGCATATTAATTAGTGTTACTCCACGTTCCACCCCAGTGTGTCTGGCAGATTTCCACAGATACTTCTAGCCTGGTCTACCTTTTTTCTTTAGGCTATTTCATGGCTAAGTAAAAAATGCAGCTTTCAGATAGAGCACAAGTTCTGTGGTGCACATAATTACAATTATGGTAGCTTGCTCTTTTCCAAGATGTCAGATACCAGCAGTCTGTTCATATTCAGGTTCTAACTAACAGTATAGCTTAGAAGAGGTCTTAAAATGGCTGCATGGTAATTTCAGCCAATCTGTCTTTAAAATTGGGTGCAGACTCCTTGGAGGAGCGGGAGGGGCAAAAATTGGCTCACATTTCTATTAACTTCTAATAACATCCTCCTTTCTGAAAGGAAAGAGCTTTTTTCTTCTAGGCTCTTCCCATCAATAGATATTGATCACTTAACAAAGCCAGTCTTTCAGCTACCAAAGGCCTTTGATTAAAATTTCACTTGGCAGCCTCTTGGATTAGATATTTTATCATCATCATGAACACTACAGCCCCATAATATGAAAAAGGAAATTAAATGAGGAGGCAGTAACCTGAAGTCAGAAGTGGAAAATTATGTATTAAATGCTGGACACATACTCTTTAGATAATACTATGCCACTTTACATATTGTATGGTCAATTAGATTTCATAAGGATGGGTATAATCACTGTAGAACAAAATTCTATTTAATATAAGCATTCTAAATAGCACATGTAGATCTTACTGGATTTGTCAAGAGACTGTAGGTTTTCTGCCGTGTTCTTGTGGTAATTGGAATTCTGTCTTCCATAGAAAACTGGGTTTGTTTTAAATGGCAAACAAACTGGCCACTACAAAGTCTGCTCTGATACAGCTGGAGTTTCAGCTTTCTCTTTATTATTTCCAGAAAACTCCCTACCACATAGCAGGATAGCTGATATTTACAAATGCTACTGAAGATGTGTCAGCTGCAGAGGAGGGGAGAGCTGTTTGAGTAACTTTCTGTAGAAAGGAAAAATGTCTCTTTGGAGATTCAACAAAAAGTAAAAAGGCAGCACTTTATTTAGCTGTAAGGCAGCAGTGATGATCAGAGATGACAAAGGAAGATTTAATTTTTAAAATGCAGGAACCAGGAAAAAAATCTGTTTCTAGTGA
This sequence comes from Apus apus, assembly GCF_020740795.1. NCBI lineage: Eukaryota > Metazoa > Chordata > Aves > Apodiformes > Apodidae > Apus > Apus apus. The sequence goes on along the minus strand of NC_067307.1, from coordinate 865,864 downwards.
TCTATGTTATCACTTAGAAGCTACTAATAATGTTTAGGTGGGTGGTTTAACTCAAAAATTCAAGGAAAACTATTTGATAAAAACAAATCAACAGTCATTGATTTTAATTTTTCACTTTGAGTCTTTTGTCCATCACTTCACTTTATTAATGAGCTCATTAATAGTTCTGGAGAAGAGTAAAAGTTATGGCCACTCAATCCATCACTCACACACCTGCTGCTGTCAACATAAAATTATAATATATGACCAGAATAGGTCATTAAACTATTGCTGAAATGGAGAGAGCAGTTTGGGTCAGTCTTCTAGTATTCGTCATAAAATAGATGCACTGACTGCCTTGATTCACGGGTGCATGATATACATATTAATGAGTTACATTCCACTAACAAGTATGACGTTGGTTTTGAGGCAATTGCATCTTTGTAAATATTTCTGGTTGATGTGTCACTGTTACATGTCATCAGCCTGTATCAACTTAACAAATCAGACATATCAGTCCTATCTTGGCAGACTATTATGCACACTTATCTAAACATAAAATACTTGCTTTTGTGTTCAGAAACAATAAGCCAATGGTTTTATGGCTAGAAGGCAGATTATATTATGTATGTAACTAAATCTCAAATCACACAAAATAGCTCATATTTATAAGACAGACAGGCTTAAGGCTTCTGTGTGATTAAGGCTTTTTTTTTCTATCAGGGATGAAATAAATATCATATCTCAGCATAAAACCCAAGGCTCTGGTAGATGGCTACAGTGACTAAGTTAGGGCTGATAGCTGAAGCACAGCCCTCCCAGCCCTCTGCACTCACTGAGCTTGTGGAAGACCCAGTGTTTTATAGCCTTGCTTCCAGTCTGTTCCTGCCATGGCATGGCTCCACTCATCCAGTTATCCCAAATGCCAATCTCTGTGATAGCCTGTGCTAATAAGCTTCAGCTTGAAAGAGCCAGTGGCACTCAACTTTGAAAGGGTTGGTATTTCTCTACATAAAATGTCCTTGATAAACTCAAGATTATAAAGATTGAATAATCAAAAGTTTGATGTTGGACAGCGTCAAAAGTATTTGTTATATATATAATAGTACTAAACTAGGCCACTTACTTTGGCAGAATGGATTGTAGGTGGGTTGTATTTGATTTACAAAGGCCAGAAGACATTATTAACTAAGTGTATCCCACAATCTTATGAGCTTTAAATTACCTTGTATTAGGCATACTCCTTTTGTGTTTTAGCACTCCAGAAGAAATCATCCTGTTTTTGGTGCTATTCCCAAATTCCAGTCTAAAGTAAGCCTTGGTGAAGAACCTTAAGCAGCCAAGCAAGAAGGAAGATGCTAAATAAGGCACAAAAGTATGGAGACACCAGGGCTAACAGGCAGACATGTAATAAATAACAATTCAGATTCTTATACTTGGATCCCAAAGCTGATTGTTTGTGTTCAGCCCAAAACTGTAACAAATTAAAATTAATTTAGTCAATGATATTTTTCCTTTGTTGACTTATTAGTTTGGAAACAAAGATGTTACTTTTGGATGGCTATTTAAAACCCTGAACAGTTCTCCCTTTGAGCTTTAATAATTAAATTCATTCAATGAAGTGAATTCATTGCAGTGCTAAGACAAGGTGGTTTCAAAACCACCAGATTGAAATGTTTCCCTAGGCAGTGATAAGCAGTCAACAGCTGACTCAGAGTTTCTAGTTAAGTAAGATTTGAGTATCTAATTCTCATATCTGTGGAAAAAAACATGGTTATAACAAAAGAGGTCAAATGATGACAAGCCAGAATCTGCTGTTCAAATCTACCTTAAGGCAAGCTTTAAGTGTAGTTGCGTCTGCAAAATGGTTGTAGTTAGGGGCAGGATATTTTTGTAACCCAAAGTGCCCACTCTCAGCAAAGTCACTCTTCCTGAATTTTAAAGACAGGTGAGTGAAGAGATAGACTAATAGGATTATACCCCCAAAAGGCTGAGCTTGTTAGAAACCATCCTGAAACACAACCTTGCCCTTTATTGAGGTAAATATATATTTGCCACTGGAAAAGAAACCTGCACATTCCTTGCAGGGTGCTCCCAAACTCCTGCAAAAGACTGTGGAAGAAGCTGCAAAGACAGAAGCACAAGCTTCTCAGACTTTCATTTGTTTCTCTCCCCATTTTGATTCTTAGCTTACAATGTCCTCATGATAGCACAGCTACAAATAAGTTGGCTGTTCATCCACCGTGAAATGATATTTTAAATTTGTTTCTATTATCTGAATAGGAAGAGGCGCTGCTGCTCTTGTTTATTGTGCTAGCAAAAGAGCTTCCAGTAACATGGAGATTATTGAAAAGGATAGCTGGATGGTGTCTTGTTTTGCTAACTCTGTTGAGCTAGTTTGCAACATAAATGCTAGCTTCTTAAGGAACTTTGTTGGCCTCATCTTCTTTAAACTAATTGGATGGATATAATGGTCTTGCCTGAAGCGTCAGGTAAAAGAGTATAGATTTTGTTAACGACTGGCATTCAATTTGGTTCTGATTCCCTAGCAAGAAAACCTGAGATACTATAGGAAGCCAACTAGTGTTTTCTTCCATACTTTCCAAACTTTTGCCTCAGATAATACAATTCCACCAGCCACATTCAAACTGAAGTTAAAATTGGCAGGTAATTGCATGCTTTACCAAGCTTATGCCTAAAGTGTATCTGCTGGCTGTCACAGAACAGAGCCAGGGTGATGATGCTGTTATGCCAGCGGTGTTCACCTAGCAAAAATGAGCTATTACTTAGCCTGTCCTACTCACACGAGTCATTCCAATCTACACTGGCAATGAAGACAGCTCTTCTATTACTGACTACTGCTCATGGAAAGTAATTGGAAAGTTTTTAGCTCCTGCTGTAGCATCTTTACTATTCCCATGCGTGAATTTCCAGTCCTAACTACAAATCTGGGATATGTGAAATGTGTTTTAAACTTAGTTTTCAGTAAAAAAATGCTTTACCAAATAATTTAGCTAGTTAAATTGAAATACACTTTAAAATACCAACAGTGGTGCACTGTTTCTCAGTAACTGGAAAGTAAGATGTAAATTGTTCAGCCTAATGTAATTATTTGCACTCAGTGAAATGTTGAAATAAAGATTGTAAAGTGAATATTTAAATTTCTTCATATTTAATTATAGAAGAGTCTTTAACAAATTATTTGACCTTTATCAAAAGTTTTTCAATATTTCTGAAAAATGTAATGATACTTTCCTCCACTTAGTTGCTACTTGCACTCAGATAAGCTTTTGATTTATTCTTAATACTTATGATTGCATTTGAGTAACTGTTCTCCATTGTTGTGTGTATATTGACTTTGCCTTTGAAGTTAAAGCAAATCAGTGAGGCAACTATAACTAATTCTACATTAGTGATAATTTTAAGTTGCAAGTGTAAAAACCCTCTTCTTTTGTTGGTAATTTACTTAATGGCAAACTATACATACACTCATTCATGTACCATGTAAATAAAAATAACAGAAGTTTGATTTCATTTACTGGAAAACATTGTTCTAAACATTACATTTAATAGTAATAATGTATGTGTTCATCATGCAATGAATTCTTAGAAATTTGGGAACAAGCTCATACATGTATGTGGATTTGTTATAGGCTAGTAAACCCAGTGCAAGACATTCATGAAGCTGCAAGCCTAAGAAGGGATTATCAGCCATTGATAACAGAAATTACGGAGACTGAGGGTTGAGTTGTGGAACAGGGAGCTTTAGCTCAGGAACTTGTACTAACTACTGCAGGCTGACTGCAGCAAAGCAGGAGGGAAATTTAATTTCATCCCCAGTGCCACATTTTAATTTTCACAGTATGTTGTTCCTCAGGAGCCTCTGGAGTACTTTGAAACCTCTTGTGATTCTATGAGAAGATGCTAAAACCCAGATGGAGCTGTTCATTTGTTTGGCTGCATCTAACAATCAGATGTACAATGCTTATCTGTATTATTTATAGGAAGAGCTTTCACAGTGGTTCATATGGGACCAGCAAACACTTCCAACCACTGTGTAAAGCACTGAATGCCCACAGCTCTCCTGGGGCACTCAATATTGATGGGCTAATGCCACGCTGGGAACAGCTGGTTGTGCTAGAGATTAGATGTGTTACCTGCGAGATTTAGATTCTAATAAACTAGGAGAGTCACAAGCTGTAGAGACCAAATGATTCATATCCTCTGAGCTTTCACAGAACAAACACTGTCACCTTCAGAGCATGCAAAACCAACAAAGAGGTTTTCTTCAGAGGCAAAGAGACATCTGCTGTAATTAGAGTGGGAAACAGATGGGACACGTACCCAGGTTAACTGGCCCTTATTACAATATATGTGGTGCTAAATATTCAAATCCTCATCTCAAACTTGCCCCCTTATTCTGCTGTTTCCATGGGGGTTGTGTTGTCCCAGAAGCAGTACACACCCTTGCAGTGTGTGGCCAGAGAGGCTGTGGTCATCTCACAGTGTGTACAGAAAGGTATCTGACAGGCAGCCAGTCTTGACAGGACAGGGACCAACAGAGAGTAGCAGTATACCATTATTTGAGATGTACTTTCTCTGCTTTAGATATTTTAGTAACAAATTATAAGGACTCCTTGCTCTGGTGGGATTGAAACCGAAAAATAGACAAGATAGAAGAGATGAGTTAACGTGTATTCTCATTATATGGCCCAGTCTCCTGGTTGGTCTGCAGTAGTGGGAGTTCCACTCTCTTCTCTGTATGTATTCTTAGCAATATCTGTAAATGTGGGAAAAACCATGCATATAACTCACTTAAATACCATCTTTTAAAGAATAGCTTTTTAAGCTTTTCTGGCTTTTTAAGAATGTTCATATGCAACATTTCTTCCCTTCTACAATTATTTGTTAAGTTTAAATGTAAACATATGAAGATGCTTTAATCATCTTCTCTGAGACATCCTATAGCTTGTCCTATTCTAGAGAGATGTTGGAAGTACATTTCAAGAACAGGAATAGAATCAGTTAATTTGCAGTTTGTTCTTTTTGATCTTCAGGAGCTGTGGTGTCTGGAAAAGGCTGTCTGCCTCATACAGAAAATTGACAGGAAACTTTTTCCTGTTATTTAGAGGAAATTGTCAACTGGATGAATATAAAGGCTTGAAAAATCAATTGGAAGGTTCAAAACTAGTTGGTTTTCTTCTTCTACCTCTGCACTTCAGCATGAGTCTATTTCTGTCATCATTGAAGAGTCACGGCTAAATGGAGGAAGACTGAACTTGGAAATCAAATCATTTATCTACAAACTTAAACAATGCTGAGGAATCCTTTTAGTTGCATAGGGAAAAAAATGAAGTTCTCTGCAAAATCTGCAAACTTTGCAGACAGTAAGAGAGAGCCGGCAGTAATCTATCCCAGTAGGATTTGAGGAGGCATATGTTTATGGCAAAGTAACTTCAGGGCATGACAAAGGATAATCATAGGAGCTATTTTAGTCTCTAATATTTCCCAGTCTACATCACAGCATGACCCATTAAGATATCTTAAGTAGTAAACTGCTCTCTTAGTTCCTCAGACTCTCTCTTTCAAGCCCATGAGCAGAATAGTTTTGAATGAAATGGAGTTAAGAATCTACTGTCAGAGATTGTATGAAAAATCAGTTCTGATCTGATTTCCCATTTTGTTCTGCCTCAGACTGCAACGTGTTGCTTCTCTGCCCACCTCTGTAGTCCCCTTCTAATTGGCTTTTTTTCATGTCCAACCTGAAACACACCAAAGCTAACAAACTTCTGTTCCCATTGACTTAGCAACTGCTACATGAGGGCCTCAAAATACAGTTCTGAGCTTAGTTCTATTTGTTTTGCATTCCTGTAAAGTCATTGACTGCAGTGGAGTTCTGATAACTATACTGTTGTAGGATAAGAACTAAATCAAGGCATCAGGGACAAACGATGAAACTGGAAAAACAAACTTTGGTGTCAAAGTCCACTTCAGCTGGGGGTTATGCAAATATTCTCACAAAAAGCAAAGCATAAAGGGAATAAGGAAAATAAACTACCAGTTGTCCCAGAGCTTTCAGGCACTGGTTCTTGTGATTCCATGAATAACAGAGAACTGAAAATATTTACTAATCCCGTTTTGAATGATTCAACCATATTCAGCTGTGATTCTTAAAGAGAACTCTCACTGACATGTAATTTCTCATGTGGAGGAAATCTGGTTTTTGTGTCACCAACAGGTATTTTATTTTACTTTCATGAACTCTGTGTCAGCAGCATGAAGGATTTCTTATCTGCAGAAATTCCCAGGAGAAGTTAGTGACACAAACAGTGGGAGTTTGTGCAGCAAGAGCAGGGGAGCAGCGCGCTCTTCCCATGTTCTCTTGGTGGTTCTGTTGACAAGTCTTTGGCATCATAGGATGCTCAGTGGAGCCAAGAGACCATGGGCAAACTTCACTGTTTCTATTTTTGTGACTTATAACAGTTTTTTAACAATTTCATGGTCCCTTTTCTGGTAGAGCAAAATTGCAGTGCCTTTGTAGTCAGACCTTTCCTTGTTGGCTTTCCAGAATATTATGTTACTCGGCCAGGTTCGTCCAAGTGCTCACAAGGGTGTGAGCTACATAATTCACCATAAAACAAGGAGAAGTGTATGTAACCCCCCCATTCCCCTGGCTGTTTTGGCATCAAGGGAACTGTAGATTAATTATGAGACCCGTTGGCTGCTTGACAGTAAAATCCATAATTAACTTATTCAATAAATTACAGAAGTGTGATAATAATTCTGTACAATCTAGTAATGTTTTTGGCATTGAAATACAAGATTTAGTAGTAATTATTTGCACTTTCTGTTCTTTGGATCAGAGTTGCTTTACAAATACACAAGGATGCTTATTTCAACTTGATGGGTGCAAAGCATCTCAAAGATTGTAGCACTCTGGTTGCACCTTTCTTTTCCTTCTGTTGCAAATGCATTTTCAGAGATTCCCCTGTTCCAGGTTTTACAATTAATGCCATTTCCATAATGCACTCTCAGTTGTGTTGATCCATCTGATCCTATAGCCACATTTTAAACCTGATTTTGCCAGCGGCACTGCTTTAAATACTCAGATCCACTTCATTGCATATTCAGATTCATTTCCCTGAGTATGCCTACCATCTCTGGCTCAGTCTGCTAGGTAGGTGTGTGCTGCTTTTGGGAGGCTAGTGGTGTGGGTAACATGAACACTGAAGAAAATGAATACATTAGCAAGAACTGACAGAGAAAAATGGTGGTATGCTTGATGGCACTTATAGTAGCTTTTATTTGCTTTCCAAATGTGTTTGTACAAAAATGTTTTGCCAGGAAGGACAGTAGAAAGGGAAAAAAGGGAGTGTTAAATGTAGAATGCATTTCTGCACTGTGCTAATACTGTCAAGAGGACGTGGGTCATCCAGGCAGCAGAAACAATCCAGGAAGATCTCTGATCAGAAGCACGTGATAGGAATAGCAAGGCCTTAAAGCAGTGGCTGCAGTCAGTGGTTTGTGACCAGCCAGTTGCTAGGGCTGACTCAAGGAATGGGTTACGAATATGCAATTTCAAATCAGCTACATTCCTAAAAATCGAAGCTTGTACACAGAATCGAGACAAGGGAGCTACATAGACCCTCCTGTTCCCCAGGAGCAGCTCACTCAGTGCTCAAGGTGTATAGCCTTTTCAGTATTGTACACCTGGACAAGGAGAATGCAGTGATTAGATGGTTTGTCTTTGTTATGTATAGAGAGGACTAAGAAAAGCCCACCAAGGTTATAGTAAAGCAATATGTCCATCTACCAATACAGAATTTTTTCCCTGTTCAATTCCAGCTAATTTGAGCGACAGGGCACTTGAATCTCTTTGGAATTACGAATACAAAGCACCTGACAACCACATTTTTTATTTATGCTGGAAGAGGTCTGCTATTTTTATAATACATGTAACATTTGCTATGTCTCTGTGCAGCAGCTTTTTTGTAGCAGGGATTTAACCTTGGATCTTTTAATTTAAGTTTAATTTTTAAGTCAAGTCTACAGTAAAAGATTGAACTGTTTATACCCTCTCAAAAATTTCACTCACTAGAGGGTGACAGAATCATGTAAGGGGATCACAGACTTCCCGCTCAGCAGCACTCCTGGTCAGCTATTGGGTTAGCAGTAGGTTGTAAAAGATTTTCACATCATTAGATTAATTAAACAACTTTGTTGACAGTGACCAAGCCAATCTGTTCAGCTCTGACAGTGGGAAATCTCTGTCTTGTTTGTGTAATTATACACGTGTCAGTGAAATGAGGTAAGGAGTAAATCCATGTCAGTGTATTAAACCACAAGCCATTTCTTCCATTACATGACATGAAGTATCTTCTTGTATCAACATCCTTTACATTTATTGATATAATTTAGTCCTCAAATCTCCTGCCTTGTCCGTATAGAGTTAAAATTATTTGTTTAAAAAAAACAACCCTGTTTTTCCTCTTACAGAAAAATAAACCCTCTATCCCATCTGAGAATATTGCTGTCTGATGCAGTGTTGCCAGGCTTCAGGAGGGAAAAAGCCAGTGGACCCAAGACAATTAATTGTTCTTAAATTTAACCAGTGTGCAAGGTTTAAAGTACTTGGAAGACTGAAAAACTGCAAAACACAAGTTTATTGAGAATGCATCTTAGATAAATTTTGTAAATAATCATTTCCTCCTACTCACCTTCCTTTAGATTTCTGCCATGCTGAGAATGTGCACTGAACAGCCCTTTTAGTTACAAATTCTTCACCAGGTTTCTTGTGTTTTTCTTACATGACTTAGAAGTGGACCCTTACTTAATTTGATGTCTCTGGATTGTACTGTAGTGAAAATAACTGCATAACCACCAGAACAATTGCAATAGTAACACTCCAATTGCTATAGAGCTCTAAAACAGTGATCACTGCAAGGTTTTAGCAGCAGACCTGGTATTATTAAAAAATAATCATTTTTTGAGACATAGTGTTTGAGTCTCAGCATATGGTAGTCAATGGAAAGCTTCCCAGCTATTTTCCTTAGGTATGGTAGAGTCTTTTTTCATCACCATTAAATTCACCACTATACTAAGGAACCAGCAGAAGTGCTCTGAGCTTTAGTCTTCAAAGAGAGTTCCTTGGACTTGCCTTTACTGCTGCATAGTCTGTCTGCATCAAGAGTGAGCACTACCCTGAGAAGACAACACACAGAAGGTGGGATATTTCTACTTAGAATTTGTGCATCTTTTCTTGGATCTCTTTATATAAATAATCAGCTGCTGTGAGAGCTTGTGCATTGCCTGACTAGAAGTCACCTCATGCCAGAAAACAGCCCAGAAACACAAACCACAATGTCCTCCTAGATTTTCTAAGATTCTCTTAACAAGTGAAACCTGAACTAAACTGTTTCATGTTTGTAATGAAAAAAATTTCAAACAAATCTGGATTTTCCTCATTTATCTATTCTTCTGTTTGTACTTTTTTAATACGTGTGAAGAATGAGTTGTGTTGGCAGAATTCTGTGATTGGAAATGCTCTGGTTGTCTACAAATGAGGTACAGTTTGGCATTCACAAGACTTAAATAAAAATTTTAAGTAGTGACACTGAGACCAAAATATTAATAGCTCAAAGGCTTTCATGGAGCAAAGCATTGTTATTTATACTTCCAAGTCTTATCTCCAATTTTTAGGAACAGACCTAGCTCTTTTCCTGAGTGGTGTGTATATTCCGTTCTTTAATGACTTCATCTCTCCTTTGCAAGTTGAAAAGGGGTGAGACAAAACTCTATTTTGGCTGGTACATTATGGAAACACCTTAGGTCTGATACACAAAAGTAACTCCATCCTGCTTTACTGAACTCAGTCTCAAACTTCTGCAGCTGATCTCGTGAAACTTGCTAAAATCAAGCAGAAGTCTTAGGAATTGCTGGAAGGGTGACCTAGCTTAATGAAACAAAAGAAACAAAAGAGCTTATCAGTAAAGCAGGCTAAATTCTAAAGAGCCTGAATTCATTCAAGTGTATGCAATTGATTTCAGTGGGAGCAGAAGCTGGCTCACAATACACTTGATTAATTAACAATAATGATACTTTGGCAGACTCCTCCTAAGCCACAGAGGAGTAGTCTATGCAATTATCATTGCAAAATCATCATAAATATTTGGCTGCATTTGCTATATTAAATAAAAAGTCTATAGAAAGCTAATGGATTGAGTGAACTCTTTCTGCAGAAGAGGGTCCATGATTAAGCACTGAAGTGCCAGGGAGAAGAAATACGACTTCACGGAAGTCCATGGCAAAATTCCCACAGACTTCAGTAGGAAGAGATTTCACTTAGCATGACTGTCTGTGAAGGTGGGAACACTTGCCTATAATGCTCTCTCTGTTCCAGCACACCATCAGCTCTGTGAGCAAACTGGCATCTGGTCTAGCTTGCCCAGACCTTTAGCTGAAAGCATCTGCTACCTTATGAACTGAATTCCCAAATCCCTCCTGTCCCAGCTCTGATTGAAATTCTGAGTGTGTGTAACTCACAGCTTTAACTTGTACCCTGGGCATACAAGGGAAAACAAAATTGAGTACTGGATTTGAAGTGAGTGCAGAGGGCAAAACTTCAGGATACTCCAAGGATGTTTTTGGTTTCCTTTGTTCAACAGCCTGCGAAGTGTTAGTCACTATGGGTGGAGAGAAAAATATTAATAAGCTTCTTGATAATATAAACAACTTATAGGTTTAGGATCAAACACATATTTAGGACTAACTAATTAGGGGTGTATCTTGTGATCTTCTGTGTTCCCTAGGATAAAAACATTGATGTTGTTTCATTGGATAGGTAGAGATTGACAATTTTAACTTAGATCAAACAGAACTTCTCGCCCTAGAATGAGAGCCAAAACATCCAGACACATTTAGCAGTTACAGAAGAATGGCCAGGAACACCTCACCATGCTGTTTCCCAAATTCCAGGTTAGCTCTCCTGCCACAGACTCCTACATATTTCAATGTCTGACTCATCTTTTGCAGCATTAATTTCAGTGGGATGGATGATGCTGTTCCTCTGCATTGCTAAGATAAAGTCTCATTTATTTTCTATCTCATTAGCACAGAAGAATAATTGAAATACAGTCTTACATTTTGGCTCTTTATAAATAGCACTCAGTAAGAGTGGAGGATTTTGTCTTTTGAATTATAATTGTGCCTCATCTCTGAACTGTATTTTATTGACCACATTTTATTATCCTCCCAGTGTATTGCAACTGCACTGGTGGGGAACTGCCAACTGTTTGCTGATTGACATGTGATTTTCTACTATGTGATTAAATCAGGGAAAATGAGTGCGAATCTAGTATGCCCAAGACTAGCTCCTTCAAAATGCTCCTGGAATTCCTTTTAGCAACCCTAACCTGCTGATCATCATGCTCCTTGATGGTATTTTAATTGACTTCAAGGAAGAATGCAGTATTATTTTATCTAAAGCATTTATGTATTTGATGGCATGACTCATGACTTGTTTGCTGCTAGATCATGGCAAAAAGTAAGGATGAGATCCCTGTGCCAAAGCAAAATTCCTCATTATACCACTTGGGGGGAAAGCAAAAAAACAAAGGGTTAAGAAATCAAAGAAATGTAGAGCCTGCTAATGAAGAAAATCATATAGCCTTTCTGGAGGCTGTAAAAGGCTTTAAGAGAACAAAAAGTATTGGTGTGATGGCCATTGATACTATTTTCAGTCAGCAACTGGATACAGCAATGCCTTATTAAGGTTAGTGTTGGACAATGTAATAAAAGAACTCTCCATACCATCCTTCAGCATAGGTTTACTGTTCAGTGCAAATTGTAACTAAACATGCTGAGACAGACAGCAGAAGTGAAGGAGGGAAAGAAGGAACAGCAGAGCAGTATTATAAAAAAGATGTTTGTTAAAAGCAGTATTATTCTTCACCTTCTGAATTTCTACACATAACTTGTTCAAAATCCCACTGAAATTGTTTATTCCATTAATACGCCTTCCTGTAATATATACTAGCAGTTTATGACAACTTGAGACAAGGAAAAGCTATGAACAGTGTAGTGTGGACCCAGATGGTATAAGAAACTGATCACTTGTGTCTGTGATGCAAGCAGTGGTGTTAACTATCTGCAGCATTTTTTTTTTGACCTCTATTGTCTGAAAGATTGTAATGAACCCTGTTCTGACTTTGCTATCTTTGATTGAAGAGGAAAGGGTTTTGGTGACTGATTCTTCAGTTTCAGTTGCAAATAAAACTGGTTTGAGTGCCCCATGCATTGCAATATGCTCTCTAGTATGCACTGAACTACAGGACATTTCACCCTCTGCCCTCTCACTGGCCCCTGGCTGTTAGGAAGGAAGGCTGGGGCAGACCACACTTGTCACTGATGTCAGATATGTAGATTTGGGGGAATTTCCAGGATCATAGAAGGAAGTACAGCTCCAAAGCCAGAAAGGCTGCACTCTCATACCTTCTAACAGGATTCTCAGACGTGAACACATGCAGAATGCATGGACCCAGGCTGCTCAGAAGTGTATGACAACTGTGTGGCTTTACCTACTGCCATTAATGGATGTTTTCCCTCATGCTGGATCCTGCAAGAGGCCATGAAAGGCAGACTAGATCTCATTGATGGTACAAAACCAGTCTGTAGTTAAGGAGCCCCTCGTGCAGTACTCCAATGGGCTTTGTGAAAGTGAGCCCGTACTTTAGAAGAAATAATTGATTAAATTTTGCTCATAGTGCTCAGAAACTTGACAAAAATGAATATTGAGGAGGATAACATCATCAAGATAGCCTTGCTTACTTGTGTCATTCTCTTATACCTACCCAAGTATGATGAAAACTTCCTAGCAAATCCTGCTAGGTTGGTAAGGGTTTGCTATCTGACATTTATATAGCTAAGCCATTCTGTCAGCATTTAGACCTAAGTGTATTCTCTTGTCATGGTGGTATGTCTTGCTTCTGGATTCTAAAATGAGCAAGACCCTATTAGCAGTGGGAACAGAGCGTGATTGGCTAGAGAACTGGAGGTGTGCCAGTTGTGCTAATAATACTTTTTGCTTGGAGACAATAACAATCCAGTTATGTTAATTTTTTGCCTGGCTCATACAGTGTGTGATGTACAATAATGTCCATAAGTGTTTTTATGAGTGCTTAACGCACACACTTAACTTTTGCAAAGCAGCTGTCAGGACTAAATGCCTAACAAATCAGATGGTTAATCAGCATGTGAATACGTAAGGAACTGTGTCTGTGAACCAGGCGTGCTATTTTTAAATCCCTGGAGAGCTCTGCCACCAGATGGCCTTTTTTGAGATATGAGTATTCCTCAAAACAGTTTGGTTTTAGCATTATACAGTATCCAGTAACTTTTAAGTACCTTTTTGAACTTGCTCATTCTGTCTCCTAGATACGCAGCTGAGGTTGGCATCCTCACCTTGATGAGTGGAGCCCTTGTTTCAGGCAGTTTAATCCTTGTTGTCCTAAATTGAAATTAATGACTGCAGGTGATTCCATGTGGTTGGTTTTGTACATATACCCGTGTTCTTTTCATTCCTGTTCCCCACTGCCTGTGTTGTAATCAAGTCACCTGATGTTTTAGGTAGGAATTAATCAAGACTAAGGAAATCAAGTCCAAACCTGCAAGTGTGTAAAGATATGAAGTCTACTGATTTTAGGAATTGAACACCTAGATAGGAATTAAGTTCCTACATACCTTTGTGGCCCTGGGTATTAAGCATCTAGTTAAATAATGGAAGCCAGTGTAAATAAACCACTTCACATCCTTAGGCTATTTGGAAAATCCTAAGTGGTGTTTTGTCATACATGATTCAAACCTGATAAAACAATATACAGACTTGAGAGCTAGGACTCTGTAAGTTAACTAAATGTGCATGAAGTGGCTGAACCAAGTGCTCGGTTGTATGATGTTCCACCTTCATGACAGCATTATCTGCTAAAACTCAAGTCTGCAATGACTTTGCTGCTAATGGGCAAGGCCATGATATGGCTCTAGCAAACCTCCCCTGTATTTCAGGTTCTAGTCTGAATAGGACAATAATATTTACTTACACTAAAACGATTTTGTCAAGAATTTTGAAGTTTCTTATGACCATTAATTAAGCTCTGAAAATATATGCCACTACTATTATTTCCACTTCATGCCTGGCTACACCTACACAGCAAAAGTTGAAGAAAGCAGTTTGATATGCTTATGAAAAAAAAAAGCAATGAGAAGATGATACAGAAACATTAATATAATCAACAGAGGACTTGGTTTCCTCATTTGATCAAGGACTAGAGGCTTATCTTGCATCTGTTAAATACTCAAAATAACCATAGTATCCTTGTGGTTATTTCTCTTTGCATAGGAATAACTACTGGAGAAGGACTTCAGTATCTCATGTAAATATCATTAGCACTCATACATCTCATTCTGGAATAGTGAAGAATTTTTTTCCCTCCTTTCTATGTTTTTCTTTGTTTCCCCTTTCTCCCACTGTGACCGGGAATACCATTTTTGTCACATGTGGCCCACAAGTTCCCACAAAATGTTTGGGTTTTGAGAAGCTGACATTTTCCAACGGAAACCCATTTCATGAGAAAATCCCCAACCAGCCCCTTCTCTGACTACCTCCAGTGTGCCTTTCATGGGCCCAGATCCAGCAGCAATCACACAAGTATCAACAAAGCTCATTCCACGGACCTCACAAGAGAGATCCTGACAGCAGAATCTGGCTCACTCCAAGGATGTTACTGGATTCTACAAACATTGTTTCCAGCTGTTTTCAATTGTGCATTTCTTGTGTGTATCACACATACCATTGTATTAAGTTCTAATCAGGCAAATACCTCCTGCAGAGGTACCCAAAATCCAGCCTATGCTGTGATGGTGGCCTGTGCAGCCAGGGAAGACTGCCTGTTTTATAATAAATCTCTTTCCCAACAGATGCAGGTATAAAGAAAACACTCCAGAAACACAAGATGGAAAAGGTAGTATTTTTCCTGACAATTCCTGCTAGCTTTCTTCCCCTGGGGAACCTACACTCCCAGATTTGACTCTGGACTCACAGCAGAGAGCAGCAGACTCCTCTGAAGTGATCCTTTAGATAATTTGGCTTCCTATGGATTAAAATCAATTACACTATTAGTAAGGCTGGCAGGGCTTTTCCACAGAGAATGGCAACATTACTGCTGAATACAAGCCCTGAACGCAAGTCACACTCAGGAAGCTATTACTTCCTCCATTTTTTTAAGCTAATTTGATGACATCGAGGAAAGATAAGGGAATCAAGGGCTGTGGGCATCCTTGGCAACTTCTTAACAATTTCAAATGGCCAAAAGGACAGAAGAAAGGGAAGAATGAGTAGTGATAAGAATGCTGCACAGCTGTAGGAAGGCAATATTTCGTCTGAATTAAGTGGGATGAATTTCAATTTGCTACTTGTGGCACAACTGCTGACTTTATTGAAGGCAGTCTGCTTTATACGTTGCATGGATTCTTCAATTTCCTGGAACATGCTTTACTTTCCAAGTGTGAGTGTGCACTGTAGCAAAAACAGATTTCAGTTTGCTCTTCATCAGCGGACACACAGATTACAGGAAGAAAGTGGAAGAAAAGACAGAAATTCCTACCAGTGCATAGGAAATGCTTTCCTTTGTATTTGCAAAACAAAAGTAATTGTTGAGGTGTTTTCAGCGCACGATTTTGAGAAAGAAAAATTATGTATTACATACATAGCAGTCTGCCAAAATGTTAGAACCTTTTGCTAAATTTCTTATTTCTAGATTTTGCCAGGAAAAAGAAATCTACGTTGCCTCACTATTTTATTATGAAATGAAAAAGATCAAAGTGGTATTTCTTTTAACATTGTAAGGTAAGGATAGTTAAATACATTTAAAAGGAAAATCTGGTTTGATTGATCTGTAATGTTTTTCCCTAGTGTCTTTCACATTTTATTTTCTTCTGATTTTGACCAGGACTCTTCTCTTAGTATCCAGTACTCTGAAAGAGAAAAGATGTTCTTCTCCATGTCTAGCAAACTGTTCTCTGCAAAGGAGAATAGAGCAGAATAGAGTTCTCTTCAGATGATCATCCCAGACCTATTCATTTGGGCCATAGTCTTGGCAAATATTCAGATGTGAAGTAGACTTGAAGGACCTGGAAGTCAAACACAAGTGTAAGTACTTTGCTGGACCACAACAGCTTAGGTACATGCAGAGAGTGAAGTTTAACAAAGAGTGGGGTGATTCTGCGCTACCATGTTAAAAATAGGAATGCTTCTCTTTCAAGCATTCAGCTAGTTTTTCATAGTACAGAACTGGAACAGGAAAAGAACAGTATTATCAGTCATATGACTCTCAACCTTTTGGAACAGCACATGGTGTGCACTATGTATATTTACCCATTTAAAAAGTCTGTAGGTTAATGTTTTTTCTCTGACATGAAAAATATTGATGGAAGCACTAAAGGATTAGAGTGTCTCTGTGATTTGCTTGCTAAAGTAAACATGAACCAATACTGTAACCAGATCACATACTTGTGGTGGAGTAAAGCAACTAATTTAAATTTTCAGCCACATTGAGAAGAAGCAGAAAGTGCACCAGGAAATAGACTGAGCTTTCTTTAGTGTGGGAATGAAAACAGATGTGGGACAAATAGGCCTGATGGGGATGTTTGGCCTCATTTTACCTGTCATAGCCCTTGGGATACATCAAGACGAATAGTTCAAAACAAGATTATAAGGATTCTGCAGACAAGAAATAAAATGGATTTCTATTTCTTCCTCATAGAGCAGTTCAAGGAAAGCCAAGTCACCAAGTAACTGTAGGAGTGTTAAACTGGGAGGTGGACTCAGGTCAGTTTCCAGGCTTTTCCTCTAGTCAGTGTGGCTTATTGGCTTCTCTACTCTCAGACACTGCTTTCAACAAAGAAAGGGAGCAACTAATTGAACTGAGGTGCTATTGAGAGGCTGGCTCCAGCCTCCCCACAGTTAATCTAAACAGAGAATCAATTACTTATCAGCTGTGACTTACTTGTCATCTCTTGTGTTTGCAGCAAGGTGTATAGTATTCCCTGAGATTGCTCTTCCATGTTCAGATTGGGCTTTGACTCAGCTGTCAGGGATGGGAGAAAAATGTTGAGTCAAGAGGCTTCCAAGTCATCCTCCAGGGTCTCACAGTCTTTCCACACAAGATGTTCCATTTCAGAGTAGTCCCATTTCAGAATGCTGTCCCATTCCAGTAAGTGATTCACAGGATTTTAGCAGAGCACACAGTACCTTTGATTCCACTGACTGAAGAAGTGATGAGTAGTCTGGAATGACATCACTTGCTTAACATGATTAGAAGTCAGCAGTAAAAACTAATGCTGTGCTTTAAGTCCTATTTTACAACACAAATTGCTTTTTCATGGATCTTGTGAGCAGCAATTTGGATTTTGAGGGATGTTTGGTTTCTATTTAAAATGACTGTTACTATCTATTTTTACTGTGGAAGCCTCTGAGCAACCCAAATAGCCCACCACCCTTCCACTACATGAAGGGCTGAACAGAATTCACAACAGAAGAGTATCACCTTAGTTTAGGAAAGGATACTTTGATGCCAAAGCATTGTGCCATGGTGACAAAAAATTCCTTTCCATCCATGGATGCAATAACAAGAATTTTGTGGAATGGATAGTGTTATCTGGGAAGACTCCTTAGTGGATATTGTAAAAGCATCTGATAGGCTCTTACCAACATTCATGTGACTCTCAGAGTTGATTGCAGCCTGGGGGTAGGTTTGGGGGAATGCAGTCAGTCTGCTTCTGACTCCTGGAATTTGGTCCATTGCCATCAGGTGGGTGCTTTAGAAGGAAAGAAAAAAAAATAATAAAAAAATCAGGAACTCAACATAAAGACATTTGATAATGAAGACCTCAGTTTTCATCTCCCTGCCAGAAGCAGGAAAAGAGAAATTGATGCCTAAAGGTAAGTTATGTTTTCTGGGTGTGGTTAGATGCAATGTGTAAAGGGAAGTTAGAGAAAAAGAGCAGCACTGTCCTGCAGCAATATTCGACCTTTGCATGTGTCTTCACTAAGCATGTGTCTTGTGGCACTGCCAGGCAGGACTGGGGCTCCACTGCTGTGCAAACACATGGTGAGAGACCCTTCCACTCCCAAAAAACTTCAAGAGTTCAAGTGCAGGAAGGGAGAGAAACAGGACTGTCAGTCCCACTGCACTGACTGAAGTGTGAAGGGCAGAAATGTCACGTATCTTGGCTGAGGTCATCCAGGCAGCTTTCAGCAGGCACGTCCCTTGAGTCCAAGCATTTTTACTTCAAAGTTACAGGAGGTCAAGTTATAAAACATGCTCTTTTCCTCACCAGCAGTCCATTCCTTCCTTCAAGCATGTTTCTATGTATACACTAAAGAGGATTTGACTGTAAAAGGCAGAAAAGTTCAATAATCATGAGAAATGCAAGGTGAAAATGGCATTTACCAGCTTACTCTGTGTAAAGACATAACCATGAGTACAAGGGCTCAAAAATAGGCTGAGAGCAAAAAATTGATTGAAGGCAGATGGAATCTAATGTATTCTTAAATAAATAAATAAATGAACGAACACTTTCTGCCCCCATATCCCTCCTACTTGCACACACATTGCTACCTACTTCACTGTGTTCTCTTTCCATCACAGTGATGACACAGTGAAGTCAGATACCTTTCCCAAACAGAATCAACAAGAAAATCTAAACTTAGTACTGCAACCTTTCTTATATGACTCAGAGCAGCAAAA
The DNA here is from genome assembly GCF_020740795.1 of Apus apus. Taxonomy (NCBI): domain Eukaryota; kingdom Metazoa; phylum Chordata; class Aves; order Apodiformes; family Apodidae; genus Apus; species Apus apus. Next base: position 847,085 of record NC_067307.1, on the reverse strand, counting down.
AACTAGCTAGGAAGATACAGAACTTGAAAACATACACACAGTCTTATTTGCTGCCTGGTAAGACAGGACCTTCCATACCAGGAAAGTTCTGGTTTGATCTTTTCTTTGGAAGATGTGTGGAAACACTCAAGACATTTCATTGCAAGTTCTCTTTTGCATGAGACTGGAGTATATTAACTGATGACAAAACCAATCACAAGTTCCAAAATACTCCAGATTGAAAATACAAAAATGAGAAGCTACTGCTTCATCAGAACTCGCCCAGCCACCAAGCAACTCTCTACAAAAATAATTTCATTGTTCTGGCGCGTTTCTATGAGGGAAGTGCATAGTGCAATGGAAGGTTGTTCCACCTGGATTTTTCCAAGAAGCTGTGCTAGGCATTTTTGAACACTGCTGTTTGTACAATGCAAAATTTTATGTACATTGAGTGGGAGCTAAATGAGTCACCCAATTTTTGCTGTGATTTTAATACCCTGTTATTTCAGTGCCCAAGCATGAGTACAAATTAAAAGTCTTCAAATCTGGAGTAGTTCTTGGAAAACAACTTAGCTGAACAAAGTTAGGGTGCTGGGATACTTTTATTTGACTGCCTGTGCAAAGCAAGCATTGCACTGTATCCAGACAATAAAAACAGAGAAGGATCTAAATTAATCTGACTTTTATAGATAATTTTTTAATACAAATTTCTATTTTAATGTATTGCTTTAGTAGTGTCTTTTGGGGGGAAATTTTCAGCTTTCCAAATGAGCATGTCTTAATATAAATAATAATAATGATAAAAAAATTATGCAGTTTGTATTGTCTTATCATGTTCCTACAGGGCTTCCAAAGAAACTGAACAGAGGATGTTCTCTAGAAGAAAACAGCTTCTGCTCAGCCAAGCAGATCTTTATTGCTGCAAAAAGGTAAAACTCCACTGACTTCAGCATAGCTCTGTGGCTGAGAGGAAGTGGTTAGGATTGATGCTGGAGAGAAAGGCATGTTACTCTGGCTCGTATAAAAAACCAGCACATTCTGTACCAGAATGGTTCTGTACCCTAGCTGAGCTGAATTTCCCGTGGATAACTTCCTTCCGTCTTGGTATTTAGCTTCTGGAGAGAAAGCCAGGCCCAAGGCTTTATGTGTTACTGAAATTCAATGGAAACTTTTGTTTGGAAGCCCTGGTAATGCCCTGTGCTATGTGCTCCTCTGCAGGCACCCCAAAAATTATACTACAAGCTCAACGCTTTGATTCTGTTTTTGAAAGTTCTTAAAGCCTGACAAGACTGCTTGACTTTTGGGTGAAGATAAAGAGGCTGAAGAGGCAGCATACACATTCTCTGCTCCAGCAGTCATTTATTTTAGTAAGCAGGCCCTGTGCATGATCTAGCAATGGGCTGTGTACACCTCTCCCCACCTCCCTTCATACCAGTGGCCTCTACTCTGGTAAAAACATGGGAATTTGCAGTTTCTCTCTAGATGATCAATCTGCCCAGTGTAGAGAGGGTCTTTTGGCATCGTATTTTGAATAACTTTTATTACTCCTTTTCTTTGTTACTAACAATTTGTTAGGCATGTATTTAGCTCTATTTTGTTACCTGTATTTTGCACTTACACAACTTTATTTCTGGTATAAAATTGTTCTCGATTTTTGATACATTTCATTTGCTTTTTACTCGTTGTTAGAGAAAGTTTGTTTCACTGAGTTACCTCAAGAATTCAGCCATGTAACTAATAAGTTTTATTTATGCTTAAGAAACTGAGGCTGATAATGGCAGTTTGAAGTAAACCCAGACTATCTGCAGTCAGAAACAAACCAGGGCTAAACTGTGATTTCTGGATAATTCAAAGTTAAGGCTTGTCCACCAAGTCCTCGAGTTTGACATTCCAATGTGTGTGAGGGTTTGTGCTCATCCAGCTGGGTAAGGATGGGTTTGGCCTTCAGCCCTATTTAACCTCAGCAGAGACACTCTCTGTATTAAGTTGCTGGCTGGAGTCCCCATCATGTTCAATTAAGTTCTAAGTGACCTTGGCTCTCCTGGAGATGCTTCTGGGCATTTCTGTTCCTTTTGAGTGTTAGCCCCTTTTGGAACCATCATAAATTGTGTCTCTTCCATTACTACACAGTGAAGCTCTTTATCATACAGAATTTAAATGTCAAGTGGCAAAGTGTGCGCCACACGAGAAACTGGACAGTCAGCTCTAAGCACTAGGTGAAAAACTCCTTCCAGTAATGGCAGACTGGGCTCTGCAGACATTGTTCCTTGTTTCATTTACAATGAATAAAGCAGCTGAGAATCTCTGATGCCTGTTCTCACTCAAGGAGACTGGTCTCTGTGCTTCTTTAATGACTTCCCAGAGGTGGTGTCAGCTGTTACGTTCTGATCTCCTAAAGCTTAGAGGCTTCCCTCTGAAAGAATTATGTGCTTTAATTGGCTTTAAATTAATGAAAAGAAAGCTTGCTTATTGCAGTCACATCAACTTAAGACCTACAAGAAATTAACTATGTAACTGGGAAACAAAACTGATACTCTATATGTGAAAGCATCAGTTTGTATTTCCAAATGTAATGTGGATGGATATATTTATCTTCCAAGTGAAGAAATGGCTGGCTGGTGTAAACCAAAAGTTTCATAATGAGTGGCAAACTAAAATACATCAAGGAAGGGCAAGACCTCTCATCTTGGGGACTTCAGTCACAGTCAGCATCTTTACATGTGACATTTTGAGATTTAAAAAAAAACACAACAGTGCAAGTACAGGCTATTTATTTGTGTCTGGTCTGAATTGTATTTATATAATTTCTGCTGGCCTTTAAGACAAAAAGGAGAAAAAAGGAGTATATTTTACTGGGCTATCAGTATAAACAAAAGACATTAATGAATGTTAAGTTAAGTCCTGCAATGTCTATCCACCCCTAACCAGAGGAAGCTGTCTGGTACTATCCAGGATCCAATAAAATGCCTCAAGCCTCCCACACACGGAGATCTCTTTACAGATTTTTGGAGTCCTCCCTTTGGTAGCTTGGAGATCTCTTCACTGATGGATTTTATGGAGTCATCCTCAGATTACCCACCACAGCAAATTTATCCTTGCTGTGAGGCAGCACAGAGTCCATTTCTTTGTTACACAGACAGGGAGTTGTGCACTGAGAGGTGAAGTGACATATGCAGGTTCCCTTCATCACAAAACCAGATGTTTTGGGCTGTGTTAAGAAAAAGTGAATCAATTCCTATAATCACTGAGTAGTGCTGATTTATAGAGCAAGTCCTCCAGATTGTATAATCAAGATGCTACGGAAAACTATTTTAGAGGCACATGGATACAAATCACTAAAATAAAAAGGGTTATGTCTTGGTGAACTGCAAGGAGAAGGATGGCTTTTGGCAGGACACACAGATTCAGAACATGGTGTCTGTTTGGAAGATGAAACTTTTTTCACAGCTTGAGTTTTAAATGCAGTCTGGATAACAGTCAGAAACTTCCATGAAACAAAGTATGTGCATTTTGAAAAATGAGAGCTTGAGTTTTAGGTCTCTCCTGTCAGCTCAGTTCTTCTTTAATAAAGGTGGTGAATTACACAGAGGCCGTTGCTGTCAACTAGAATGTTTTGTGACAAGACAGAGACATGACTCATGAGCCTGTGAGTCAAAAGGGCAAAAAAATACTCGTTCTGTGGCTGCTCCCTTCCCCAGTATCTGTAGATTGTTTTCCCAGGTGGCCTGCCTGAGACTTAATTCTGTCTTTTTCCTTCCAGAGCCCTCCTTGTTGAATTATTGTCAGCTTTTCATGATATACAACGAACAAAAGGAAGTGCTCTGCCAAGTCCCAGCCAAATGGCTCGGTGAGGAAGGAGCCTGTTTCTGACACTGCTGATATCAGATGTTTTAGAAGACAGAATGCAGAATTCCGAGTCTGAGTAATCAAAGAGAGCCTAGGAAGAGGATTTTTTCTCTTTACTTTCTACACTAACAAGGTAAAAATATCTGGGAGGGCTTAATCACATCTGTGGATATGAAATTGCACACAGGTAAAAAGTTGGGAGCTGCTGAGTGTTCAGCTCATCCTAGGTGCCACCCTGGGCCCTTCTTGGGAAGTCTGCTACTGGTGTTGGAAGAGCAAGGGTTCTGTTTTCGTGGAGAAAAGAGAGGGTCCTGTCATAGTGCCAGGAATTTCCCTTGCAGACTGGAATTCCACTGTAGTAGGGCTCTAGGAACACTGAACAAAAACTATCTAGACTAAAGCATTGAGATTTAAGATGTATTCTAGAGTGTGCAGGGAATCTCAGGTTTCAGTCAAATGCTTTAAACACATGCTATATTTTTAGCTGTGCAACTAGCAAGATATTGCAGGTAGTATTTGCCTGTATGTTAATTTGTCTGGTTCTAGTGCTGTTAATGAATTTGTGCAGCTCATGATGTGAACTCTTTCATGTCTGGCCAGCTCAGAGCTTGGATTTCTCCTTAGCCATTTGAGATCCAAATGCTCTCTTCTTCTGTATGCCTCTCTCTCATCCTGCTCGCAAGATGGTAAGGAGAGTTTCTAGACTGATGTAATTGTGACATTTAGAGATTCTTAGGTTCAAAAATTTGATTTCTCCTGCTAAAGCTGCAAAGATGCTGACTATAAAGCATTAATGGAGAACAAATTTGCTCAGTCATCAGACCAGAAGTTTCTATTTCTACTCTTAACTGCATAAACTGCTATTTGTTACAAGTTTGAAGTAATGCTGATAAGTTTCACATCTGATTTGACTTGGAAATGCTGTTAGCTATTCTGAAAGCAAAATCAACCACTCTCCTGAGAGGTGGATGAGTATAAATCAAAAGCCTGTGGATGCTGTTGCTGCAACAGTGACAGAAACAAACCAGGCATCTGGTGTGTTGCACTATAATAACATCCAAATTCAGGAGAACTTTGAAGTGCTTGAAGAATTCCTACCTGTAGTTATCTCACTATAGGTAAGAACTAGATTTTTAGTAATAATGTTTTTCCACCTGGCATAAATTTGAAAAGGACTGCTGAGTCCTAGAAGGGTTGTATTCTGTTTTTTATTTGGCTGTTTCTGCTGCTTAATCACAGTAGGTTGCGGAAAATTGGATTGCATTAAAAGGGAGACTACATCAAAATAATTAGAAAATTAGCATCAATCAGATTCTTATTTGAACTTCAAATGCATGAGTCAGGAACAACACCACTGAAATTAATGACATTTTGGAGGTAATATTTTTTTTCCTAACAAAAAATTTTAAAAGAAAAATCCTCAAAGCAATCTCTTTAACAGGAAATCCTGATGATGAAAAAACAGTTATATGGTCTTAGGATAACTGATAATCTTAAAAAGTGAACAAAGCAAAGCTAGTGTCAAGCTGAAAAATGGAGTACCATCTTTCTTTCCACCCCCACATACACAACAAAACCAAAGACCTGAGAGAAGCATTGATAAACAAACACTTCTTTAATATTTCACACCGTGGGCGTGACAGAGGGAAGGGAAGCCTCTCAGTCACATCTGAGTACAGCACCAAGCATATTATGACACTTAGACCTGATCTTTCTGGGTGTTCTCTCTATTTTTGGTGTAAATGTGAACATCTGTATGAGACTAAATAGGCTATAGTTTAAAACTATGGATGTTATTTGATTTCTGCCTATTAAGCTGGAAGGCTTAGAGTGATAATAAAGAATAGAAGGTAAGTGGTAGCCAGGTGGGCAGCGGGAGCCCGGCCGGGTCCACAGCATCACTGCCCCATTTGTATCTGCTGGTGGTTTCTGGGCTCCCTCTGGTGGCTCTGCAATTCATCGCCCTTTACATTTCCTGCTTTCCTCCTTTGGAGCTTTTCACAGAATCACAGAATTTTTTGAGTTGGAAGGAACCTTAAAGATTATTGAGTTCCAACTCCCCTGCACACCTTCCACTAGAACAGGGTGCTCAGAGCCCCATCCAACCTGCCCTTGAACACCTCCAGAGATGGAGCCCCCACAACATCTCTGGGCAGCCTGTTCCAGTGTCTCACCACCCTTACACTGAAGAATTTCCACCTGATTTCTAACTAAATCTCTCTTTTTTTCAGCTTAAAACCATTACCCCTTGTCCTCTCACTGCAAGCCCCTATAATAAGACCCTCCCCAGCTTTCCTGTAGGCCCCATTCAGGTACTGGAAGGCCACTGTGAGGTCCCCCCAGATCCTTCTCTTCTTCAGGCTGAACAACCCCAACTCCCTCAGCCTGTCCTCGTAAGAGAGCTGCTCCAGCCCTTGGGTCATTTTCATGGCCCTTTGGACACATTTCAACAGGTCCACATCTTACTTGTGCTGGGGGCTCCAGAGCTGGACACAGTATTATTCTAGGTGAGGTCTCACCAGGGCAGAGTAGAGGGGCAGAATCACCTCTCAGTCTGCTGACCACACTTCTTTTGATGCAGCCCAGGATGGAGTTGGCCTTCTGGGCTGCAACTGCACATTGGTGGCTCATGTCCAGCTTTTGATCCCTTAAAACCCCCAGGTCCTTTTCCACAGGGCTGCTCTCAAGTGTGACCTCCCCCAGCCTGTATTCAGATCTTGGGTTACCTTGGCCCAGGGGCAGGACCCTGCACTTGTCCTTGTTGAACCTCATGAGGTTCATGAAGTTTTTGTGCTGCTCCTCCTGATCTGTCCCTGTATAGTTGAATTCCCCACTACCATTCTAGAGCTAGATTTAATTATTATAAATTAGGCAGCTGGCAGACTTGTGAGAGCAGCGCTAGAGCCAAAGCCCTGCTGCCTGCTCTGCTGCAGGCTGGCTGGGACTGCACACACCCCATCCCACAGAATTCCCCTGATAGTTTTTGTTTTGTTTTTAAGATCTCTGTACTTTATTAAGAGGCAGTAAACAGCAACCAGAAGCTTTTTTGCTTCTAAAGCATTTCTCAAAAGTCCAGATCCTGACTTTCTCTGTAGTATGGAACAAATAGTCTAGAAAAAGTTGACCATCACAGACTTCAGCCATTGCTGACATGATGTAACTGCCTTATCTTCTCATTAGACTGTTTATCTGCACAGCACCTAGTCTCAGAGGTCCATCACTGGCATACCTACTACCTTCTTAGCTATGGGGAGTATAAACCAGTGCCCTACATTTTATGTCATCCTTACAAAGACTTCCTGATTGTACAAAAATACTGGAGCATGAAAAAAGGTGGGTGTTAAATACTCAGTGTTTTCTAGGTGTTATTTTAGTTAAGAAATCTTACCAAAAAGGTAGAAGGTAATGCTTGAAATGCACTGGGTTCTTGCGCTTCACATTTGAATCTAAAAAGTCTCCATAAACTTAATGCGTTCTGGTCTAAAAATAAGGAGCATTCCTATTTGTAAGCAGTATGTATTGTTCCCTTCCACACCTTGAACTAATTGGCGTGTGTTTTACTGTCCTGAGGTTTTTTATTAATGAATAATATTTCATTCAAAGCTAATTAAAATCTCTAGGCAGACCAGGTTTAGTAATAGAGATGCCGAGTGTGAAAGCAGAGAAAGGTGAGCAGACAACCTAATAACTGTAATTATTTTCTTGGGAAGTAGGAAGAAGTGGGGGGGTAAAGCCCACATGTTAGAGACTCATAAATACAAAACACTTAAGAAAGTTGCCAGATATGTGGAGCCACTGGAAGTGATTCACTGATGTGGGTTTAAAAACCTTGTTTTGAAGGTATAATTCTGCAAAAGACATTTAGATCCTGTTCCCAGGATATTGCTACTCTGCTGAAGCAGAAGAATCTTACATCAGAAGACTTCTGCTAAGATGAAAGGCCCCTCCCATAGAGTGAACTTGTTGGAGAATGAGGGACATGCGACCTTTTTTTCGTTCTTTCAGAATAAGTTGCTGTGGAGCAGGAAGTGTGCACCAAAAGACTGCAGTCTAGCCACTCCTGAGTGCTCTTGGAGGCTGGAAGAGCTCATAGGGATTTACAGCAGCTCTGGAACTTCTTAGACGTTTTCTTAGACATAACTGTTCTCCAGACAACCACAAAGAGGATTTCCATGTTGTCTCTCATGCTCCTGCTCTCCAACCCCACTCCCCAGTGTGTCTCCTTTTGAAGTCTGCCCTGCCAGCCTTACACATTCCATCCAGGCTCTGGGCAGCAGCCCGAGGAAGCATTCTGAGCTTCAATATCCACAATGCTGGCTGAGCAACGTCCGTGGTAAGGTTTTCTGACACATTTGTGTTTGAATTTGAGAGAAAAGATGTAAGAAATAGAATGGGAAATGTACTGAGACTGGAGCAAAGATTTCTCCATTTTGCTTTTGCCATTGTATAATCATGCATTAGCAGCTGTAATTAGTCAGTACCAGACCATCAACTGCTCTTGAAGTGTCTGCAACTAATTTGACACAAGATTTTTATAGGAATTAGCCTGTTAACCTAGGATTTTACACTGATTATTCTTCTGTAATTGATGAGCACAAGGCTCATCACAATGGCATTTCTGATCTCAGAAATGGTTTTAACATCAGTGTTAGAACAATTTCTCATGCCTTGTTTTGTCACTGCAAGGCAGGGATCCATGCTAGTTGGTCAGTTTGTGAAGATCTCTCTGAACTAATGGTTGAAATTTTGGAAAGAATCTGAATTTGCCCTGAAGTCCTGTCTCTTGTTATGTTTATTCACTGCAAGTCAGATATACAGAATATATTGAACTGAGTATTCTCTATACACACTGACATTACATACAGGTGATGGAAAGCTGGAGCTCAGATTGTTTTGATAGACACATCTCCTCTTTTTAGGGCTCATTTCCAGAAGTAATATTGCTCTTTCATTGCCAAGTGAAACTTCAGGGTCTGCTATGTCAAGCATCTGGCAGGAGATACTTAGTATTATACAGGACTGAACTGCACAGTCTGTGGGCTCCAGTTTCACATGCTCTGTCTGCGTATGTTTTCATCATTTAACATGTGTAAGGATGTTAGGCAGTAGTTATATTCTGTTATAATAGATAAATTTAGAAAGAATATGCCAATCCTGGTTGAATTCTTGGCTGTTTGCAAAACTGGTCCTTTCTGGAAAGCACTTGATTTTTTACTCATGCCATATCTTATTATCAATTAATGTCAAAACACCATGAAATCTCCAGAATGGCTCTTGACACCCACTAGAATACAAAATTAATTCACTATTGAGCAGTCACTCTGCCATGACAGTCCTCAAAATTCATGATGATGGGGTATTGAGGTGCAGTTCATTAAAAAAAATTGACTGGGCAGAGTTAAGCCAGCTTGGGCAATAAGTCAAGTCTTGGGCAATAAGGCCTCCCTGGAGGCAGTGATGGGGCCACTGGCTGCCCTGTCCTTCTTTTAAGCCAGGGAGGTTTGGAGGGCTCTTGGGAGGGAGTGTCATGTATATATACAACTTATGAGGTCAGAATAAATTTTACTGAAAGAAAACAAGACAGCTTTAGCAATTAACTTTCTCCATGTTAATTGACTTCCAATTACCCTGCCATAAATGTCTTGAATGTCAGCATCTTGTTTAAAAATATTCCCTGTTGCTTTAATCAGTCGTGTAATTACAATCTTCATAATGTGCTTTAGCTTTGTGCTTATTACACTGAGACCTGAATGGTCACCCTGAATTATTAAATCTAAAATATTCTCTCCTTAATGTTATTTAACATTAAACAAATTATTTTTAAATATGTATACTGAGATATGAGTAAAATGTTATTAACTCTTGTTAAAATGCAGCTAATCTGAAGCCTTGTTTTTCAGATGGGGGAAGTGGGAGGCCTTGCAGCTCTGCATTTGGTTTGTTCCTGGTGCCACTGTCACAGAGCAGTTGTGTACACATGCATGGGACCCCAAGGCCTACAGCTGTCAAAATGTGTGTGGCCATGGACCTCATCCTCTCTGACAAATAGTGGTGTCTGTCTGCTACTGTCCTTCAGGAAAGCAGCTTATTCAAGCAGTGGAAGAGCCAGGTTTTGCTGATTTGCCTCCAGAAGGTATGTATGCATCTTAATCTTTGGGAGCAAAGGTAATTTTTGTTGACTGACCTTTGAAATGTGTCTCAGGGTGAAGACTTGGGGTGTGAATTGTATTAGCTTGTTTGTACTAGCTAGTGTAGAGTTGGCATAGGATTAAATACCATGGTAGCCAACTATCTATATACATAGATTTCTCTTTATAAGACATTAGTGGCAGAAGGATTATAATTATCCAGGGGACTGCATTTAAAAGCATGTAGATGCCTAACTCTGATGGTCTAGTGTGCTAAACTGTAGCTTGTATAGACCTTCAGATGCCCAAGCACATAGCCCTCAGTAACCTGTGGCTGATGGCTTCATCCCTGACTTAAGAAGTTTTATCCCCATGTCACAGATGAGACTAAGTGTGCCTCCTTTAAAGGACACATCATCTTTTCACAAGCAGGTATGAAAAACACATGTGAGAGTGGCTGTGAGTATGTGAGATCTGGAGGATGATGTGAAGAGATGTGGATGTCAGACTTCCAATGGCACTTGCAGTCTGCAACTGTCTGGAGGAGGCCTTCATCCTGCAGCTTACAGGTAACTGTCTCTTTGCACATTTTAGTGGTTTTTTAATTGGGGTAAATCTTTGCATAGTCTATAGTGTGAAACTACAGTTTATCACCTTGGATTTTTATGTTGGAAAGTAGTCTCAGAATCTCTCTAGCTATGTTAACTGCATCTCAGATGGCAAAAAATGTGCAACAGAACCCCAACAGAAGGCCACTGCTGTGAGGTGACTCCATCCCTGCCTCCCTCCTCTGTTCTCACCAGTTCACTCATTTCTAAGAGTGAAGCAATATTTTCTTTCTAAAGGTGACCTTGGAAATGCACCTTCTGGAATGTGCTCCTGAAATTTCCATCATTCTTCACAGAAGTAGTAAAACAAAGTAGCGTTCCAGCTGTTCCTGTATTTCTGCAGATTACAGATATTATTCTATTATGCTTATTTGAACATTGACTTAATTTTTAATTAGGCTCCTGTGCCTAATTGCTTGGGAAATACACCTCCCCGTAAAAAATGTTGCTCCTTGCTACTTATAGGAAGCTAAATACCTCATCACAAAAACACATTGCATTCTATAAATGTCTGTGTTATAGCTCATTAGGCTGATATTTTAAAGTCATTTTAAATAATGTGGTTTTCTCTTTAAAGCTGAACAGAATAAAGTATATGCTTTAAAAGGGAAAATTAAATAATGGATAATAATTTATTCCTTTTGCTCTGACAGGCGAGACATCAGTCTAATGTTGTTCAGTTTGTACCTCAGTGACATTAAAAGTTGCCTTCCCTTCCCAAAACAACAAATGAGTTTTGATTTCTTTTCATTAAATGCATCATTAATTCCTCCTCCTAGTTGCTGTTTGTTTTTCCTTCCATATTCTCCTATTCCTGTAAATTTAATTCAGGCAGTGCATCCATCACATTCCTGTAATTAGCACTGGAAATATGAAGTCATCCAGGCATTATCACTTCTGCATGAGTGCTGAGAACTGGACAGGTCTATTTGCCTCAAAGAGCCTTAATAATTGGGAGCTTGAATTTGGACTGAGCTGGAAGGCTTTGGGTGCCTTTTTCAAGCTCTAGCCACAAACCAGGTGTTTCCCAGTTTTGTCATTTGAAGTTTCCAGTTTGATTGTCTTTTCAACAATGGAAATAAATGCAGCATGCCAAGGACTTGTTTTAGAAGAGCTGTTGCTTTGTCGTGACTGGATTAAGTGGGGTCCAGGACTGAACTGTGTTTAGCTCTTTGGAATTTCAGCTTTAAAGACATTATGTGCCTGTCAGTCTGATGCTCACTGAAGGGCCAACTGGTGCCTGAGTCAGGGACTTCTTTCTCTTTGCAGCTTCAGACAATTTCTGTTCCAAGTGTAATATTGTAACTTGATTCATGTTGACTTGGGCATGCCCAGCAATAATTGTGTGGCTGTAGAAAATAACTACATGTTGAGTGCCAGTTGAATTGTGTCCCCTATCTGTAAGCATGTTCCTGCTGAAGACTTTTGACTAATTTTCTTTTTAGTGGTAAAACCCCCCTAAAAAACCAGGATTCTTGGCTTTCTCTGGCCTTTATTTGAATCCCCTTGGCCTGTCATGTAGTTGGAAGGAGTCACATTATTTTTTGGACAGAAAGTGTGCTGTGATTGAGCTGGACATTCTTGTAAGGCATTGGGAAATCCAAAGTGGTACCTTAGTGAGGAGGAGATGAATGATGGATGGGATGATGAGGGACAAATGAGATAGACCCTGCACAGGCAAAACCCTCACTACTTTCAGTGGGAGCTTGCCTGATGCAAGACTCTGTAAGCTTGTTTAGGGTTTCAGTACTTTTTCACCTGTTTTGATTTTCCTCCCCAGCTCTGATGGTGTTTTTCTGTCTCAGGGCAGGAGCACTACCTGCCCTCCCAGATGTAACTGTTTCTGAAGGTGAATAAATAAATTGCGTATTAAGGTTAGAGCAATGAGGCCACTGTGCTGCCTCCTTTTATTTTTCAGAGCTCGGGTGAATTTATGTTCTTGATTTAAGAAGCTTCATCCTGTGACTACATCTGGGTATTGCTGGACAAAAAACAAATAACTGCTCTTCAGTGAGCTACAGTTTATCTGTCCAGCTGGGGTAATGATGCTTCTGTCCTTTATAAAATCCTTTGAGATGTACATTTGCAAAGTTTTATACTGTAATGAGGAGGTGTGATAAATTGCATCACTATTTTATACATGGGACTGATACTCCATGCAACTGCATCATGCAAGGTCAAACAGAGTGTTTGGTAGTTTCAGTAGAGTCCTTAGCTGTCACCTTAGCCATGGGGATTTTTCTTTATGTACTCTATACACCACTGTCTATTGTGACCATGAAACAAGCCCTTTCTTTTGCTTCCCTCTGAGATTGCTTTAATGGTTGCCCTCATCCTCTTTAATGATTTTAAATCACTGCTTTTGATGTCCAGTTTATCTTCCCAAAATGTAGCACTCCTGACTGCATCAGATTGACTCCTTAATCCCCTTAGCCTCTCTGATCACTCAAGACTACAGTTAGATAAACTATCTCAGGTAGCCTTTGACATCTCTCAAGAAGCAGCTGAATGACACAAGGGATCCATCATGCTTTCCTTGGTGTCAAAAAGGTTTTGCTATTAAAGATTAGGGAGGCTGGAGGTCACTCCAAATCACAATATTGTTCACTTTATTAGCCCATTTTATCCTGTCATCTGGTATTAAGCTTTCAAGTTGTTTCTGTGGCATGTATCAATTTCTTGCCCTTCAGTCCTTTTAAACACTAGGGTTTAAACACTGATTGATTCATTAAATGTCCCCAAAGTCAAATGATTTATCTTTTCCACTGTATCTTACTGTCTCTATTTCCCTGTGCCTGACTCAGAAGCCTCTAGCACAACACGGAGTTCTTCTGTTCCCTTTAAGAATCTGTGTAAATACACTGGGTATTTTTACAGACATGAAAAGAAGCACCTGCACATGCTTTTATCCAGTATTCAAAATTGCAGTGTGCCTTACGGGAATTCTGGTGGGTTTTTGCTTTGCTTTTACAGTATAATTTCTTTCCAGTTCAGATTTTCACTCCTGTTCTTTTATTCAGCCCTTAGTTTCACTTCACGTTTTTAACCCAGTTAAAATATATGTATATATTTAGATAGTTAACATTCAAAAAATGAGAATATAAGAATAACCAGTTCTGTCTATACACTAGTAAGAGTCAGCAAAGTTGCTCAGTGCTTTCAACATTTGCTTTAGTACATAGTTCCTGCACCTCACTCTTTCTGTATTGACTCGAGAGAGACAGCACCAGGGTTGTGAATAGCATGAATGCCAACATACAGAAGAGGCTGAATTTACATGGGGTATGAGTCTTTCACGTGGGTTTGAATTCAGTCTTTGAGATTTCTTATGGATAGTTGATGCCCTTGGAGTGGGCACTAAGATATTAGGAGAGATGAAGTGGTTCTGAGACTGGAACAGGCAAACAGATGTCCTGCAAAACAAAAAGCCTTAGATGAAGGTTTTCTCTGCTGTTCTTGATGTTGGCTTCAACAGATGCTTAAAATAGCAATTTTTGTTGCCCTTAGGAAGCTGGCTTACCTTGAAGTCCTTTTTCTTCATGTACTCTGGCACTTCCTCACACATATGCTTGTCTCCTTTCCTGCTAACAGCTATTAACATTTTCCAGCTTTGCTGTGGAAATGCTGGTTCCCTTTGTTGAAAAGGCTCTTAGAAAACTGCACTGTCAGATTTAACATATTAGCTTACAATAACAGAGACCACAGAAGTTGATTTTGCATTAAATGTTATTAAATATTAACATGTTTACTCTAGACTGTTAGCCTACAGTTATACACAACCCTGGAGTATTCCTTAACTGTCATCTGGTTTTTCTAAGCAGGCTTCCAGCCTGGGCTAATCACCTTTCTTATGGCTTCTCCCAGCACAGATGCAGTTTCTGACTGCAAATGCTCCTAGTCTGTTCCAGTGCTCTGTCAAACAAGTTCTTCCAAGCAACTCAGCAGATGCTTTGAGCAGTTTTGTGCTGGAAGAAAGCTGCAGCCCTCCTGTGGGCAGTAGCCCTGTCTCAGCTGAGCACTGAAGACCCTGGACAGATGCTGCCAGCTGGTGCAGAGCACAACTGCAAAGATGTGCCTGGCTTTTAGAAAAAAATCTGCAGGTTAGGTATCTTATCTGTCTGGGGTCTTGTGTAGGGAAAGTTTTGGCAAACAAAGCTACACAGGGATTGGGTGGTTTCATATCAGTCCTTAAATCTGTTCACATGGTAAGCTTCAAGTCCTGTTTTGGAGTGAATAGTGTGGCAGTGCTGACTTTTGTGGGCTACAGATCTGAGCACGAGGCTTGGTCAAATACATTTGGGTTACTCCCCTAAACAATTGGCAAATATAAGCTGGAAACAACCCAAAAATGAAGCTTCAGCTTGCACAGTAACCATGGTTTTTCTACAGGGCAGTTCCCAAAGCAAATCTCACTTCTAATTTTACGTAAGCAGAGTTATAAATGCCAAGTAATTATCTAAACTACTGGAACATTTTCTCCATGATTCCCTACACAAAGGATCTTATCCCCAAACTTATTTGGGGCTGAATCACCCAAATTAGCATAAATAGTTAATAGATTAATCTGACTCTGCCTGGAGAAGATTAGGAGCAATCACATCAATGCTTCAGCTGGTGGAAAGGTGGTGGTGAAAGCTTTTAAACAGAGGGTGTGGAGAAGAAGCTTGATCTATTAGCAGCTTGGCCTGGTGGGTTCCAAAGGTTGTACTGTGACTCGGTAGAAAGGTAAGGGTTTAATCACAAGAAAATAGTCTTTATGCAGTTTATGTCTGGTCTAATCTAACTTTCCAGTACTGTTGCCCTTGATCATCTCTGACGTTTTCTTTCTGAGTTCAGGATTCTATTAATGATAGTTGTGGGCAGCATGCTACCAAATATCTGTCCTTCCATCTCAGTTTATCTGGCTTTGATCAATTTGAAAGAGTTAATTTGTTCAGTTAGAAAAAACCTAATTCATTTGATAAAATGTGAGTTATTTTGCATGTACTTACACCCTGGCCAGCATGGTCCTTTCTCTTGTGTTAAATAAGGTAACACACAATACTGTATCACTTTCATGTTCCTAAAGGAGCGTGTGGTACAGTGTCTGTTCTTAGGAGATGCTTCTTGCACTGGGTAAATATTTAAGAATCAAGATAAAAATCCATTTTGTTTAATTAGTGCTTAAATTATGCTGGGAATGATCCAAAGCACAGTACATTTGTTTCCACAGTGAGTAATTGCACGTCAGTGTGGATACGAAAAGTCTGATATAATAGCAGAGTAACGTGCAGCTCGAAGGTCTGCAAGACTCTCAGTATAGTTTATTTAGAATGCAAATGCCAGGTAAGAACCTCCCTGACTCTCTCCAAAAAAAACCCAAATTCACGTGTTGGGAATGTAAATCACAGAAGACTTTTTCCTGAGTTCCCTTGCTTGCTTTGCTGTAGTGGATATTTGCTGTGGAAGACTTGACAAATCTGTGCAGCCACCGAGGTTGATAATAGATGATCTAATCTACCCTTCATGGCAGGAAAATAAAAATCAGGGCTGTTGTAAGGTCGAAAGCAAGCCTTTCTGTTCTTGTGCTAGTCATTGCTCAGTAACATTTTAGCAAATGTTAGAAAATAAATTTAGATTTTTGATCCCAGTTTAATACAATTTAAATGCATTGTATCCATCCTCTTGATCTTTCTATATTTGTCTTTAAGGAAGAGTGATGGGAAAGAGAACAGAAGCTCTGTCTTCTTAAAAGCATTGTTTTTCAAATTTTTCATTGAGAAAATAGCATTTCTACCTAAGACATTTTTACTGGAGTGGGGGAGCACAGGTTTTCCTCCACCATACTTTGCACTAGAGAATTGAAAAATGCAGTACTTCCAAGTAATTTGTGTTTGAGGGTTGAAGAACATGTTACATGTCAAAAGTTTTGGAGAAGGCAGAGTTAAGAATGTGTTTCTGTAGGCTTGCTAGATAGAGTTTAACAAACTGGTTTGTCATTAGAAAACAGCTCAGGAAATTCTAAGCAAAGCTAGTCATTGTTTATGAAGTGTAGCTTCAAATAGTTCTTCAAAAATAACTTGTTTCAGGGAGGATCTTAAGGGAAGTCTTGAAAGAAAAATGTTTTGAAATGTTTAGATCACTATCAAAAGGGAATAATGAATTTGGATCATATCTTGTTGTATTAGCTTTAAAAGCACCAGGTGTAGTGTCTTACCTGACTGGAAATTGAGCACAGGAAAAGGAGGCAAGCTGCAAGATTTAGACTTCTCTTATGGGAAATATTTTTCTCCCCGTAACAGTTTACCCTCCCACTATGTGGGCAGCATTCAAAGACTGGCTTTCTGAATCTCCCTGCTTGAGAATACCTGATCATTGTGTTCTGCCTGGTGCATTTCTCCAAGCAGAGACTTCAAAACTCTTTTGTCTGGCGCGTCGTTTCTTTTAACAGAAATCCCACAAGCTCCAGGATGCACCATGAAGCAAAAGGTTTGTGCTCTGGTTTGGATTTTGAAGACTAGTTTTAGGCTGGTGAGAGAACAAGGCTTTTTATTCTTCTTTGGCACTAGATGGGGCTAAGGGACTAAACAAAAAGTGTTAAGTCTTGAGCGTGGAAAACCTCAGCAGTACCCCAGCAAAAAGCCGCAGAGGCAATCGATGCTATTGAAGCCTCTTTACTCGGCTTTGTGATAGACGAGAAAAAAGAGAAATTAATTAATTAATAAAAGAAAGAGAATCTGCCTCTAAAGGTGTTGGTTTGTCAGCACTGGAAGGGCAGTGGCATGGTGTGGAATGGTGAGAGGTGACCCAGGAGCAGACTGCCAAATGTAACTCCCTTTCAAACAACACTTTGAACTGAGCCTTTCTCTCTGTGTGGTGAGGGGGCCTTGCAAGGAGCAGCACCCAACGCTCCCCTAGCACCCAACCTGCAGTGTGCAGGAATGGCACCAGGACACAGGAGCTCTGGGCAGAGAGCTGGTTTTTATGGAAGAACGAACAGATTGCGAGGCCCTGTGATTTCAATGTTCTACTGGGTAACTTTAAAAAAATGTTGCTGCTTGTAGATGTAAGATAAAACTGGCTTTTTAAATACACGACAAACCTGTTTAGATTGTTATTCACTGGACTTCCACCTAATGTAATGTCCTGTCCAGGTAAAAGACCTATTGGTTATCAGATAAAACAGGGAAATAGTATCCTTTATTCTGAAACACAATATCCCTTGACTGTCACAGTTAAGTATCTTAACTACCCTTATCAATCCTATTGTAAAGATCTGCTGTCCTACCAGCTCTTGCCCATATTAACTAGAGTGTTGGGATTTGTTTGTGCAAGCAAAGATTTCAGTAAAACTGAGCAACCAGCTGTTTCCTCATTTGCTCTACAAGTGTGGAAACACTTAATGGAATTGCTTAAGGTTTAATGATTTGTATGACACAAAGGATATTTTCCTGCTGTCAGTCCTGGGCTAATTTCAAAGTGCTTGAGAATGTAAACATGACAAAACACAAACAAACAATTTAATTTGAGCTGCCTGATGTACCTGGTGAGAAATTATCTGCTCTAGTTATATTATTTCTTGTATTTTACATCTTCTAGCTGCAGGAGTTCTGTTTGTTACTCCCTTCTTTATTGCACAAATGCTTAAGTGCCAAGTAATAGCACAGATGTGAGTGAGTAGATTTTTTTGAGGGAAGCATCAAAGAAATCCAGAAATCCTTTTAAGCCTGCACTTTCATCTTTTGGAAGCAGATTGGAACAAGCTCTGGGAGGAATGACAGCACTCTGGGACATGGGCAATGACCAGAGCTGGAGACAGCAAGGAGAGACTTGCTCTACCAAAGGCAGCTTTGAGGCAAGAAAGACTTCAGTACACAATTACCATTTCATTCAGGATGGTTCTGAGCCAGCTTCTCTTTGTGTGTTCTTGGCTTTGCAGCTGATCTAAAGGTCATTTTGGGCATGTGATTTTTGCCTTCCTTCTTTTGTCCATCTTGATCATGAGCAGGATTGAGATGTTTGTGTGGATCAGGAACTGCTTTTCTCTTGTGTTTGTGCAAAAGCTCCAGTCTTTGCTTTTCTTCATCCTCTTATTTGCAAACAGTAAGGGCTTGAAACCTTTATAAATGAGTAACAAGCATTAATTCTTTGCATCCAGCAAGAACAAAAGACGAAGCTTAGGATGTCGTTGCAAAAGTTGGCAACGTTACCCACTCCTGAAATTCCCTGCTTTGTTGCAAATGGGCCTGAGGCCTCAAACCATTCCCTCTGGCTCTGCAAAATAGATCTGTCAGATTTCTAGCATAAATAACATTTTTGTGATCATTAGGGTGGCAATCAAACTTCTGCTTGGTATGTGCAACTTTGAGGAAGGTGGTTAATCACCTATTAGTGGGCATGCTGTTTGCATCACTCAGTGGCTTTGGCATGAGACAGGCAGAAGCAAAATATTAAAGAGAGCAAGCAGGAAGCCTGATGCTACCTACCTTCCTTCCATGTAAGTTTTAATTATAGCTCTGGACTTGGCTGAGAAGTGTCATTGGGCCTTGTGTTAAGGCAGCTTCTTTATAACTAAACTGGCTTCCCAGGAGGAAGTGTGTGTATCAAGATGTTGAGATTCAAATGCATTTTGTAGTAGTAGTTCTGGGCAGAGTTTTGGAATTAAGCTGGGTGGGGCAGAGAAATGAAAACAACTAGCAATCTCCATTTATGTATTTATCTAGTTTTTCCTGACTTCGGAGGGGAGCTGCGAGGCAGCTCAATTTGTGCAAGGAACTTGTGACTGTGAGCTTTATGATTTTTGCCAAGAGACAGACTGTAGTTGATTGCCTTGCACTGGAAAAGCTCGTGTTTTAGAGATGGTGTGTTATGTGCTACCCATTCAAAGGACATTATCATCTGGAGGCCCTTGGCCTAGGTGGGAAGTTATTATTTGATCAAGCACTGGGTCTGACACTGCAGTGTTCCTCCTGGATATTACTGTACAAAGGTTTTCTTGGTCTTAAGGTGTTCATGTGGAAGAAATGTATAAGAACATATTTTCTGTCTTTTTAAATGTAAAACTTACCTTAGCCCTTGGGTTCTATCATGGCAGGTCACTGGTTGAGCCCACTGGGTGACAAGAGATGATGTGGCTAATGACAGAGTTGGAAATAGAGACTGGGAGTCCCTATTCCCTTTTTTTCCTAAGCCTTATTGTAATAAAGCCTGCAGTCACAGCTGGAATGGCAATGGTGAACTGCAGCTGCAATTACACCTCTCTTCCCCAAGCCTTTGCAGGTTGTATCTTTAGTGTCCCAGGAGGATGGATGTCTTTTAGTCTGGTGAGGCCAAAAGTGTGTAGATGTGCATTTCTTAAGCCTTTAGTACATGCTTCATGAAATTGAGGTTCTGCAACAGCAGCAGGGATGCTGTTAAAAGAATAGTAAAGGCTTTCTGAAAGACACTGGGATTTTGCTTGAAACATCAGCTTGTGGCATTGAAAATAATCTATGTTCAAACTTGTAAAACTTCCTACTGGGGCTAAATTCTCTGTCATCCTAAATCCTTTTCCATGTGCTCTTGTAAAATAAAGCAGCTTCATATGGGCAGAAATGACCATGTTGAAAGCTGTATGAAAGCTGTACTCTGGCACAGCTCCCAGCATAAGATGTTTTAGAGGTATTGTCAAGGTTTGCTTTGCAGTATTTATTTCTGGGGATCATGTAAGGAAATGGGAAGCAAGAGTGTAAAACAGAGCAGCCTGGAGGGTTAGGTCGTAGCCTGGATCAGTTCTTGGAGTGGGATGTGAGGACACCAGAAATGATTGTAAAGCAGAGGAGTCTCATCTCTTTTAACCTTCTTTTCTACATTGGATGGTTTTAGCTCTCTGTCCTTCTCTTACTTTCCTGTGCTACACTAGAAATAAGCATTTTCTATTAACTTTTGATGAAAAAATAGAGCTTGAACACCTCCTAAAAAGTTGTTTTGGGGATATAGGTCTAATCTGAAATTTCTGAGCTGTCCCCAGGTCTCAAGGGCAGACCTTTAACTTTGCTTTATACCTACTGAAACACAAATCTTTCTGTCTGTCCTACCTGAGTCTGTCTTGGTTTTGTTTTCAACTCAGGATGGTTGAACTGGTGTTAAAGCACAGAGGGCTTTGGCTCTGCCTTGGGTCTGAGAGATCCCATCTGGGGATGTATGGAAAAGCTACCTACATGAAACCTGAACCTGTGGTAGGATACAAATGCCATCGGTTGATTTGCTCTGCCAACATCCCCCTCAATCCAACAGTAGCTGAGTGCAGTATTTTTGAGTATTTGTTGTGATAATCCCATGTTAAGGAAGTTGTATTTAGTAGTTCTTGTTCTACAAGTGAACTCTGTGCTTAGATACAAAGTGGCTTGCTCAAGGTGACAGAAATGCTGTCACAAAGAGGGGAATATACTGGAAGTGAAAGTTTTCAATTAATGGAACATCTTTTTCTCTGAAAAAAAAACAACCCAGCAACATTCCTAGAGAGTTTACTGATAGCCACCTGGATGCCATTAAGTTTGCTGGATGGAGGTGTCAGCTCATGTTGTGAGTGTGGAAGTAGACATAAATGTGGCTGTCCAAGCAGAGTATGTGTTTGTGCAGAGCTTTTCTAAAAGACAAGAATCTTGAAATCTAAGTCTTGCTGGGTAACGAACCCAAGTGACATGGTATATTATTTAGGATGGATACAGTAAAAATTATTCTTGCTCACAATGGAGAGTTTTATTTATACATACTTTTTTCTACAGTGAAGTCGATGTATCTGTAATGTACTGCATAATTAAACATTGCAGATATTACTTTGGAGGGAAAGCAAGTAATGAAAGAGATACAGTAAATTTTGGTGATTAGATTCAATTGTTTAGACCAAGTATAGGATGGTGTGCTTTGCTGATGAAAAGTCCAGAAGAACACAATTTTGATTAAGCTCTGCATTGCTCTGCTAGCAATGGATTAGGTTATTAAGCTTTATTTTTCCATTAATAAAATAAAATGTTAATGCGTTGTTTGCTGATAATGAAACCATTGTAAGAATCACAGCTACTTCTGTTAACATTTATCACCTTGTTCACTGCATTTTGTCAAGACTGGGGATGCATTCAGTGCTTTCTCTTTTTGTTTTGTTTGTTTTTGTAAAGCTGGATTGGGAAGGCACAGCACTGCAGGAACTGTGCTGCCCCCTTAGTCTGCTCCCTGTTTGCTGTGTACTCATGGACAAGGGTTATAGAGAGCTGAACTTTAAATACAACCCATTGAACCACCTGCTACATCACATCACTGGCTTCATTAAATTGTATTAATTCATAGTACAGTGAGCCAAGGAAAAAAACTGCTGACCTCTTTCTGTTTCTGTAATCTATTAGCAGGTTGTAAAATGCTCCACCAGCCACCATGTTGCTGCACAGATAAAGATCTGCTTGTCCTAGAGTTTTTGCATTGCAGCTTAGATTCAGCACAGCAGTAAAGCTTGCTTTTGAATTTACCCAGTCCAACAGGTCCAGCATGGTTAGATCTGGCTGTGTTGTATGTGTCCTGAGGTAGGCATGTATGCATTGATCAGGGCAGGGAGATGTTTAATACCTTGCCCAGCTTTTTAGTAGCTTGGTTTCAATCCCTTGGGAGAAAGTCCTCTGAGCTCAGGATGAAGACTTCCAGTGTCTTCAGTGGGCCTCAAACTGGGTGCTACTCACAGCAAGTAGAGGGTCTGATTCTTTTTCCTGTCTCTGTGTGTCAGAGGTAGTTGCACATTAATCCTTTTATCCTTGGCAATATTGTCAGATAGCTGGGGAGAGAACAGGAGATAAAGCACCTGCATGCTGTTATTCTTACTGTTGTAAAGCTTTGTGTGGAGCTGTAGATGTTATAATGCAAACAACTATAGCTGCAGATAAAATCTAAAAATGCCAGCTTGAGAGAATGGCTGGAGTCTCCCCCAGTGATTTTGGTAATGCTGCTCATGACATTTTCTCTACAGCCGAGTTGCAGAGGGGACACAGCTTTCTGAAGCTGTTAACTCTGGTGTTCAGTACGAGATGTTTTCAAGGTCTGCTGCAGCTTTTGGAGCAGGGACACACTATACACAGGTGTCTGTCACAAATAGGATGGCAGCAGCTTCAATCAGAAATAAATGAAATTGAAGTCAAAATATGCTCCTAGGTATCTGAGGGCTGCAGCCCACAGCTGTGCCCTCTTTATCCAGAGCAGCAATTTAATTTATTTTAAAGGACTATAAGGGAAGCACAGTTGGTGAGTCAAAGGCATAAACACCCATAACCAAGCAGGTTCAAAGAAATGCTGCTTTGCTATTAAGGAGAGTATTTCTGAGTTCTCTAGCAGCATGACTGTATCAAATCTAAAATACAGCAATTTACGGACATGGCTCAAAAAGTAAACTGAGTCATTTACACATTCAGAAGTCTGCACAGACCTTAATTTGTCTTATCAAAGAGTAATCTGTTGTGTCAAGGCTGGGAAGAGGATTTGATTAAAACAGCAATTGAAGTATGAATGCTGGCATCTGTATAGTGCAGAAGTAGTATTTATTTAAATAATGAGTGAATTTGGTAATGGGTCCTGTATTTAGAGTTGCATCAATGCCTCTTCTTTCAAAATATTTGCAAACGATTATTCCTAGTGGAAAAATAAAAACCCCATTCCTATCTAGGGCTTTGATACCTTCAATTTGTAGTGCTGCCCTTCTGGAGTTGCACTGTATGCAGACATAGTGGTTACCCCCTCATACCTGCAAATCTTCTTTATGATCACCCCTGGCTGCTATTCATGCAGAGCCATGGTAAAACACCTCTGTCGTTTGGAATAATTCTGTAGCAGGGGACTCCTCATCTGTTTTCTCCTGATAACGCTGTTGTGTGTGTTGGGCCACATTAATGTTATATAGGATTAAGTGAAGCAAATACAGTGTATTTGAATCTCTGCCCTATAATTATGTATGACAGAGTTCAGTGCTGGAAATAAACTAAGTTTTGGCTAAAATATGAGGGTTTCTGCTAAGAGTAACTGTAGTGCTTGGGCTTATAACTTCCCTCTTGAGCAGAGTCTTTTTTCTGAAATACTGAAGTGGTACTGTTTAGTTTTTATTGATCTTCTTTGGTCTGCTTATATTCTCCAAAGTGTTCAAAGCTTCTGCTGTTAAACTCGTGTAATTTCATTAAATTTAATAGAACATTTCCCTTTTCTTTTTTAATAGATCTATATTGGCTGTTTTAATATTGTCCCAAATATTGTGATTTTTGAAAGTCACTGCTTTCATAAAGAGAGCCCAGCTGCTGAACCCAACTGTTGGAGCAGCACACTGATGAATATAGCCTCCTGTTCAGGTCTGCCTTGCCCAGGTATAGAGCATAAAATTCTGTTCTACAGATAATTTCTTTCACATTGAACAAAACTTGAAAGTGAATTAATGGTTGAAGAGGTTTTGTATATTAAAAAATACTCTACAAGGTAATGTTGTGCCTTCCTACAGGACACACACTTAAGTTAGCATCATCTGTGTTACCCTGCTGATGGACAAGATGGTAAGATTTCTCAAAGATCTCATTAAGACCTTGAGCAGCACTTGTCTTCTTCTGGATCCACACTGGATCAGGCCTGCAAGAGCAGGTGGTAGAAGTGGCAATGGATTTCTCACCCACACTGACATCTTTTGCTATAAACAAGCCTTGCCTTTTCTCTAAATGTGAACAAAGGCATAAGAATTTCATAGTAGAAAGCATGTGAAAAGCACTTTTTCTGCAGGATCTGGGGCCAATGCTTAATTACTTGTGTTACTCTTGGAATTTAGCCAGTGAAATTGGATGCCCAAACCACATGTGAGTGGTGATGGCTTGCTGAGAGCTTTGAGTCCTGCCACAGAGGCCTGAGCTAGTGGGCTGTCCTATCTTTTGGCATATCTGGGATGTCACAGGCAACATCTTTGTCCTTGAGTGTTCACAGCAAAGAAGTCCTGCCTGTGAATACTGAGGGCTTGATTGTTGCTCTGTCACTTCTCAGTGTTGGTGGAGTGGCAGAGGGCTTTTGGTTGGCTAGGAGAGGGAATGGCTGGAGAAGGGTAGATCACCAGCTGATTATTTCTGTCAACTTGTTTGAGCAGTCTTTCTGCTACTGGAGCCAGAAAAGGAGGGGTGCCCTTTCTTACTGCTGGTGAGGAAACACCTTTTAAAATAAGATGTTCTTGGTTAGCAGACTTGATGTGGTTGTCTCACTGGTCCTAAGCTCTCTGGAACTGCATTTCGGCCACTGCTTCCGGTATGCTTGCTTGGCTTCTCCAACTGTGTTTCATAAAGCTTTTGGAAGGGCTTCATGGGCAGTCATCCAAGAGGAGCCATATCTTTCTTTGTAGATAATGTTGCCTCTGCTCTGAGGATTGCATACAGGCCTTATGAAGAACAATTAATGTGATATACTGAAGGTTTGCAGATCAATTTTCAGCCTTGGGCAGTCTTACTTGACAAGCCTAAATGATACTGTCACAAAAAGGCCTGGATTAGGATGTCTGTGTGACTTGCAGATTATTTGATTGTTCCTTGCTTGCTCGATGTGCACTGGTATGGGAGACTCCTGTATGTCCATGCATCCGAGTAATATTTGGAAGCACACAATGTAAACCAAGCTGCTGCCTTCCACCAGCATTCAGTTCCCACCTCTTCACCAGCTTGCTTTGTGGGGTGCAGTATCAACATGGTATCTGTCATGCTGTAACTGTTCCTCCCTGTTGATGCTTCTTGTGATTGCTCCAGCCTTTGGCACATCATGGCCTGTATCTTTCTCTACCTTGACAGCCAGTCTGGTTTTTCACTCCCTTTGTCTGGTGAGCACAGGCAATTTGATTTTGTTCTCCTGCTGGAACAGCTGTGCTGAGCAGCCTTGTGTGACAGGAGAGGAGATGATACAGCACCTGAGCTGAGTTTTAATCAGGCCCAGAAGATGTGCAGATTTTTAAAAAGACAAATAGGACCTTTCTTTTTCCCTAGCTGGGTTACCTTCTGCTCTGAAGTGCTCTCTTGGTTTTGGATCAGGAGTAAAACTGTTTCTGTTCCTTAAATACTGTCTTGGTTGTCATACTCTGTGCCTGTTGGTGTGCCAGCATTAGTGTTGCAGCCGTTTGAGCTTTGTCTTCATGGAAGGTGTGTATCCTGAGCTGATGTGGGTTGATACCTGAATGAACACAAGCTGTGCATAACTAACACAAGACAGTTGAAGTGAGCCTTTTATCTAAGACAGCATAAAAGCCTGTGGTTGCATCCTTGTTTCAGAACTGGGGCTGTGCTGGTACCTATATACTCATCCCAAGAGCTGCTGCAAACGTTGTGCCAAAGATGGCTGGAGCATGTCTCATATACCTCATGTTAGCTGCCTGTACCTCTCCTAGGTGACATTTTATCATGGCAAACAAGATGACCCTGTTTGTAAGAACAGGAGAAACTGTCCATGATTACAATCTCCACTGGAAAACAGCAAATACCTCTTAACAAACCAGTACTGAAAAATAAAATTAAATCCTTTTGATAACTTTTTAAATTCACTATTCTGAGTTGAATTTTTTGATACTTTAAATCCTGTAGTCTTCTTTTTTTTTTTACCTCTAGACACATAGAACTAATTTGCCTACGAATGCTTGCAGTAGCTGTCACAAGGACTTCAGTGTGATTGCAAAAGACAAGGTGGTTGTTAACAAGACCTGAACTGCTTAGAAATGCTTGTGTGACAAGCAGGCTCATGAGCACTGCAGGCAGTGGTTAGGAGTTGCTTTGTCCTGCTAAGTATCTGCGTTTAGATCTGTTGAAGTATTTTAGTCAGATACAATGTTTAAGACACATAATGGTCTTGATTCAGTATTTTAAATAGACTCTGCTGGACCTGGAGCCTATATTAAGACTTTCAAGCTTTGTGTAGGGACAACAAAAAACCCACAAGTCCTAAGTTGTGATTTTTCCCTGAAACTTTGGTGCTTGCTCCCTGAGAACCTAGGGAGTACAGTTTACTTTCTCTCTGTTGCTGTTCATAAAATTGACCAGAATAATTGAAAAAATGACACACAGAGTGGTTTCATAGCATTCCTGGGACATTCTGGTCATCTCTACTGTGCAGTTCAGTGCCTAAGCCATGCTGATTCTCTTTGAGCAAATATTGTTCAATTTTATTGGTCAAGTTTGTTATTTTATAGTACAAGAAACAATGAGGGCTAAAACCTGGGATGACCACATTATGTGCCATGGTCCTACAAGCTGAAGAGACATTCAAGAGAGAATGTTTACTGCTGGAGCAGTGCTTTGTGGAGCACACAGGGAGACAGAGATGCTTGATAGACAAACGTTCTCTTGTGTTCTGTGTGTGCTCCACTTGCTGTAAGAAACTAGATTTGGGCACTTTTCATGCAAACCTTGTGGTTCATTTCCTAGAGGTCACTTCACCTGCTATTGCAGAAGCCTCCAGAATCTAACTAGAGAATGCAGTTGGAATACTGTGATTTCTTTCTTGTACATCTATTAAGTTATTTGTAGCTTAGCTGTCTCCATGTGCTTGCCTTCTGCTTCTTTAATAGTATACAGGGAAGGAAGATACAATGTCTTTCTCCTCCTTAAAATCTGTATTCCTCTGCTGTCTCACATGTTGAATGCATTTCCTTTACAAATCTAGACTTATGTTTTAGCTTAATGCCAGCAAGAGCTCTGGAAGGATTTATTCTTCTGGACCCTAATGTAAAATGAGTAATGCTAGAACTGGCTCCCTTGGTAGCAGCAGCACATTTTACTACTGATTGTCAGAAACAATAAAAAAGGGAATATGTTGGTAGTTTCTGTGCTATTTGCTTCCTGACATTTTTGTCCTGAATTAACCTCTACAAATCTATTGCATGAGTAACTTTGGAGAAGTTTTTGGCGTGTGTGTAGGAGAGAAACAGGGAAATCAGGACGTTACTACAATTTTTAGTAATAAACAGGAATTAAGTGAGACGTTCATCCCAAGACTAGATGTGACCCATTGCACAGTGACAGGCATCCCATGGAATTAATCAAGGGATGGGAGTCATCCACTGCCACCATGTACCTTGTGTAGACATAGCTGTAATAACTTGCTTTCTGACAAAGTCTGGGTGTGTTCTACAGGTAAGCCTGGATCAGAAGCCTCTTGAAGTCCAATTCTTCTGAAAAAAAATTGATATTTGTCATATTCTGCAGGTCTTAGCCCAGTCTGAGATACAAAGATGTCCTTTAAAGCAGTGGTTAGTCACTTGGCTCTGTACCAGTACTCATCAGAAGCAGGACTTGTTTTATTAGTTTTGCTGGGAAATGCAAGTGCTTTCTGCTCGAGTTATAAAATAGATGAGTATGTTATTATTTCCATAGATACAGGCACTATGAAAGCTAATTGTTAACAACCACCCAAGGTTTGAGTGCACAAAGAACTCAAAAGGAAAATTTTTAAGGGAAAAATTATAAAAGGAAAACATGTTTGTAGTTCAAACTGGAAGAAAAACAAACTTGACATTTGGGAGTTAGTATAAAGCCCCGCCTTGAAGTGTGTCAGGAATGCTTTCAGGCTGCCCCACCTACAGCTTGCTGAACTTCCTGAGATTGAGAGAGTTGTGTAGACACTATATTGCTGTCTCCAAACAACATTTGCAGGTTAAATTCATGTTTTTGTCAAAAACATTTCCTTGATGACCTAGATGGAAAGGATTTCCTCCTCTGTTTGAAAGGAATTGCAATGAGTTACCTCTAGATTTGTTGATACAACAAAATATCCCAGGGAGCAGAAATTTCCTTTGCAGAGGAAGTCAATGGCTAAAGATTCCCCCAAGTTTCCAACTTTTATGAAGGCTTTGTCTAGGAGGAAAAAACCAGTAAGACAGCCTTTCTCTGTTCTCAAACTTAAGTCTCTGCACTCACCAAAGAAATGAGCGTTCACAATCCTCTTCTGATGTTCTTTCTTTTCAAGGGAATTGTGTACAGTAGAATAGCTCTCCTGTCCAAGAAGTGTTGGTGTACTTATTGTTTGGCTTTTTAATTTCACATGTGTCTGTTTAGACAAGAGTTGGGGATAGTGACTGGAATTAAAAGCCTGTGTGGTGTGACATACTTTTCAGGGAACTGGCTCTTCACATTTCAGATATGAGCCCACGGAATCCCTTAGAACTTTCCAAATGCTGCTAAACATCTGAAACCCTTCTCTTCCAAGAGCACTCTGCTAAATTAGTGGTAAACAGGGCTGGAAAAGCAAAAAGAGCTCTTGAGGAATGTTAAAAAATGTGCTGTGACAGTGAAGAGCTCTCTTGCATGTCATTTACTCTTGAAACAAGGTGTGCCTGGTGCTTAGTACTTTAACAATGTACTGCTAAAAGCTCAGCTGCTACATTTCTTTTTCAGAGTGAGGAGGGATGTTTGAGGGGAATTCACTCCAAGAACCAGCACCTTTGGCCTGCTGCACTAATGGGATAAATCATCCCAGGGCCCTCTGTAGTTCAGGAGACACACTGGCAGTGAGAACCTCTTCCAAAATGTCTGCAAAGGCCCCAAGGCTGGAAAAGAAGCTCCCTGAAGTCAATAGTAGCCTTTCCATTAACTTGATCAGGCTGCAAATTCTGAAAGGGGAAAGAGGGTTTATTTGGTTTAGCTGCAGGGCATTCAGGTTTAATTGCTCTCCCAGGCCCTATGCCTGTGTCTGTCCTTGCAAGTCATGTCCCTTTAGCTCTTGGAGAACATTCATGCCATAGTTTAGGGTAAGAGGCCAGGCTGAGGGAACCAAAAGCAATGGAGCAACCACTGAACTCAAGTGGGAACAGTTTTTTCCAAGCCAAAACTGGGAAGGTTTAGTGCTATACAGCTGCAAATTCTTCTTCATTTCAGCTGTCCTGCCACCACACGGGGGCATGACTGCAGATGCCCAAGGCAAGCACTAAGTATAAAGGATTTACAAAGTGCAACCAGCAAATCTGGTTATTTTTGCCTTTTGTGAAGTTGAAAGAACAGAAAGCACTCTTGAACTAGAAAATCTTTCAATTCTTTGTTTAGAGGTTTGATTACATTTGGAAACTTGCTGGAAAATACTGAAATTGCAGATGGAGAAAAAATCAAAAGCTGGTTATGAAAACTGTTAATTCAGTAGTTTTAAGAATCTTCTGTTCTCTCTTTTGTTTAATCATATAAAGAATCTGAAGTTACGATTTTCCTCAGCTATAAAGGAATTGATCCAACTAAAATTGCAGAGGAACATCTCCTAAAGCCTAAGTTCCTTCCTAAGGAAGGAACTTGTCAACTCCTGATGGCTGTTGAGTTTTAATGCCCGTCCATGATGAACCTAATGAGATGTCTAATGCAGTTTGGGCTTTTGTTCCACCCTCAGGTCTCTGCTTCCATGTGGGTCTTAATGGGGAATATGGTGATGCCCCACAGCAGTATCTCCTGGTTTCTCCTTTGCTGTTGTTCCCTGTCCTAGGCTGTAGCATTTTGTGATAGATGTCTTAAGCTACAGAAGTATTTTAGAGCAGTTTGGCTCTTGTTTTACAACAGTGCAAGTGGTTAAGGTTTGGGACGATACGTGTTTTAATTTCAATAGGTTTTGGACAAAACTATCCCGTTAAAAGTTTTCTTCTTGGCTCTGTGTTTGTGAAGTTGCTTTCTGACAGCCTCACTGGGCTGCAAAGGACATAACAAGGATTTTACGTTTGTTTTATGTTTGTTGGAGTGAACTTCCAGAGGTTTAAAATCTAATATTCCACCTGTCCCTCCTGTCATTCACTGGAGAAGGACGCAAGGCAATTAAAATCACCAGCAGTGTCAGGAACATGACAAGAGCTGACATTTTTAGGTTGTTGAGCGTTCCTTGCGATGGACGGTTCTGCAGTAATTGTCACGTCTCATCTTTGTCTCCTGCAATGAAGCTTGCTTTTTGAAAATGGCTGTTAGGCTTTCCAAATTGCAGTACTTCAGAAACAATAGTTACTTTTTTTTTTTAATTAGTTTTATTTTCAGAGGGACACTGCAGTGCTCACTGTAGTGTCATGGAGATAGTCAGCTCCCTGCACAAGGCAGGAGGGTCAAAGGAGTGTTTGTTGCAGCTCCAAGTTTCTCTCAACAGTGATCCTGTGTTTACACAGTTATAGCCCAAAGGGAAAAATCACACATTTTCAGGTTGCTGCCATTGTAAAGCAAACTTTGCACTGCAGTTCATCCAAGGTAGCCACCACTGTGCTGAGAAGCTGGCTGTGATGAGACACACAGGGTGAAATGTATCATTGTTTTCCTATGATTTAGCCATTTTTCTCTGGTAGAATCCCCACCTTTGTTGCATCTGGGCACGGTCGGATAAGGGACTATAAAATGTGGGTTGGTTTTGCCTCAGCTTTTATGACCTAAATAAATAGTTCATGCCACAAGGTGCTTTGGGTTGAAGTGTATGTCCTAAAACTGCCCAAGGAACAGTGATGCAGTGATACCTGGGCAAGCTGGATACCAAAATCAGCCCATTCATTGATGGAGTTTGTGGCATGGAGTAAATATTGTGTGATATGAAATCCCTTAGGCTTTTTTTCCCTGGCTCTTGTCCATTCCTGGCCTACCACTTTAAACCTTATTTTTGGAGGACTTCAGTGATGACTTGAAATAGAGTTTGCAGCTGTGAGTGTCAGCTCTAAAAAAGAAATAAACACTGGGTTGGAACACCTGTGAGTTTAGGATTTGGCTCCAAGCTCTGCATTGCTTCCTCATTTCTTGTTGATGTGTATATAACCATGCTTATAATCTGTATGAGATATGTTTAAAATACAATTTAGGTGAAGTGTGGCTCTCCGTGTGGTAAATAACAGAAGGAATTACAGAGGAGGGAAAAAGTCTGACATTTTTCAGAAACACAAATGAGGTGTTTGTTCTGGATGTCGAAGTCCAATTTGTTTAAAGCTTTTTTGAAAAACTGAGCTGCAAACTTTTAAAAAATGACTTGCTAAATTGGAATAATTTTGTGCTTAAAATCAGCTGAAGAATGGAGCTTGTAACAGCAAATGATGCCTCTGGGAAACCTGATACTGCTCTTAGCAAGAGATTTATAGCGAGAACAATGAGTGGAGATAGATGCAGTGAACTTAGTCTTTGAGAACCAAGACTGATTTATAACTTTTGGTTTTGCAGCTTGTACTACCAGCAGTACCCAAAGATTGATTTATAGTTTCCTATAGTAAATTCATCATAATTTAGACAATATTTTTTAAAATTTTTTTTAAGGAGGGTTAAATCCCACTGAAAAAATCAAATGATCTTTTTGACTCAGATTTTTCTTTTAGCCTTAAGTAATTGAAACAGATAAGGAAACCCCACCTACGCGTGTTTGCAGGCCAGAAGAGTTGACTTGTAGCACATTGGATTCTTTTGCAGAGGATTGTTTCTGTTTGAGTGGCTGTGCCAAAGGTCCCAGGTGATCCTCTTCACAGGAGAGGGAGAAGGCCCATGAGTCTGCAGGTTCCAGTTTGGCATGCTCAGCACTGTCCCACTTGCTGTAATTTATCAGCAAGGATAAAAGTTCAGCCCATGCAGTAGGAGGAAGAAGCTCAGTTCCTCTGAAATCTGATATTAATACAATATTGTACTGCAGGGAACGTGGCTGATGATTTAAAACCTGACTTTGCCATTCCCATATCAAGTATCTCGCTGCTTCCCAAGTAGTGCCAGGGAATTCTGTTTTCCCTAACTGGCCTGGACTGTCTCAGTGGCACAATGTTATCCCGAGACAGGCCAGTAGAAACTAATTTCAGCTCCAGCTTTTGTTCATCTTTTTCACAGCCATGAGGTGGATCTGTCCACATTGCCATGTCAGAGCTTATTCCAAAGCCTAATAATGATAAGGACCTTTAGTATCCCTAATGAAGGTGTTAAGCCCTGTGAATTCCTGCTGTAAGGCACTGTTCAGCTGGGCATAATCATTATCCTCCCCTTGGCATTTTTTTCCATGTCACAGAAATTCCAGATGACATTTATGCAAAGCAACTTTTTCTCATATTCATCTATTGGTGCAGACACCTTTCTGAGTAGTGTTGATCACTGGAGCTTGAAACCTCAGCACAAGTTTTTGTGGATGGTGCTGTATAGTAAGAAACAACTCTTGCCAGTTAAATTGGAGGTGAGAGGTGAACCAGCAGCACAGAAATGAAGCAGCTCTCTGAATTTGCTAGTGTCAAAGCCACTTGCTGGTCTTTATTCCTTATTTAATGCCCTGCTTGCTGGGCTGCTTTGTAGGTCAAACTGGAGAAGAGCACAATCAGCTTCAGCCTGTGTAACTGCCTCTATGCTGCAGACTTGCTTACTGTAAAGTAATTGATAGGGTCTGTTACATAAAACCATTAACTTGTATTTTGTTAGTTCATTAATGAGCTTGCTTCATCTTTTGTCTTTGCTGTACAGGCAGCATTATATTTAATTAGCATTGGCTGACCTTTTTTATTGAGCTGGTTAAAAGGTTATTTTAGTCCTTAAGAAGAACTACTACATCTGTAGTTCACCTGATAATTGGTGTATTTTTGCTGGGGGTAATTGTGCTGGCTCATTCAGGCTCATGAAGTCTGCACATGTGAACCTACACTTGTGGTGCTTCTAGAAAAGGCAGTAGGTAGAAACTAGTATCATTCCCTAGCAAGGATCAAGGCACTAAGTAAGGAAATGGCAAAAGCAATGACCACTTAAAAGCTGGTAGGTGCTTATGAGAGAGACTGGCTCCATCAAAGGCATGTAATTTCTTCTAAACACAATTAACTGTGTAGTTGGGGTTCCCCCTGATGATGCCTGGTTAGGTAATTGCAGTGATTAATGGGGAAAATATCAGCAAGTCTGACTGTTAAAAAACCAGTGGTGCTTGGGGTACAATTATTCCCTGTAGAGGTAAAAAGAGCAGCCTTTGCAGAAGGTAATGGATTTAGTGGCAGGCAACTGTATTTTTGTGTCTATGTCAGTTTAATCGTGTATTCATTCTTCTGTGTCAAGTTGGTTCTTTTATTATCTTAAGTTTGCATCTCTTAAAAACAAATACTGATGTTTGCTGCACTTGGAATTGCCTGCTGTCCCCAAAGCCTGGCAGAGCCTGCTCTGAAAAATAAGAATAACAGATACTCATTAAAACTTGATTCAGAGAGAGACAAGTTCATATGCTGAGCTTGTTTTTTGTAAGTTTCTGTGGTGAAAGCCATGGGAAAACACATGCTTAAAAGTCTTCTTGAATCAAGGTCTAAGCCATGGATCTCTTCAATTTCTTACATGGTCTCTTGTGCATCAGGCTACAGACAGTGGAGGTATCCAATTGCTTTGTCCTGTTCAGTAAAAATTCCTTCTTTTAAGGTAGCTATAGGCACCATCCATTGGCACAGGTTCTGTAGGAAGTCTGCAAGTTGCCTTTGTGTTATCTTGCTGGATCCACACATCTGATAAACTTACCATAACCTTGGCTTATAATTATGTAAAACCTCCAGTTATAATTATCTGAAACATACCTTTTGAATTACTGTAATAAAGACTAAGTATTATCACTCTGCCCTTTAGGGTTAAGTGTGCTCAGACTATCAATCTGTTTTACCCATCACAGACTTTAACTTGATCAAGGGTTTGTATCTGCAGTAGCATAAATCTGCCAGTGGTTACATTCATGTCTCCACCTACGAGGGGAGTTAATGGCCTTTTATGTTAGACATCCTCAAGGATACGGCCATAATGGGGTTCCAGAGAGCTGTTGAGGACCTGTGGAGCAAAATAGATGTGAACTGGCTGGCTTTATGTTGATAAATTTCTTTCATTATTTTACTCACAGCTGATAGATTGGAGTGGAAGAGTTATAAAACCTCCTCAACTTTCTGTAATGAAAAGCAGCTCCCCCAGCCCGGCCCTTGCACCTTAATGTTTGTTAGCCAACTCTTTTGTTAAGGTTTGTCACTGTTGTGGAAAACAAGGTGGGGGTTTCAGTCCCTCTCTTTCTTTCCTCCCTTCTCCTCCCACATCTTCATCGGCCCATTAATTCCTTTGCCATTCGAGAAAGTTACTTTCATAAGGCTTTGACAACAAGAATACAAATGTCACCTTACACATGAGCTGGTCACAGTTCTGCTAAGACCAGGTTACTTTTATGAAGTCTTTATTTAGCAATTTGAAGGAGAATTTCTGGCAGTGCAAGCAAGGGAGCTCAATTAATTTGTCTGTTAAATTCAACAAAAATAGCAAAAAAAAAAAAAAGGAAATGTAAAGGGTTTGTTTAAAAAGAACAGCAAACCAAACTGGAACAGAGGAGTTAATTTGCTGGTACCCAGGTAATTGTCTGCCATCTACTGGTGGTGTTTATAACACAGAGGGACAATACTCTGGCATGCAGTGTGGTGGTTTCCAACATCTTCTCAAGTTTTGGTTTTGGAATGGGGCTGCTGCTAGAGCATGGTCTCTGCAGGAAGGATGGGTGGTGTACAGACTGTTTCATAGAGGATAAGTTATGGGGATATTTTCCAGATAGAATTTCTCAGAAAAACTGTTATGGTTGCAGATGATAGAAAGTTGTCTCCTCCAAGTTATTTTTGTTTGAATATCAGAAGGAGAAACAGCTATAGATGTTGTATTTGTGTTATAGGGTAGGATGGGATATTTAACATGAGAAAGGAAGTTGCTTTTTAAAATCGTTAAGTCAAAAGTCAAAATACAAGGCTGACTGAAGTGGAGGCAAGCCAGGAAAATTACCACTGCTGTAACTGATGCTTTCTTTGAATGATCCAGGCACCTAAAAGTGTTGATTGTGCTGCTAATTCAGGGCATTGGGTTTTAGTTTAGCTGTTGATGGAGGAACAAAATCTAGACACTGTAGATACACCAGCTGAAGGTAACAAAAACCCAGGGGCAGAACTCCTGTTGTTTGCCAAGGCACATGCATATTTGACATTCTTTTTGTCTGAAGGCTTGATCTTGAGAAAGAAACTTGGTCCAATCAGGTCTTAAAATCTCTACGAGGCAAAAAGTATTGCAATGGAAAATACATTTTCCTGTCCGCAGTGTTTGGTTCAGCATAATTAACATGAATAATGCAAGACAATTTTCTGATAGTTATTATATTAGAGAGCTTAGCTGACTCATAACTGCCCCCATGACATAGCCAGAATGCAAATTACTTGGCTAGAAATAGAACAGAGCTGGTTTGATTAAAATGTGATACATATTTTGAATTAAAAGTCTTCAAGGTCTTACAAAATGACCTTAATGCCATATTCCCCCTCTCCACCCTCCCCACCAAGGAAATTTGCATAATGATTTTGAGACAGCTTTTTTCTTCTCCCGGTGTGAATTGACAGGACCTGCCGTTCATGGGAAAACAAGGTGTCTTACTTCATTCCTTTGTTGAGCAAAACCACAGTTGAATAATGACGTAGCCAGGTTCTCCAAGACCATGTTGTCATCATGGTCTTGGAGAACCTGGCTTCTTTATCATAACTACAAAGGCACAAATCTAAGAAGGGATAAGATTGCAATAAATACTCATTAAGAACCAGACCTATCTCCATGTCTTCCTCCCTGCAGCCCCTCAAATCTGATTGTGTCACCACTCTTGCAAGTTCCTGCAAATGCCTGTGATGTGACAGAGTGAAAGGTTTCTTGAACTTGTTTCCAAGATTTTGTATGCTCTTAACTTTGGCTGAAGGGTCTGTAAACTTGGGGCACTTGGAGTCTCTTGGGAACTTCCCTGCAAACCCTCCCCTTTGGATGTTTAGCTTATGCAGCGATCAAACAGTCCATGTAACAGACTGAGCTTGGGAGAGAGTAGTGCTCTGAATGCAAAAGACAGTTGATAATTAGAGAGGAGCAGCTATTACACCGACTTGCCCCGAAATATGTGATTTCAATGTCAGCTTTTGCTTGGAATCTCTCTTCAAGAATAAAATGAAAGTGTAATGAGATTCTGTGTTACCCGCTACAGCACATTGGATGTGGAAGTCAGACAAGTTTACAGGGAAAAGGATTATATTGCCCAGTACCTGGCAGCCCTGCAAATTCCCCTTACGGCTCTGAATGAAGCAGCTGGTTTTGTGTGTGTTTTTATGAGTAGCATTTACATAGGATACAACCTGCATGTGGTTGGCACCTGAGGCTGTATGGTGCTTCTAGGGCATAAGTAACAATTTGTATGGATTTGGAGCATAAAGCTATCTAAAGCTCACTGCCTGTTCTGTTTTGAAGCGAATTGGACCCAGGTTCACTCACATTTCAAACCCAGTTTGAAGGACTTGATGTCCAACCTTAGTGGGCCTCCTAGCAAATCTCTTTAGGGGTTATTTATTTGAAAACACATGAGACCAGTTAACTTACTCCTTAAATCTGATTTATGCAGGCAGAGCCCATGCCAAATTTCTAGCATGGATTAGCTCCTGCTCCCACACTTTCTTCCTCTGCTGTATGATGTTGTGTTGATGCAATATGGAGCACGTATGTGAGAAAAGCTCTTCTACCAAGACTTTATGGCCCAGAGACTTTACCTTTTGTCTTTGTTTTCCACCATTAATTCATTAAACACTTTTTTTTGAGCCTTTCCTTTATTTCTCCATTTTTTGATACTTTGAGGTAAGTGTGATAAGGACTTAATAGTTATCACAAATCCACATATGTCTGCAGGAATCCTGCCCTACTCATCTTTTAATTTGTGCACAAGAGTGTATTATTTTCCATCTACCACTCTTTGGTATTACTCTTGTATGGTTTTCTGAGAAAATTAGCTGAAAATTAACATCAATATTTCTTAGCATGTTTTTCAAGCTAAGAATTAAATGGGGAAAACTGAGTGCCTGGGAGCTGCTCAGTCCAGTTAAGTCCTTTTGGTGTCACTGCCACTGTGCTACTCGCAGTGAACTCCTCGTTAAGTTTTCTCATGGTTGTAATACCTAACTCCATCTGAATTTCATTATGTGTAGCAATTTATGTCTTCATTTACGTGCCACTGCTGCTGTTCTTTGTGCCTCTGGCACATAGATTTGTTTTCAGTACCAGCAGATGCAGTAATTGAGCTGTTGCCTGACTTCCACTATTTGTAAAAGTCTTGACTCTCTCTCCTAGGGAATGAACAGCTTCTAAAGACCCTGCTTTTCCCTCCTGTAACCTAATAAAGCTCACTCGCTGATACTCAGTGTTGCAAATTACAATTGGTGGCACCGAGGGAGTAGATCACCTGAAGGTGGCATGACCCCTTTTCATACTGCCCTGCTCAGCAGTGGGAAGTGTGGCCTTCACTCACATCCAGTTGTTGAGTAATTTGTCAATCTTGTTACTATT
The DNA here is from genome assembly GCF_020740795.1 of Apus apus. Lineage (NCBI taxonomy): Eukaryota > Metazoa > Chordata > Aves > Apodiformes > Apodidae > Apus > Apus apus. Next base: position 809,240 of record NC_067307.1, on the reverse strand, counting down.
TTATTAAGTAAATTGGTTTATGACAGCTGTAGGAAGGACAGGTTGTTTCTGGCTTTAGCTTGAGTTACTTTAATCAAGCATTCATGGCCATATGACAGCTTCTGCTTTCTGTATGAGTGGGGCCTTGCCTCAATGTCATGTTTTGGTTGCAGATCCTCAAGACACGAGGCAACAGGCATTATAGCCTCATTCATGAATCCTGTATGATTTTTTTTACTACACAGAACACTTTTTGCAAGTCTAGGGTTCCCCAAAGCAGGCTTCAGACCATTTAAGGACCTTCCCAGCCGTTTGAAACCATCATATATGCAATTATTTGTTCTGCTCACATTCTTATTTTTCTTGTGTGTCTGCTGATTCACAATAACAGTTATTCACAATAGTTGAAGAAAATCTGTTTGGGAGGTCTCACCTCAACCTCTCGACAGCAATGATGCCTGTATTAGTCTATGCTTTCAGTTAGTATCCTGCTGGTTTTTTAGAACATGGAGTATTTTATCCCTAAATGTGTTCCAGTGTTTCATGCAGGTCTTGCCTTTACAAGTGATTTAAAACACCAAAATAAATTCTTTCCCTGTGGCTTTCTTCAGCCACAAGTCATGCCAGCTAAATTTGTTGTGACATTTGCTAATGGCCGGGTCGATCTTCCTGCTGACCCGTGCTGCCTCCAACATGTGTCCAAAGCAAAGAGTGTTGGATTCTGGCTCCTGGGGCTGTCCAGCTGCATGCAGTGTTGTCCAGCTGAGGGGTCCAGCCTTGCCAGAGCTGCTTCTGACCAAAGGTCGTGCCAAACACTCTGCAAGCTCAGACAAAATACTTTGGCTTGTATAATGAAACCAAAATGCCAGTGATGCTGTTTAGTTTCCCGGTTACCAATTGATTGGATGGAGTCTAAAACATTGACTGTTTATGTATGCAAGAACTGCATCTTGAGCTAAATCTACTGAGCAAATGACACTAAACAGATAGTAAAATCCAGAGCTTCATGTGACAAAGCTATTTTTTTTGGCATGGTTCTGTTTGAGGAGTTATTTTTTCCTATAACGTTCATTAAAATTTTTTAGCTCCAGGATCCATAGTGGGTGATTTAATGTAATTGTAAAGATTTTTCATGTAACATTAACAAATACAAGAGTATAATTGGGTAGATGAGGAAGCATTAGCAAAGCAGCATGCTGAGCTGGGCTGGTACATGCTGTATCAACCAACCCCTTGTGAAATTGAGAATACTCATTATGCAGCCTGACCTGTTCTGGAGTGATTCTGCTGAGAGCTGCTTTGACTGAATTTTTAGTGCTGCTGAAAGGTGCCTGATTGATGGCTATGAATCATAATAAAAATATACTTAACACTTTTCACTCGCAGAACTTGGGGTGCTTTTAGGTTTGTCTGTGTTATGGTTGGGAAAATTATGACCCATTTTCTGCAAAGTCATGAAAACGTGATTCTTGGTTCACGTGTCTCTCCCAAGAGTGATCCTGTGGCTGCTCCAGGTGCATTTCATTTTTCCACTCTGGTTTACCTGGAGTCCAGAACACAGGAAGAGATGCCCTCTGTCCTCATCACCAGTGATGCAGTTGTCTCCCCCATAAGCCTTTTTCCAGCTGAAGAGAGAGCATAAATACTTGGAGAGATTGAACTCTTAGGCTAATTTAGACCTTGGTTAATTTCACAGAGCATCTTTCAAGAGAAGGTGTTGAAACTATCCTCACAGGGCAGTGAGCAGGCTTAACGCAAGTGCCTTTTTTTTTTATTGTGCAAGGCTGTTGCTTCAGAGGTGCATATTTTAATTGCTCTCATGCTTAATCTCAGGCTTTTCTACACACCTCTGCTGTGCTAGGGCAGATCTGTATGGTGAAGGAGAGCCTGTGTTCCTCTTGCCATTCAGCAGAAGACAGCAGAGTCTGACCTTCCTTTCTCCTGTGCTCACCCATCCCGAGGGCACAGCATGGGGCTGTGCAGAGAGATTTTTCATGGGCCTGAAAGTAATGTAGCATCACAGGTTATTAGCTGCAGTGAAATGCTGTGCTGACATAGCTGTGCAGTTTGTTTCTGGCTCTAAAGTGAGTGAGACAATAGTAATCTGTCTCTTTGCTTGTGCTACATCTTCTAAGCTGTTGGATTTTCTTTCTTAATTTTGTTGGATTCTTCTTTTTTTCCAAGACAGTAAAATTGTTTTAGGAGTTGCCATTCAGTTGCAGAAGGGCAGACAAGTTCAAATTAAAATAAATAACTCTGCAGGAAGCAGTGTTATAACTTGAAATATGAGAGTTCTTTCTTCAGCACGTTTCAATACCTGGAAAAGAGCTGTATGCTGCTTTGTCCCCTCATCAGGAGAATGGGAATGTCTTCGTGCCCCTCTGGGATTTTACAGATAAATGCCATAGAGGCTGCAAGGCACTTAAACAATACATGATTGTTATCAGTATAAATACCTAGTGGAGGCTGTTAGCTTAGCACGGAGTCCTGCAGGAGCAGCATGATTGGTGCTTCTGGAAAAAGAAGATAGAAAATGTGTTGTTTCAGTGTATGTGACCAGCATTAGACTGTTTAAGATGCCATAGGAAGACTTCTCTTACCTTGGCTTATTCCTTAGGTATTGCAGTGATGAATATTTATTGGATAGGTTAGCTCATGAGAAGGCTCCCCATGGAAATTGCCACTCCAGGTTTCCTCTGGACTGTTGTTTTCTTTCCCAAGGGATCCAAAGGGAATTCTTCACATAAAGATGTAATAAAATTCAATGAGTGAAAATAGGAAAAAAAGGCATTTATTGAGGCAGAATGGAAAATAAGAGGTCTGGAAAACCAAGCTGCCTCTGAAAGTGATTGAGTCAAATGCCTGCAGATGCAGGCACAATAGATTATGGAAATCGGTCAGAATAAACAGGCCTGGATGGCCTCAGCAGCACTGTTGTGTCAACGGGTCTCATGGAATATGCTCAGAAGCATGTAACTGTTTGTTTCTGTGCCACATACATTTTTCCACAAGATGAGGAATGAGCTTGAAAATGATACCTGAATTAACTCATAGTTTCCCCTAGACTCTTGGTGTCCTGTGGAGGAAGAGCATTGGTAAAGCAGATCACATCACACTGCTATTCTGCTCTAAATGGTTCATCACTGATGAGTCTCTTCTGTTTGTAATCTGTGTTTTAGTGATGGCTTGGCATTGGACTATGGTAAAAAGGTTTAAAAAAACCCCAAAAAACACAAATTTGTCATTATTAGAGATGTTACCAAGGGTTGGATGTCCAAAATTTGATTAAGGAGATGAACCCTAGGATGAATCAAATCCTGACCTGGTTTGACCTTCATGATGCCTGTCTTCACTCTGTACTCAGTTTGTATTTGTATTTCATGGTTATGAACTTCTTAGTTAGAAATGTTTGACTTCAGTTGTTTTCAACTGCTTGTATTGGTGGAAAAGTTAGGCTTTACACTAGAGAAAAAAAGACTTCAGACTGAAACCAAACACTTTAAATTATAAATGCTCCTCTCGTTCCTACATGTGCACTGTAGTTCAGTTTGGGTTTGGATCTGTTCTCGGGTGGCCCAGTTCTCTGGCTAATGACTAACTTGTGATACATCACACTGGCCTTCTTGCTGAGCTGCTGTGGTGTAATGCTGTTATATTTTGCCATAGTAAATCAAAAGAGATTTAATTTGAAAATTTAATTTAGACATGCCTTAGGGAATAGAAGTCCGGAGATACTGCAGTGATGCTTTTGCATACAGACATGTATCTTTCACTTTCTCAGTTACATTCCCCCCAGTGAAAACTTGAATTCTTCTGCCAGAAGAAGATTCTATTTTTCAGGATTAGAAACCCAATATTGTGTTGAAAAACAGAGCTTCAACAGTAATGCAATAGCATGTGCACTGTAGATGAAGAGCCAGGCTCCATCTCTCACAAGAACTCTGTTCTACACTGGAATTCACTCAGCAGGGGGGATATAATACAGGAAGACCATGACTAAGGAATTTCTTTAGCTATTGTTCAAGCAAACATATTCTAGCTGCTGGCAAATGAATTTTTTTTAATTATCTAAGTTTGCATTCTTAGTGGGAAGAAAGCAGTAATAATACACATGTGTAGGTTCCGTAGCAACAATCAGTAACTATGGAGCTCTGTTCTTAATCTTGAAAACAAATGTTTAATGCTGTTAAATGGCCAAAAAGTGAAAGGTAGATAAATTAATATTTAAAATACAAATGTGTATATATAACCCTTACTCAAATGTGTGTTTAACCCTTACCCCAGGAAGAGTGGGCTGCTTAAAACAGGACTTCCCTTTGAACGTACAGTTGCTAATTGAAGTACAAGTGATTGCCTTCTGTAATATGTGTATTTTGGGGTAATTCAGACATGTGCTTTGTCTGCATGACTTCAAGGTCTTGTATTCATGTGCCTTGTGAAAACCAGTGTTGTATCTGAGGGTTGTACCTGAAAGCTGGGCTTCCTTCACACTGCTGCATCCTTCAGGCTGTGTGGCTCTACTGTAGCTTGTGTGTGCACAGCCACATCAGGGGCATTGCAAACCGACTGTGTTCTCCATTCAGACGTGGTTTTTTTTTGAACATTGAAAATTACAGCTAGAACTTAATGATGGATGGATTGTTCATAATACTTGAAATGCCCATTTAGAAGAGACAAGGCTTCTGTTTTAAGGGCTTAGGACTTAAAAAATCCAGGAGTAGAAAACAACAAAAGATTTCTGTTGTTCTTACCGGGTTGAAAAACCCAAGGGGCCAACTCTGGTGTAAATCAGACTGTCCATGGGCTTCAGTGAGCTCCTGGAGACTCACATGGCTTCTGGTCTTGTCCCCACAATATTTAAGCTTAATTTAAAAAGGCTCCGACACTTGGGCTGCTGGCTCAGCTGCCAATTAGCTGACAGCTGTATGAATATATCTAGTTTTGTCAGAGTGAGCTGTGGAAAAGAGGAACTCTCTTACTGTGGGCACAGTATGATAAGAACTTGTAGATCTGCAGGCTCCTTTGGAATCGTACTTTTTAATATTTTTTTTCTTATTTGGTCTTTTTTGCTAGTTGATTTCTCTGGTTAATAGTACAGTAACTGTTCAGGTAAGAAGAGCAAGGTAGCTCCATGGTTCCTTTGAAAGCACTAGAACAGGGGAGTAGTCAATCTGCTTAATGAGCGAGCATTAACACTTCACACTCCTGTCGATAACTTCAATTAATGTCAAGCATGGAGCTGTGGATAACAGGGCAGGGACAGAAACCAGCCTTTTCATAAGGCAGGCAACTCTACTGCAACTGGTTGAAATTATTGCTAACATCTGCTGGAGGGAACAAAACCCACCAAACTTCCAAGTATTGAAGTCTTCTTTTTAAAAGTAACTTGGGTTTCTGAGGAGTTCCCACGCTGTTACACAGGCAACTAGAAAACATAGATGGATGGCAACTTCAGAAACCTTTACTCAGCTGTAAAAGAATGTTTGTCTTCTGTTTCACTGTGTTGTTTAAGATTTTATACAAGATAACAAGAAGAAATACATTCAGAGTGCCTTTGAGCAGTTTGGGGGCTGGGGGACAAATGCAGCTTCTGGAGAAGTGTTGCATACAAATGAAATGGTTGAGATTGATTCTGTTTGCATGATGTCCACAAAAACCTGATATAAATCCTTGCTGTATGTAACTATGTCAGTGGGCTATAGAGTGATTTCTGGTTAGAAAGGAAGGAGGGGAGGTAATGTATAAAATCAGGGTAATAATACTGTCCTCATTTGTGAAGTATCTTGAAATTTAGTAGTGTCAAATTTCAGCTGAGTTTCTTGCAATGGTCTTTCCATTTGAATGACAGGTAACAGGCATCATAAAACATTTGAGCTATAGCTTAATCTTCAGACAATCTTTGGAGAAGATAAATGCTTCCTTCTATTTTTCTCTGGCTATTCTTACATTTGCTGGTGAGACTAGCTTGAAGTGCAATCAAGGAGAACTTCACCTCTCATTATGAGATTGATATGGGAACTTACTCTGATTTCTAGTTACTCTGAATTTTAGCTGAGTTTTAAACTTATTAGGGCAAGGAGTAAGCCTGGGGTCTGGAAAAGAAGAGGTTACAATTCCCTGTAAGGCACTAATGGTGACCAAATGAGGAGTGGAGAAATGACCAGGTACACTTTTCTGTTGATCTACATAGAATGATGAAACTCTTATGATTAGTAGAGGGTTCCACAGGTGCTGCTGAGTACACATAGGAAATTGGTGATTGGTTTGAAAACACCATCCAGGAATCTTTTTTCCAAGTGATCTCTAAATGAAACCTAAACTCTGAGTTTCTTAATCTGTTTCAAGACAGTAAAATAAAACAAAACATTGTTAGACCTGGGTTTTAATATGCAGAGTCTGACTTGGCTGTGGTAATTTGTCCTCAGGTTTTGTAACTTGAAGAACAAAGCAAAGTGTTTTGATTTGACATTAAGTAGGTGAGGAGCATGTCAAGTGGGATTTGACTAATAGTTCCTCATGCTCCTCCAATGGAATTTAGAAGATTTATTGTTCAGTTCAAGTGAAGGCTAATTTTTTTTCCTTGTTGCTGTGGTGGACAAGGTTTTATGAAGAACTGTGACGTTTCAGTGCACATTGTCACTGGGATCAAACAGTAGTGACTTTGCACATGAAACCTTCTCTGCTTTGTATTCACTGTGAAACTAGAAAAATTTTCAGTAGGGATATGATGAATTTTTTGGAATTGAACTAATTATTCTGGTATTGGCGCAGATGTCTAAGTGGTGTTACCACAAAACCAAGACTAAGATAGTAAGCCTTGCTGAGAAACAAGTTGTTTACCTGTGCAGGTGGATGTTGCTGGTACAGCTCATTCTCCATCCTGTGTGGGAACAGAGCCAGGTCAGTGTGTCAAACTTCTGCTGAGAGAAGCCAGATGGGTACAAGGTGCTTGCTATCATGGAAAAACAGTCTTCTAGTGTATCTTTGCTTGGAGGAGTGCACTGCATCTGTACTTGTGTTGCTAACAAGGTATGATGACAGATGTTACTAGTGGAACAGAGAGGAATCCAGCAATATTTTTATTACTATTCAGTGTCTACCTACAAGAAGCAGTTGAGAAGAAACCAAACATAGTCAAAGTTCACTTTTTCAATTTGCTTCTGGGTAGTGAAGCTTTTCAATCCTTCCAGCACAGAACTTTTGTTTCTGGAGTGGATTGTTTTCAGTTTCATGCTTTTTTGGTGTTGGGACTAAACTATTTTTTGTACAAGTGTCTTACAAGATTTGTACTCCATAATATGATAAGGATGAAAGCTTCTACATCCAAGGGAACCTATAACCCAAAAAAGAAACCTAGAATCTGATAAACAGGGTTTTTTCTCCTGCTAGCCTTCAAGTCTTTGATGGTACCTTCTTGACTAGAAACATGCAGTGAAGCCTGTCGTCTGTTCTTCCCCTGATTAAACTGCCACTTTTCCAGTTTAGGTAAGAGCTGAAGTAGTTAAGACTAAATCTGGTATGTCTGTGTCTGCTCTAGAGGCAGGATTTTTTCTGTCTTGCCTTTATTTTGTTGTAAAACATGAGATGTTTGCTTTTTAGAAAGACCTCTGCCTGTTTTTCTGGTTATATTACTGGTTAGCAGGTTTAGTTTTCTTTCCTCAACCCCTGTAGCAAGATGTTTCTATCAGGAAAGCACACCTCACTGCCTGTATTTCTCTCTTAAAGGCCATATTTCAGCTTAAGAGGGTGAAGCTGGGAGCTGTTTAAAACTGCAGTCCATGCTGAGCAACCTCCACCTTTGATGGAGGGAGCATGAGATGATGGGGGGATCTCTGTTGCTTCTAGTGAGTATCAGCACCCTTCTGCATTTCACCTGGACTGTATTTTGCACCCATCTGTGCCTGTGCAAACCTGACTCTTATTCTGTTACGAGCCACGATAATTCCTGAAAATTTTACTGTAAATAGTCTTAATATGTGTTTAGATGAAAGAGCTCTAACAATTCGTTTTGCTCCTCTTGTTTTAAAACAAGGAAGTTGCTGAGTGAACAATGCATCCAAGAAGTTTTACATATGTCATTTCTCATAATGATGCTTGAAGGGTATAGTAATTAGTTGGAACAGCTTAATTATCCTGCAAACAGGGCAGCACAGCCATTGTGTGCCTTCCCATTGCAGTCACAGCATGTGCGAGGCTGAGGAATCCTGACAGTGGTGCCAGTTCTCCCTTCCTAGCCAAAACTAAAAACTGAGCATGTCTTTGGTAGCGCTCCTTAAAAAGGTGCTGCAAGTCTTAATATGACAAGATACATTAAAATAAAATACAAGTTCTTTTTACAAAATGCCTGATGTTTTGTCCTTTCCAGAGCTTTTGGAAGTAGCTTGATGGGAGTAAATTTATGGACTTGTTGTTTCTGGGTTTGTCAGTTTAGGAATACCACAGAGCAGTGCAGCTCTTGAGTACATTTAAAATCTATCTTAGAACTAAATTGCAATTTTTGGAGCTCATGCAGAAGAGTCAGCACTGAGCTGCTGCTCTGGATGAGAGTCTGCCTTGGTACAGCTGTGCCTGTGAAAATCTTCTACAAGTAAAACACAGTGGAAATCAGTGACACCTTTTAATCCATTCCCTTAAATGGGAGAGTATTTCAAAAGAGTATCTGTTTTTTTAGTTTTTATTCTAAAAAGATACATATATGCTTATGCACTTCTGAGAGAGCTTTTTGCACAGTTCTTTGGCTTGCCTGGAGATGGCAATGTGGCAGTATAATACCTACATCATGACCTACTCCCAGGAACACATACAAATGACATTAAATTAATAATAAAAAATAAAGCTCAGTTTGAGCCAGCTCTGTAAAAATATAGGGAATAAATACGATACAAACATACAGATAATGTAGCTGAAACACAGCTGATTTAACTAAATGAGAAGCTTTGTGAATGGTAAATTAATTTTTGATTGCACCCAGACACCCAACATACTTTTAATGTCGTGTAACATCCATTGTGGTGAATGACTCCCAGTAACCATCAGCAGTGGCCCTTTGCTGCTGCAGAAATACTAGTCCCTTCAGCTCTCAAGGTAGTTGTTGCCTTTCTGCTCCTGTGCCTGAGTCAGGCACCCAAGGTTTTGTGTTTATCAACTTAAGCCTGGAAGCTTAAATGAACGTTCTGTTTGTAGCTGAGAGAATTTTCTGAAGAAGGGAAATGGAAAAATCTTGTGCTTAATTATAGCACTAATGGTAAGAGTGATGTCTGCTCTAGTAGAATGTTTCTCTTCAGCTTGTTTCTGAGTCCTGCTCTGAGTGTTATTCTTGTTTGACAAATGTGGAGAGACTGATGTGCAGGGAGATGGAACCACTCACTGCCAGGTCAGCCTCTGGGCTGGGGAGACACTCCAGGTCTATGGAACCTCCATTTATTAAGCTGCCCCTCAGTTAAAGGGAACTCAGACAAGATGTTTTAGGTCTGTATCTGAGTGGATTTAACTGCAGAAAATTCCCTTGGGTTCTTTGGATCATTGAGAATGCAAAGGAAATGGTAGATTATATAATTTGGGAACCCACTTAATATATGAATTTCTAGGCATGTTAGAAATTTGATTGCAACATTTTTTCATGGGAGACAATGTCTGGAAACTGAACACAATGGGTTTGTTCACTAAAATCTTCTGGCTAAAAGTATTTCCTTAAATTCCCCTTTGGGGTCAAGATACCTGAGTTTAGTAAACTGTTTTCTTTGCTGTTCCAGGTTGGAAGTCTCTCCAACTGTGTTATTTCTGTTGCTCAAGCACCCACCACTCTGTTCTAATATCTTTGCTGTAAATACAGTATAAATTGTCACTTAGACATGTTAGACTTTGCAGTGTGTTGAATAATGCATTTAACATGCTGTCATGATGTACCTACACCTTGCAAAATGTTGGAAAGCATGTTTGCTTGTTTTGTGCTTTAAGATGTGGCTGTTTGTTTACAAAACACTTCTTGCTCCAAGACATCTTGTTTTGCTCCTTGCCGTCACTGCAGATATTCAGGAAGAGGACAGAGGAGACATTCAAGCAAATAGGTGTCATGGCCCTATGCAATGAAAGAGGATGGTTTTCTCTTTTTGTTTGTTTGGGTTTTTTCTTTTTTTTCTGTCATTTCATTCCTCTTGCATGTTATTTGCTTCCCACGGAAGCTGTTTGGTGAAGAAAGGCAGATTAGCTCTGATCTTCACAAGCTCCACATTGTATTTTCAGTTCTGTCCCAGCTGCTTTATGTTGCCCTGGCGTGCCCCCCCATTATGCTTAGTTCCCCAACTCCTCAAATGGTGGCTTCAGTCCCATAAACCACTTCTCTGTCCAGACACGCCTAGCTGCACTTTTCTAGACCTAGCTGGGACATCTGAAGACCCTGCTGTCTCAGGCTGCTTGTGTGGAGCACAGGCAATAATCCCTTGGCAGAATCTCACTGATGTGATTTCAGATACAACAGAAAGGAAGCATTATTTCTTGCATAGAAACGCTTTAAAAAGACTTGATGTTTCCTAAAACTTGGCCTCATAAAGCCAGGTTCAGAAGCACCCTTTTCCTTTTCTTTCCCAATACAAACTGAGCGTTTGTGAGTATCATTCATCCACAGGAAGGCAAAAAAATCAAGTTTTTTCAGAGTGTGGCTATGCAGGAATATATGGGAAAAGGGAAAACTTATACTCAGCTATCAAGTGTCTCATTTGGACACAGTTGATTTGAAAAGCAAATGAGGGAAGGACCTCAGCCATCTGCCTAATGCTGTGCTTCTATTCCTGAGTCCTTTTCTGATTATCATATTCTGGCAGCATTGTGGCATCCAGGGCTATGCTCCAGACAGAGCAAAGAATATAAAGTGGAGGAGCAATTCAGCTGCTGTTGGGCCTGGGCTCCGTGTCGCTGGAGGTGTTGGTAGAATTAACTGTAGTCAGTCATAGGAGAATAAAAGCTGGATAAACTGTTGTTAATCTTTTTACACTTGGATTAATTGCAACAATTGTAATTTCCCAGTTGACTTCCAAATGCTTAGTTCAGGATGTGAGTCAACGCTTAGCTTGGCCAAGTGCTCAACTGTATGTCCAGCTCTTGGGGAAGGTGCCAAGGTGGGTTCCTAGAGCTATAGTCTGTCCACTTGTGCCATGCTCTGCTTGGTATTCCTTAGCCTAGAAAGCATGCAAGAAAGCCAAGCATCCTTCCCTAAAAAGGATAATTGGAGGCATGGGTTTCAGTTTAGGTTAAATGATAGAGACCAAAAATCAACATGGATAAGGAGAAGACCCAGAGGGAATGGTTCCTGTGGGATGCTATTTTCACAACACAAGGAGCAGAGGGGGCACTAGAAATTGGAAAGCAGTGGGCTTAAAAAATATAGAGGTAAAGTTTAAGAAAGCAAGTGATTAAATTGTGGGGTCCTTGCAGTTGATGTTGCACCAACTTGAAGTATAGATTAATTGAAAAAAGGATTAAGAGATTTCTTAGAGGATATATTCACTGGTGTTCCAGGTGCCATTTTCAGCTCTGGAAAAATGCAGCTCTGTTTGGAGGCTGGGTGACAAATCATTGCATGCTTGTCTTTGACTACACTGTTCTTTAACATCCAGTACCAGAAAATCTGGGTTAGCAGACTATTGACTTGACCTTCAGCTGGACCTGCATTTTCATGGGGAGAAGCAGTTGATAACTGTATTGTTCTTGTTTTCTTGTGGAGTTGATAGCTCTGTCTGTGTGGAATGGAGGAATTTTTCACATGGTCTGTGAAGTTTGAAAAGCTTTTGAATCCTTGCAGAGCATTTGATACAAGAGGGCTTTTAAAATGCAGGTCGTTATTGTTCTGTGTTGAGCTCTGGGTAGTGAATGTGGATGTGTTTCCTGTTCAGAAAGTTCTATTTATGTTGCAATGATGCTGCAGGCCAATTTCTGTGTAGTTTCTGTGCATTTTATCTTTGTTGATGATGGTTTATTTGAAGAGGCCTGTCTTTATATTGTCAGTGTCTAAATGATGAGAATCAGAGCTTTAGGATTTGCGGGAGAAAGGAAGTGCTTGACAGGCACTGCTGAAATGGTTTAGCCAATCTTTCATTTTAACAATAGGGAAATAAAATAACCCAAGTGCAGAAATAGATATTTTTGAAGCTGAACCTAATGCTTATCAGCACAAATAAACACATAAAGGATTGATGTGTTTTAAAACTGTGTCAAAGATTCATCTTCAAAAGCCGTGTTAAAAACAATTGGAGAGGGCTCATTCTGCGCCTCTTGTGTTCCAGAATGGATTCAGAAGGATTTAATAGGAAAAGGAGTATTGCCTGGAGGTAGGAGCCTAGAATGGCTTTTTTCACTGCTTTCTTTGCTGCTCTGCTAACTGCATGCTCTGACCCTTTGGTGTAAAGACTCTTGTGAATGAAGATGACTTACTAGTTGCAAGAAATTTTATTCCGAAACTCTGAAATGGTGAGAGTATCAAGGAACTGGAGTGTCACCTCTGCCAGTGCTTTCAGGCTCTGGGATAAGTAACACTGAATTGAACAAAGTCTGGGGTGAGCTACGTATTTAGGAGAAATTCCTGGTTAGGATCACAAAGGTGAAAAGTCCATCTGTACTGCAGCTTTCCTGTCTGGTAACAATATTATGTAATTGTTTTATTACACATTGCAGGTGTCTCACTTCATGGATTAACAGGTACACAGTGGACTGTGAGCTCTTCCAGAAGTTCCAGCAAAGACATGGGAAGGTTATTTAGTATCAACCCAGCCAAGTACCTTAACAAAATGGAGTGTAAAGTATTGATTTCAATGAGATAAATCCTTTTTCCACCCTGAGAGCATCGCAGATATTGCCAACCTTGCTTGTGAAATGTTATTGTCCAACACTGCAGCTGCAGTTGCTGCACCACTGGGCTTTGCTTCTTCCTCAGGGACAGACACAAGCCTTGTGCTGGGGGCTAGCATGAAAAGGTGTTGAATTCACATGAATACTTTCCCCAGTCCCAGTCTGGTTGCGTGCGCTACAATGAGAATTTCTAAGGGATTTTCCCTGGTACCCACAGTCCTTTCCCACATTAAGGAGAACCCAGCTGCTGCAGCTCCATCCAGACCTTTTTACAGCTTCAGTAATAGTGTGAAGTTCAAATACATCGAGTCACTCAAGAACACCTTGCCCTAAATTAGGCTGTCCTTGTTTGCAGCTGGTAGCAAAACCCTTTCTAGGGCTGCTCTGCCAGCTTAAAATATTCACAGCAAAGTCATAACTTTGCTGTCCATGACCTTCTGTTAAGCTTCCCGGGATGGCTGCAGAGAACTCGGACATTTCTATGGTTGTGTTTCACAGCAGCAGTCCTGAAGATAATTATTTAGTTGATAATTGCGTAATTGTTCCCGTTAGACTCTGGAGTGTTTCCCTTCCTCCTTTTCTCCCTTTGTGGTTAATTAAGCACACAAAATTATAGTTTTAAAAAATTGTTTTTAAGGCAAATGTTTATTAGGGATTGGAGGAACTCTGGGGGCTGCTGTGGAATGCTCTTGGTCTAATTGAGAGGCTCATCCCTGGTAGACGTGTGCTCCAACCTCTCTGAGGTCCACAGAAGTGAAGCAGATGTTCTGACACTGGTGTGAACCCAAATCACTGTGAACAGTTTGTACACAACATCTTGTAGGACCAATGAAACAAATCTGGTTTTTCTGAATCTCAGTAGGAAACTTCAGAAAATCCTGGTGCATTTTAAAATGTGATTCCAGATGGTGTTCACACTGACCTACTCCAAAAGCAGTTGCTTCAGCTGTATTTCGGAAGTATCTGTCCTTAAGATGAGCTTCTGGGAGTGGTAAAGAGCTGTAGCTGAGTACTTTCTAAGACAGCAATTTTGCCTTGGAAAATATAAATCCACTGAAATATTTCCCATGGTGATTTCCTAGTTTTCTAAATGGGTTGTTTTGATAAGGCCAGAAAAAGTAACTGAATCTTTCATTATATAAATGAATGGGGAAGATATGAGGTTGATGTGTCTGAAGTCCTTCAGGGTTATTTATTTTGCTTGTTTCATGGATAATATATCTGCTTGCTTTGTACTTGGTAAGAGAGGATGTTTTGAAGTCTGGATATTTTGCCATTTCTGGTGGAACTGCAGTTTTTAAAACAACCAGCCCAACCTCCTGTGCTTGGAGGAGGTGAGTTTGCTTGTTTTCTGCCTCTGTGCTCCACACTTGCAAGAGGAGAAGAAATGAAATGCTGTTCATGGTTCTTGTCACACAGCAAAGCCTCCATGTTTTCGGAGGAACTTGGCTGGATTTGTTTGGCTTTCAGAAACTCCTGATAAAAATGTTTGTGATGTGATAAACTGAAAGACATGAGTCCATAGTAGCATTTGGTATGATGGAAGTTTTAAAGAGTGGAAGTTGTCTCAATACAAAACAGCACTGAGTGATAAAGTCCAGATAATACTTGCTGAGTCTCTCAGTAGCTGTGGCAGAAGAAATTAGCCAAAATCTGAAATGTAATTGGAATGAACAGCAACAAATTATTCAAAGAGAAAATTGACATTTAGGTGTCTGTCTTGAAGGGAACTTCAAGGGGACTAAAGGCCATCTGCACTCCTAGATCTCCGAGATAGAAGATGAAAGTCCTAATCTTTTACCACTTACTACAAGTTTTTCTGCCAACTTCAATATTGCAGCCTTGATTCCTTATTGTTTATACCACAGATGCCATCCCAGGGCAGTCAGCCTGGCAGAATTTTACCTGGCAGTATGAATTAGGTTAGCTCCATCACTGTTAACTAGTGTGTGTAAGTGCTGTCAGTGTGAGGAGTTAAACACCTGGCTGAAATATAGCCCTGGATTCTGGAAATACCAACACCAGAAATTATTTTATCAGATATTTCCAAGAACTGTTGCTAGTTTCTCGAGCCCAAACCAGTGACTCCTCTGAAGATACTTGCAGCTGGGTTCCCCAAATTCCCAGTCATGCAGCTCTGGTGCTTCCTAGAGAAATCCATCCTTACATGGTGTGCATACTTATGTTCCTTACCAAGAAAAGCAGCTTCAAAAAGCTTCTTTGGTGTTCAGAAAAATAAATAAATCCCTTCAGTTGCTGAAGGTCAGAGAATAACTGCATGACATAGTATGTGACACCACTGCTAATCTAATAAGAGGAAAACAGATGTGGGAAGCTTCTATGATTTCCTGCTTATTAAGATCAGATTTGTCCTGTGATTATGAATCTTTTTTGCCTTCTGGAGATGTGGATGCTTAGACAATAGTCTTAAAGATGCCTTTGAGAAGAGCTGGTTTGGCATAGTCTCTTCTCTATCTGCTGTTAGCACTAATTTAGTAATACGATGAATTTTATCCCCTTCAGAAGTAATTAAGACAACTGTTTTGTGTGTGTGTGCATCTCAGACAAGTTTGAAAATGATACAAATTTCATAGTTTCCATTTTTTCTGAAGAAAAGTATCTGGGTTTAGCAAACTCTTCCTGGCTCAATGGTCAGACTTTTGGACAATGCCTGCCTTAGTTTCCTTATTGTTTATTACTTAACATGAGGAGTGTTTCTATCTCCAGTGCCTTATTTTTCACCCTTGATTTGATTTTTGTTTGACTGTTTCCCAGCATCAAACACCTATTTATACATCTACAGTTAGGAGGGCTGATATTTCTTGTGGTGTAAGTCTGCAGAGACCAGTTTAATTAGTACTCATGGGGTGGCTGCAAACCCTAAAACTTGGTTACATGGTGGGCAGAAGAGTGGACCTGAAATCTCTTGTTTTTCCTGCTACTTTTATGTTATGCAGTCATACATCCCTCCCCTAGAGCCACAACAGGCAGTGTATTTATCCTTTCTTGGTGCCTAATATTGCCAGTTATCATGAACCTTTTATAACCAAAACAAAAATGTGGTCTAAGCTAATGCTGCCATGAGGTTGACCAGGTGAGTGTGATGGCACTTCAGGTCATCATCACTTGAATCCCCATCACTCCGCTCTGCCCAGAGGAGAATGCTGGAAGCAGATATTTTGCTGCCTTTCCTCAGCGTTGTACAGCTGCCCTTCCAGCCTTGGAAACACCAGCTCCTTCAGTGAACAAAGACAATCAAGGCTGAAGGTAATGATATCTGAAAATAAACAAGAAATGGCAGGTTAGTGAAAATTAGGCAGGGTCAATTAAAAATAACACCAGGATCTCTAGTAGTGCTCAAATATACCTGCCACCAGGAGATAATTGCAAACCCAGGCCCTTTTTCCAGCATGTCCCAGATCCTTCCCTAAATTTAAGTGACATGGGGTGGAGCAAGGAGGGATGTCAAGTTCCTTTTAAGGATTATAGCCTAAATGCCCATTGGCTTTGTACTTCCCTTGTGAAGCTGCTCCAGTGTCCATCAAATGGATGAAGAGCCAGCTCTGAGCTGAGTTGAGGTGGGAGCCCAGAGGAGCAGAGCAGTTCAGGGTTTGTCTGGAGGAGCACAAGTCAAGAATCAAATGATGCTGTTAAGGTCCCAGAGCTTGCACCATCTCTGTTTTCAGTTTAATGGCAGCACAGAACATTTCTTCAGGCTTTGACTCTTTTCACCAGAGGCTGATGGGGCACAGATGGCCAGTTCCTCAGCCCTTTCTTGTTCCAGTGTCTGCAGGGAAACTCCTGAAGGAGGACTGTGGGGTCAGACCCAGGCACTTCCCTAAGCTTGAATCCTCAGCTGGAATTGCATCTGCTGCACTCCATTGGTTGTACTTTTGCTTAACAGCCTATAAACAATTTGTTTACATAGATAGCTTTTCATCTTCCACAGTGAATCATAAGTGAGTTCTCTAGGGATCAGTCCCTGGTCTGGTTGTTGCTTTTCATTTAAATACCAGGCTTGGATGATTTACATCATCAGTGTGTCCATCTGAATTCAAAGGCAGCTGGTTTATGCCCTTTTCCTTTCATGAAGAATCTTACTAAAAATCTGCATTATGGATCTGGCAGATTAAGCTTTGCTTTGAAATAATTTGCTATAAACTAGAAAAGAGATGTTATGACCCATTTGCCACAGAGTCCATCAGTGCTAAAAATACAGATCCTTCTCTCCAAGCAGTCATGCTTTAATGTTCCCCTGGCTACAACTATGAGCTCTTACCCTGTGCTATTGAGTCCAGGGAGAAAGAAATGTGTATGACAGAGGGACAGTGTCTTACAGAGCTCAGAAATAGCCAAGATGACAAAATGGCTGAGGTGATGCCCTAAAGGTGACCAGCTGGGCAGGAAAGTGTTTCCAAGAGTTCTTAGCTAATACTTGACTTTTTGTCTCAGAGTGAATGTTTGTGCTGTAGTGCCACAAGATGAGCTCTAGTTGTAACCCCTTGAGAAGGGTAGCCCAGGGCTTAGGTGTGTCTGGAACCTGAAAGGATTGAAGAGGGACCCAAAGCAGGGCCTGTTTTTCATCATCTGCATAGAGACCTCCAGTGCATGTGTGGCACATAATTCTCATGAGTCTCAGGTCAGAATTGCTGGCTGCATTTGGAAGAGTTGAAATTTAAGTTTTAAATTTATTTTTTTTTAATTTACTTTTTGCTGTTTTACGTATCTGCTTCACTATACTTGTGTTTGCATAAAAAACAATGCCTGAAGGTTTCCAAAACCAGCTGTCCATGTTTCACATCTCATTAGTTGTTTAAAAACTTAACTCTCCTTCTGGAGCCCTAATAATGTATGAATCTTGATTAAAAACATTTCCCCTGAAATGTCAGTGTTGGGGTGATTTCCCTTGCTTGTTTGCAGAGGGGTAACAAAGGACGAATAGTCTGTGGTGTTAATATTAACCTTAGAGGAAAGCAGATGCTGCAGCTACTTAGTTGTGAAAAATACTGGATAAAGCACTGTGATTATTCTTTGCAACTGCACCAAATGTACTTAATTCCAGTAAAGTCTTAGAAGGTACTGCTTTTTCCTGTCAAGTTGTTTATTTTAAAAATTACTCTGAAGCAAATAATTCATCACCTTCTCACCTTGCATCTGGTGCTTACTTACAGTAAGAGACCACTTTGAGAAGCAGTTGGTTTGTTCCTTCATTACATATACACAGACCCAAAGAAATTTTTATACTCCAGTAAACATAATTAGTATTTGACAACGTGTTACGAGTTTCTTGTTGTATGAGTGTCTAGAAATGAACTTATAAATAATTTTTATGGTTCAGTGAGAAAAGCCATTAAGGTGTTTCAAATGTTTGGAAGTGCAGGAGTTGAAAGAGTGGTTTGATATATATGGTACAATGGGAGTTGGGAGCTGTAAAGGAATGTTGTAGTTTAGCAAAGAAATCTGGAGGGGTTTGACTACAAATTGCTAAAATCACCAGTTGTAGAAATAGTATGAAAGAGAATTTCAAGATGAAAGAACATGACCAACATTTAGTAATAATAGCACACTGTTCATTTACTTACTGTAATCAGTAATTATTTAGATCAAGATAAATGTTAAATGCATTCTTAAATGTTAAAATATGTATGTGCTGGTCTGCATATAATCCTTCTTGCAAGGTATTACCAACAACTCTTAAAATTACTCATTTTATTTCTTCTCCCAACTGTTTAAGCAAAACCACTTGTGATCATGCAAAAATCTGATACTGCGTCTCCAGACTGTCCTGGAAGCTCTTAATTACTCTGGACAAGAGAGTAACTAAGAGAACTATTGTATTATATGGATCCTGGAATCTCAGAGGAGAATTTTTGTTTATGCATTCCCTTTTTCTCCTCTATCAGAAGAACACAGTGCTACATTCATGGGAAACGTGTAAGTTCAGTGAAGTATGAGTCTATGATGAACTACATAAACCTCCTGCAATGAATCGCTCAGTCGCCCTCATTTGGAAGGAGAATGTGGGAAACAATATCAGATCTAATTGGCTTACATCTCCCAGGGTAAGGTTTCTTAACTCTCTTTTTATATGGGATTTTCAATTAACTGAGAATGAACATTTGTGCATGTAAATCTCAGGCCAAGAGAGTGCAAATGTTTTTCTGTATGCATCCAGCTGCCACACCCTTCAGAAGGGGATTGTGTTCCATTCTGGTGGCTCTTGCCAGCTTTTTCTGAGGAATGTGCTGGTAGGAGCCAGCAGGCTGAGGAGGGAGCAGCACGTTCCCTAATAACCAGATTCAACTTTCCCTATCCATTAAATCTCATGATAATATTAATTATATTTCTAGGTGCTGTTTGTTTACGCAGCTGAAGTAAATTGCTCAATCTTTTAACATTATTCTAGCCACCAACTAAATTACTACATTGCTAATTAGCAGCCTTGGAGTATCATGTAGTTCAAAGGCAACTACCTTTAAACTATGAGTGGTGAGACTGGCAGAAGAGGTGCTGTCATCAAGCTTAGTGATGTTTATTCTCAGCAAAGGCCTTTTTCAGCATGTCAGTTTTATAGCGTACTTATGTTGTGTCCAGGTTTGCTTCATGGTCTTGAAAGACAAGACTTTCTGCATTAAAAAAAGGAAATAAAGCATAAAAGCCAGTTACTTACTAGTTCATATGCTGATTGTAGAGGAAGACTGATAGCAAATAAACTGAGTATTTCTAGGCTACTGCTGATAAACTGATAAGGGAACTTTAATCCTCTTGGGGATGAAAATGTCATTGCTGATAAGGAATATCCTTTATGTAACTGCATAAGTCAAGTTGTTAAATAAACAAAAACCTCCAACAGGCTCAAACCAAAAGCATTTTCTGCAGAATATTTCCCTGCTAGAAAATTATGCAAGACATACAGTGTTCTTGACAGAGTTCTGTTGTAAACCAGAGAATGAAAAAAGTGGCTGGTTCTGGTCTAGTCTCTTGACCTCCCTCTTTTCCAGTCTCGGGTTTTGAGATGACTTGAGTGTGCAGTCATTATTTAGAAGTACAGGTTAGCTTATGATCTCTCATTGAAGCTGTCAGTGGAGAGTCTGGGCAGGCATTTTTCTTTAAGGAGACACTTCACTAAATGATACATCTTACATAGCGTGTAGGGATTGCTATGGCAACAGTTCATTTTGAATTACCAAACAATTAGGTATTAAACCCCCACATAATCCATTGCCATGTAAATGGCTGCCAAGAGGCAGGTAGTGACTTAATAGTCTTCATTATGAGGTGTTTGAATAGAATTAAATTTATTTTTTCATCTCAAATTGTTTCACTCCAGTTTTCTTCTCAAATTGCATCACTTAGAGAAGAAGATGATGGAGTAATGGCTTCAGGCAGTGTCTCCTGCCTGGGGAGGAGATACATGGAAGGAGCAGAAGTGCTGGGATGGACATTTGTTTGCCACTACTCTATCATTATCAGCTGGTCTGTGGCTGGAGGGGTTCCAACCAAAGAACTGCATTTGGATGAGCCTGAATTCTTTGGCTCCCTGCTGAAACTTGACTCATGGGAATTGAGGTATTTGCCCTTTCAAGTTAAGGGAACACTTCAGTTCTGGATCCATCTGAATTTTGGAAAGGTGGAGGTAGACAAGGTTGTTTTCTAGTAGTAAAACTGCAGCTGCAGGACAGGAGGGTTTTTCTTTATCATTACACTGTATCCTTTTAAATCCTGGTGCAGGATAACATGAGGAGATGGGCTGTGATTTCACCCGCAACCTTCAGGTGCAAGAACTGGACATACTTAGATGTGAGGAATGAGAGTCAGATAAATCAACTGGTGTCAAATTTTTATGAGAATTGGTGCATTTGGACTTTACTGAAAACACTTCAGGTTTTAATTTCAAATGACATTTGTGCTAAAGTATCTGCAGGAAGTTTTACAAGAAGATACCATCCCAGTGCAGAGCAGGAAACTTTTTTTGTATTGCTCTCACACTGCGTTGACAGACACAGCTGAAACTGGAGGTGAGGGAGAGGAAAAGACTTGCAAGAAAACCCAACCACCGACCTGGAATTTCACTGCCCTTACAATTCCCCTGCTGCACCTATGGTAAGTGGTGTCAGACTAGTCAAACATGTAGGTTCACTTTCACTTCAGCTCCATGAATAAATTATATGCTAAGGAAATGCCATCGAAGGCTCTTCACAGCCTCTTATCACTTCTGGTGTAGCAAAGGCCTGTTTGCATTTGCAATTTCCAAGTCAGCCTCTTGAGGCCTAAGCTGCTACTCGAGTACACAAAATGTTTCCTCAAAGAAGTGGTTGGTGTAATCCTGAAGAGTAAGTTTTTTCTTGATTCAGTGATGATGCTTCTTAATTTTATACACAGGGTTGAGCCTAATGACTTCTGAGATTTAAAGCATATGCTTATTACTTCATGTTTAAATGCTGTGTTAAATAGAAAAGGGCTAAAACACCTGCCGATACATTTTGATAATTTGAGAGCTGTTAAGCTAGTTTTCCAAATAGTGCATCTACAGCTTCATCTTCAATACTGCTTTCACAGGCAGTGAAATAATCTGCTGTGCCATGGACAACAGCAACCTTGGAGACTTCTAGTGAATGTGACAAAGGGACCCTTGGAGTAATGTTTTTCCTGTAGCAAGCATCCCTAAAATGCCAAAGGCAGAGGAAAGGGCTTGTCCCATGGGCCGGGTATCTTGGTGTTCCCAGATCCATGTTTCTTGCTGACTGAAAAACCATCAACTAAAAAAGATGGGGCTGGCTCCAGTGGGTGGCCAACCAGCATGTCTAAAGCCATAAAATCCTGCAAAAGGTGCCTTGCTAGGGCTGAATGCAGTCAGGAAATGACTGTATTTGGGAGCAGAAGTAATTGCTTTTGGATTTGCAAGCTGCAACCACAAATTATTTCCTGCACCCCTGTTGTGAGAAGAAACTGTTCTTTGGTTTTCAGCTGAGAGAACCTTTGTGGAGCTGGTGCTGTCTCCTATGATGATACAGAGCATTGCACTGAAAACTCCTTCAACTCTATAGGTAGAAATGTCCAGTTCCCTTTTGACTGTATTGGTGTCCTATAATGATAGTGGCTTTAATTAAAACAAAAAGGACATCAAACACCCCTTCCAACCAGAGTATTGTGACTAACCTTCAGTAGGAAATAATCACTTTGTCTTTCAAAAGCTTTCACTTGGCAGGTTCTTAAATATTTTATTTTCATTAATTGAAACACACTGGTGTTTTCCTGTAGGAAGTTAGTTGGTTTTGCAAATTTCCTTGCAGGCATTGCAAACTTCTACCTCATTTTCTAGGCATTTGTCTGTGAGCAAGACTTGAAAATTAGAGGTTTTCTCAATTGCTGGAATTTCACAGTAAATGTCAGTATGAATAGAATTAGAATTTTAATATATCACCACCCCTCTCTTCTGCTGTAGGTAGGCAGCAAAATACATGTGCTGGCTAATGGTGAAATGCCACAGCTCTGCTGTAAGCACTAGTGGGTGTAATCCAGGTGTGGTATAATGAAAGGTCATCCACCACATCTGATGTTCCTTAAAACTAGAGCCTCCATCCCATGAGAAACTTGTTAAATGTGTAACTTCCATCAGGACTGGTGATCCTGTTTGTTGTGGTTTTGGTTTGTTTTGTTTTAAGTGAGCAGAAATACAGAAGTGGCATTATTGATAATGATTCCTACATCTCTGCTTCCCCCCCCTCCCACCCTGCACCCAGTGTCTGGTAGCAGTGCTTGCCAAAATTAGGTTTGCATCTTAATTATTCCTGACATTTTCTCCAGGATGCTATGATCTACTTCAGGGATTTGCAGTTTAACATGCTAGTCATTCTTATGGCATGGAAATGTGAACTGAATACATTGACATGGGCTATTTTTGTGGTGAACTGTTTAACTTAGATGATTGCATCAAAGTGTAGGAAAGTTTTACCAAGTTAATAAAGTTTAAATTGAATTCTCCTATGAACACTGCACGTGAAGGATGTGAGCAAGTGTGGTTGGCTGAGGGTCTGTTATTCTTAATTGGGATAGCCTGATAAGGAAAATAATTGTATTCCAAGTATTGACTCTTGGTGAAAGGGAGAAACTCAGATTCTGTCAGGAGGTAATCTGAAAGAGTGCAATGAGCTTTTTACCCTCAAGTCAGCCTTTTTGTTCCAAAGGATAGATAAAAATCTATGAATAATAATATGAGACGATACTGCTAGTTAATACAATTTTATTTTAGGGCATTTCCTGCATAAATGATGCTTAGAACTATATTCTGTATTCTTAAAGGATATCTTAAGAATAACGGTATATCCAGTTCAAGGAAGTTCTGGCATGCAAGAAGTATTTGAGTCAGTGTTAAATAGTTAAGTCTTTTTCTTGGATATTCTGCCGTATTTCAGAAAAATTAAAATTATGCTATTAAATGTTGCTGTTCCTATATGGCAAGTTATTAAGTAAATGAATTAAGTTGTTAAGTTTAAGAAGTCTAACATGTTTGCAATGCAGTGAAGCAAAATGTTCTGCTTTCTTTTAAAAAATCAATGAACCCTGGAAACCAGGCTTGTCATGCAGCGTGTGTCACACTGTCCCACCCTCCAGTGATAGGGGACTGGGAATCTCTGTTCAAATGCTGCTGGTTGGCCTGGGATGGCAGCTGGACCACATGTGTGCTGTGCTCTGCTGCGTCCCTTCTGTGGAGATCCAGAGGGTGGGTATTTTTCTTTCTGCCTTCCTAGAAGCCTTGTTTCTGAGTCTGGTTTCCATTATTTCAGCCAAAAAAAAAAAAAATCCAATCTTTAAAAATGGCTTATACAGA
Source organism: Apus apus (assembly GCF_020740795.1). Taxonomy (NCBI): domain Eukaryota; kingdom Metazoa; phylum Chordata; class Aves; order Apodiformes; family Apodidae; genus Apus; species Apus apus. The sequence continues at coordinate 785,590 of NC_067307.1, read as the reverse complement.
CTCTTCATGGGATTCTTTTCCTGAGCTGCTGCCATTAATTAATGGCTGGAGAAGCAACCTCTTTGGGGGGGAATAGAACTATCTCTTGGGTGATACAGTGAAGCAACAAAGTACACATGCTGAAAAAGAGATACAGAAGTTTTATAGCTTCCTTAGAAGGGGGGGAACCTAAAGCCTTCAGGAATATTACAATTGCTTCATGTACAAAGAATATGTAATTAAATAAGCAATTAGTTATGGATTATTCACTCAGCTTGGCTGTTGGATATTTGAGTAGGACATTAACCTTGAAATGACTGTTTTTATAGCCCTTATTGTTCACCAATAAATTAGGTATGCATTAAAAAAACCCCACTCTTCCTGGGCTTGATCTTGCAAAGAAAATTTTGCTGCTGCTTATTGTATCACAGCTGGGAGACTGAGGCATCGCAGGGGTATGAGCTGGATGCACATATGGAAGATGATCTTCTCTGCCTAAAATGCTTTTAAATAACTGGGAGGTGAGGGGGAGGAGAGAAGAGGCAAGGCCTTTTCCTTTAAGATGGGCAAAGCTTTGCAAAGAGTGTAAAGATCAATTGTTTTTTAACCAGTCAGTCTCTATAAAAACATAGAACCTTCCTCTGGATCTCAGAGAGTCCAGCACGCAGGTACAAGTGTCCCATCCCTGTCTCCAACTCGTTGATTATTGACAAGCCATGACAGAAAGCTTCAGGCTGTGCTCCCAGGAGCACAGAGTAGGAAGGATTTGCACACAGGTATTCTCACCTACCTGTTGCAGCAGGAGAGGAGACAGAAATGAGACTATGGGATATGATCAACTGGCAAAGTCGCTTGCTTGAACATCCACAGCAGCACTTGTGGTTGCAGAGAAGGACTGAAATGTTCTGAGCACACTCAGCTTTCAGCAGCACACTGCCTTGGGCAGAGGTGTGGTCTCAAACCAGCACCATATGTCTGTGTAAACGGGCAATAACCAGAAGGCATTTTATAAAATGAGTGTAATTAGATGAGAATGGAGCCAGCTTTTTCCTCAGAGGTGGATGTACCCCCTGCGTTGTGTTGTCCAACAGCGAAAGCCATGAGCAGCTTCACTGTGTTGGAACCTCATTTTTCTTCCAATCTTGTCTAACCAGGTAATGCAATTTCAGTTCCTTGTTCTCAGGTACATTTCATTGACTGATACATATCTGCTTTGTCTCTGTTTTCTTATTTGGAGTTAAATAAATAGGAGACAGAGGTGGTAGGGCAGAGATATTGGTTGCTGTCACGAACACATGTATCTGTGCCCTGTTGCCTAAAGCCATTATTGCATTACCCTGGCACAGACCAGTGTGTTTCTGTCTGACTGCACAAGCTGAACAATCTAATGTGATTGCTAGTTGAATGCCTCCTTACGTTTCTCAATGCAATCCATCACCAAACATGTTCCCCATGCAGTCAAACAAAATCTAATGCAAGCAGATCCACAGGCAATGAACTGTACAAAACAGCTGATACATCCCATGGCTCCAGAGCCCCAAACCTGCCTTGTGAGATTGGCTTCCCATGGGATGGCTGATGGGAACAGGAGTTTGGTCCTGTCTGCTGCTTGCCCTGGCACTGCCAACCTGTCCTCCCCAACAGTTGGTACAGCTTTTGATGGTGCTCATTCTTCTCTCTCCACCAGGCATGATCCCAGGGGTAGCAGGAATGTTCCTTTGCATGATTGGTTGGAGACAGACAAGAACACCTTTGCTTTTGAAGATTTATCATTGTTCGAAGTATTGATATTCTTCATGATTGTACTTGTTACCACATCACAATGAGATGAGAGAAGCAGGTAACCAAAAATCTTGAAGAAAGATTTATTTTTTTTCTGGTTTCACCTTTAGATTATCTTCCAGTGTAGTGAGACAGAGCAGTGTGTTATACCAAGCAGGAGAGACACAATAACACGGTCACTTAGCAGAAAGAAAGGCTGAAGAAAACCCCACGAGAGTTTCATTGTTCCATTTTCATGCTTATAAAAACAATTTCTTAGCAGACACCCTGTTCCCTTTAGGCATCTGAGACGGGCCAATACTTTTCTTGGCATTACTTAAAACTCAGGACAAGCTCCTTGGCTGTTGCATGTTGGCCAGGTTGTTTCTCTTAGGTCTTAATGAGGTGACAGTTAACCTTGTTCCAAGATCTATATATAGGGTCTGTGGGGATCTCCAACTGAAATACATGGTACACTGTATCCTTAGGAACATTTAGGAATGTAGGACACATTAGGACTTCTACTACCTGCTCTTTATTCATTTTTCAAACTACAGTCATCAGAAGTGTCAGAGTTGGAAGAAGGAGCAGGGCTTTGATTGAATTTACCAGTTTCTGAATTCTAATAAAAAGAAATTGAGCCAGGCAGACAGATCCCCCTGTACACCATCAACTGAGCCCATCAGAACTGTTGAATGAAGTTTTCATTGCTTGAAGGGGGAAAGCTGGTATTTGAACTCAGAATAAATCAGAAATATTAATGTATTCAAGAAGTTTGATGTATTTAAAAACTACTAAATTAATGTTTCTCATTAGTGCTAAGCATTCTCATTAGCCTAAGCATTCTTTGCAAGCAGGGGGAAGAAAGTAAAGCAATATCATAAAAGATCAAATAGTGATTCAGAATTAATTAATCCAGCATTGTATAAATCAGGTAGCTTCAATAAAAATACTAGTTGGGTATTTGGTTCTTATGGGCAAAATTAAAAATAAAAAATGCCTTAATTAGTGCCTTTTCATTCAATCCAGCTGACCTATTTATTTTTAATTGAGCTACAGGGTGCTAAACATTCTGTGAAAGTGATAATTGCAGTAGTAAACTTTTAAACATTTCCCTCTGGAGTTAATACCTTGTTTTCTGGAAAGTATCTCAGAATAGTGAAGAAAATTGGTACCTTGCTGTGCTGGGAGTTTCTGTTGTGTTTCTTCTCTGGCTGCTGCCCTGCTTCATGTTCTGTAAATACCTCATGGCTCCTGTTCTGAATATGCAGACATTGGCTTTGGAGGACATGGTGTGTGAAATAGTTCCAAGAACTATTTGAATGGACAGTAGTGTTGTGGATGGGTGTGTTAGGTTTAATAATTTGTACAATTAAAAACATGGTATGTTTGACAGCTCTTCTAATGTACTACTGGTTTTATATCTATCCGATAAACCTCTTTGCAGTGAAGTTTGCTTGCAATCCTGGAAGTAGACATGTCCGGAGACAGTTTCATAGCTAAATAAGAGGAAAAAATCAGATCACAGAGTGAAGAAGGGACCAAGATCATTTAATGCACCTCCATCATCACATGCACTGGCCAGTGATGTGAACTGGAGTGGAACGACTGGTATTGTTGTTAAACTGGTATTTCCCATTGCTGTTTTACTATCCTTCTTTCCAGAGGTTCAGATTTTCCTGACTTCTCCAAACACTAATTCCCAGAAATGATTTTCAGCATTGCAGCCTGAATACCTCCCTCAAAAGAGGTGCTTTTCAAGCTTTCACATGAAGAATTAAAGCTAATCTGAACACCCAAAGCTGAGGCCATGAGTATTAGCATCATTTTGGCAGCTCTTAGGTGAGGTGGCAAAAGCAGCTTTGTTACAGACTGTCTGAGAAAATATTAAAAGCCCAGAGAAGGTTTATGCAGCCCCCACGGGGGCTTTTAATGAAGATAAGTAAGTTAGGCACTTAAGCTCTCATTGATTGTGGGGAAGGTAAGAACAGCTTCAGCCTGCCTGAGCCCTCCAGTGCTCATCTCTGTGTTCAGCTGCTGGTGTGCAGGGAGTCAGTTTGTATTATCCACTCAATTTAAAGGCTCAGCATCTTGCAGACCTGAACCCATAGATCGAGCTCATTCCACGACACATATTTACTGCTGGGTCATAAATGTGATTCCATCTGGCTGACAGCATTTCTAGGCTCCCTGAAATGCCTGTACACTTGTACACATGACAGACCATTCCTGCAGATGGAATGACCTGTAACGGGAGGAATAAAAGCAGCAAAAACCCATGAATTGGATTTTGGGTTCTGTCTGGTTGCTTTCTGCCTCCTGTTCTGACCTGGATGGGTGAGAAGAAATGTTCTAAAGGGCAAAGTCTGGCAATCTTTTAAATTTGTACCTTGACCACCTAAATAGCTATTAGCAGTCCTGAATATTCAAAAAAAAAAAAAATCACAAATCAGGAGCTCTAAAAATGAGAAATTAGTAATGAAATAAATGTCCTCTGCTTCATTAGTGTTACAGGCACTCTGGCATCGTCTTGTAAAGTTTTGGCCTCTGTCTTAGAATATCTTAATTGAGCAAAACTTATATTCTCATAGATTCCAACATAAATGGCTTGAGGATCACTCTCAAATGACAGAAATCACAGAAGCTGGCAATACCAAAGCTGAGGTTTGATTTTTCCTGAATATGCAGACGGATGCACACACGTAGCCCATGTGTCCAAAATGAGACCTGAGCTTTACACACTACCTCATTTTTGGTAAAAGCAATGGGAACACCCAGTCAGTATAAATCACCCGGAGACTCCTGATGGAGCTGTCCTGAAATTGTTGTGCACCTTCTCTAGGTAGGAGACTGTGCTGAGGGCAGTCACTGGTCTCTGGGAAATAAAATGGTCCCACGCTGGAGTAGGCAGTTGTTGAGTTGTCTCAGGTATGGGCACACCAGGTGCTGCTCTGCTCCTGAGCATCCTTTACCCCTCTCAGAGAGTTCCCACAAAGTTCTGGTTGCTGTAAAGCAAACCCAGATTGTCAAGCTCTGAATTAACCACTCTTGGACAGTTTGTGATTGTTCTTCAAGCAAAGCATTGCTGAGGAGTTATTCAAAGGAGTAGTGGAGAGAATTTTTCTGTAGCTGAAGGAGCTACACGCCACTGGCCATGGCTTGTGCAGAACATTTGGTGCATGTTTGTGTGGCACTCCTGGAATTTTCCATGAGCATCCAACAGGGTCATTTGGGAAATTCAAGATGAAGATCAGGTGCAATGAGAAGCTGAAACCTGTTTCAGCCTAACTTGAGAGAGGGCTGCTTAGTTCTCAGACTTCCCTTGCCAAATGAATTTGCAATAAAGAACCTTACTGATTTTTAGAGTTGAACATGGGCATAAATACTGCTCTAATTGTTTTACATTTCCTGAATTGCATCTGAGTTTCAAAAGCAAGCCAAGACCTCCAAAAGCCTTGCGCTCAACACCATGAATATGACTTTGTACTTGATAGTGACGACCTGGTTTGGTTTGAATGGCCAGACTTTGCTCTTAAAACCTCTCTACTGCTTACAATGCTTTTTAAGTGGAGGGTTAAGTGTTCTCACACTAGAATACAGCAGGTAGATAAAGACAGCTCACACAGTGCCCTGTGAGATGCTACAGACCTTACTTGGGGTAGCACCGTGGGTGGGGTTAATCAAGGTCTTCATCCACGTGGGCTGAAGGTTCATTGTGTAACACAGTAAAATCAGATTCTTCTCCTGGCACCAGCTGCTTCTACACTAAAATCCTTATGATTTTAGATACGGATTCAGTTTTCAAATGCTCCCAAGCTATGAGTGTCCACTCAGTGATCCTCTGTAGGACTGCCCTGTTGAATCTAATTTGGATTTTTTCCACCATTTAAAAATGGAAAAGAACAGAATATTGCCTTGTCCTGAAAGAAAGGAAAGGTCCTTAGGGCCCCCACCTGTACAGGCAGAGGCCAGCTTCCAGAGCTATGGCACTGTCATAAGGTTATTTACCTTAAGTGGTTTTTAAAAACCACAGGAAGGCCTTTCCTTTCTGCAGACAGGCTTCTAATGTGAATAAAAGGAATAGATCACTCAAGAATGAAATGCTGCGAGTTCCCTGTGAAACCTTAGAGGAGTCTTGCTTCTCTCTGTTATTTTTCCTGTGTAATTTCTGCATTTCTGGAGTTTCTGTAAATTTCTTTCAATCTTCCCTGCTGAGGGCTTTCTTACAAAGCTTCAAGCTTAGCAGCGTGTTATTTATGATGCTCTAAAGGCATTTTGTTGTGGACAACTTGTTCTTAAATGCAAATAAATTGAAGCCTCTGGTTGCAAGGGCTTTGTACTGGAGAGCTGCTATTACACATCATAAAAACCTGATCTCAAGAGCTCTCCTGACTGTGCAAATTAACAAGGGGGCAGTTCAGCAGTTCAGAAAGGTTTGCCTTCTATCCAGAGTGGGCAATTATTAACTACAGAAAGGTGCTCTGACCCTGGGACTCAGAGGGTAGTTTCAGACTGACCCTGTTCCCCCCTTGTTGAGCTCTGCAAGGCAGAGCACTCCTCCCTCACTGAGCTCAATTATGGGCTGTGACCACACTTGTTATCCTGGGAATTGTAAGAAATGGCTTTTGAAGGGTTCAGATACGGTTTCAATGTGTTAATAAGCAGTTAATCACCTCTTTAGGGTTAGTGATTAAAGAAAGTGTATTAAACTAAATAATGCTCTTTTGTTCTAGAATAGCTCTGTGGTTAGTAAAGAATATCTCTGGCTCTTTAAATTCAGGCCTGTGACCTTGAATTAATTTTCAAGTGCAGATAAGCCCCCCATAACCCATGATTGGACTTTCTCACCCCACTCCAAGAGAAGCAACAAACTGCATTTCATTTCTAGCAATCCCACATTTCACATCAAACAATGCACCAGATCTTTAATACTATAATGACAGGGTTTGCAAAATATCAGTCACTGTCTAACGTGATGTGATTACACACCCACTGCTTTAAGTGAGAGGGCCTGGCCATGGGTGCCCACCTGAAGGCAGTGAGGTAAAAGTCAAGCTTAATTTGATTGCTGTTCAAAATGAAAGCAAATCACAGTATATGTTGGGATTGTAGTGTTTTCAGCACAAGAATTTGATATAAGCTAGAGCCTGGATTCAAGATTCAGCAGGTATTTAGCTGTGGATGTGAGTGAGGTACAGGAGGAACACCCAGAATGTAAGTTTTAGGAACAGCTAGAGAGGGCAATCTGGCCCAGATGACCCTGTGAAACCAGTTGATCCCCACTGGTTTTATCCAAAGGTGGCTGGGTGGCATTGGTTTTCTGCCTGGGAGGCACCAGTAGCAGCAGGCCTGTGCAAGTCTGTGATACAGCAAGACTTCAGGATGTATCTGCTATGAGAGCTAGTGGGGGGGGAGGAAATCCTGCCTGATTGGCCTTTATCCCAACTAGCCTTTCTGCCCCTCCCTCCCGTTCTGACAGCTCTGGGCAGTTCTGGTGTTGGCAGCTGAAGGCTGCTCTTAGCACAGGCCAGTACTTCTGAGCATCAGCAGCTTCTGTAGAGCCTGGAGAGAACAGGGTCTGGGGCTGCTGCTGGCTCTGCCTGGTGTGTTGGAGGCTAACCTGGAGTCCAAAAGACTGTAGTAATATCTGCAAGGGCATGTTTTAATTTTACCTGCAGTTTAAATTTTATGAGGCAGTTTCATGTTAATTAAAGGGCCTTTTGTAATGACTGAAAAGATCAGGTGAATTTTAAACTATTGGACATTTAGAACTTCATTGCTATTTTAATTAAACTGAATTTTAATACCTGAATGACACTTTTTAAATACATTTAGGATGCTTAGTGCTATTAATTGATATGTAACTGGGTAGCAGTGAATTTACTATGTGGCTTAAAATACTAACTGGAGTGTTAAAAGCTATTTCTGCTTTGCAGTTCTACTAAATGCCAACTATAATTTGCTATACAGACTGTTGGAGACTTGATTATTGATTAAGTTACCTACCAGTGTGGGCTCAATATCTGTCAGTGAGCATTTATTATCAAATGGTGTGAATTACCTTGTTTGGGAGCACCAGCGATGTGAAGGCTCTGAGCTGATCCAGGGAGATGGGTGAGACTGGGAGACTGTGCAAGGCCAGGGCTGCTGGTGTATCAAGTGGCAGTTCAAGCAGTGGTTTGGCTGATACAGAAAATAATAAGGTTACTGAGGAAGATTAAAAAATAACCCTGCAAGGAGAAAGGTCCGTTTTGTAAGTTTTTTAAAATTTTGTTCTGACTACCATGGGTCCTCACAGCTGGGTCTGCTGAAAAGGCTGGATATGAGGTCAAGGGGGTTACTGGAAGGGATCAGGTTTGGGTGGGCTCTCAGCTGAAGCCCCTTCTGTGAAAGTAAGGCAATCAGCCCTCTGTTATCTCAGGTTTTGCCTATATTGTTTATTTAAATACAGATTTTTCAAAGAAAGTTATATAAAAATCCAGAGCCTTATGGCAGCCCATTGTTACGTGAACAACCATTTCCTGTTTCATGTGCTGTCTTGTGAGCTGGAGTTGGCATTTATAAACGTCCTTTCAGCAAATTATTTGCTTCTCAAGCCTCTGCTATGGAAATTCTCTTAGGGCAGTCTCAGCAGCATGTTTATAGTGACAAAAATCTAGTTAGAGTGTGGGGGAAAAAAAGTGTGAATGTTTTCAGAAGGTGTTCTTCTTCACTTGTATGGGTGCTGCCCCAGAGACAAGGGCTCATTCTGCTTATCTGTATTCAGAGGCATCTCAGAAACAGGCTGCACCCCAAAGAACTTACAGTCAAGCAAGGCAGTGAGTGGTGAAAAGGAAGTTTTTATTACTCTTTTCGTTCTTCTCCCCCACACTGGGGGGCAGAATCACAAAGGGAATTGGGAAAGGTCGAGGAAAAAACCTTTTACTTTTTTAAAAGCATTTCTCAAAACCATGAAATCCTCTTCTCTCCACCTCTTGAGATCTGGCTTTATTTTGCTCTTCTTCAGCTTTGTATTGACTTTAGAGGCAAGGACTTGATTTGGATGGGGAACAACATGATGTTAACAGTCAGGAGAACACCCCCTTGCAGCCACTTTCCCTTGGTAGCACTGGGAATGTGCTGGGTTCTTATGATCTGTTGCAACTGCCCTTTGTAGAAACGAGCTGCGCTGCCTTGCTGTGGAGGATTAGCCCTTCTGGGTACATGGGCTAAAAATGGTTTGCTTTGGACCAAAGTCACTGGTGTTGTTCTGTTGGAGGAGAAGCTGAGTATCCTGAGTTTTTGGGGAGGGTTTTGAGAAGATTCACAGCACAAATGTTTTCTCTCTTTGCCTCTGTGCTTGTTGAGACCTTATGGAATTTATGGACCATATTGTGGACCATCCATCCATTGATGCTGCAGATACCAGTAAGGAATGTGAGGAGTTGTTAAAGGTTCACTAAGTCATCAAGCATCTCCCTGGAATGGTGCACCTTTGGTGATGTAATGATATTAATGAAAGAAGCCAAGCACAAAAGAAGGGAATCTAATAAAAACCTGAACTTGGAGGCATATTATCACCACAGGTCATTTTTCTAAATTATTTAAGCACAGTGTTTGCTATGCACTTCTACCATTTCTCAGGTGAGAATTTATTACCTTTTAATTCACTTGAATATCTAAAATTTATTTGATTTGGTAGGAGAAAGCAGACAGCAAGGCAAGACAAATGGCTTTCCTCCCTTTATGGAAAATTTAAGTGATGCTCCTGGTATTCACTCTGAGCCAGAAGACTGGAGTAAGATGTATGCAAATCATTTATTGTGAGCATCTTTTACACTACTTTGGTGTAGCAAAGACTCCTATGTGAAAAGATCCCAATAGGAATTGGAATAATACTTATGCATTGTGCCTCACAGTAAAAATATTCTGAAGTTTAATATGTATTAATACAGTACTGGGAGATACCGAGTTAGAAACCAGCTTTAGGTGCACTACAGGCATAAAGGTGTATTTTTAAAATAACAAAAATCCACCCTAGATAAAAATTGTAGATGTAGGGGTTGCCTGAACCAGGAACATTCACTTCTTTATGGAAGGAAATAAATCATATGGCTTTCCAATTCTGTTTAGAAAAATAAATTATTTTTGTGGTTTTGATGTATAATATCATGTCTCTTTTATAGTTGTAGTTTCAAGAGGCGACACTGGGTTGTATCTAAAACCTGAGGACTTATTTTTGCACCAAGTCCTGAACCACCTCCAAGATGCACTGGGTTGTCTGATGATAATGTAGAATGAAGTCAGCCTTAGAGTAGATGTTCTCAAACATGTAAAGGATTTAGGAGCCAGCTCCCACTGAGTGTCATCACTGCCACATTGCAGACAAACTTCCACAATATTAAAAAAAAAATTATTTAATTCACAGAAATGTTGAACTTGCAATGGATTAATAAAACCACATTGTTAATTTTCATCCAGATTCAAAGTAGCCTCAGGTCAATTCATTGTATTTCATTTATGAAGGATATTACACTGCACTGAACGAACAGTCTTCATGGGGATTTCATACAATTTAATAAATCCATTTTAGGACTTGATGAAGATTAGTTTTAGTCTGTTCTCTTGTACAGATAAAGATTGTTAAACGTGGAGGAGGCAACTTACAGAAAACTAGTTTCAAGCTCAAAAAAAATTTTCTTTTTTTGTGTTAAGGTGGTAGTTTACAACTCTTGGAAACAATACATTATGCAAAATTTAGCCAGTTAATCTGTCCGTTATTTGTCAAGCAGTCCGGTAAGGCTGAAATATATTCTACAGAGGATAACTTATTCAGCAGAGCTTAATCCTCCCCATCTATCACCAAAAGACTTTATACTTGCATATATTTTTCCATTATTTGACCAGCTTTTATGGTGCTGGAAATGCAATGCTTGGGCTGTTAAGCCTCTTTTCCTCTATGCTGCTAGAAACTAGCTTTGCTGCTTATCATCCTTTGTGCCAAGTGAGGTTTTTCCCAATGATTTAGCCACTCTTTGCTTTAAAGAACCATCATCCTGCCTCATTGATTTGTTGTACAGTTTTGGGGGTGCAGTAGTGTTTGTTCACATTGAAATTAGCTTTGCAGAACCCAAGAGTTTGTTTAGGAGCAGGAATTAGGGAAGATGCTTTCCTGACGAAGTTCAAAGGAGTGTGAATCCATGGTTAATAAATTAGAACAATAATAGCAAAATATTTGTATCTGAAATGAGAAGACAGAAGAGATGCCACCCTGCTGTTGTTTCCCAATTGGATCAGTTGGAAGCTCTTTGCCAGCCGTGGACCAATTTGCATCTCTTCTCCATACGGGAAATCCACTGCATGGAACTAATAGATGCTTTCTGAGCCTGAAGTAAGTAGGGAGAGGAGGCAGCTGTTCATCATCTGACAGTGTTGTTCTGTGACTCTGCCCAAAGCCCATAACATGATTCACTGAAAGGATAAAAGGACACTTAGAAATTTAGAAGCATACATTCTTGGTTTTTCCTCTCCACTTCTCTCTTTCATTAAGCTCAGGTAATAGCTCAGGTGAGAGGGGTGTCCTTCCCTAGAGAATCCAGGAGGAAAAATGACGCTATCTGCCTGTGGAAGCCCACTTTGAAATATTTAGCCTGTTAAGCTATGGTAATATGGATCTTTGCTCTCTGAACCAAGCAAGATGGAGGGCAAGCTGCTAAAGCTTCCACCTCCCATTGTAACTCCCCTGCTAAAGCTGCCTTGGAGAGCAGGCAGGCTGCAGGTACAGACAGCTTCTCCACCTGGGAGTTACGCATCTGACTTTAATGGACTCACATCACACTAAAAGGGGAATTGGACCCACTCAGCAATTCCCTTGATCATTTCAGTTCAAGCTTTCCCATTGACTTGACTAGGACTTAAGACATTTCTGGTATTGCACTGGGTTTTGAATTGTGTTGAGGTTAATATCATGAACCCTGAAGAAAAGGGCCTCGACTTGAGCATAAGTTTCTCTGTCAAGGATACCTGGCCACTGTCCTGTCTTCTATCTTGATAGGTAAATTTTCAAAGGCACTTTGAACCATCAGAAGTCTTTTCCCCAGGGTTGATGTCTGGCTACTCTATTTCTGGCCCTTGCAGAGCAGTGAGATTTTCAGCAAGTACTTCTGTTGCATTTGTTTCTGAAAACCAGAGAGCTATGCAAAACCCTCCCTTTGTAGGGGGGAGCATTCTCTAGTGTAAAAACACTGGCATGTGAATCAGCCTGGAATATTTTCCATTCTGTTTTGTCTCTGATTGTCTGCACATGCCTACTGATGGGGCTGTGTTTGCTGCTGAGGTGAGGGCAGCACCTGTACATGTGATGGCAGCAGAAACTCCTTTCCCCCCCCACTGCTGCAGGGTGCAGCTCACAGAAGTATTTTGGTGTGGCACAAATGCAACAACAGTTTAAAAATTGCATTAGGTTTTAAAGCAACAGCTTGACCCTTCAGGGCTGAGTATACTTTACTTGCACTTCTTCAAGGATGGGGGCATTACTGGTGGTGTCTTCAGAGGGGACAAAGGTGATGGGAGGGTCTGTGAAGGCTGAAATAACCTCTCAAGTTTGCTGATGCCTTGGGAACTGGAGTGAAGTCAGCTTAGGTTGCTAAATTAAAGGGCTTTTGATAGAAAATCTAATGAGCAATGCTGAAATGCATTTAAAAGCAAGCAGTGACAGTTTCAAAGCTGTGGTTCAGGATCCAAATTAACAGATGAATTTGTGCTGCTCAATTCCCTCCTCCAGGAGAGCGTTACAGACACAGTGTTTTGTTTCCAGAAGGCAAAGAGCATCACAGAGCTTTTTTTTTTTTTTCTTTTTTTTTTTTCCCCAGAAAAGAGGTGTTTGACTAAGCTGAAATGATTCAGAGCTCAGAATGAATGCTCTGGATTTTGCAGGTGCACACAATATCCTTTGTGCTTGTGGAGAAAGCTTCCATGAATTATATACCTGCTGCTTCTGTTTTTTAAATTGCTAGGATTAAAGGCTAAGAGCAATTCCTTTGGTTTCTTATCTGGATGTTTTCTATTTGAGTTCACTTCTAATTGGAGTCTATTCATCCCAGGCCTTGTGCAAATGCCTAGAACAAATAACATGGCTGAATTTCTAATGGCACCTCTGACATTACTGAGGGGCAGTTTGTCAAGGAAGCATTATGGAAAGACAAAGGTAACAGGCAGCAGGAGCAAAGTAACCCTTAGTACTCATGATGGGAGGGAGGGCATTTGGTGTTGACTTGATAAATGCCATCACTACAAGGGCATGATAAAATACCTAAGAAATGGGATATATAAGACTCTGCCTAATCTCCAGTTTCATATAATTGTACCATGACAAATGGAGGCATTAGACCTTATAAGGTTTTAATAAAAATGCAAATACAGAAATCCTGGGCTAGGAAGGTGCAGGTGCCAAGTGTGAGCTAGAAGTGAGTTCCTGAAAGTAAAATAAGGCTGTTCCAGTCCAGAGACAGACCAAGGGAAATAGAGACTCCACTACAGAGGTTGATGTGCACACACCTTCTGGCCTGGAAAAATTTCCAGTCCAAGTATTTAATATGCAGTAAAGCATGGGAGAGCAAACAGTAGCAAAAGGGAAATGAAAGGACTTTCTGAGGTACCAGGAGGGCTGGGACTGAGCTGAGGTTTCCTGGCTCATGGCCTAGTGTCTTGTCTTGTAGTCAACCATTTACAAAGGCTTGTAAATCCCAGAATTTCAGTAGAGATTAAAGTCCACCTGGGGCTGGACTGTAGGATAGAAATTGAATGTCAACCAGTTGCTCGCTGGGGAAATAAAAGTTCTGCTTTCCTCAGCTGCTACTCACATCCCCATGAAGTAAAAAAACCTGTGGCAGTCAAGACTGGACTAAACCCGATTCCTCTCAGCAGCCAAGGGAATGAGCCTGGAGTTCCTTAGAGGTACCAGGAGCAAATAGTGCTGCCAGCTGCCAACAGCTGAGGATGCATTCAGTTTGCCCTCGACTGGGAAAGCAAACCTGAATTAAAGGCTGGACAAGGTTTTATGTGGTTTGGTTTGTACTGAAATGAAACAGAAGTGCAGCTGGACTGTTGAAATGCATGTCGCTGTGGAGCTGGGTTTTCCACCTAGTCAAGGTTGCAATTAGTACCTTTCTCAATCAGTACCTTTCTCAAACTGTCTGCTGCTCAGCTGTCCCAGTCAGCCCTTCACAGTTCCTCAGAGTGCAACAGTTTTCTGTGCTGTCACAGAAATTCATCTCTTCTTGTTACCCCTGGAATTATTTGCTTGTTTTTAGCAATGATGGTGTATGTAGATGGTATATATTAGATGATGATGTATGTATATATAGACATACACACATGCACACCCCCTGTCTCCTGATGGTTTTTTTCTGGCCCTGATGTTGAACTGTACCAGTGAGAGCTCATTTCTGTGCTTTGCATTACTACTGAGTTTTGATTTTTCCTTTTGGTTTCTGCTATCAGTGTGACTGAAAGCTTTGGCTGCACCAAACAAGCTTTGTATTCCCCGTGGCCAGGTCAGCTCTGATATTTCTGAAGCTGTTTAGTCTAAATGATATCCCTTGTTAACAGGTTAGAGAGGAGAAGTGAATCTACGTATAGAAGAATTTATTAAGGGAGAGTAATTCTGTAAAGCTGTCAATGGATCTGCCTGTGTGATCCAGATGAGAACTTGGCAGTCAAGAGGAGCCATTTACTTTGATCAGATGAAGACAACTTTTCTGCATGAATTTCTGCATAGGTAATTAACAGATGATCCTTGTCCCAAATCACTTACTCCTGTTGTGTATGAGGATAAGGCATCCCATTTCCAAGGGTCATAATGCAAGATCCAAGCCCTCTATGAATAGAATAAATACCGGCTGCTGTTGTTTATATCTGTTTGCCAAATGTTATGAAACAGAGCTGGGGAAGAGCCTGCTAAGCTGATCTGAAGTTGCAAATGATTAAGGCAAGTGGTGTAATCAAGGGTCTGGAAGACAGCATGCATATTAAACAAACTTAATAAGCTTAGAAAGCCAAAGCAACTACCTCAATACATCATTAAACACTTAAGACTATTTTGTAGGTGCAGAAGCCCATTGTGGAATTCCTCATGGGGATCATTTTATTCCTCTGCTTCTTGTGATTAAAGTGAATCCTTTTGCTTCCACAGTATGTCCCCGAACATTGCAGTTCAAAGGGCTGATAATTAGCATTGACCACACAGGGGAAGGGAAGGCTCGTTTTAATAAGAGGCTGAAGCCACTTTTAAAATAGCAAGAATTTCCCCTGTAGTAGAGAAATACTGAAGAAATTGAGTAAATTCGATGACAGAGCCTTTCCTTATCTGGGAGTGATCTATGTGACACACACCTTGTTGCTCAAGATAAATTTCTAATTGAATATGCAGTGCTCAGAAGCATCTTTCACAACATGAACCTTTTTATTTGTACTTACCTAGAGCTGGGACAGCTAAGATACAGAAAGGAACTTGCTATGTAACAGCCCCAGGATGATGTATTTGCATAGTCTGTTTAGTTCTTGAAAAAGATATGCTTTGTTAGATTTTTATCTGCCTTTGATTATTAAATGTTTTCTGTCTCCTCTCTCACCTTGCCCTGTTTAAGGTTATTCTGATGCTATCAACTCGAAGAATTACAAAATACACCAGTTGGTTTAACTCATGTGGCTCTTTAGTCAAGTAACACTATTAAAAATTATTTTGCCTTTTGCTCTTTAAGGCTTTAGAATGGCTAATCTTCCCCTAGACATGAGAGAAGCAAACATCTCATGTTGAAATAAACTTCAGATTTTCATTGTCTTTTAAATCACTTTGTGAGCTGGGGCAATAAATTGCATATTAAGACAGTCAATATAAAAAAAAATTAATTAGCTATTTTGCATGTAGGATACAGGTTCTAATGTACCTAACACCAAACTATCCTGCCAAAAAGCCCAACCTGGGTGTTACGTGGCACCTCCCTCAGGCTCTCCTGACCATGCTGCATCCTTCACATTAGCTGCATATAACTCAGTGCAGGGCCTTACTCCCAAGTCCAGGGAAAAGAAAGTGAATATAACTCTTAAAAAGCTGGTTATTTAGCATGCCCAACTGGAGATTATTTAAAGAGCTTATCTTTTCTCAAAGTGGGTGTAGGGCTTGCACCTTAAGAAACTCAGGCTGTCTTCCAGCATCTCTAGGTAGGCATCTGAAGCTACTAAATCTTTGTTAAAAACCCATCTGACTTATATTATTTGATAACAATCAATCTTTATTGACTTAGGGCTTGAAATGAAAAGTGCTGCTAATATTCACAACACATTTTTAAGAGAGCAAATGAGCAGGGAGACAGGCTTTTTCCAGTTAAAGGAGTTGGAGCTATCAGACTTCAATATCTGCAAACTTTCTTTGAGACTCATGTAATACATTTTGGACATGAATGTTATATCATGGAGAGGTGAAAGGGGCAGGAAAGGAGGAGCAAAGCCACAAAGTGCTGTATGAATCAGCTCTCTGGGGGAGCAGAGGAATGATTGTGTCCTGTACGATGCAGAAGTTATAATTACATGTAAATGTGTGTGCATGTGCTCATACAAACATGACTGCCACCTGCCAGGGTGTCTTTTCAAACTCTACATAGTTCTTTTCTTTTGTGCCTGTGATCTCAGGGGGCCTCCAGATGTGCTGGAGCTTCCTACAGAGGCCTCCTTGGCTCCCCTGACATGAGCCCTGTTCAAAGAATCTGCTCTCCCCCTCCGAGGGACTGCAGAGAGGCACAGCAAGCTGAGGCACAGAGAGGGAATAATGGGTCTGGCTCCAGCAGTTGGATCAGTTAATTTCATTTGCAAGTTCTAATTAAAGCCTGAAGGACAGGATGGAATTCACAATACAATTTTTGTATGGTTTTACCACTGTTGTTTTCTCACAAGAAAAATTAAGAGAATGAAATGCAAGAGAAATCAGCTTGCTGCGTCTCATTCTTCTATGAATTTTTGTAATTTGTCTTCTGAGCCTTTGAGTTTTCTTACTAAATGCATATTCAGTATCCAGCATCTCAGGATCTAGAACATCAATTCAGTTCTGAGGTCTGGGCTGTTCACGCTTCAGCCTGAACACATCCATAGTTTGATCACATCCCAATCGCACCAGGAAATATTAATGCATTATTTCATTTTCTACACTGTTTTAATTTGTATGTGGTCAGTTGATGGATACTTTTGTGGTTTAATTTTGGCCTGAAAACATGGACAGTTAACTGGGGGGGAGGTGTTTGGTTTTGGTTTTCATACACTAACAACCAAGATTTTACTTCTGATGTTGACAGAAGAGATTGAGTTATTTTCTTTCTGAATGGATTTTGTTGACAGGATGGATTTAGGCTGTTGACAAAACACGTTCTGTTAGTATGGTGGCCTAAAGCTCTGATGAAATATGTTTTATTGGCAGGATGGATTGAGGTAGTGGTGACAAAATGCAAACAGCCTAATCCATTTTGTTGATAAAACACATTTATCTAACTATCAAATCCGTCCAGTTGACAATCTCATTTTTGTTTGGAACTGAAAAGCATCTTTTTGAGGGGAAGAAATAAATTCCTGCAGAGCTGCAGGAAGGTGCTCAGCTTATTGAGAAGCTGTGCAAGAGCCTCCCCTTGTGTGCTGTGGAAAAGAGAGATGTGGACCTCTGTAACAGTAGCATTAGAAATGGCAGTGAAGACCAGTGTAAGTGGGAATACCTCCTGTTTCTGCAGCACGACACAGCCCTGCCCTGAGTCCACACATTCTGTGGAAGCTTTGCAAGTTCTTTACATCTCGTAGCATGCTAATGGATTCTCAAGGGAGATCTGAAAGTTGAATCTGAAAATCGACATTAATCTCTTGATACTGAAAATCATGCTGTCCATAGCTACATTGAGTTTTGGTACCTACAGCCAGCTGAAGGAGCTGTGTTTCACCAGAAAAAGTGATACAATTTAATTCCTAGATTGTCTGTTCAATCTCAGTTTCTCTCTCCTGAAGGACTTCTGCTTTGAGTTCAGCTGAATCTGTTGCAGGCTGACAGCAAAGAAATTACACCAAAATCTAGAGGTGTCTCTTCAGGCTTTCATGTTTTAGATGTTTTCCTTCAGCTGTATGGTCTTGCTAGCAGGTATTCCCTCCTCTCTGTAGGTCCAATCTTTCTGATGCATAGGAAGAGAATATCAATGTCTTTCTTTGATGTGGTATCAGATGTAGCATTTTGACCATATTGACATTTAAAGTAATAAGAAATGTACTTTTCCACTCTGTCAATGGCATCATGTTCTTCGTGTGTCACAGGACGTAAGAATCAATATATTAATACCCCAAAGCAAACATTTTGACATTTGAGTTTGTTTCATTTACAGTTTCTATTTAAAAATACTAGATTTGCTCAGGCATATGAGAGATCCAGAACTCAGCTTTCCTCCCCCAAACCTTGTCTTACATAAGGAAGATTTTTAAAACCTGAAGTTTATGTTAGTGGCTTCTTTTCCCTATACATTGAGAGCAATTTTTCCTTCTCTCTGCAGAGCAATTAACAGAAAAGAAAATACTGTCCATACTGGGGAGGTGGTTTTGGCCCTTCAGTTAGCTTGTGAAATACAACTGTGTGAACTCTACTGTTGCAGTGTAGTGGTAATGTGTGGTGCTCATAAACCTCTGCTCAAACCAGTTCTTCTTTTGCACAGTATGTTTTGGGCTGTTACGCTGAGGCAAAGAGCAGCTGTACTGCTGCCAAATTAAAAGCATTTTACATCAGTTATGCTCAAATGTAAACGACTTCAACAACAGTTAAGAAACACCAGGGCAAGTGAGTCGGGAGTGGGGAGGCAGTTTCCCTCATTAACTGGTTTACTCTTGGTCCCAGTGACTGCCCGTTTGACACCCAGGCTGAGCAAGGTGGGGGCTCCTGGGGAAGAGCTGCTTTAATTGCTGTAAGGACAAGCTGACAGTGTGGCTGGGTAGACACTGGGGAAGGATATTACTGCAACAATATTGCTTCAAATCCTCCCATCAGGGCAACTGGCTGATTGTCTGGGTCACTCCTGACTTTGAGGTGTTTCCTCCCATTTATAAGCCCCAAATCCAGCAGTGGCAGCTCTTGTAGGCGCCTGTGTTCACTGAGGAGGGATCCTGGCATCTCAGCATGACTAACATCTTGTAAGCAGTGATAGTTTTTTGCTTCTCTTTGTCAGAACTAGGAAGCTTTTTGCCTCCAAGGTTGTAGGCTCAGCAGTGTGGTGTTAATCACCCATGCAGTGGAATGTGGGGGGTTCTGCCTGAGGAACACAACTGGCTCACTGAGGATGCAAAAAAATTCTGTGCAGTATTAAAGGCTTTATTATTTCTAATGACCTTTTTGCAATATGGGTACCTGTGTGTGTGTTAAAGGGTGGGGAGAAACAAATTAATACTTCTGTTCTAGTTAACTGAGTTCCCCAGACCGGGTTTGCAGGCAATGGTAAGGTCTAGGAGCAATCAGACCATCAGGAAAATATTTCAGTGCCAATCTTAATGACAGTCAGCAAGAGAGAAGGAAAAGGGAAAATGAGCCATAAATGCTTTCATACAGTGTCACATGGTGCCTAAAGGCAAGGTCTAACTCTCCCTGTGGAGGCCTTCAAATCTCCAGTTAGTCTGGTTTCCAGTGTCTTCCTGGGAGCTGACTCCACACTTCCAGTAATATGCAGGCTCCATTTCTCCTTCTTGCAACCCATGACTTCCAGCTGGTTTATTTTGCTATTTGCTGAGTCCTGGCAATGTGTTTAGGTCTTCTGAGTCATTCTGTTGTGTTTCCTCTTCCTTTGATATCAAAATGAGTTTATCTGACCTGTGTGAGATCGTGTTTGTTCTACCACTGTAATTAATTACGCTGACACGACTGGTGAAGAGGATGCCAAGCGCTGCGGCACGTGGCATTAGCATTCAGAAGCATTTTTCTCAGGATGAAAAAGGGCAGAGCAGAGAAATCAAAAGGAAGTGAAGAGATAATGAGAGAGTCCGTGACCTTTCTGGGGTCTCATTCCCAGAGAATCATGCGTTATTTCAGCAACTGGGCAATTAACTTGTGTCATTACTGTACATGTGTGCAAACCCTTCCAGGCAGGGCATGTGGCACCGAGGGGAAAATGACAACCTTTTAGTAGGCTGAAAACAAAAAGATGGGGCTGAATTTAGCACATCACACTATCCTGAGGGCTGTGCAGATACTCGTGTCTAACCATGTGCAACAGCTCATTTCAAGGAAGTGGAAGCAATCTAATAGTTCTGTAGGCAATATTTCTTGCCATACAGTCTAAGAAAAATTAATTTGCATATGAGAGTCAATGGAGGACATAAAATAACATGCACTGACTGGAGCCATTGTTGAATAAGTTAAAATATCAAATGATTTCTGTATGTTATTTTCCATTAAAAGTAATAATTTCCATTAATAAGATGATGTTGGTTCCAGAGGGTGCTGTTCGATAGCTTTTCTTTGTCAAAGTTACTACTAGACTTCGGATAAACTCACAGGATTTCTGGGTTTTCTTCATATTCCTTTTCATTTGAAAGATCTGGGTAAATATTGACTCCACTGAAGGTGATGGAAAAAACCTCACCTCAGTTTGATGAATCTGGGAGTTTATGCACTCCATTTTGTCCTACATTGTGCAGCATCTTGAGACTTGGGAATAAAAATATAGAACAAGTGCAAAGTGGAGTATTTTTAAGTGAAAACGAGCCATAGAAAATGAGTCTGCAGTGAATATAGCTTCCTTAAAGCAAAGTAGTATCAAATATTGTTCAGCTCAGAGAGATAACTAATCTGATGGTTGGTGGTTGTGAAACTCTGTGGTTGAAATAAGTTAGGGCTTCTGAGCATAAAAAATTAGGTGATAATTTCAAAACCACAAACAACAGCTGTTAACACTACTCCAATAGAAATGGAAGTGGACAAAAGGCAGGTAATGCTGGTCAGTGAATTGAAAGGCTTGAGTTTTAATGCTGGATTTCCAACTGCTGTTGAATTTTAATATCTATTTGTAGCAACACTCTTTCCTAGTTTAGATAATAAAGAAAACTTTGCTATGAGTATTGCATAGCAATTGCATTTATTCTGTGGTTACCTTTTTTATCTGGTGCTGTAGTTACCACAGCAACAGTAAAAAGGCTTAGTTATAATATGAAAACTTTCTTTACAGAAGCAAATCTGATAAAATGTCATGAACCGTCTTGAAGAAATATGTATGTTCCAATAAAAATCATTCAGTGTTTCTGGGGTTACTGTAGCAATAGATTAACAATTCTACACTAAGGTCTCATCAGTATCTCCCTTATAAATCTGCCATAGTCAGTCCTGAAACCAGTTGGAAATGTTGCACTGCCAGCTGGGGAAGGACTTGAAATGACCCTCCAAAGCAGAAAGAAGCAGCTCCTGTTATTTCCCCCCACCCCAGCATACATAGAGATATCTGAGATGGGTAAGAAAATAAAGGTTTGAGAAAGGTATTTTAAAAATTAATCTTTTAGAGTATTGTTTAGTAAGCAGTAAAGAAGACAGCTGGTAAGATCTGCCACTCTGGAGCAGTGTCAGGGTCTCCCTGCCAGGCCCCTTGTTGCAGGCATGGCCAGTGCTGGACACCCAGCACAAAACCATGAAGAACCAGTGACTGCCATGGGTATCTGTCTGGGCTCCCATTTCAGTGTCTGATACTCTGAAGGCTTTCAGTATGTTTATCCTTTTAATACTAAGCCTGGTAGAGCAGCAGTGCTGTTATTCCTGTTACACGGATGAGGTGTGGGCAAATTACCTGCAGATTTTACTTTTTATCTCACAATAGTTGGTTCATGCTGTGAATATGGAGTTTATATCCGTTTTAATCTTCTCAACCCATCACCTTCCCAAAGGAAACAATACACAATAGCATTTTTATAGCTAAGTTGTGGGTAGGAAGGTTGAGGTTATTCTGTCACTGAGGTATTACTATTCAGAGCATTATACTGTGCTTGGAACTGGCTGAGTTTTTCTGCCACCTGTTCCCATGTGGGTTATTCACAGCTCTGCCATAAATACAGGAAATTAATCTATATATTTCCATCCAAAGATGAGAACTAGGGAATGAAAGTCAATTAAAAATCTTGTTGCTGAGAGCCACAGCAGAGAAGCACAAGAGCTGACTTGTCTGTAAGAAATCCTCACAGCCCCAGCAAAGCCATGTCTGACACATCTGGATACCAGTTACAGAGCAACAAACACTAAACTGTTATCTGTGCCTCCAGCCAGAATTCTTGATGCCAGCATTTTCACTTGATACTGAGGTGTGTTGAGGTTGATTTTAATAAAGTTATTGGTTAGCAATAGACAGTTTTATACCAACCATGTGTGTTGTATACATAATGTACACCAGCTGATCAGTAGTGCTGGTGCACAGTTTCATCAAACTTTAGTTTTAATGGAAGCTCTTTTTGAGCTAGACCTCTGTGACACCACGACACACAAGCTGCTCCTAAGGTTTTGAAAACCTTCTCAAACAGCTCTTGCCTGTTGGACTATGATTAAAAATGGGGAGCATTAAAGATAGCACTAGGAAGAAATACAGTTCCAAGGAAAAAGAAAATTCTTATCAGATCAGGCAGTACACTGGGGCAGCTGGGTGTCTTTATGTGGGAAAATAACTACTAACAACGCTCACACAGATGTGTTTTTGTGGTCTGAGCTGTGGACAGGGGGTAATTCATCAGCATACCTGTGCCCCTTGACAGCTACAATGAGGACTCTGTCAAGGTGGATAGTGGCTTACAGGCACATGGATGGCATGTATTTAATCAAGGGCATATCAGGTTGGATTTTCTTGTGCTACAGAGTATGACTGCAGAGTTGTGAATGGGTAGCTGCATGAGTTCTGTCAGCCTTTCTATCTAGATATCAGCTGTAATTACATTTATTAGTATCTGGCTAGATTATAACTGATTAACCTAACCTAGCCAATCTATACTCCAGGCTTTTTACACTAGCTTTTATAATTAATTTGATCTGGTGAGGGATCTTAAATTTAATATGGTGGGGTTTTTTTACTTTTTTAAAATACAAAACTCAAGTTGAAGAGTTGTACTGTATATTTCCTTCAGGCACGGACTCAACATTATTCACGCAACCTCAGAATGTCTTTTTGTTTGAATCCCTAAACATGAAAAATGCTTTATTTAATTTGGTGAGTGTGAATGGAGCAAACTCTTTCAGTGCCAGCTGGTAGAATTAGGTAGCTGGGGAAGACACTGTACTGCAGTACTTAAAAGGGAAATGAAGATTACTCTGATTTCTACAGCAGAGATAAAATTCAACTATTCAATTTGATCAAAGAAAACTACATCAACTAAATTTGCTGGGGTTTTCTAGAGTAATTTTTATGAGCCTCCAGTTTTACAGCTGGTAGGTGCCATTTTATTCTCATATGATCTGATTCTGAGACTGAACTTTGGGAGCATCATTCTGACAGTAGAATTGTATTTTGAGGTGTGCTTCTGTCAAAATGTCCTCCTTCTTTGATGAACTTACACACAGTGATCATGAAAATAAATTTCCAGTCCAGCCAGAATGTGACACCTGCAGTAACTACCAGCTGTGCAGGTCTGGGACAACCCGAGGACAGTTCATTAGATACACAGAGCAGCACAAACAAGCAGTGAAAGGAAGAATGAAATACATGTATCTTTAAAATCAATGAGTTCCTACCCCAGTCTCCCAGTACCAGGAGTGCTAAGATAGAGGTATGGATGCAGGTTGCTGGAAGAAGGCTCCAGCATTAGATTTGGGGGCTCAGATTGTACTGACAGTTCTTGTCATACCCTGATACAGCAGACATGGACCTACAGCTGGGCGGGTTCCTCCAAGCACCACACATCAGTGTCCTGCTGTGCACTGCTAGCCGAGGATCCCTCCCTCCTCCCAACAGGAACTCAGGTTCAGTGGGAATAAAATTACATGCACTGGCAGGTAGATAAAAATCCAGTCATGCTGGTTAACATCATGCTGAGCAATGGTAGTGCAGGCTGCAGTGTGCATTTGCATATGTCTTTGCAATTCTCCTTTCTGTTCCTGAATTTTGGGGTTACTTTGCTCTTTGCCTCTATTTCAGTATTAATAGCCAGACATGATACGTTAGTGCTACCATGTGGAGTCTTTGTGTGTTCTTTGCTATCTTTCATCTCCTTGCTGAATAAAACCACAGCACACGCTTAAAGTATTTCCAATGTTTCAGTGTCACGTCGTGTACAGGAAAGAAAGGAATCAAAAACTAGTATTTCTCTACCCCACAGGTGTTGTTTGGAGACTTGCTCATTAGCAGTCTTGGATAGAAGGATAGATATGAATGCATTGTCATTATCACAGGCAAGGCACATGCCAACCTCTTAACAAAAACACAGGAGTTGACATGTCTGTCCCCACAAGGACAATAAAGCTGCATGCAGAGCAGGAACTGTCTGGAAGGCCTGTGGAGGGGACGTCACCAGCATTCAGCATAAATGGCTGAAGTCCTTTTTATATGAAAGAGAATTTGGAGGAAATGAGAAGGGCAGTTGCATTCCCTGTAGAGCGAAGAGTTTATTTTCAGAGGCGGGTCTCAGAACTGTGGCCCCTGTTAGAGCTCTCACCTGCATCTAAGACACTAATCACAAATGTAACTACTTCTGTAAAAGCAAATTTTCCATGTAAGGGTTTCTCTGTCAATAGGATATTGTTCTCAGCAGTAAGAAAAGCAGCAATTATTATGAAGAACTAGTAAAATCCTGGAATTGGATTTAAAGTGAAGGATTCTTTTTTTCCTCTAGGTGAATTGCTGATGGTTGTTGTCAGTGTTAGCCCTAAGTGTCATACTCAGATGTGAAAGTAGCTCTCTAATTAAAGTCAGTGGTGTGCATACTAAAACCAGCTATTTTCCTGGTCACTTCCCCTGATGCTGTTACTGTTTCTTAATTCTGTAACAGTCACACCTTGCAGCCAACTTCAACCTCATCCTTTGAAATGATGTTGATTTTACCTATCATCCACCTGAGGCTTTTGCCAGTTATCACTTTGTGTTCATGAGCTGCACCTCCCACCAGGGGTATCAGTGTCTTTAAAAGCACCACCAGTGATCACTGGGAGTCTTGTTTTCTATTTCTTAAGTGTGTGGCTAGTTTGAAAAGGAGGAGTTAGGATAAATGTTACTGGAGGAAAGAGTGACCAAAAGGTCTCTTAATTTAGTATCTTCTGTTATTTGGCAGAAAATACCCACTAAAACTGATGCAGCTAAGTTTGCTGGTGGATCGTGGTAGTGCTGTCTCTCAAGTAACATTACAAGACCGGAAAACCTTTCATCTTCTCTTGAAGTCTCCAGTGTTCATGCTTAAGAGTCTCAGTGGGCAAGGTAAGAATTTGGAATAGTCTTGTCCTTGCTGTTTTACACAGACAGGAGTATAAAATGGGATTGTGAAACAGTCAGACTTGTGCAGAACAACTGCTTAAACCTGGATATTACTGCATTTTTATATCTTCCCATTATCTCTAAAGCTGATGGAATAAAAGAAATAAAGTAATTTCTAATTTCTAAAAGGTAATTGCATGTTGCTGAGATATTTGAAAGGCCACCTAATTCATTAAGTCTTAGAACAAAGTATTTCAAACTACATTTAAAAAAAAATCCCATCCTATGCTTTTGTTGAATAGGATTCATGTGAAGGTTTCTAACATCTCTAATCTGTCTGGGTGCCTTAGTGATACGTCATTTTGTGCCCCCGAATTATAAGGTAGAGCAGACATAAAACCTTAACCAGTATGTATTAATCCATTCTATGGTAGGCATTGTCTCTTCTAACCCAGCAGCCCCTTAAAAAAAAGGTCTCTTTTTAATTCAGTTTGGTCACTAACACCTTTTATAACATTTACTTTTCCATCAGGCGGAACTGTTTTCCCAGCGGCTTTATTCCTGAGGTGTATCCGTAATTTAATATTGAAGCATCTGGGGCTATGTGAATTGAAAATTCAAGTGTTTAATTATTTCAGTGAAGCATGCTAATGATGGATATTTGTGGCTTGTTCACTGCACAGCAGAACTTCTTTTATTAAGAGCAGCTACAGTTTAGAGAAACTTGATGTATTTTCTCTGAGGGCTTAGAGCGCATTTTCAAACAGAAACATAGATAGTAACTGAATGTGTTACAACACAAATGTTTTGAGGTCAATAACCTGTTCTCTAAAATGTCATCAAAGCATTTGTTGCATCAACAAATCCTCAAGTTTTCATTTTTCATATACACTTTAATGCACGTAAAACAAGCATAAAATGGAAATTTAAGACACTCCCGCAGCACCGCGGCTCTTTTGCTCTGTAATCATTTCTCTTAAATGACAAGTGTGAAATATGTAGCACTCTCTTGAATTATAGCTTGCAGATTATTCTGGCAATTTGCTCACATATTTGTAGTCCTTTTTATTATTATTTTTAAGAAGAAGTCTTTTTCCTTCACAACAAATGCAGTGTTTTCCTTTCTAGTGCTTTTTATCTGCTTGGAAAAATAACGTAGCACACCTAGTGAAATACCTCTATTTTAAAGGAAAATATTCGATCAGGTAGGAACTATTTAAAGTATTAGTGTTGATTTTAAGTTGATTTTAATCATTAGTGATTTAATTATGTTCGAGTAGGCTCTTTCAGCAACCAAAGGTAGCCTGTCATCATGGGCTGGCAACCTGCACACTTCATCTGCAGTTTTTCCTGGGCCAGAATTTGCAGAATGAAAATGAGCAGTTGATTAATTTAGATTTGTGTCACAGGTGTAGCTGTTTCTTTTGGTAGCTTTTTAGTCAGATGATTTTAATTTCTACAAACAGCTCTGTCCTTATAGTAATAATTCCTCTTAGTTCTCATTTTCATTCAACCCGTGACAGTGTTATATTCCTTGATACCTAGGGCAAGACATGCAGATAATATAGATGTTATCATGGCCATCACTCACTCTGCCTTAAAGGGCTGGGGATATGACAAATTGCATCTCTTCATAGTTGTTTATTGTTCAGCTTCTTGCTTTCTGCCAGCTCTTCTACACTCTTGATCCATACTCATTTTGATTTGTCTTGTGCATCTGTGAGTAATTGCTTCACCATGCAGTCATCTATGTAAGCCATGTGACTAAAATCTTAATTTTCATCTTTTGCATTTCTCTGGTCCCTTACAGTTTCTTTCTCTTAGAAGTACTTGCACTTGTTCAGTGGTATAAAACTTGGGCTGAGTGATTGGAGAATGCTCTTTTTGGCTTATTTCCTATTTTGTTTTTTTAACTTTATTCTTCTGTCACTTTGTACATAAGAGACACCAGCACACAGGCCACCAGGGACCAAAGGCACCTTGGGGAGTGCTCTGTGTTCCCCTGTGCTGCTTGGCTGATTGCCTTACCTTAAAGGTAGAGTGAGAAGCAGGAGAGCAGAAGCCCTTTGGGGAATCATTGAATGCCTGGAAGCCAGCTGATTTATTGTTACCAGCATATCATTACTCAACCTGGGTATTGTCTATGCTAATGCTTTTAAATTAAGAATGACTATCATGGTGGTAGCAGGAGGTACTTGAGCAGTTTTATTCTCCTAATTTTGAGTCTTACCAATGGTGATAAGATACTGCTTTGGAATTAAAAGATGCCATTTTCAATACCTAGCTGAGAATATGAGACTCAAAATGTTTTTTTTCTTTAGCATACAGATTCTTGGGACACACTTCTTTGCTCTCTGCAAGCCAGTGAGGCTGCACATGTATCCTCATTTGTGGTCAAATAGCTAATTTTTCCTAGCAATTCACCTGAATGTGTTCTAGATCAGAAATCTCTAAAAAGGCCCCACTGAAAGACTTTGTAAGGAAGTTAAAACTGCATCTCGTGAGGCTGTTGAAAGGGCTGGATGAAGGTTTTGTACAAGCAGCTGCTTTGAAAATGATGCATGGCCAGAACCTTGAATGCTCTGGTCTTACTTTTCATGACACTAAAAGACCAATTGACCAGAGAGCTGTAGCTTTAAGTTATGCTCTTAACTGCCTTTCACTGATACCTGTTTCTCTCCCCTTGCAATCACCTCTTGCCTGACCTTGAATTAGTCCAAAGGATTAGATCCATACACATTTTCCCAACACCTCCCTCCTAGGCTCCCATTGAAACCCCCAGCTCCTGCAGGCTTAGCAGTCATCACACCACAAAGTTCTGCATGTGACTCGGGGGAACACTTAATCTGTGGTTCCTGTGGATAGCAAAGATGACTTGAACAACAGCAATATTTGCTATGAAAATGACCAGTCTGCAGTGACATTTTAACTGGTCAAATAGAGATATGAAAATAATTGCATTGCAGAAAAAATGACTTTGCATGTTGAAAATGAGAAGAAATTGGGAATAGCACCCTGAACACAAGCAAGGCTCTGCAGGAGGGTTTGTCTTGTGTTTTATGCCTGTGACAATCTCTGTACGAGATTCTGCTCCTTACATCTCATTTCTTGCTGTAAAACTAAGATGATTCTATTTAAATGGACAGGATAAACTGCAACTTCAGTGAAGTGTAAGTGCCAAAGCCAGATTTTTCTTCTTTCCTGTATTTTTGAATAACTGCTTGTAATGGTTGCAATCCTTGCGGCAAGGAGGGTCTTAAGGAAAGTGTCTTCGGGATAAATAAAAATAAGGTGTGTCTTCTCCTCTGCATGCAGCTCTAATGAAGATTGATACATGTCTGGGTAGCATGAACCCAATTACAGCTGCATTTTGAAAACAGCAACAGTTGGTTTTCTCCAGGTGAACTTTGTGGGATTTTTTTTCTCATCAGAGTCTAATTTCAGCCGAACAGCACAGAGCAGCTCTACCACAGATCAGGATGTTCTGCCATTGCCTGTATTTCATGGTGTCAGTACAACGACAGGCACAGTCTGCAGAGCTGTCACTTGAGCCAGTGCCATTAGCCTGCACTCTGCAAGGTTATGCTCTGTCTTAAATTAACATTACTTTCTCTTGGTGCCCAGCACTCAGAAATTCCTTATTATCAAAGTGATCACAACAAGGTTTTTTTTTTCCCCTCATCCATCACACTGTCACTGTGCCACTTTCCCTTTTGTCATAGTTTCCTTTTACTTTATTCTGATTTTTTACATGAGGCTACTTCTGTCAAGTCCACTTTTCTGTAGTAATTTGGTTACTTTTCCAGATGTCACAGATGTCTTGAGATCCACAGCTGCTAATAACATTTAATTTCTGTAATTTCAGAGAATAGATTTAGTGACTGGTCAAAAGTCTCAGGTTTTTGGTCCCGTGAAACATCAGCATGTCCTTTCACAGCTCTTCTCTCACAAGACCTCTACGTGAACATTGGCAAATTTGTTTTAAAAAAATCAACAGTGGAATTAAGGTACACATAAACCTGTGGGAAGGCAAGTTTTGCATACATCTGACTAAAGCCACCTCAGGGCAAACCAGTTATATAAGGAAAATTGCAGCAAATCCTCATTAATAATAGCTGTTCTCCTAAGTAGCAGTTAGCTTTCTCTCTGCTGATGCACCCTGGTGCTCTGTGCTGAGAAGCTGTCATGCTAATCAGGATGAGCTGAGTGCATATAATGAATACAGTTTTGTTAAGGACTTACTGTGAACGTCTACGAATACAGAGGTGGGGAGAAAGCAACAATAGTAAAAACCAGCGAGGATATGTTGCTTTTGAGGAGAGCAACAGGATCATCTTTGAGTTGAGTGTTCAATGCCTAGAGGGAAAGTGGAGCAGGGAAAAACAGGTCGGAGTAAGGATGCACTGAATGAAATTCTGTGGAGCTAAAGGATTGGGACTGATTTGTAACTGCTATAGATCAACAAAAGCTGCATTGAGAATAGGGAGGCTGACATGTCTAGCTCCTATTGTTGCTTTGATTGCCAAACTGCTCAGGGATGCATGCTCTTCCCTTGGCAAGGGTCACGTAGCTGAGTTGGGAGGCAGAGGATGCAGCTGGGAAGTTATTTATCCATAGGTTCAGGTTAACTGACAAGTCAGGCAGATAGTCCTGTCAGTAGAGGAGCTATCTCAAAGTACCTGTGAAATATCTGACAGAGCCATCCATCCACCTGTGACATCAAGACAATGGATCTTTCTGAGATCAAATTGCTCATGGTGTTTTGCTGCATCACACTGATGGCAAATACCTCCTCCCTGCAGCAGCATTTGTCCAGGCCACAGCTCTGTCCACATGTGTATCAGCTTTGTCTAAGGCTGAAACTAATACAATTGCTCAAAACAAAGCACACAGGCAAGTGCCTCATGGAATAGAAACCTGCGGGTTGCCAATGATGTTTTTCTAGTCTCAGTTACCCAGGCTGTGTGGTTTACAATCAAAGTCATTAAGAAAATGAAAGGTAAAATATGCACAAGGGTGCTTTTCCCTTTCTTAAGCTTATTTTACAAATATGTATTTGGTGAGGTCTGTAATACTTTTTTTTTTTTAACATCAAAGTGCTCCACTTTTGACAAGAGCTGTGCTGATAAACCCAACTAGCCATAAATGTTCTGCTTCAATTTTATTCCTTGCTTCAGAAATGGAAAGGCTTCATCTGCCCAAACTCTTGCTTGTTTTTTTTGAACTACATATAAATAGATAGAATTCGGTTGAGCAGTTACAGGCCTAAACAACTTCAGTCAGCTACTTGCCTGCCATCTTGAGGAGTGTGAATGGAGAGAATTAGTTTTTTTTCCCTGAATTTTCCTGGATTTTTCCCTGCTGAGGCTCTGCTGTTGTTAACTCTCCTGGGTAGGTTTGCATTGGGCCTTTTGGTTTGTGCTTGACCCAGGGGGAACAGTGACTTTGAAGCTAGAGATTGAGTCACATGTTAGGCAGGGAAGCTTGAAGCACAAATGTTCCAGTCTTATATTCCTGATTCAGCAAGAAATGCCAGTAAAGATTTTACTTCTAGTGACATTCAGATAGAGCATTTTGTCCATGTGTTGTGCAGGCCTGAGACTGGTGGAAGACCATGACCTCGTGCTCTCCAGAGAGCTGCAGAGCTGAACAGACTAATGGTCAAGTTCAACAAATAAACAGTGCAAAACTAGGAGGGAAGAATCAAGGCAGAGCTACCACCAATGATCAAGTAACTCTTGGGATTGCAGGGGAAAAAAAATTAAGCTTTCTTGTGACTTTGTTATTGCTTTTGATCACATTTATGAAGATGACATGAAGTTTTGAACTGTTATAATACCAAAAAGAGGCAAGGGCAGCAATGCAGAGTGGTCTGTCATGTAGTGTGGGTGATAAGTTTTATTATTGCAATGGACTAGTATAGTGGTGGAAAAATACTGTACCCATAAGTTATTTTGAAATGAAACGCAGTAGCCAGCATTTTACTACTTTTTTTTTTTAATGACCCTCAATAATTATAGTGAGCAGTTACTAAAATGTAGGGACAAAAGGGAATAAAGAGATGTTACAGCCAGAGCAGCTCCTCTTTGTTTGATCTCTTACAGTCATTTTGTGCATCTGTTAGCACTTGAGTTCATAGGGACTGATCCAGCACCAGCTGATGTTGATGAAAGGGTATCTGTTATCTTTAGGAGCTTCTGGATTAACACCAGATTTATTAAAACTTTCAGCCTGTGCCCAGTTGGCAGTTTGGAAGGTGAAAGTATCTTGTTTTCCTGAGTGTCTTAAACATAATTACCTGGGACATCTGTCACATATTCTGTATTTCTACAGGTTTGAGGATGCTGTTAGTGGGTGAAAAAGTGTATAATACTGAAATGGACTTTAAGACGTGTATGTAACAGTCTACTTTGCAATTGAAAAAAAATGCTTGATGTATTTTAACATTTTTATTTTCTTGAAATTTCTGCTTAAATGCCCCAGATGAAGGCAGTCTGTAGAACAGGAGTTCTTCATATGGAAGGAGAGGAGCTCTGGACGTACAGGTCCAGTTATTGATGCTGGCTTCCCTTGAATATAAAATCTAGACTGCATCTCTGTCTGCAGAGTATGTATATTAGTACTTCCTTATGCAGGAGGAAGATTATAAAACCATTGATGATTTTTAGATCATTCACTGGTAAATGTGCTATTGAAAGGGTGGATGGAAATGGAAATATATCAGACATTCCCTGGCTTTTTCAGAACCTGCTTTGCAGAATATAACCTAGAGGCTAACTCACCATGAAATTTATTATTCACTTAAATACTGCATTGCTGTGTTGTGTTCCAACTGAACAATGTTTCCTACTGCTTGCTGTCAGAGGGAACAGTCTGCTGCAACTACTCCATAATTGTTCTACTAATGTATACTTTATTAAACTCCTGCTGTTTCCTTGTCTGGTTTATCTACTCAAAATAGTCTGATTAATAAAACAGATGTGAGAGGTATCCATCTTTATGTATTTTTTCCCATAGAATTAGACAGTACTAAACAGTAATTTGATTTTTTTTTTTTCTTT
This sequence comes from Apus apus, assembly GCF_020740795.1. NCBI lineage: Eukaryota > Metazoa > Chordata > Aves > Apodiformes > Apodidae > Apus > Apus apus. The sequence goes on along the minus strand of NC_067307.1, from coordinate 753,381 downwards.
TAGTGTTAAGCAATGCCAATTATTCTCTGCAGAGGTGCTAGGACTGCTGGTAGGATATTACGAATTTGAATTCTATTCAGGTTGGCAGTGATGAGAATTCAGGTGTTAACTGGTCTTTTGTGTCATGGCAACCATGGAACAAATTACCATGTCACTAGCCCAACTGAACTGAATCTGGATGAAGGCCATTTTCTTAGATTTTATACTTACAAAGTCTGAAAATAAACATGGTTGGGAAGCTGTCATTAAAATCACATCTGCATAATTATGTGCTATGTATTTGAAATTCCCTGTGTAGTTTCAAATGGATACAGTACAGGTTTGTGAGTCTGTCCTTTCCCTGCTTATGTCCATATCACAACAATTAAAACCTCATTTCTCTGGCTCTTTTCAACTGCAAAGACATTTGAACAAAGCTCTGTTTGTTAGGCAGAGGTAAAGCAGTATTTCATTCTTTGTCTATGTGTATATATATATATATTCAGATGTTAATGGTGTATTGTTTGGAAACTACAATTATGTCACAGGATATCGGTGACAGGGACTCTTTATAAATAGTTCAATGACATCATACACTACACATCCCAGTATTTGTCCATGTCATGAGACTCTTACCTGTTCCCAGTAGGATACTGGAAGAAGAAATGGGACATTGCAGAGATCTTGATTATCCTCCCATCAGCAGCCATGTCACTGGGTTGATTTGATGGCATTCTCCCAGTCTGCAACACTAGAAATAAAAAGAGGATCAAGTACTATCTTTACAGAAACAATGTGTTAAATCAATTCATTAAAATAATGCTGTTAGCTTCACTGGGATTACTGTCCAGGATTAATCTCGGGTTTTCTCCAGCAATCCGTAGTGGGAATTCACTGCCCTGAACAATCATGGAGTAGGTGTCTCACAATCCCTCTGCATTTCTGATGTGATTGGCATCTTTCTACTTCCAAAAAAACCTAAATGTGAAAATGAAAAGCATCCTTTGTAGACATCTACAGTTTTCTGAGTAGGCTGTGAGGTGCTGCTCTGCAGCATGGCATATCTTCCTGCTGCCTTCCTGTCTGTGTGATGAAGGTCAGCAGAACACGAAAGAGGTCAGGGTTTTTCTGTGTGAGACCATCACCTGAAACGGGAATGTAAGAGAACATCAGTTAGGGTTTGACACTGCCTGAGCTGTGTTTATGCTCTGTGCAACATATAGACCGGGTGGGAGGATCCTGGCTGTATTCAGAGCAGCTTCCTTGCTCAGAAGCACCAATCACTTAAAAGAGACACCAGTGATTCTCAAAGTGGAAGCTGTGCTCTGATACTACCAAGCTTCAAACATAAAGCTATAACCTCAAAGATTTTAGAACTTGATACTCCCACTAGTACTTCTCCCTGTCAAGCTGGAGGGCACACGTATGGCTCTTTGTACCACACTTTAGAGTATTTCAGTCTTCTAATTTGTTCATCTGCACAGAGCCTTCCTGAGAAAAGGGCAGGCAAAGACTGGAGCTGCCTCTGGCTTGCTTAATTTCAGCAGGTACAGTAACAGGTTTTGCATGAGTATTGCTGGGACACGCAAAAACTGTGAAAAGTGTTTTCCTTTAATGGGCCCACATTGATCCCGTGGATCTCTGCCATTCTTTTAATTGTATTTCATTTGCAGTGTGAGTAATCAATATCAGTAAGGGTTTTTTTTTTCTTTCCCAAACAACAAATCGGGGGCTGAACTGTCAAGCAGGGAAGCACTGCAAATAAAGGGTCTGGAAACAATGTAATATACTTAAGTATCAGATGTGCATATTGCATTTAAAGTACAGAGAAATGAGGCTGGTCTGTCTTGCATGCAAAAAAAAAAGGTTGATGAGTACAGTCAAATACAGGGCTCAGCAAAAGCCATCCTCTGGTTAGGACCTGTTTTTTTTATTTCTACTCAATAGTTTTAATCTTTTCTTCAAGTTGAAGGGATGCAGCCTGCTCTTCAGTTGCTGTTAAGCTTAAATCACTCCAAGTGCCCACAGGGATATCATATTTCATACTGGCTTTTGACATTTTATATTTTAATTAAGCTTACCCTGTGGGAAATAAAATGCAAACAACTGTGTTTACCTTGCTAACATGTGATCCCTAGAGTAGAGACCTGTTGCCTGTGCCCCTTTCAAAGCCTCCACTTCTGTGGCATGTAACATCTCCAGAGAGCCCAGGCAGGCTGCGATTTGTTTCTTTTTGTTTTAAAAAAGTTTCAAAAAAGAATACGATGTAGTGGCAGTGAAGAATGACTCTAGCTAGGCTTGAATAAAACTGCAGTGTGATTATGTAGTTTTCCTCATTTGCATTATGGGACAAGAACAATCTTCTATTCTGGAATAAAACTAAATCACAGGTGGCTTCAAAACAATTTTCAGCTTTGCCAAATATTTTTATGTATCAGATACATTATTTAAATATTTTCTTTGCCTCCGTTCTCCTTTTGCAATGTATGCTAATACTTCCTGGAACATACAGATGTTGGAAACGTGAATGCATTAATATTTTACTGGAGGGAGTGTTCAGATTTGTTATGAGATTAGGGTAGCAATGCAGATACCTAAGCTACTGAGGGGGCTAAAATGTTTTTTTGCAAGACCAGTCAGAAGAACAGAGTTTTAACAGTGAAGTGCGTCACAGTGCTGCTGTGATCAAGAAAAGAAGCAATATGACTACAGGGTGGTCTTTTTTTTCCCCCTCTCTGATTGCTCCCACTTGGCTTTAATTTCAAACAGCAATTTCAGCTCTTTTGCAAACTCCTAGCAGAAATACTGGGGATGTGCAGGTTTGTAACACCTATTTAGTCCTCTGACGGGCTCACTTGTGATAGCTAGAGAGCCTGTGCTTCATGTAGTACATCTGAAAGAACAACGTGGGATGACCATTTACAAAAGCTGTTTCTGCCAGTTTAAGTAGTATCCCCAAAAGATACAACAGCTTTAGTGTGAAGATGGAGTTGCTGAAAGCTGCATCGTTTTTCAACCCTCTTGACCTTGTTTTTCTGATGCTGAACTATTTTGTCTTTCATTTCTCTGACCTGAAACACTCAGGTCAAAGATGTTTGGAAAGTGATGAACAGAAGTTGCCCCAATACACAGTCCTATTTCCAGTACCATACAATGTGACAAGATGATTTAGATGTCCAGGTCAAATGCTTCTTTTCAGTTGACTGCATCAACCATCCTGGGCACTGCTGTTAACTTCTGCATTAAGGCTTCATTCTGCAAATTTCTAGGTGCTTTTTGTTGTTTTGCTTGGAGTGGGGAACGCAGTTAGGGTACTGCTTCACCAGCCGATGAGTAATGTGTGTCACACATTTGGTGTCAGAATAGGACATCAAGGTTCCAGCTTCACCCTATCTTGCCCAGACCCTTCCAAAGTAGTGTGTTTAATGTGGGATATCATGTGCCTAGGAAGAAAGACTGCAGGAAAAATAATTTCATATGGATGTTTCTGGAGAAGAGACTCCCAAAATGCTTTGAAATCTTAAAAAAGAAAATAAAAAAAAGCTGAATATGTCTGTTTTACCAGAGAGCAAAGGAATGTGGTCCCTTCTGGACTTAAAATGATCGAATTGGTGCAGCCAGGTATTGACCAAGTACATGAACTGCAAGTATGTGTAATACTGGCTTTCCTGGTAGGAAAAACAGAAAAAAGTTCTTATTGTTTCCGTAGTTCCTAAAAAAACCCACAACATCCAGTGATTTCTGTGCAGCAGTTAGCAAACTTAATAATGTACTCTGTGTTTAAGATTGTGATTCTTGAGTAAGTTGGGTTAAATTGAAACTTTGTAAGAAACATGCAGAGGAAGAAATACGTAAATCACAGTGGTTTTCCTTTTCCTCATATGTGAAGCCTGCACTCAGCTGAATCCTTACAGCTGACTCTCCTGGTCATTAAAAGGGAGATTTGTTGATTATTCTTGTAGTTATCATAGGTAATTTCCTGTTTTGAATGGATACAGACAGGCAGTAGGCTGTCTGCAGATGAGGGAACAGACACAGGGTTTGAATCCCAGGTTAATCCTTTGGCACTAGCCCATTCTTGTAAAAGATACTGGCAATTCCTGTGTAGGTCCTGTTGTTGCTCTCAAGTCTGCGCGATCTCTTTAACAAACTGAACAAGGCAGATTATATATGACAACAGCCTTGCTGGCTGCCTTCCTGAGTGTGTGCTTTGCTGACTTCTGAATAAATAAGCATGTAATTAAAAAACAACAACATCTAAACCTCTTGAATGCTAGCAGAAGCTTGTTTTACAGTCGCATTAACAGGTTTAGACTTAATGAAGAGATGCAGTTTCTGTTGCCTCTGTCATGAGTAGATTGCAGTATTCCTCTGCATTTTCTGATTCCTGAAGCAGTTGTACCTGGGAGAGGTTGGTGGATTTTTTTGCTTCATGTGTTGTGTACAGTCTTGGTGGTCATGTAAGCTCATGAAGAAGCAAGGAGGTCTTTACACTGCAGTGTTGGTCTAAGAACTGGGGGACGTGCCTTTTACTTCTTGGCTTAATCCAGTTGTGCCTTGGCCCTGGGTTTCCTCAGCTCTGCACAGAGGAAACTGAGCCAAAACTCCCTCCACCTGAATCATTATGCAGAGTGGTTCTAATACTGGTCTTGATTCTGGAAACACGTGTTTACTTGTTTGTGTCTTCAACTTCAATTGTCTCCTTTCCTTCAGACATAAAATTGAATATGTGTTACTGTTGTTTCTCAGCCTTACCTTTTTATGAAGTCTTGGTTATAAGCACTTCTACTGATGTGTTAGAAACTTATATTACAGTTTTCCATGACTGCATTGGCAATTGCCAAATTTAAATCTAAAGAAGTGTTCGATTCCTGAAGTGCTGCACAGTCTGTTGTTCTCTGCTCTGTTAGTGTTCATTTATTAAATAGCATTTTTTGGAATAATTTTTACTAAGAAGGTCATAGACAGTCCATCTCTGTGCCATTACACTAGTGGTAAAGTCACCTCAGATGCTATAGGTTTTCACTAGCTTTCCCATTTTTTTTCCCCACTGTACATACAGTTATAAAATACTACCTAGAGGCCTGTAAACCCTTTGAGTGATGGTCTTCTCTTAAAGCATGTTTTATACAGACATGGCTGAAAGCAATAATGCAGAGTGCTTTGTTCACCCCAAGCAAGCCATAAATAATGCAATATAAGTTTCACACCGAGTTGTCTACATACACAATGCCAGGGGAGATAAACTATACCACTGTACAGATACGCTCTATTACAGGAAGTGTTCCCAAAAGTTTTGAAGTAATGATATTTTGGGGGCTCCCACAAAACAACAGAATGTGCTGTCTGCTGCTTAAAGGACTAGGCTTGGTTACATAAAAGGATTGTAGTCCTGAGATGCAAACCCAGCTTGGGAGGACATAAAGCTTTTTCTAACCTATGGTCCTCCAGAAATCAAGGGTTAGGGCCTTTGGTTGAATTGGCCAGCTCCCCTTGACTCTGTCTCTGAAGAACTTGGCAGCTCTGTGAGCAGGTGGCTGGAAAATAGGAAAAATGCCAGCAGAAAGGCACTAAGGATGGCATGGACTTGGTCCTGGGTTATTTTGCGAGGAATGAAGCCACTCGGGTGTTCTGGAGAGCTTCTCTTGAGACACAGCATTGTCTTGCTCTCTCACTTTACATCTGCCTTGATAGTGAAGTTAAAATGTCTTTTTCTGGGTCAATGGCATGAGTTGCCAGGACTTGAGTATCCCAGTGAGTAGACAGCCACAGTCCCGAACTGTGAGAAATAGTAACTAGTATCTAAGTACCTAAAGTAAATCAGAAGACTACTGTGCTAGAAACTGTACAAAACTGCAGAGTGACATTGTTCCTGTCCCAGATACTGCAGCTCCTAAAAATGAGCAAAAACAGGCTGCATATGGCAGAAATAATGTAGCACCTTTACTGTTTTAGATGAGCATGTTGAAAACTGATTTGAGGCTCGGGTGACTCAGCAGCTCACATTAAGAGTTTCACGACATTTTAATCGAATTTGAGATCCAGTATAAAATTTCTGGCCAATTTCTTTTTAGTTTCTGTATTTGACAGAATTTATGTGTGAGTAATTTCACCATTTTCCTTAAAAATTAATTTCCCAAAAGGAAAAGACCTTTGCAAGTATACAAAAAAAAAAAAAAAGGCAAATTGAGTAATAGCTTATAATGGAAGTTTAAGAAGGAGCAAGTAGGAAAACTGGGTTACAATGTTGAAAGTGTTTTGTATAAAAATGGATTTAAAAATAATTACAGTAGACAAAATCTCTTTAGCATTGTTCCTTTATTAAAACTTGTAAAGCAATTTGAGATTATATGGGGTATGGAACTCAGAAAGTGAAACTTTTCGTTACATAGTGGAATTAAGTACTTTTTTCCTTTTTAAAAATCTGAAACCAGCATGCAATGCTGAGGACTTTTCATCTCAGCTGCTTGAAATGTCAGGAATTAGTTTTTATCTGAGCAACCTGTTTATCAGTAAAATCCAGACATTCAAAGTAAGATAACTAAAGGCAATAGAAGAGTGGAAACAGGCTCACAAATACATTTCTGTCATGGCTTTATTCTCTGGAAATAAGTAGTACCACTATTCTTAGCTATGCATAAATAAAAAGTCAGGCATGCCCTGAAGAAAGCAGGAAAAGATCAGTTTAGCACCATCGTTATGCATTGACCAGCAGCCAGATGACAGACTCCAAATCTGTCTGACAGGTCTGTGCAATTCCAGAACTCAGATTCCCAGCCACCACACTCCCCATTTTCTGTACCCTTGATTCTCAGGGGGCAGTAGGAGCTAAAATGGAGACCAAAATTCTTGATTCCCACAATAGTTGATCTTTTTACTTATCATACTTTGGTGTTTTCTTAAAGAAAAAAGATCTGTGAGCAGAAGTCAGAAAGCCTCAGTTTATTCTCAAACTATAGTGTCTTGGACATTTTATTTTCTCTTCATGTTAGTCATAGAGTACTTGAGACAATCCTGATTATACGTGTTCTGTTCCTCCCCTGGAGTACTCCTGGCAGAAAAGCTCTCTTGGTGAACTCTGATCTTTGTGCTTTTTAAAAGCTGACAGCAGAGCCTGGAAAATTGCATGTTTCAGGGGAAATTACAGAGTGAGGTAACCAAGGCTGCCCTAAAGAAAAGCACCCGAGAAAACCCTGGGAGTTGGGTGGTCAGGAGCAGAATTCATGCTGCAACATCAAGAAAATGTGAGGGCAGAAACCTGGTAAGACCCTGGTTCTGTGCAAGGAGATGATGCTTTTCAGATAGGAAAGAATAAACATCTCATTATAACTGTTAGGAAAAGAATGGAAGTCTGCACAGGAAGAGAGAATGTCTGAAATACTGCATTAGAAATATTAGAAAAAAAACCCAGTCCCTCTCTGCATGCAGAGTGTTTAAAAAGGGCTTGTGAAGCAGCTGAATAGCTGACCTATGTGGTACAAATGGCTGGTTCCCATCTGTACTGGGTTTAGATGTGATGCCTGCCTGCCTCTGGTGTACTCTTTCTCTACATGATCTCACAGTTACTCTTTAAAGGAAAGACATTTTTAGGCACTCAATACTGCTGTAATTTAGTGTCGAAACAAAAAGCATGGGTCTAGTGGCAATTCATTTGCTATTGAAATAAATTCCCCCTCTTCCTGTAACAGACAGACAACATGAGACACTAAAAAGAAGAAAGTAACCTTGTGTGCAAGACTGGGAAATTTACATTATGCTTCTAAAATGTTTATTTTAATTCTATAGTGGCTCCATGTAGTGTTCAAAGTGGACTGGAGGACACGGGAAGTTTATGGCTAAGCTGTACCACTTACTATTTTTTTTGCAATATTTTTTTCTCTACCCAAGACTAAACTGAACTGTAAGGCTGAGAATGTTTGTGTTGCCTTTAAGAAATCGGAAGGAAGATTTTTTTTAAAAGTTAATATATAAAATGCTAACTTTAAAAAAAATGTTTCCTTTGGTTTACTTAGTGTTAAGTGGTTTACAAATTCAGTTGGAATTTAAAAAAACACTTTGGTGTTGCTGATTCTACAGCACCAATTGCCTCACATTTTTTTCCAGTGGAAAAAAAACCTGAAATTTTAAAGTTTCAGTTTGCTGTAATCAAGTGTATTAAGGAGGAAATGGGCTTTGCTTGCAAAGATGGAAGCTGTCCAACGCTGTAACGTTATAGCGTACAGCAATTTTTCCTGAGGGAATGCCTGTTATTTGAGGGAGAGTGAAGGAATTGAGCAGGAAAGCCTTGGGGTCTGTGGTGTGCAGGTCACTGGAAAATCCACCAATTTTCATTAATATTACGAAGTGTCTTGACTGGTTTGTATGATGCACCATTTCCTAATGGTGTTGGGATCCGAGGTTATGAGGTGAAAACATGGCACTGCCACTAAAATGGCAGCAGCTGAATGTAGGTGGAAGATGGGTTGAAAGAAATCAATGAGTATTCATTGCAATGTTATAAATGACAGAACTAATTGCAATCTTAATTACAGTGGTGTAATTCTGGAAGAATAGTTTAAGGCATTAAAGTTAGACAAATGTAACAGCTAATAAATGACTGAGATAAGAATCAGGCTATCATTTTATCTCCCTCTGTGTTTGCTTGTAATCCGAATGCGTCTGTAGCTTTAAACCAACAGATTTGTATTAGTTTATTTCAGATGTTTTTAAACAGACTACAGAATAGAAGACCAATAAACTTCAACTGGTCATCACTGGTGAATGAACAATATTATTGCTTAGCACCCAGGCACCAGAGCAGTGGTGATGTATTTTTCCAAGCAAACACAGACATTGTAATTTCATTACCGTGTTAAGTACAGTAATTGTTTGTTGTACTGTAACTGCATTCCTTTCCCCCTCAGAGCTTGTTCCCACATCACAAAATTAATCCCTGTTTTGACCAAAACTCCCATGGCACGCCTGCCAATGTGACTTCAACAGCACTGTGGCTCTGTCACCAGGCTAGTGTCATTTGGATAATCCATGGCTGTAATACATCATTTATGTGCTATTGTTTTGATGATGTATGAAAGTAATGCATCATTACAGGACTAGCAGCAGAAATATCTCAGAGACTGCCATGCCAGGGGATTGGTATAAATGCAGATAAGAGATTAGTTATTTATAGGAGCTGAAAAAGAGGTGGGTTAGAAGGGGAGTGAGGAGAATATAACCTAGGGATGTTGTGCTTTTTATAGAGGTACCTAGATAAATAGGAGCTGCAGATGTTTATTAAATCCTAAAATTTAGGATTTAAAGGACAAGAAAAGGGAGAGTTCACTCACCAGTGATGGTCACAGGCAAAGCAAACTCGACTTGGGGTCCTTCACGACCTCCTCCTGTTGTTACAACCCGCCATCCCGAGTCCCTGGGGCGGGCGCAGCCCCTCAGGGCCAGAGGTTGCTCAGAGACCCTCAGAGCCACGGGCTGCTGCGGGCACGGCCCCCTCCCCTGCCGCGGGCTCCTCAGGGCTGCGGGTCCGTGTCTGTCCCGGCAGCTCCTCAGGGCTGCGGGTCCGTGTCTGTCCCGGCAGCTCCTCCGCTCCAGCCCCGCCGTGACCCTCCAGGGCCTGCCCGGGCACAGCTGCCCCTCAGCACGGCCTGCGGGGGAACCTCTGCTCCGGCACCTCCTGCCCTGCTTCCTCACAGACCTTGCTATCCCTGCTCAGGTGTTGTTCTCATCTCCCCCTTCTCCTCCCCCCGGCGGGTCTTTTTAGCCGTTTCCTTTCAGTGTTTCTTCAGTACGATATTCACAGAGGCCTTCCCGCCCTCGTTGGTGGCTCGGCCCGGTCCTGAGGCGGCTGGGGAGGTGGGAAGGCGGGAAAGCTCCGGCAGCTCCTCACAGGAGCGGCCTGGTGGGCTCTTCCCTGTTACCACAGACCCAGCTCCAGGCTGTTTTGTGCCCACTGCTAATATAAGTAATTATTAAAATAGCATTTTTAATAGGGGGTCCTTTCATTTAATACTGTACACTCTGATAGTGGAAGACTACCATAAAGAAATTGAAGGCTAAAGCCCTGATGGAGTTTGACACTTAAATACACATGGTTCAGCCACCTGCAGCCACTGGAAGCCTCTCTGGGATTAAGGTCCTTATTGAACCTCAGCATCAACCCTGTAAGTGAATCTGACACAATATAATTATTTAAATAACTTGGCACAAATTGTGCCTTTTGTTCTACTGGTAGAAGTACAGTGTGTGTGAAGATGGATTGCCTCTGGATATCTCAGAGGTTACTTTTTTTTTTTTTTTTTTTTTTTTAAAGAAAGCTGTGTAGAGAAACCTTTGATTTTATATGGGGTTATTTAATATTTTGGATTTCCTGTTGCTTTTCAGTTCAGTGCCAGCAATCTGACTGGTCTGGTGACATCTGTTCGCATTGCCTCAGTTACCGTCCCAAAGCAGCCAGGTTTAGTAGGCTTTCTGCAGCCCAAAATTGTACCTAATTTCTCTTTTTCTTGTTTCTAACAAGCTGTAGCTTCTTGCCTTTGACTGCTTGTCCAAGTCTCTCTCTTCAGCTCTCTTTTCATTTTGAACCAGAAAGTGAAAAAGCCTTTCAGACTCAGTCTATCTCAAGTGATTACAAAGTCGATTGTTCTTGGATTTCTTTTCAGTGTGTCTCAGGATTCCCGGTTTCTATTTTCACTTTTTGACCACTAATTCTTTCTTTGGTAAAATGCCTGTCTGTGTTGCAGCCCAACTGATTTGCAGTAATCAAGGACTAGCACCTAGGTAATAGGATACAGACATCATTACATGATGGGCAATACCTTCAGTGCAAGCTTAGAGATCTGAGATTGTTTTTTTGAGGAGAGAAGCTGGTCAGAAAAATGTCTGAAACATTATTAGGACATCTTGATATTCCACTGGAGTAGCTCTCTGAGATGTAATCTTACTTTTGGGGTGAAGAAACATTTCTTTACGGTTAAACAGGCTTTAAGGCTTAGAAGTTTGTTTTTATTCTTGCTCCATATAACTCCAAGTCATAACTCCAACTCTTACTGAACTTTGGTTCTGACTGATCTGAAAAATGTGGAAAATGAAAATTAAGAACTTTGGACAAGGTTTTCATAGAGCTTAGGTCAGCTTCAGAATTGGAATAAAAGAGATGATGTCCGTTGATAATAAGAAGTGAAAAATCTCAACTGTGTGATGCATCTAAAAATTTGGACCTGGATGATGTTTGGTTACTTTTTTTTTTTTTTAAAATGAAGTAAATTTAGCTTTTTCCTTCAGGTGTTTAGTTGTCTAGTCATCCTTTTGACATAAGGGGCATTTTGAGTTCAGGTTTGGGTGGGAAAGGGTTGTTGGCAAAAACAAAAGCTGTTTCTTTGAGAAGCAGGTTGCAAGTGATGTGGTCTTTACTACTGCCTTATCCCAACTTCCATTTTTACTCAATAGGAACTAAATTAGCACACCTTGGAGAGGGAGGATAGCACTTGCAGCTTTTCACGTGGAATGATTATGTATATTCCTTTTCATTGCCACAAACCAGAGAGCTTTTCATTTTGATATCGGGAAGCGATGCACGTAGGCTGAAGGTAATGGTTACCCTAGCTGCACTGTGAGCCTCCATCTGTGCAGGGTGTGTGTTCTTCAGCTGCTTGGAGCATGACCACAGGGGTTGGCTTACTTCATTGGCATAAAATATTTCATGTGGCATTCATGGTATTTCCATTGTAAATTATGAATGGGCCCTGCTAATTTTTGGGGCAAAGATTGTTGTTTAATATGCTTGTGCACTGCCTTGCAAGGGCCTTTGTCCTCCCAGTGGAGGTCCAGAGGTGTTGCTGTATTTCAAAAAGTACTCTCTGGTTGCTTCCTCTCTGTCCTCAGTCTCTTTCATCTGCTTGTTGATCTCATTCACCTGCTGCTTTTCTTTGTATTCCTTGTTTTCTCTTTTCTCTTCAAACAGTATAAACATGAAAGCAATGTAAGCTAATCCTCACCTCGCACCTGCACCCTCAAAACAAATCCTGTTTAGAACAAGCAAAGCAGTCCCTTCCTGAATGTTATCTCAGGGCTTCAGTCACTCAGTTTGGCTGCTGTGTGTGATGCCAGTTCAGGTTTTGGCAGCTCAACTTGTATAGATTTCTGCGTACGATGATCCCTGCAAGGTAGCCGTGACTGGCATATAGTCATGCAGAACAGAAATAACTTGTCTGGCATCCATCTCTTTCTGGTGTTTTAAGTGACACCAGCAGCCCTGGAGAATGTTAATACTAGAAGATGCAGACTTAACAAGTGTAAGTGCAAATTTCGGAGGCTGTTCAATGATTGCGGCTTAGTTGTCCTGTGGATATGCAATAAGAATGCAAAATAAAACTAAGGTACGTGGAGTTTCATAAAGATGATGGCTCAGATCTCAAATTCTCTGAGTGCAAAACCTGGCACCAAGAAGGGAGTGACTAAACAGGTACTCTTTGCATCTGCAGTACTTGGAGGCTGTCTGCATTGAGAAACAAAAAAAAAATATATAAAAAGAAAATAAAGCTGTTAGGGTTTTTTTTTTATTTTTAAAAACGAAATAGTGATGAAAGATTTAAGATGTGGCTTTTGATGAAAACGAGCTACAATCAAGTTCCTCTCTTTGGATTAATTTGGAGCTACTGTTGCTAACTCAGTACCATAAAATTATAGAAACTAAAAGGTCAAATTGTATTGCAAAGTTTGACTGGGAAAGTGTAGTTTGGCATGAGTTCCAGGTGAGAAATTCTGCTTATGCACATCAGCTCGGCTGACTTCAGGACATTTCTGAGTGTTCCTGAAGAAGTCATTCCCTTTACACTCACTGAGGTAGGTGATTAATGCCCGAGTGTCCAATTTGAGCCATTTTTGAGGTAAATATTCAAAGTTGCTTTGGATTATGCAATAAGAAAGCAATAAATAAACCCTCACCAGTCCCATTTCAGGCCCAGCGTGAGATTTTAATGGAATTGAACTGGTTCATAGTATTTGTCCCAACTCACTGCACAGGACTGAGTTGTACTGAGACACAACAAATATTAAATGCTCAGACTGCAAGTAGCTTGAAGTTACCAACCCAAAACTTAGTACTGTATTAAAAAAAAGGAAGGAGAGAGGGGAAAAAATAACTTTGTTTTCAGTCAAAAGATTAAACATCTTTTGCTTTTTACTTTCTAGTATTTTTCTCTCTCAGGATCAAACTTGATCCCTTGTTCTGTATTTTTAGGTGCCTTTAACATCTGCTTTCCCCTCAGTTCAATTTACTAGACCTAAAGGATTGCTATTTAAAATACACACATAGGGCATTTTGTGTTTTAATTGTCTGAGTGTCACCTAATGAAGAAAGAAATGGACGAAGGGAGGCTCTGATTCTGAATATTTGTCACAGGAGAATAATTTCATTTTAAATCACTGGTTCTAGCCACTGTAATTTTTTGAGAAAGTGGACAAAATTGTTTACCTTCCTGTCTATTCGGCAAACTACAGTTGAGGGTTTGAAATTACATGTAATTTTTTTCCCTGGTACTGGGAGTGGACCCAAGGCTAATTAACACTGCATGAATATGTTTATCTGGAAGAATCACATCATGGAAATGAGGATAAAACCAGGAGATTCACTTCTTTTTTTTAATCTTTGACAGAAAGCCCTGTTAACTGTTCTCCTTTGTTCCTGTGAGTTGGCATTGCATAGGTGATTTCCTTGAAAAAGGTATTTTTAATGTAAATTGAAATATGGGGTTTTCAGGGTATTTAGAATGTTTTTAAACTGAGGAATCAGATAATGTATTTTTAGCCTAGGGAGCAATTTTGTAAGCAGTTGTCTTAGCATGCTCCCAGTCTGTAGGATTTCTTTCTATAAATCATCCTAGGAAGCTTTTTGTATGGCTGAGGTGTAGGCAGATAGGAACAGGAGGTGATCCAGGCCAAGCTGGGCTCCAACCCTGGCTCAGGATGTGCTGGTTTTAGCTGGGTTCACATGTAGGCAGAACGTGAGTGGTCGCCGAGTTTTCATGTGCTTGACTTCTTTCACCTGCTTCTCAAATGGTGAGGTCCAGCAAAGGAGAATAAGCTTCTGGGTCATGGCTGTGACCTGTACGTGGCGAATGATTGTGGAAAGGCCAGTAGCAGCAAGTGGTGCTTGTATTTCATGTGTCAGAGGAGCTGTCTGATTACAGGCAGATGGCCAACGCTTCAGTTGGTATTCCTCCTTTTCCCCCCTCACTTTCACCAGAAATTTCACTCTTAGCAAAACTGGAGTGAGTCTGTGTAGTTGTCGTTTAGTGTGCCCTAAGCTGAACTTTCTTACAATAGCACTTGGTATTCTGGTTTATGGGATGTGAGTTTTAGTTTCTTCTTTTTTATAGAATATGAAATAAAGGTCCATCAAGAGACAGTGTAACAGTTGGGCCTCCCACATAGCACAGGTCAGAAGATTACATCTATTAACTTAATACTGCAAGTGTTAATTACCATGCACAGAATGTGCTTAATTGTCTTTTCATAGATGTTATTGTTTAGTACAATGCACAAGTTTATTTTCATCACCTAGAGTGGACTTATTCTTATCTTGTGCAAATACATTTTGGGCAAAGATGCTCTGGCAAGCCATCATATTTTAGAAACACTAAGGAACTTGCAGATAATAGGGACAGAAACTCCACAGGTGTTTCTGGTGGAGTAATTCACCTTTTTGTGAAGGGAAGCCATGGCAGAGAGACATATGAAGCTGTCTTTATTCTCTCCCTTTCAGGAAATTCTCCTCCAAGTTTGATTGGTTTTTAGTAATACCATTCAAAATCAGAAGCAATACAATTTAAGTGAATATGGTTACAGTTTTGTAAAAGTGATGAAAGAGCCCACTAAAGTGGGGAGTGGGGTTGTTTGCATCCTAGCAAATGATCTGGCAGCTACTTTAAGTGTTTTATTCTTTGGCAAGTGATAACAGCTTAATTTTCTGCTGCTTTTCTGTGATTTTATATTGATGCTTTTTTCAAATTCAGCTTTTTCACACAAAAAGAGCAAGTGCTTTATCTTTCATGAAGAAAACATGGGTGAACACCTCCCATTTTATAATTAGAAGCAGGAAAAGAGGAATAAATTTCAGGGAGGAGGACAGATGTTTCTAACAGGAACCAAAAGTATAAAGGGTTGGATCATACAAAAATTGTAAGAAAAGGAAAAAAGATTTTTGGTACTTTGAACACTTAGTCTGATTGTCCCTTTGGCATTTTCTAACAGACTCAGATGAAAATCATACCAAGGTAGCAAAGGTTCTATCAAAGTGCAGTGATTGGAACTTTCCCATAGAAATAGAATATTTTTGCAGATTCTATTCAAAGTTCAGGTTAACTCATCTGTTAATGCTTGAACTTTATGCTTTGCTGTAAATCCCACATACCTAGAAAAAACAAGTTTTTTTTTCTTTCACTTTCTGCACATATTTTATTTTTTCTGGTGGTTCCACTACATTAATCTTATATATCTTTTCATTTTAGCTGGTTTAGCTTGTACTTGAAATGCAGGGCATCTGTATTCACAATTCATAAAGTATCCTTCCCAGTAGTCTAAGCAGAAAATCTCAATTGCCAGATGCCATGTTAAGAAGAGCAGAGCTGGGGGAAGAAGGGTTGGGAGTCTTCATGTCCTTGGAGTTGAGCATCTCAATCCACCAGAGAAATCTTCCTAGATGTAAGGCAACCGTCAGGAACCTGAGAACAAAATGTTCAGTTCTCCACTCAGCCACGGTACCCAGCGTGACCCCAGACAAGGCTTTTACCTTCTGAATTTCAATTCCCTCCATATCAACATCATCTTTCCCAGTTCAGAGTTAGTGTCAGGCTACATTTGTTAATGTTAATGAGATGCTTAGGTACTACTCATAGCCTAACGAGTCCTGAAGGGTAGTAGAACAGTTCAGAAAGAAAAACGGATGGTGGGACGGGAGGGAGAGGCTCATCAGTATAATTGTATTTAATTTCTAAGCAGATTAATGACATAGGCCAGGTACCACTAACAAAATCCTCCTTGAAGAAATTATACACTGCTTCACAGTGTTTGCAGGAGCAGGTTGCCTGGTTTCTAGTTATTTGGTGTGAATTATAATTGCCTTTTTAAGGTAAGTTTCGGGTTTGTAAGCCAGAAGCATGTGTCACAGCAAATACTTTTATGCCTTTGATCAGTGGTTCTCCCCTCAAGATAAAGGATTTGCAAGCAGATTGTCCTGTGAATTGTTATTAAATTGCACTCTTGAACATTTTGCCAGGGACTGGAAAGGAAGGCTGTCTCTGAAACATTGTTAATGAAATACAGTTATATGAAGTGCTAAACATTTTTTGTGTTTGTTAACAACTAGCTTTTTGTAAGAAGTTCAGTATGTGTTACCTGAAGGCCTTTTATCCAGCCTGTTCACCTCTCAGGCTTTCCCACTTTTTGGGCTTGTGTAAAAGCTGAGGAATTGGTTTCACTCCATTTACTAACCCTTGAGTCAGGTCTCTTTAGGCAAATACACTATTACTTTCAGGTGGGCTTTTGACCCCAAAGTTCATACTGGCTAGTACTGATGTGCTTGAATATCCCTGTTGCACAAATACTATTGATTTGCTTTTTGTGTGGAGCAGTGTGGCATGTTTGATTTGGATGTACAATTCTGGCTTTGGAAAAAATGCTCCAAATCTGAATATAGTCATTGCAGTTGATGCACAGCACAATCAGGAACACTAGTACCATGGATGTTATTAGGGGGTGCCTCTTTTAAAGGCACCAGCCTCATTTTGAGGAGCCCTGAATGAAAGAGGAATAAACTTTATATACAGTTGTGAGCTGTGTGGTTGAGGTACGCACTGACCCCCCATCCAGTCAAGCATGCCTCTGTGTAAGTTTTCCATGGTGTGTGTATGATTAAAAGGACTACAGATGTATAGTATAGAAAGGGGCACATTGTCACTTGTTTCAAGTGATGGATTGAATACTTAGCTTTAGTTTTTCTTGAATATTGAATAGGTGCCTGGCAGAGTATGGGCTAGGCTCCACTGAAAAGCAGTCTTCCTGAATTCATCTCTTCAAACTCCCATCCTGCATGTCTGTCAGGTTTTGCTAACTGTCCTGTGTTGTTTTGCAGAGACCACTTGGTGTAGCTGCTTCAGCTAATGTTGTACTGCTGTTATAATCTGCCACACACAGTGTTCTGCAGATAAGCGTGTTTAGCAGTTCCCTTCTTCCATCTTGCACCAAGATTAGTCCAGAAAGCAAAACATTCAAAGCAAACAAGCTGTCAGGGACCTGCTGTTTCTGTGAAAGCTGAGGCAACTGTACAAGGAGCAAATGCAGGATCTCCTTTGGTTGTGCTCTGATTTGAATAATTCAGTTAGAAATGACATCAGCAGTTCAGCTTGTGATCTAAACAAACATTACTTCAATATCCACAGATGCCCTTTCACACCAGTACCTGATGAGGGGAATGGTTCTTCCAACTCTTTGCTGAAGTTCAGTCACCCCAAAGTGAGATTGGAGTGTACAAGAGTTAGAGAAAATAAATGTCTTCCATGGGGAAGCCAGCTCCTTAAAAATCAGACAAAACTTACATTGAACTGAGGCATGGTGTTTCAGTGAAATGTGAATTTTAATCTCAAGTCAGAGGACAGTCAAGGCCTTTAGGATTCAAATAAAACAGTCAAACCAACTGTTACATAATGCTTTCTTCTTCCATTAAGAAAACATTTCTTTAAACATGGGGGTTCTTTAATGACTATGTTCAATTGCTTGAGGGAACCTGTGCATAATGAAATCTTTTTAATGTATAGTGTGAATAGTTCTGTTATCATACGGATTTCCAATTTGTAATTAAGCACCTTTAAAAAACTGGTCAGAATTAAAGTGTTGGTGCTTTTGTGAATAGTCTTAATTTCAGTCAGCTTCTGGTGCTTTATGCATGGAGAATATTAAAAGACACTTAGTCATTCATGGAAATATATGCATGGTATATAAAGGCCAGAGTCAAAAGGATAGGTGAGGAATAGCAGTCAGAGGTGCCAGTTCTTTAGGAAGGAAAGATTTAACAGTTCTCAAGAGTTACTTCAAAAGCACTACAATATGTATGTTAATATAATCTCAGATAATTATCTTTCTTTAGCTAATTTGGGGTTCAGTAATTAAGTGGCTGAAAACTCAAAAACCCTGCACATATTTTATGTGGGCCAACTTTATCAGCAAATTATTTTTATATGCCTTTTCTTTGTGCCAAGTTGAGTATTCTCATTTGTCTTGAAGGAACCTGAATGTCTGATTTGGGTTTTTTTTAGGCGTGGGTGTATTTTGGTGGTAGGTTTTTTTTTGTATTTTTAGTTCACTTCCTACATAAATGTCAAACAGATGCTAATTTGAGTGGTAGCCTGCTATATTAATTACTGCACATAATGAATCTCCAAAAATGTAATAAAAGACTAATTGGTGTCAATAAAAGTAACACTGACAAATGCCTTCATGTACAATATAAGCAATGTTTGGTATCACATAATCAAGAGGGAAAAAAAATTCCACCTCCCATGGGGGAGTTCTCTTGCCATTTGATTTTCCCTGGGAAGAAGGCTTTGGCTGGCTCCTAAACAAGTGAGACAGCGAACATGTGAAGTACAGGTGTTCATCAGCCTTGTTGACTGTTTGCATTTGGTTTTATTGATTTCTGCCTAGGAGTATTTGTTTTAAGCTTCAAAAGAATTTGAGCTGTGACAGTGTGATATTGAAATTAAAGATGATGACACCTTGGCTGTTGTATTTCTTTCCTGCTGTCAAAGAAATGTATCATGTGGTGGTGTCCTGGTTCATGTTCCCTAGACAGACATGGAGCTCACAGCATTCCCAGTGCTCATCAGACAACTGTTGTAATTCTGTATCATCCTTTTCTCTTTCTCCAAAGCTCAGGGCCTCTGACAAGCATGGGGAAGGCAGAGATGGTTGCAAAGGAGATGCCAAGAGTGAGGAAAGGAGAAAAACAGCTTTGGAATTTTTATTCTGCTTTCCTGTTTCCTGCACTTCAAATCCATATGTGTTGACATGTTCTGTTCTCATTGCTTTGCCAAAAAGTCTTTTCTCCAAATGTATTAGCATCCAGCTGCCTAGGCTTTCTTACACCATTCTCTTTTGCTCATCAGGCTCTCGCCATGGGATTTGCTAATAGCTTGAGCATGAGTTATCAAGGTCAATGTAAAAATAATGTGCTCATATGTGGAATTTCTTGTTTTTCTAGTGGCACTAGTAAGGTCTCAGTTACAACCATACTGCCTTATCTGTCTTATGCTGACATTATATATTTCACAGTTTAGGATAATGTTTCTGACATGTTCTTTATTTCCTTTACTTAAGGCTCCCAGTAATTTTATTTTTTTTTTCCTATTCTCCACAGCTTTCTTTTGATGGTTCATTAGCCCTGGAGCCTGTCCCTTCTCTGCTCCTCTGTCCTCAGACACATTTCACTTCACTCTTCTGATTGCTCTTGTGTTCCTCTCCTAAAGTAAAACCTTACCACTCTGATGAGATTTCAAATGAGATTTGCAAAGAAACAGAACATCAGAAACATGCAGGAAAACTCTGGGTGCAAAGAACAAATTGAACAATCTGGGTAGTTTACCCTTTCTTTTTATCCCCTATCCCAACTTAAATATCAATACTAACTGAATTTTTCCTAAAATCAATCCAAAGCTTACTCAAAGCTTGAGTTTTTATTTGGTTCTTGCTTTTGCCTTTTATCCACAGCCTTCTTTTCCCTCTGCCCCCAACCTATCCCTGCTAGTGGAATTCAGAGGGCCTCCAGCAGACTTGTTTCAAGTTCACTGGTTCCCTTACTGTCCATTAGACAGAAATTCACTTACTCTCCCCCTCTTTTTGCCACTGACCTGCTCTATTACCTCCCCTTTACTTATTATACTTCATTATAACTGTGATGGATTCAAGGCAGAGATGGTCCCATAGGATGTGTGTCTGTACCACACCAAGGATCCAGAGCTGTGACTGAAATTTTTATTGCTTTCAGTAATTCATATCCAAGTAGTAATTGGTAGAGGAATGGAGACTGGGAACAGGCTGAAATAAAAATAAAATTCATAGGCTTAGTCCTTTTTTTGGTTCTCTCCTAGAACAGTTTTCCAAAAGGAATATGTACTTGTTTCTTATGTGTTCTTACGGCTGTGTGTGTGTGCAGATTTATTTTAAATTTTCATATTCATGCTCTTGCTCAATGATGCAGATAACTAATTTAGCAAAAGGCATAATATCCAGAAGTGGTTTTTAGCATCCTTACATATGTGCAAAATGCTTGGTACTTGGGTCTCTAATTTTGTCTGTAGCCTTTAGCTACTGGAGTATTATTAATAAGATCTGTGTTGTGTATCTGCAGATGTTCCAAGATCTTTTTTCATGGGGAGTTATACAGCATACTAAATTTTCATGCAAGGAGTCTTTCCACCACAAAGGTATAAAATCAGAAAACTTGGATTAATCCACCAAGGCAATGGAAGGAATATGGTTATTTTAGGCAATAACTTTAATAGAATAGGCATATACATAGCAATAAACGTCCCCTCAGCTTTACAAAGAGCCTGGCAAGGGTCACAGCACAAGGTGTTTATTACTGTAAGAGTCATTAGTGCTGAGAAGACAGATTTCAAGGCATTTGGATTGTCACTATCAAATGTCATCTTTGATATAAAAATGTAAATTTCACAAGTATCTGTCGACTCTTTGTTATAATTTAATTATCAGAACAAGCACTTTTTCATCTAGCGGATGCTGCTCTCAGCAAATTGAAAAAGGAGGCAATTAGCAACTGCCAGTTCCCAACTATATGGGACTGTTGCAGCTTCTTCTTTTGACAGGTGCTTGGAGTGATGTTCCTGTATGGGATAAGCCTAAAAACGTACATTCTGCTGGAGTTCTTCCACTTCAGGCTCAACCACTGACTTAGGGACTTAGCCAGCCTTGTTGATGGTGGGCAGCATTGGCAAGTATGAGGCAAAAGTAGATTCAGGTGAGACTTTGACTTGTTTACAAAATCTGCTTGAGCGCATTTTGTAGACTTAGGGCTTGGTTCACCTTTGTTTGTGACTCTGAGCTGGCTGGAGTTATTCCTCTGAGCTGGCAGGAGTTGTTCCTTACTTTGGCAGGGGTTATTTTTCTGCCTCCATATAAAACCTGTGGAGGCTCTCCTGTGCATCAAGTATTTCAGAAACCTGCTGTGAAACTTGCTTTGATACATTTTTGGAGCCCAATATTTCATCAAGGCTGTTAATGCTTGTCTTTATTACATCTTTTAAATCTTGGGACTACTTCTCTGTCGTTCATTTCTTGATTAGTGTTTCCCAGGTAGAGAAATAATTAACAATCGTCTTTGAAACCAGGAAACACATAACCACTTATAAAATGAAGAAATAAAAATTATTGAACCAAATCATGCAGGTGAGATTTGTCAGGGATTAGCAAATGAATTGATTTGTAGCCTGAATTCTGTCACCAACTTTATAGAACCAAACACTTTATGAAGACGACTCCTGGATGTGAATTATGCTTTTTACTTGTTATTTTTTTGTAGTGCATATATGTTATTTCTTTAAATGTGGGTTTTGCACTTTAATTGCAAAATTTCACTTCAATTCCAGTAAAAATTGAAGGTCCCCATTCTCCTGAGACTAAAAAAAACACCCAAAAAAGAGAAAAACTCCAAACCCTAACAACCCACCCATTGCGCCACAGGAAACCTGTGTAGTTCGGTCAGTTTGTATCTACAGCATTTTTATCCAACACTTCAGAACAGAAATAAGAAAATAGTGCCTATTTAATATTAAAGCTTTTTATAATTTTCCTCTTACTAGAGGAAATAGAGTCATAGGGTGATGTGGGTGCTTGATGTTTACAGGTCAAGGACAGACGTGCTTTTTCTGGCTAATACAGTCTTAAGGTGTAGGGATTTAAAGTGTGGAGAGATTTCTGAGCCTCCAGTATTTGTCAGGTAGGTATACGAGGAAGAAAAATAATCCTGATAATTTGTATTTGTGTTACTCTGACATGTGCCATAGATTATACTAACTGAATGGTTTATGGAAATGAAGCCAAACAAATGGCAGTAAAAGTGTTATGCACACTAAGTGACACCTGCCAGAAGCTGACTGACAAAGTATAATAAATAGTTGATATATCCTGTAAATATGTGACACTAGGTCAAAATCTATTTGAATCACAAAGTAGCTAGAGCATAATAAAGTTTCACAGCACCATTTCAATTTCACCCATTTGCTTATGATATTTTATTGGGATCTTTTAACTATAGATTTTTTGAGCTCTAAATTCACAGTTTAAAACATGAGGCTTCAAAAAGTGTCAAAGGACTGATTCCTTTAGATGTGAAAGATAGGTTTTAATCTCCTAGTGTTTATAATTTCCCATCTTTTTAGCACAGCTACATCTTGTGCTGAAAGCTTTCCAATGAATCAGTGTCTCCTGGAATGGAAGGGAAAGTTGTAAACTGCAGCCTCTTTGAGCATCACTTGAAATACTGAGCAGGGTATATAACTGAAAGGCAGGGAAACAGAACAGGAGGAACCCAGGAAGAAATTAAATGGGAGCAACAAGCCCAAGGGAGGGATGTGGTTTTTTTGTTGAATTGTTTTAGATGAAATTTGGGTGAAAGCAGTGATTTGTGCCATCCAGTAGTCAACCCACGATCAAAGCAGCAATAGCTGATTTTGTAGTAACTTGCCTTCAGGAAAAGGTTCCTTAGGCCTCATTGTTAAGGTTGATGCAGGTCATATGGTAGTTCTTTAGAGAAGGAGGTTGCAATACTGGCTGAGATTAATCAGCTGCTTCTCTCCTGGAGAAAGCTGAAATCACCTCCCAGAGCAGAGGGATGCTCTTGCAGCAGCAGCGGGAGGGAAAGTGTGGTTGAGAAAATAGAAATAAGGAGGCAGGAGCAGCTTTAACTTTTTTGAGCAGAAAGTTGATTGATGTTGAAACAATAAATGCACCCCTGGAGGCAGGGACAGAAATGCAGAAATTTGTATGCTACTCTGTAGATAAAAAAGCTTATGAGGGGAAAAATGGAGCCTGCAGCAGGTTCTAGTGCTATGTAAGTGTTGCTCTGCAGCAGAATTATTGTTTATTTTTTGGTATCTCCCTAACTGAAAATGTTCCCTGTAAGTCTATCCCCGACACATGTTAACAGGTACCACAGAGTAACAAGAGCACTGTATTAAATGTTATGCTCACTCCTTTTGAATTTATTTTGAATGCTTTTCATTGCTTTATTGAGTTAAGTAGTTACTTATGCCTCTACCTGCTGTAAAACATGAACTGCGCTCCCCATTCTGGGTGATTTGTTTTGGGGGGGTTGCAGTGAAGTGCAGATAATGTTGAGAAGGAGAGTTTCAAACGTGTGTGGTTTTTATCCTGTTTCAAATGTCTAGAGGCTTGTTTCATCTCAAAATTAGTGTGAAGGCATGCAGGAATCCCACATACAGACTTCATCTGGAAGGATCACAAGTCCAACATAGAATTTGTTAGTGCCCTATAGGGAAACTTTGCTGCTTGCTTTTAGTAGTGCAGTTATTCTCCTCGTCTTCTGGGTTGGTTATTCACACAGTAATAATAAAAATTTTCTTTAGATTAGCAGTGAAAAGAAGTAGAAAGAAAATCTGATATACGGGCTGATTGCATTGCCAGGGAAGTGCTGAAGCTAGTAGAATATTGTAGGGACAGAAACTGTCTCAATGCTATTTAATTTGAACTCATAAAAGCTGGTTGGTTATTCTGGGCGTGCATGTCTCCCTGCACAATTAGATCTATGTTTGCCCTTGTTCTGTTTGTGAAATAGCCAAGTGAGGTTTAAATTCTTTCTGCCACAGCAGCTTATTGCCAATGTAACTAAGCCTGAATTAAAGGAATAGACTTTAATGAAGTTCATGCACCTGATTATTTTTAGTTGACCATTAGAAGCTTTGTCCAGTTCAGTTCCTAGTGAACAGGTATCCAAGTCACAAAACCTGCCATTACTAACTGGGCCCCTTGTTGCAGTCATAACACTGTTTCCAATAATTCAGTGGCCCAGGCGTTTTAACTCCTCTCTAGGCAAATGCTCAATAGCCTCCAGTGGTATTTGCTCTGAGCACTGGGACTCACGTGGCAGAGAAACTTAGATGAATGGCTAAGTAGTAGGGTGGAAAGCAGTAAGAGGTGTTTGTGTGATCTCCCTCCTTGTAAAGCTAAATGACAGCGTCACTGCCTTCAATGACATCTCTACAAATACTGAGCTGTGTGTCAGCACGAAGGGATGTTTTCCTGGCAATATCTCAGCTGTTTTGCTGCTCTGAGTCACGAAGCAGCTGGGAGCCTGTTTGACCAGAGAGACTATTGGTGTAACATGATGATAATTTCTCTTCCATCATCCAGTCTCACCCTTCTCCCCTTTCCCAGAGGCAGGAGACGCTGGTCACCTCCTCCTGCTGCTCAGCCCCTGGGGCTGTGATGCATCTCTTAGCAGCAGTTGACATCTTGGCTGGGTCTGGAGATCCACCTAAGGCAGATCTTCAAGGGTGATCAGTGCTGGATATACCAGGATGTCTTGTACTAATTAGTTAAAGGGTAATCTGTACAGATGTTTTCTATCTACATGAAGCTCAATACCACTTCAAATCCAGGCTTGTTCTCTTTTAAGCTATTATTACCTCTTGAGCAGATTTTGCAGGCTCCAGCATGCAGAAAAACAAGCCAATAAGAGCTAAGTTTGGGAATTTGTTTTCAGTGCATGTAGAATTAAGCACATGCTGTATTGTGGCTTGAAATTCTGTCCTGATTTAAAGCAATTGGGTTATATCAGCGGACACGATTATGATATTCCTTTGAATTCACACTGCTGTCTTCTGGTAGAAAGACACTAAATATTTCCCTCCAAGTTTTAATCTCCTTTCACCTTCTTTCTCATTTTTGTAACTTCTGTTAATCCCTTTAGTTTCTGCTTACTTTACTCCAACAGATTTTTCTTTATGTGGGGGAGAAAAACAGTTTTTTAGTGCATGGCTTTCAGTTCTAAGTCAGTAGCAGATTTATTTGTGTTTCCAGCAGTGTGATACAGATAGTTTTGTTTATATTTTGATCAAATACTGTCCAGGTACCTGGTAACTGAAAGGATATTTAAGCAAATAAATCTCACCCTTGCCTAGAAAGAGAAATAGTACTGGAAAGAGATTAGATTTATTCAGGTTTGTGGACAATATATAGGGGAATCTAAGGTTTATTTCTTCTATGCAGTTGGTAGAGTTAAAATTGACAATAGTTATGCAATATACTATTTAAAAAAATAATTGCTCTATATTTCTAGGGCTTGGGGATTAATAAGTTGTGAATCATGTCACAGGTGGTTTTATGTTGCATATTAAGTACTTGCCAGTCACTTATTTAAAACAAGTATCAGTAATTTATACATGGGAATGAGTGATGGGCAGGGAGATATCTGCTGATCTGTTTCCAAGCAAATGAACAGTTTTGAAAACCCCATCCCAAAAGTGATTTAATCTTTAGAGCCTATGTAATTTTCATTAAGGGAAAAGGCAGAAGTACAGGCAGATCTTCAAGCTGTCAGCATAGCTGAGCTTGTACTTGTGAATGAGATTCCCCAGGGACAGGATGTACAAGAAACAGAAAAGGACATCAGGAGTGGTTCCTCTCCATGCAGAGGGTTGATATGGTAGGACAGAAATAATGAGATAGCCTGTATGAATTTAGAAAAGAGAGGGAGGTGAAGTATTGGCTAGAGAAACAAGTGTGGTCAGATATTATTTTTTTTTAATTTATTGGAATAATAAAATACACACTATTGAGGGAGGGAAGCAGGTGGGTTGGATCAGGGGGAAGAATGGACCAAGGGTTGAGAAAGGGAGATCAAGAGGTAGGGTGAAATCACTTCACATTGAAAGAAGAAGAGGGAAGGATATTCCCCCAGCATGTGCTGTGGAGGAGAGAAGCTGCAGGATAGAAGGACAGTCCAAGGAGGAAAACCAAGATGAGTCACGGGCAGTTAGTTTTCTTCTGGGGAAAAAACCCCAAACCCACAGTATATGGTATGTGAGAGAGAGGGAGACCAGAGCGGGAGAGAGTTTGCAGAGTAACTGATGTTGAGGAGTGACTGCTCTCAGTAACTTATGGAAAAGTTATTTATTCTAAGGCCCCACGAGGTAACATGCAGAAGGTTAATTAAGAGCAGAGCTGTCCATTGTTCAAGGTGGAACTGTACTTTAAACAGGCTCAAGTAATAAAGCTTTGCTTTAGAAGAGGTCTCAAACTCTTTAACAGCTGGTTTTCTTTTTTTCCCTTAGTTCTTTGCTTATTCCACTTTCCAGTTGCTTACTTTTCTGACTGCATCTACTGCCTATCCTACCTTTAAGACTGAGCCAAATTAATACTATGATGTATTTACAAACACCAAATCTCCAAGCCCATTTCCCAGTAATCCCACAGGACTTGTGCTGCGTGGTCTGTGGCTGTGCTGACACCAGGATGTCTTGCTGCGTGGTTCATTGCCATGGAGATTCAGATTGCCATGGCAACTTGCACCTTTTTAAAGGCAGCAGTGAAGGCTGAATAAAAGGAGCTTTGCAAAAGTGGAATAGCAAAATCTCTGGATATGATATTTAAACATCAAAAAAAAGATAAAAATTTTCCTGGTCTGGCATACTCCTGTGCTTTGAGAATAATGGAAGCATTAAATGCTTAAATAAATGGAGTTTTCTTAGTTTGAATATTAGTAAATAGAGAAACTTTTGAGCAGGCTTGGCATTCATATGAAGCTTAACAGAAAAGGAATATATTTAGGAACAGCCACTGAAGAGTAGCAGTTGCTGTCCATCTTTCTGCTGCTAATGAACTTAAAAGCAATCCGTTCAAATAGATACCATTGCCTAAGTTTCCACAACCAGAAGAGAGATGGTGATGTGGGTTTAGGTGATGGGTTGAAGAAGAAATAGCAGCAGCAAATTGTAATTTTAGTCCCCTCTTGTACGAGGGACCTAAGAAATGCCTGCTGGGTCATCCTCACCTCTATCCTCTGGCTGATGAATGGCAGGTAGGGAATGCTGAGCAATGCTTAGAGAAGATTAAGTCTCGTACGTAGGCAGTGCAGTCATGTTTGACATTGTGGTTATGTGGCTTGGCATCCTTGCCTTTGGATGGGAGCATCCCCATCTCCCTGCAAACAGGAAGGTACCACATAGCCCTGCTTCCAAAATTGCAGAATTTCTAGTCTCTGCCAAGAGACCACTTGGATATATCAGGGATTTAATGTATTGCCAAGGAAAGCTGAAATTTAAGAAAGCCCCCTTACTGTATATGCTAGTCAGAGTTCTAAAAAAATTTAAGCATGAGAGAATAACTGAGTAGATCATCAATATATATATTCTAGTTATGTTAACTTTGCCCAGAAGAGAAAAGCTATTTTCATGTATTTTCCATGTGTGTTTTGCAAGTTCTGAATGACATTTTAAAATATCAATAAGATACAGGCTTTAGGCAAAGTCACTTTTCAACCACTACTTGGCGTTTGAGAATTTTTTAATGTTAATCTGTGCTTTTATTTTTAAAATAAAAAACCATATGGAGAACACAGCCAATAGTGTTGCAAGGCATATGATGGTGAAATTATATGTAGCTGTTTTTCTTACCTCTAGTTAAACAAAAAAATTCCTATACATTTATCTATATATGAATGGTTCCAGCACTAAGCTGTCTTTGTGAGAGGTGGGCATGTGCTGTGAAGGAAGATTTCTTTTGTGCAAGGGTAGATTCAGATATTTTTTGTGGAAGTGGAGAGAAAAATGAAAGTGCTTCTATGGCTGCCTGTTTTCAGCAAGGGGGTCCTCTCTGAAGGTGTTAAGTAACAGCCTACCAAGCTGCAACACACCACATAGAATTGCAGCTGAAGACAAGTACATAACCATAACTACAGCAGATGCAAGAACAGTGAGGGTGGGTGAATCTACCAAGACATGAGGAGTTGAATCTTGAGGTAGATATACAACATTTCAAAAGAAAATCATATCAGTTATGTAAAGTCAAGGTGAATTGGTCTGCTGGAGTAAACAGCCACTCTTCACCCTTCAGGCATATTTACACCTTAGCAGTAGGACACAGCTGGGCTTTGCGTCTCCTCGCTATGGTTCTAGGATGGTTTTCTGTCTTTGCCCGTCTCACCTGTTGTTATTTCTCTCTTCCTCACTTATCTCACTTCTTCACTATTCAGTAAAGTAGCATCTTACCTGCCCCTTCCATAGCTACTTCTGGCCCTTCACTGGGTTATACAAGCTGATAAAATTTGCTTAAAAGCCTGTTTTTGGAGTGGAGTTGATCCTGAGTGCAGCTGGGTTGTTTAATGAAGTTTGCTGTATACTGGCACTTGCTGCAGACAGTTCAACATGTTCAGGCTACCAGTGATTGATAATTTAGAAATCTTTAGCACTTAATTTTTAGGAATTGCAGTTGTTCAGCAAATGTTATGGTGTACCCTGTATTCAGCACTCATGAGGTAGCAGTAAATTGCCGTACATGAGTTCAACTGGAAAAAAAAAAGGCAAGGAAAGGAGGAACACCCCCAGTCTAGAAATTACTCTACACAAAACCACACATTTCATTTCACTGTAAAGATGTATTTCAAACCAATTCAGAAAGATTAAAGTTAGCAACTTTGCAATAAGATGATTCTTCCATCTTTTAAGTTTAATAGCATGATAGATACAACTTCAGTCTCTGAGACGGTGAGCTCTTTTCTCTTTCCCTTTCAAGTGGTATCTTTGTGAAAGGTACAATCAGTTGCTTTTGTTGCTGGCATCTCAACATGTACTTTCTTGTGTGAGTTAAAATCAATGTCTGATATAATCTCTGTTGGAAGTCAGAAATGGAGCTGCTGGTTGCAGCTACGAAGTGGAATTTTCTGAAGATTCACTCTGGCAACATTCTCTGAAGTTTTATCCCTAAAATGACCATGAAAAATAAGTTTTAAGGGCCTCAAGTTGCTACTGGGTAGTTTGCACTTCAGTACCTTATTTTGATGTAATATCTGACTTCCATATTTGTGTTTTAAAAATACTACAGTAATGACTACTGAGACTTCTGTGGACCAGAAGTTGGGGGCCTTCCACATGGGGAGCTGCTTGGTTGTGCTAAATTCTATTGGCAGGAGAAAATCTGCTGATTTGAAAAGCCAAAACTCAGGAGTTTATTATTATTTTCACTTGAAAGTAAGTAAGTAAATAAAAACTTGGAGAGAAGATTATTTCAAATGGCAGTGATGGAGTATATGAATAATTTAAGATTGTTCGCAGGAGGTCTTCTAGATAAGCAGTCTCCCAAGCTGCTTAATAAAAAAGAAATAATCCTGTACTGTCTGCTTATTGGATGCCCACAGACAGATGATGATTTTAATGGTGAGGTCCTTCAGCTGCTGTTCTGCTAGACACTATTAAACATGTACAGTTGGATTGTAAAAGAGATGTGGATTAAGCCCATGAGGAGAGCTTGGCAGCTTTGGGCTATTCATATCACTAGGTATCTAACCACAGAATCACAGAATGTTAGGGGTTGCAAGGGACCTCAAAGATTATCTAGTCCAGCTCCCTGCCAGAGCAGGATCACTTACAGTAGGAAAAATACCATGTCTTGTGTTCCACAACCTGTTCTGCTGTGGAATTAATGGATGGGTCTTTGTGGTTGCCTGAGAGAAAACTGGAGCTTGCTTTCTTACAGGCAGTGTGGGACCCTGGGGGAAGGGCCATCTCCTAAACATTGTCACTCAAGCCTTTGCTGACCCTGTTTTCAACATAGCTCTGTTTTATTTGCTGCCTTACAAAAGCCCCACAAATACCCCAAAATGAAACACCTCTCAGGGTATTTTAAGGACACTTGCAAGAGAAGAATTGCAGCTGGTCAGATCCTTAATTTTTGCCTACAGCCTCGCCATATAAACTGCAATGATAAAATCAGTTGGGGCACAAAGAGCAAACAAAATAAATGGATATTTTACAATAAGTAAACAATTACAGAATGACATTTGGCATTAGGTTAATTTCTTTGCCTACTCTGGAAAATTGCCATATGTAAGCAAACATATTGACTAAAGTATTTTCAATCATATAGAAAAAAGGGCTAAAGTATTTGCATTTCAGATAATGACATCAGCATTATTATGGAGTTATGTTAACTTAAATGGCAGGTGGAGAAGTAAAATTAATCTCCTTTGCTAAGCTGTACTGCATAAATAAAGAATTAATTTTTTTGATGTATTGATTGTCAGGGGTTGCTTGCCAAGAAGATGCTAACATCAGCTTATCTGAATTAATACATGGTATTAGAGGAGGCAACTAACATCAATATTCCAGCACTTTGCAGACCATGACCTGCATTAAGTCATGGTTCAGATTCATTGTTATGTTCTTTCCATTCAGGAAAGCTGTTGCACCCCTCTGGCAATGGATATTAATCCTGGAATATATAAATATAAGCCCCTAGGATGTTTAAAGGCTATCTATGCCTGTTGCAGCTAGAGTCTTGCTTGTGCAACTACAATGTTGCCATTAATGACATGTAGGAAGAATGCTTTTATGGCTGAGACATAGAAGTGGGACTTGAAATACTAATATCAGTTTTTAACTCCATGACCCTGAAGTGAAAAAAGTGGGAAACACTTTACTTACTCATTTGTCTTTTTGTTGTGTTTTGTATTTGTGCAGCTCTTGGCCACACACTGAAAAGGCACATGTACCAATCCAGAATGGTGATAGTGTCAAAAAAATTACATAACTCAAATATTCCAATCATACAAAATCCTTAATTTAAAGAGGATTAGTAGTCCTGGTTTATTACAGGAAGGCTACTTCAAAGCCTAAAGCTAAGAACAGAATTTTTTGAAAGTCTAGACACAAATAGAGTTAACTTATGAAGATCTAAAAAGAAATGTTTTACTATGTTTCAGCCCAGTGCTGATCAGGATGGTTAAGCATTAACTGTGAGAAGCAGGGCTTTAAGTGAAAACCCATCAGGAAGAATAGACTTGAATGTTTCCTTACTTATACTGTAATAGTCATTTCAATACTGTCTTTGACTTCTTGCGCCTCCCATTTTCAGTATGCAATTTTTAAAGAAAACCAAAGCAAATTGTCATTTTTGGATCATCGGCAATGAAGTGCTGACTTTTTTTTAATGTAAGAAAAAACAAGCTGCTGGAGCTCAGTACCCAGTTGTAGCCTGCTCACTGATGCTTGGTAAATTGTATCATGGTTTTCAGCTTCCCTTCATTGCTACAGCTGTTGGCTTCAATCTGTTTCTGTGGTTTGATTAAAATAACCTTATTTTATTTTAGTAACTTGTCAATTGCCCAGTGTTGGATAACTTCAGCGAGCTCATCCTTTTTTCTAAGCCAAATCAAGATACCTGCTTAAGAACAAATCACCACAATAGCTAGACAACTGCTACAGGAGGAGAGCCAGATATAATCTAGGACTTGAAAAGTTCTGCATAGAAAATCAGTAGAGAAGAAAAGCTGTAGAGGTTTTCTATTGTATTTAACCCCCTTAGCTCATCTCATCTCCTCTGCATGTTTAACTCTCTTACCAGTGCAAGGGAGGTCAATTTGCTACCGTGTTGCATTAACCAGACACTTTAGAAATGTCATATCCTTTTATCTAATGGAATTATTTTACACTTTTTTGAAAACCTCTAAAGGAAGACTGGCATTAAACTAAGGCTAACTTTCACATGTTAATTGCTAGAAGAAACTAATCAGCATTTCAAAGGTAATGCACATTAAGGATGCAAAATTTTTCTCCAAAGGCTGGGTTGTTGTTATTTTGTCTTGGTGGAAAGCAGCAGCCTTTTTTGTGCAGGGCATCAGATTCCAATAGGCCAGAGAAATGGAAGTTGGGCAACAAAAGAAGTACTGTTCCCATTTTACGGGTGGGGAGTTTTAGCACAGGCAGTTCAAAGAACTTGCACAGTCTTATATAGGAGCAGTCAGAATCTGAATTCAGATTTAGTTCCAATAAGCAGCTTCTATCACAAGATTGTTTTTCTTCCTTTTATAGCTTGTAGTTATAGCAAGTGCATAAATAACCAATAGGCCTTTAAAAATGGAATCCCTCTACTTCTTCTATTCCATTTCTACTTCTAATCCTACTTATATTGGCCAGTTTATTATCTCAAATATTTACTTTCCACTATAAATGGAAATAACTTCTTTCCCTTCTTCATGTTTCATGGTCATAATATCCTCTAGCATTCCATTATCTCTTGGTACCTATGATAGATCAAAATCTTATGATGTTGCTCTTTTATAATAAATTAAATTGACTGTAATAGGAAACTTAAGTATCTGTAATGTTTTTTATAAGTAATGAGTAAACTGGACTTTGTGTAGCTGAAATTGAGTTCTAAATCATTTATCATGTTATGCAAAGTAGCGCAAGAATGCACAGTGTAAGAGTAGGAAAATAACCATTCATTGTCATTCTGAATAGATTTTATATTTATAGGAGCATTGTTCATTCATTTTTGAGAACAGAGTCTGAACTATTTATCAGACACATTCTTGGTTCAATGATCGTTACACTGCAGTCACTTAGGTCCTCTAAACCTTGCTGGAAAAGGGGAAGATGTCAGGGAAATTTGGATCAAATGATGCTTTAAACACCGATGGAGATAAAAAGCTCTTTGAAATTTATGCCAATTGTCACAGAGAGAATAGGTTTACCTGTAGTATGAATTTGAAGACCCTTCTAAAATATTCCAAGTGGACAGCTTCTGTTGGGGTTCTGGTACTTCAGTTACAGTTTCAACATCAGTTTTCGTTGCTCTCGTATTTCACTAAAGCAGAAATATTGATCAAAGCACAGGAAGTATTGGTGATTCATCTCGAGTTGTGGTTTCATGCATCTGTTTTGTGTTTCAGTTTTATAACGAGCATTTTGACGCTGAGCCATTGAGTGGTCTGATAAATATCTTAACAGCTTCTTTGTATGCTGAATGTCATAAACTTAATGCACATCATAGCTCATTGCTTACATACTACTGTGTTGCTAAAATAGCAGAGTGGAATGGATCACAGTTTGCTGCTTTTGAGAACTTGCTGAGATGGATTCTCTGAAGTACAGCAAAATGAGGGAGGATAGAGAGCTTTTTTTTTTTTCTGAGAGACAGAAGTTCAGGCTTGGACTGAAGGTGAAATACTGCTGTGGAAGTTTACAACTCAACTACAGATCTGGGTGCTGTGACTTTCAACTTCAGTCCTCAATTGCATTTATCATTGCACATCTGGTACATTTAAGGCATGGCACTAGAAATGGAATCAACCTTCAGAGGACACTTTCTGCCCCCAAATGCCAGAAATTTAATGGAGTTACTTTACTCTGCCCCATTTTCTGGCTTGAGTGGGTTGTGTTTGGGGAGAGCAAGAGCTGTGGGTGTACAGTGGAGTGCTAAACTGGGCGCTCCTGCAATTGCTATGACTTTTGCTGGCAACTGAAGAGGACAACAGTGTGCAAGGGTGGCCTAAAAGCCTGAATTAGGGGGAGAGAAAAATCTGATTTTGCAATTTAAATGTATTATTTTTACTGTTTTTTCTTATTCTGCTTTTCCTGTCCTTTTGCCTATGCTGATTTTCCTATTCTTTTTCCTCTCAGAAATAGTGTGTTGACAAGGTTTTCTTTAAACACACACTACTGTGTGTTGGTGTTTCAGAAACATGGCTTGAGTCGGTGTGGTGAGGTTTGTGCCAATCTGCTTCACTCCTCCTTGTACATTTTGAGCCTCTGACCTGTTCCCTGGGTGCCCTGACTTGAGGGGAGATGAACTTCCTCCTTCTACAGGAACGTCTCCTTGTGCCTGAGGAGCAGACCTGTCAGACACGGTGCTGCCACTAGAGCTTTAGATGATCTTTTAGGTATTCAGATGGTCAATTCTGCCCAAGGCAAGTGACAGCCTTAATATCTATAAGAGGAACAGCCTCAGATCCATCATTCAACACAGATCATCTGTAACAGAGCATGAGAGTGTCTTGCTACTGTGGGAAATCCTTAAATCCATAGCACTATTGTGACAGGTTTATGCTTATCCTACGTGGATAAGAAGTTTTACTGTAGGTGCAGAAAAACCTAAGGAGAATAAATACCCAAAGGAAAAACAACAGAAGCACTTGGCAAGCCAATAAAACTGTGCTTTTTATTTATAGGTCTCTGGATGAAGGGTGTCTTTTGGTGGGCTCATATAGACACCTTTTAATAACAAAATGAACTATAACCAATGAGAGAAGTAATTAATTCACTGTAAGTAATCAGTATTTAAAACTGTAATGTATGCAAGAAAGTAACAGAATATCTAGGATATGAAGTAAGCAGTAAGCTTAAATATGATTTTTTTAAAAAAGCACTTCATTAACTGAATGTTAAAGCAGTGTTTTATGCTGGGTTCATTAAGTTACATACAAATTAGCTTTTCGCTTCATATAGACTGTGTGCTTAATGAATATTCTAAAATAGCATTTTATTAATGTGCAGCCTTAATTAGTAGATTAAAAAAGGCTCCAAACACCTTTAAATTGTGTTATTTCCAAGGCAGCATGAGAGGAGCAGAAGGTAACAGTGAATTTCTAATTCCCTTCAGAAAATAAAAATCCAAAGTAATGGCTGCAGCTATTTGTGTCAGACATAAAAATTGATATAACATGTGGTAAACCTCCTATTGGGTATTATCACCAATGATTGATTTCTCTCTCCCCCTACAGTTTAGATGGCGCAGTGCTTACTGTACAAACAACTCATGAAAAGTCAACATGTTTTACAAGTAAATAATTTACAGCCACTCTGCAGAATACAGAACAATATTTTACATTAAGTGACACTAATTAGGGTAGAAATATTCAGATGGTGAAGAACTGGGAGATGACTGTTGCAAAGAAGGGTTTTTTTTAAGATTTTTTTTTAATTTTACTTGCAGTTTAAATGCAAATCAGAAGCTTGGAGAGTCATGAGCACATTGCTCTTAAGGGAGAAATAATTCCCATTAAGTACCCAGCTCTAAAATTATTACAAGATACTGGGAATGTGAGCCAAATTCAAGTCAGTGACAGTCTCAGCCGTTGCTGTTTCTGAAGGTTTTAGGCGCGTTTTAGGTCTGTTTTAATTAGAGGTGAGATATATCTCTCAGTCTTGGGTCTTAATGCCATAAACATTAAAGGATGTGGATATCCTCACCTCACAGCACGAACCAAGTGAGTTAGTAGGATTAGTTTCCTGAGCTGAATTTTTAAGGTCAGTACAGACTATTGTGGTTTAATCCTGCTCATAAAATGTGTACTGGAATCACACTCGGGAATTCCTGAGTCGATCCTGATGATAACTTCTGACTGAAGTTAAGTGTGTTTTTTCAGAAAGACTTAGTGATAGATTATCAACCACGTCCCTTCCACCATCAAAAGCTGTAGTGGGAGACAGCATTATACCTTCTGAGATATAATATAATCCTGGATATAAAAAATAAATAAATTGTATGTGTAAAGGTTAAAACAATCAAGGGCAGCCATTGTTGGAAGCAATTAGAAACTTAAAGGAAAAAAATAGTGAGGGGAGGAGGAGATCTGAAGGTTTGGGGAGAGGAGAAAGAAACAGTTTGAGATAGGAAGCCTTATTTATCTCCTCAGTTTCACAGTGCATGCCATAAAAATCACCTACCTGGTGTCTGAATTGGTGATACAAAGGCCTGGGAGTAAGTTTTGTGTGCAAACTGATTTTTTATGGTTGCACCCCCATTAATGTTTTCTAAGAAGTTAATAGCATGTGTATGTAAGGTGTACAGAAAAACAGCTAACTTTATTTAAATTTATTTTTTACAGACTTCAAATTTCAGCACTCAGAGCAGAAAAAAGTGCATATATACTTTTCTTTTTATGTGGAGATTTGTTTTATTTTGGAGTTAGCTGGAAATCTAATCAAGCACTATTATACTCTCAATCATCACGTACAAAGAATTGAGAAAAAAGAGCTTTTTCAAGATTTTATTTCACCCACTTGTTAGTACTTAGAACAAATAAGATTACTGCTAATAAAAATGATGTGCCATTGATGTAGAACAGAAGACTTCTTTCTTTTGGAACTGGGAGGTGTACTGATGACATACAGTTTTCTTATAAGCATTGTGACTAATGTGGATGTTTTACTTGGAGACTTCCTAGCTCTAAACTTCACTCAAAACCAGATTTCACATATCAGACATAAATTAATTTCTGATCTCTTAAGAATAAACACAAACAAAAGAAAAAAAAAGCTTAATATGGCTACTGCTAATTGCGCTTAAGTAGCCTCTTACATTTGCACTTAGTAAGTGGGAATGGCTGATACTGGTACATTGGGATAGTTTAAATTAAATGTCATGCTCCTTGTAGAAGTAATTTCTATTATGAATGATTGTATCAAATATCTGCTAAAATTGACAGGTTAATTAAGTAACTGTTCTGTTGCTTAGCATGCTACAGAACCCTCTCTGCTCTGCATCGGGCTGACAGAGCTGCAAGGTGCTGTAATGGGCTGCTTACTGCTTAGCTGACTGATGGAAAGGGCATCTGTGGAAGGGAGGGAAGTTTTTTGGAATGATAAAAATGGGGGAAATTTGATTGAGGACCCTTTGTGCCAGTTCTTCAGGTTCTTCTATGATGCCTGGTTTCTTAAAGTTAATGACAAAGTGTTGAATAAAAACCAAATATTTAAATTTAAACCTTTGACTTGAAGTTTTAATAATTTTTCCTGAAAAGTTATAATATATGCTCTGAAAATTTGCTATGTACAAGGGAATTAGACTTAAGTCTGCAGGTGCTAAATGGTCTTTAATAAACTGGTCCATCATTATTTTTATTACGGATTGAGTATTTGTTACCTAATATTGCTACTTCTCTTTTTATGGTGCTGGCATAAGCTTAAACTATTCTTCCTTATGCTATTTCAGCCCTACAAATAATTTACTAGCAGCCTTTCTGCCTAAGAAGATAATATAAAAGCAGTAAGTTAATGTTAATTAGTGGTCGATGGAAAAAAAAAAAAAGGAAATCACTGTTTAAATAATCAATGGAAAGAAAAGTCAAGGGGTCCTAAGCTTTGCACAGTCAGACAGATTAGTGAAAAGCCATGGCAGTATAATATCAGATCAGAATAAAAATGATGTATACCTTTACCATGGTTATAAATAATTCTACAAGGTTCAAGGCAGTAAAGAATGTTATGAAAAAAAATCTTCTGTAAGTGTGGAAATTAATCAACTCATAAGCTTTTGATGGCATGGGCTCCATTCTCATAGCTAGAAACTTTGCCTATCAGTGAAACTTTTATTAATTTTCAGTCTATAATTTGTATTTTTGCCAATGCTTATTTTTCTATTCAGTTAATCTGAAATTTGCATTGTCAAAATCAAAATCAGGCTGATGATGGTGAATCTGCTAGAGGTAGTTAACAGCCCTTTCTGTGCCCTTTCTGTGCCTCTGGTTTTGGTCCAGCTTACATACATGTTTTGTTTTGTTCCTTTTTTCCTGCCTCCTTTGCTGTGGATCATCTGCTGGGCTCTGCACAGCATCCTTTTGAAGTGCTGCAGAAGATGAGCACTTCAGATAGCACCTGGCATTGTGCAGAGTAAAATAAGTCTTGCCAATTAACTGTAAAAGCACTCTTGCTAATTATCTTCTAACTATCCATTCTAGTTTATTATCCACTAACAAAAAAAGATGAACTGTATAGAATTCTGTTTATAAAACAGTATCATTTAACAGTATCATAACAGGAAATTAAACGACATGGTTATCTGTGTGCCTGTACTTCTCAGGACTCTTTGTCTGAGTTGTTTAAGCATTTCTGAGCAGTTCTAGGCTCAAATTCTCTGCTTCTCCTCCCAGCACCTTCAATACAATTGGCCTTGCAGAAACTGATGTAATTTTATCCTTTCTGATCTTAAGTCGTCTTTTTTTCATTTACCCTGCCAACCTTCTGGGCCAGTCCATTTTTCTTTAGGCATCACCTTGAATTTGCATCAACCTTTGCCAGCTGTGGAGGAGGTATGTTGGCATTTGAAGGATGGACCCAGTAAAGCCCAATGCTCCTTTCTCAGGGGGATGTGTGACCCATGTGCCAGTTCATGACACACACTGCACAATACTCTGGCAATGTGCATAGATGACCATCACTGCAGCCTATATACTTTGGTAAAACCAATAATCATGCCACAGCCTGTTCTTAAGTTTTTAATCCATTCCATTCTTTCAGGGCACAAATCATGCAAAAAATATTGCTGAATTTGTTTGGATTTATTAGATCAGTTCCTTTTTCAATCTGTCCTTTTGATAGTTTTTTTAGTTGTTTTTAGTCATGTTATTTTGTCTGTTTGCTGGCATTTTGATCCTCAAGCTTCATAAATTGCATGAGCTCCAGAGGACAGTAGTCTGGGTGGTTTCCATCCTCTGGAGCTTGCATATAATAAAGATGAAAACATTGTAAAGCTTATTATGCACAGTGCTAAAAGAAGGGTTGGTTTTATGATTTAGGCACTAAATTGGCATTTGATTTCTAAGAGGAAAGCCAGAGGTCTCCTGCGGGGTTTCAGTGTGATACCAACTAGACTAAGATTTTAAAATAACCTAAAAGCCTCAGCTGTGAAAATTGGGCAGAAGCCAGCCAGTAAGTATTGTTGATCTAAATATAGTATTACTCCAAATATTAAATCTCACACAAGAATCTTTTCAATTTTTTCAGTATTTTCAATTTTTTCATATTTTGCACTTTCTCCCTCCTGCATCTTTAGAGAGAAAAAAACTTTATATAAAACATTGTTTTAGAGTACAAGTTTGGTCCCTGTCATATGATGCTGCATTATGTACTTTTTAATTGGTGCCCCATGGAAGCAGATGATTTAGAGGTATTGGATTTTTTTTTTTCAATTCCATTTTTTTCAAATCCATGTGTTTGATCTGAGGTCTTGTGTGTCTTCCCAGAGCTCTGAAAGGAAAGATAAACAACACAATCTATTGGGGAGACCTGTCTCCACAGAAAACAAGCAATGGAAAAGTAACATGTAGAAATGCAAAACTGCCTTATTCTCCTTTGCATTCAGTGTAGCTAGGATAGGGGAGGTTCTCATACCTGTTTTATTAACAGAATTTGGGAAATGACAGCAATTACAAATGGGAATTCTACCAATGTTTTGCCTGGTTCTGATTTGCAGAAATGTAAGCCTAGAGTAGCTTAAATTTTTTAAGACTGTAGTTAGGTTCAGAAATGAGGCCTGGGATGCAAGTATGTCCAGGTTTCAAATCAGAAGGTTTCCAGTAAGGAAACTGAGTAGCTGAGGAAAACAAGAAAATAAAATGGCCAAGTATTATTCAGAAAGATGCTCAACCACACCATGTCAAAACCGAGAGTCCAGGGCACCTCATTTTCATGAAAGTTGGATTCTCATCTGAGGTTAGGAACTCATACATATGAAATTCCAGTCCCAGAGACACAACAGTACTTTTGCTATTACTGTGGGTGTGAGAATTAACCTGTGTTCACCCAGGGATACAATCTAATTGCCTTCCACCTGTGGACAGATTATAATGATATGTTTTACTGTCCATTTTCTGTCTTTATCCCTTACCCAAGTTTGTCGTCATCTCTAGGTCCTGTCTCTGGTATGAAAAGTACCTTCATGATTGTTCCTCTTCAATACCTACTTCATACAGGTTGCACATAGATTCTCTTCCTACTCATTCTTTTTAAGTCTAGGGTCCACTGGGAGTACAGTTTCATGCTGAGATACCACGTGTTACATAGTCAACAAATGTGCATGAAGCTCACACACTGGCTCAGCCGTTATGGTACCCAGGGGAGCAGCCTTGCTACACAGCCACTCTGCAACTCCTAGGTTGAAGCTGTATGTAATGATAATAAACAGATTATTCCTATTAAATTAGCTGGAACATATCTGGGAAAATTCATAATACTCCAACGTTCATCCTGTCTTTGAAAATTTAAAAGGAACGGGGAATGTCAAAGGCAATTTATTTATCAGTGATATGTTTCTGACGGTTGTGTCTGAGGTTCTTAATATCCACAGTGTTCGGCTGCACAGAGGAATAAAATGACGTGGTTGCTGCACACTGTCAGGGAGAGAATCTTTAGTTATAGTACACCGTGGAGAGCACAAGGCAGCAGCTGGTGTCTTTGCTCTTTACAGAGTTTTTGAGGAGGCTCTGGCTAGAGTGAGGGAGAATATTCAGTTCAGCATTCAGTGTCAGAAGTCGCTGACAGCAGAAACTTTAGAATTATTCCAAATGGATAAAGATATGAATGTGTTGCAGAATCAATCTATGGGCAGCCTGGATTGTGGATGCAGGAAATAAGTTACCAGTTAGTATCAGGGTCTTTAATGAGGTTTCAGATCTCTGTGCTATCACAAACTGTTGGTGCTACTTTGGGGAAGCTATTTAGGCTTGATTTGCAAGGCAAAATATTTACCTGAACATTTGGTAAATCCTTAGTAAAATGTGGAACACATCTGAGTGCCTTTGCCTCTTTCCAGTGTCCTTATCACTTTGTTTATATAGCATCTACCATCCAGCAGACTTCTTGTTCTACCTTTAAATACAGAGATCATATTTTATTATTGTAAAATAATAACTTTTGGGCCAAAAGGAGGTGCACCTCATACCTTTAGATCTTTCCATTCAATCAAAGCCTTAGTATTTTGACAAAACTTTCTGGAAGGAATCAAAGAAGCATTTTTATAATATGGAAAAATCCCAGGAGAGATAATGTCTGATTTTGCTCTTCCTCCTGCCAGCATGAAAATCTGTTTCTCAGCTTTTTATTTCCTTGCCCTCACTAACGACCTTTCTTTCACTGCTGGTTTCAAAATCTTGACAGCTTGTTAGAATCAGGAGAGACTTTGCATGAT
This sequence comes from Apus apus, assembly GCF_020740795.1. Lineage (NCBI taxonomy): Eukaryota > Metazoa > Chordata > Aves > Apodiformes > Apodidae > Apus > Apus apus. The sequence goes on along the minus strand of NC_067307.1, from coordinate 712,416 downwards.
CAGAGTGATAATTCTCAAATCACTTTGTGGCTGAAAGTAAGTATAGGAGCATTATTTATTCAAATTACAGGCATGAAGGACCACATGGGAAATACAGAGGAGTACCTTCTGTAAATGACAGCTTAGGGAGAGTTTTCAATTGCATGAGACAGCTGTATCCCAATACTTAATCTAATTACTATAGTGAAGTGAAAAATGTCACCCTGAATAAAATTGATACCATCATATACGTTCATGTTAAATTTTTACTTGCATATGGCTGTGTTTGGGATAACCTTTACATTCTAAATCCAACTTGAGGCTGATGGAATGCTTTTGTAATTAGAGGAATCTGAGTGTGTGGAATTTCTTCCTTGCTCTGAGCAGATCAGCTTTCCTCACAGCTGTACAAAGTTCAGAATAGCCCTTTGACTGAACATATGCTTTCTTCCTAGCACATGTACCAAATGGTATCTGAACCTTTGTTTTCTTTCTTTTTTCAAAATCTATATTTCAAAATGTTTTCCAGTTGTGTTTCAGAAGTGTGAAAAGAGAGGGAAATTACTCCCGGAGCCCTGGTGTGCCGCCCCCGTTTGTTTTTTCTGTTTAGTTGCACATGAACAATTGTATGATAACTTGAAAAGCTGAGTTGCTGGAAGGCCTTCATTTTCAGCTGCTGGTGTATGCCAACGAATCTGAATATTAAATCAGATGGAAACCAGCAGCTTGAAAACATGCAATCTGCTCTGTGCACATCTGTCTGATATGTACTGCAGGTCTTTGGCTCCCACTGAGGTTGTTGGAGATAACAGAAGAGCATGTTTTGAAACCTCTGATATATTTTTTTTTTTGTTATGGCTTTTTTTTATGTGTAAAATTTTGAATTGACCTGTACTGGAGCCAGCAATTTCTTGGTTTTCCACAAAACCACGTTTAACAGCATATAGAAATGCCAGCTTTCCTTATGCTGTTGAACCAGTGTGCTCCCAACCTCTTTTGTACTCATGTTTCCCTTCCTTCCGGAACGTCCCGACTAAAGACAGCAGAGAGAAATACAAGTGTCATTGACTTTCTGTGTCTGCTTCTTTTCCAGTGGATTCAGGAGAGCTAAGGACATGCTCAACACCTCAAGGATTGGTCTCAAGGAGAGCAATCAAGCAGGCATTGTGTACATTGGTTAGTGAAGAACTTGGGAACTGATTTCTGCCAACAACAGGTAAAAGCTGCCAGGGCCTGTTGCTTACCTGGGAGAATCCACATCTAACTATTTGGTGGTAAACACTTCAAGAATAAATTCTGTGCAGGAAGGAGGGAGCAGACCTGCATTTAAAACTACTGAGTAAGCCTGGAGTCCAGCCTGGTATTTTTAATCAAAGCATTCTTGAAAAATGGACTCAGAACCTATCTGTGTGTGCTTAGACTCTATCCAGGGCTGATGGTTTTCTGGGGCTAATGGCTGCTCAGCAAAAGCTCAAAGGGCTGTTGGATTCATCTCTTGCATAACTAAATTTTTCACATGGAAGTGTTCTAGGAAAAACAAACTCTGTGGAAATAACCTTGTGTTTTGATTTTTTTAATTTCTGGATTTCTACAAAGTTCTTATAAGCTAATCCAAGGATCCCTCCGAAGTGCACAGATCTGTATCACATAGGGAAGCTGGATGACATTGCTGAGCTGTTTATAATTGCTGCTCTACAGTGGCACATTTATGTATATTGTGAATTGCTAGCAAGAGGGGATGTGCTTTTGTCGATGTGAATCAATACGAATGACTGAGGGCTCAAGCAAAGCCAAGTCCTAGGAAGTGGCAGTCTGGAGACTTGATTCTGTTTTCTTTTTACCTCTGTGAATTAATTTTATTAGAGACAGACACCGCAAATAAATACATGAGAGGGAACATGGAAACTGTTTAATAATTTTCAGCCCAGCCCATAAAATCTGAGGGAGTTTCTTCAGCTAAGTGTTTTGCTGGACTTGATCCTTCCTGGTGTTGAGCAAAGCAGAGAAGGAATTGGAGGAGCTCAAGAGTTTCCAAAAATAAAGGCCATTGAGACTTGCTTTTTCTGCCATTCATGCCAATAGCAGAACTTGCCTAGTTAGAAGGTGAGCTGTAGCCAAAGCCCAAAGAGGATGGGTGCACATCTGTGGCAGTGTCATGCTCTGTAGGTCGTGGGGGCACCCAGAGAGGCACTGCCAAAGATCTCTGTGGGGGGAAGGAAGAAGATGAGCTGCTGGCTCCAAGAGCTGAGCTAAAAATCCCTTTGGCTCTCCAGAGTTTATCTGCTAAAGTGCCATGCAGCCCTGATGCCAGCAGGTGATATTTCAGTGTTGCTGTACCATGGCCCAACACCGAGGGACAGCACTGCTCCCAGTACCAGGACTGGCTTCCAGAGTCTGTTGCCATTATTGTTGTCATGGTTTGACTCAGGATTGGCACTTGCCTTTAAGTTGTCGTTTCAGTCTCAAGAACTGACCATTGTGGCTGGCAAATCATTAGCATTAAGATAAGAAATGCAACAAATTGCTTTGGGGATTTGCGGGGTAATGTTATTCTCCGCCAGATTTTACAGATACATACATGTTCTTCATGACTTAAAAAACAGAGGAAGTACCTGTATGGGCACATATATATACACAAAAGGTGCCTACAAGCACACTTACAAACATATATATTTTAAAACACATTTCTTAACTTGGAGTGATGCACATGAATGAATATATGGAAAATGAAGTTACTTTCTTCTTTGCAAAAACTGAAAAGCTCAGCCATAGCTTCTCTTCTTTCAGCAAACCAAAAATACTCTGATATGCACACAGCTGTAGCTGCACTCCAGTGTGGTTATGTCTGTTCCCCAGAGACTATTTTGTAAAAATAGCTTTATTTGCCATCACTAACAGCCAACATGGAAATTTACTACATACAGGCATTTCAATTTCTTCTCTATTACTCACAGCTTCCCTGCATGCTAAAAATCCTTTTATTTATGTTGCAGAAAATGTGTTTGAGGACTTCTCCCATGGCTCTTCCATAGTCGTCAGACCTCAGACTACCCTGACATATCAAAGGTACATGTTAAGCATTTCTTCATGTTTCCAAAGCCTGCATTATGTTTATTCTGATGATGAAGTTAAGCCATGTTAAATGCTGAGCTTACTCAAGGGAAGTACGGCTGTTTGACTAGTGACCTGAGCATGTGGCTCCTCTGCAAGCTGCTTGATGAGGTGTCTAAGGCTGTCCTGTTTCTGATAATATATGTGCAACACAAGGTAGCTGATTTGGAGTGGGCTGTGGATAGGATGGAAGTTCTGCATACCATAGCTGTTCCTAGTACCAGTGAAACCAGTGACTGTATTTCTGTTGTCTCCAGTAAGCTTGGGAGCATGTCCCCTGTAAGAAGTGCAGAAAACAATACTTGCAACTCAGTAGATAATGTGTCTTTGATGTTGCAGCCATTTCACTTGCTGTGTAATTAGATGTTCCGAGACACGGTCATAAACCATTTTGTAGGCTTTGATAATGGAAAATCTTGGATCTAAAAATGTGGAGCTGGACTAGAACTCTGAGATATATACTTGACTGAACATTCAGGTGTATTAGTGAGATGTTGCAGGAGGTTTTGGGTTGGTTAGATGCCTAACTCCATAGAAATTAGTCCTAGATTAAAAATTGTCTTTGAACATCACGACATTTAGGTTCTTAATTCCTACTAGACATTAAAAGTGTCTTATTAGTTAGGATCCTGTTGGGAGTTATGCATGTGACCTTTGAAAATATGGGTCTCCTGATATAATTTTTAAAAAAGGTTCACCATGTGCCCTTCTGCATCTTTCAGAGTTTAAATAATTTTGGAATCCTAAGAATGTCCAGTAAAACCAGTCTCTAAGAGCACCACCGTGTATGGCATTTATACTCCTGTTTGTAAAAACTTGGGGATAAAATGTACCTAATACATGCAGTAGTTGGTTTTTGGTTTTGTGTTTTGTTTTTTTCTGCTTTTGTTTGGGTTTTTTTCTGAACTGAGTGCTACCACTGAGTTCTATAGTTATGTCAGCAGAAAACTTCCTGTAAACTTTCTAGACCATAGCTAGCAGTAATGATTTATTTTGTAAGGGTCCCTGAGTGTCGTTTGCAAAGTTAATTCCATCATTTAAAGATGAGCAACACTGTGGACTGTTGCTGTTTTTTAAAATGTCCAATACAGAAAGGATTAGGTCTTAATTACCAGTCTCTAAGCACCACTGACTTCTGAGTTATCTGCTCCAGGCATCATTTGTTTGGTACATCTCTGACCTTGGTTCGTTTGACTGATAGCAAACTTGGGAAATAGGAGGGAAATAAAAAAGCCCGGTGAATATAATTAACATCTGCTTATTAACAAAATTATTTATGAGAGAGGTGATTCAAGTTCAGTTAATGGCTGGAATAATTTTTGCAAGAGAGAAAACTTTGTCTAATTGTTGAGGTGCAGGTGTGCCAACCTGTTTCCAGAGCTTGCTGCTAGCTGCAGTTTTGGGGCTAGGTGCTCAATCGAAGCTGCTGGGCTCCAGCCATGGAGCTGTGGTGATCTGCATCAACTGTCCTGTCAACTCTGAGTCTGAATTTATACCTACAGGACAGGTTCATCGATAGTGTTGCTTGGTGCAGCTTCCCTTGCAGTGTTAATTATGCAGTTCTCCCAGAGCATGAATCTGTGTTGACTTTGAAGATAAATTAGTTACTCTTCCACTTGCAATCAGCCTTTCTCTGTCGCTTAAGGATTATCTTGTTCCCTCTCTTCACTTTGTGGATCAAACACTCAATTAACCCGTTCCACATCAGACTTGAAATCTATAGGGGAAAAATAAAAGTCAAATTTTTCTAAAGCTTGGTCTGGAGTTTAGCTAAATTTCTTTCTAGTAACTTTGCAGCTCAAGGCAAGTTTTTCTTTTCCCTGTGACATTGAGAATTCATTTTTCAGTCTGGATTATCAGTTGGGGCTGGTTTGTTTCCCAGATTCTGCCTTATTTTGTGTGGCTTTAGGTTCAAAGAAAGTTTTTATCATTTCTGGTTTTGTTTCATCTCACAGAAAGATATTTATGTCAGTGAAAATACTAACATCAGAAATTAGGCATATTACATATTAGATATATTAGAAATTAGATAAAATACGTATTTCCATACAAGAACAGATAAACCAGTAGGAATGATCTTAGCAGCAATATTGTATCTATATTGGGGTAGTATCATTAAAAGTGTGCAAACTTTGTGCACTGCTGACTCCTAAGTGGCTAGACAGTTGATGGGGTAGGATATGAAAGTATCTGAGAGGTGGTTGGTAAGAATAAAGATCTAGTTGTACTGGTTCTTCTGGCTCTTGTCTAGAGAGCTGGGTTGTAGATCCTGAAAAAACAGGAAAACTTTTGCAAGATTGGGTCTAATTCTCTAAAATATTGACCTTTTGGGGTAGAGAGCCCATAAATTCCCATGCCATGTCAACAGAGGGATTGCAATTATTGTTTAAATTCCAGATCTGAAATGACAGCAGGGTTAGCAGAGCTTCCCAGCACAGTGAGCCCTGCCTTGTGAACCCCTTGTCTAGTGACTGTCTTCTCCTTGCACCTGCTGGAGGAGTATGATACAAGTGGTGTCTGATTGGAGTTGTAAAGGTGTAAATTTTCTGGGGTTTGAGGAAATAGTCCCTCTCACAGGACCACAACTGCTGCACCTGCCCCAGCACAGCTCTCTGAAGTCTGTGAATCATTGCCTTATTCTCAGCTGCACAAGAGAACAACAGAAACCCTTGGGTTCCTCAATCCAGAATGACTGGGAATATTTTTTGCAGAACAGAAGTTGCTCATCTTTGTAAGCAGGTCATATTTCTAAAGGGATTACAAAGGATAAGGATGAATTACTAAGAACTTTGCATCTTTACTGGGCCTCTTGCTGGCACAGTGTTTATTGGTTTAGAAAAGTCTTCATGAAAATTGTAGATTTTCCCAGAGAAAGCAGGGAAATCAGTATTCCTTTTGCAAACATCAAACTAGCCTGCTTTGTTACAATTTCCTTGTAAAAAGTCTGCTTATGGCTCTCTGATGAACACTGGTTCCATTCCCACAAAGTGGCACTTGCTGAATAATGTGTTACATCTCTCAGTGACTCCTTCCCAGACACTTACCGTGAAATCTGCAGAGATAATTACCACAGTAGGAAATGAATACCAGAAATGCAGTTTCCCCCTTGTTTTAGCAACTTTCTGAGGTTGCACTCAGTTCCTTTCTGTTGCCAAAGTTAATTTTTCCTATTTTTTTTCAGTATCTTTAAAACAGTTAGATTTTGATTAATGAGATCTCTCCACCTACTTAAAGGTGATTGCAACAGTCCCACTGAGTTAAACTGCAGCTGCAGCTTCATCCAAAAAACAATTGCTGTATGGGCTGAATTATAACCAGTTTCTCAAATCACTAAAATTGGTTGTCCCAGACAACCTTTAACATTTAGTTAGTCTCATCTGGTATTAGGCATTAAAGTAGTCAGCCTTGCTTAATACACATCTACATCAGATTTGAGTCATCTAGAAATGGCCCCTCTCATCATCTGCTGTTGACTGAATTGATCATGTGCAGCTTCCTAATTCAGGTGAGTTGAGTCCAGGAGTGAGTGTGAATGTAGCATGAAAAAGTTACCTGCTGCACTTCATTCATTTCCTCAAAAACCAGTGATATATGGCATGATGCTTATGTGACTGGTGTGTTTCCAAAGCTCTGAAGATTTCTATTCTCCAAGGTTTGGATGAGTGTGTTCATCTTGCCATGTTCCTTTGGTCTCTCAGTTATGGTTATGTTCAGGTTCTCTGTCTTGGAGCCACAGTTTATCTCCTTCCTGTGTAAAAGAAAAAATAGTCAAGTCCTCACTAAATATTGTTCTGTGTTTTACACTTCCAATTACAGATTAATAGAATTTGTATAAAAACAAGTAAAATAAAAAGAAGGCGATCAGTGTTTTAAGCCTTTAGATTCTGTTTTTGTTTCCTAAAGTTTTCCATGTGTTAGGATAGTGGCAAAAAATCTAGCAAGTAGGATGTCACAGGAGACTGTAGGCTCAGTGTAAATAAGATTATGTTTCCTTTCTCTCTTATATTCAATGTGATTTAAGCAAATGTAGCAATTATTTCCCACTGCATGATGTTTTTTTTTTTTGCTTTGCAATCAACTGAATATAATGCATTGACCAAAGCAAGGAGAAAAAAACACACACAAAAAAACCCTGAAAAAGATACCTGTGAGTTTGATTCTGATATAAATAACACTATGCAAAATAAATGTTACTGTTCCATGTAACAGAACGGTATTAAACATGTTCTCTTTACTCTTGTGTATGTTCTTTATTTAGTCAACAATTCCACCCTCTTTTTCTTGGCTTTGGATTATATTTTAGATTCTAGTAGTTTATGAACACCCCATACTTAGATACGTAAACTTCTCTGCAGCTGCTGTTATGGGATCAGACAGGTTCTCTGCCACTGTGATATTAAAGCCCAAGATTTGGTCTGTGGTTATAGGGACTTAGTAAAGGTTGGACAGACCCATGTTTCTACTCTTACGCAGAGTGAAATTAGATGGATGTCATTTTTATTTATCTGTTCTTATAGGCTTGTCCCATATTTGTATCACTCAAGGACTGCACAGACAGCAGTGGACATTCTTTAGGAACATATCTATAACAAAATGTTGAGTAATAGCTTTGAGTTGAATACAGACTTGTTTTGCAGCAGTGGAATTGTAGAACAAAGTTTGAGTCATTTCTCTGTGCAGCCTGTAGCACAAGCAGGAACCTAGATCCCATTTTCTCAACCCCATTGCAGTGGTTTAGCCCACAGGATAGCCCTTAGAACTCTTTCCAATGAGCCTATGTCTTTTCAGTGGAGTGAACCAAATTGTGGATCCATCAACACCTCCTGCTCTAAACTCCCAATTGTCACCTGGGGTTTGTGAGCCAACTGGCTCTCTGCTTCAGCTAAGCTGCAGATAAGCTGCTTAGCCTTTAGCAGTAATTGAATCAAAGCCAAATTCCCAAGCCCGGAAGGTTCATCCCTGTTTAAACAAAGAGAGACAACGCGTGTGTATCTGCTACTGAGGAGGAGGAAATGACTCCTTTGAAACTGAATCCACCAGGGAGACTGTATGTCTTCACAATTCATGAATTTTCCAATAAATGTGTTTTTGTCATGTTGCTTTGCTCATAAAAGTGCTTTACACAAGCCAGCCTGAAAGATGTTAGGAGAATAAATCCCTTGTCATCAACTCCACAAGGCAAGGTTTTGCCTTTAGTGGCCACTTTTAGTCATCCTAATTTTCCAGCAGAATTTAATTTACCTGTTAAGAAGATAACCATCTGCATTCAGTCCAGCACCTTTCCCCATGGAAAATTTTGACCTCAGTGCCTTAGTGTGGAGGTGAAAGCTACGTGGAGAGCACAAGCAAGGAAATAGGAGTGACTCAGGTATTTGGTCAAACTTAGACCATCTAGTCTCTGCTTTCTTTGTTGCGTCCATGTGGGGTGTGTGACACAGATAAATTTAAAGAAATTCTAGGAAGCTGTAAACAGCTAAAATAGCAAGAGTTCACAACTTCTTATTGATTTTACAATAACTTTATTTTAAAAAAAAACACCACCACCAAGATTTCCAAATACTGAAACATCTTATTTGGAAGTCTAACCTATGAAATACTTTTCCTATTCCTTTATTTGCAATCGTTGCTTGCTTCAAATGCATTTGTTTTCCAAACTGCTATTGAGAAATGAAGCTTGTTTTCCTGGATTCCAGCAGTGAACTAATTCAGTTTTGCAGCTTCTGGAGCAGAGCTGACACCCAGGTGATTAAGGAAGCGTGTAGCCAGGCTATGCTCAAGTGCATCTATGCTTGAAAACCCAAACACGTACCTGGTGGTCCAGGAGATACAATGTGTTATATTCTCTGTTATATTCACCATCCTGTAATCTGGTCACTGCAAGTTCCACCAGATCAGATGACCTTTCAAATCACTTTGTCATTGCTTTTAAAAATTTATTTTTCAGTTCTAGATTGAATTCTATAGTTCTGGGTAAAGATGGAGCACTTCTTCATTGCTTGTGTGCAGCAAGTACCCAGCAGGCAGTTTTACCTAGCTGTTTCTTCAAACTATCTGTTTTTAATAATCTGTAATTATTAAAATGTTATGCTTTTTGATTATATATCTGTTCAGTAAAGCTAAGATGAAAGTCAAATATGGAAACATTTTTCTTTCAGTTTATTCACAAGGCCTCAGGAAACTAATGAGATTTATTCTGTGAATTAGTTTGTAATTGTGCTTTAACTGCACTGTGACATTTAATAATGTCAGAAGGATTTTGCTTTAGGCAGAGTGATTTCAGCCTCTGTAGAAAATTAATTACCACTCTCTGAATAAACTGCCTTTTTTTTTTTTCTTTTTTTGAGCTAAGCGGTATTTTCAAGGTTAAGCTGCTTTCTGATATTTTGAGGGAAAGAATGCATTGGAGATGTAGATCTAGCTTTCTGGTTCACATACAAGAGGCTGTATTTGTTAAGTCATCACAAATCAGAACCTATTGTTACTAGAAGGCTTTTCTCATGCAGCCTTAATTTTGGTGTTGTCCAGCAGCAGGTTTGGGGAGCTGCCAGGAAACCCGCAGTGCTGGGCAGAGCTGTGGAGGGAGCTCCACTCTTATGGATAGTTTTGAGTGTGCTTAAATGCATTAGATTAATGAAACTAAATAGATGGAGTTGTTTGAAAAAAATTACATTTTTAGGCTTACACGTTGCTATAAGCTTTAAAGCATAATTTTATATGCACCTCTTAATAAGAACTGGTAAAACTGTTGGAATTGTTGCTTTGCTGTGGTGTCAGGAGTAGATATTCACACTGGAGTGTCTGGGCTTTGTAAGGGCATAGCAGCAAGGCAAATTAATTTGAGCTGTTCAAATGGCAAATCAAATGGATTAATGATTTTCAAAATGACAACTGCAGTTACGTGCCTTTTAGCCTGATCACTTTGTATCAGATCCAGTGCTTATTGAAGTCAATGGAAAAAGAGGCCCTTGCTGTAAAGGGAGTGGAGATAAGGAGAAAAATTGGTCCATAGCTATATGTACTCCAGGCCTTGAAATGACTGAAAAGTTTCAGAAGCTTTCAATATTAATAGTGTGCCTGCTCACTTTTCCTGGGGTTGGTATTTCCACTGACAGCCTCCTAAATCCTTTCCCTGCTGTCAATGTAGTGAATAACTCCTTGATGACCTCATCCAAGCCGCTGCCAATTTTAAACTTATTCTAGGTACTTGGCAAACTAATTATCGTTGTCCCGCATTCTGTAAGAGATGTGTTTAAAACAGTGTTCAGTAGGAAAGGGCTATTGTCTAAAAATAAATGAGAGTAAGGCACTGATGTGCAGGGAGATCTCAGTGCACTTTTCAGGAGGATTTTCCAGCGTTTGCAGGTCAGCAGGGCACTGGCTCTGATCTGTCAACATAGTACCATGAACACCAGTGCATTGAACTGGTGGGGAAGTTGGCTTTGTGCAGTCACTGTCTCCCAAGGCTTTGGGGAAAAGCCACAAGGGATACTCTAAATTAATTTCTCTCTCAACTGATGTTGAAGAAAAGTGATAGTGGAGTAACACTTGGCTAGAGGTTCATTGATGCTTTGGGAACCAAAGGTGAGCAAAGCCAAGATGAAGCCAGCCAAGCCTGCATGTCAAAGGGTGAGTTACTTTTCCTTACCCTGTTTGAACATTTGTTGCTCTCCATCCAGCTCATCTGTGGAGTGTATTTCTGCCCTGTAGGTGGGATTTTTCTCGGTTGATTGTCCTTGCTGCCTTATGGATGGAGGTTTCCTCCACAAAAACTTTGTGCAAAAAAATAAAAAGCCACAGCCCATCATCCTCCATACTATGAGTGTTACACAGTAAATCAGACTAGAATAATCTGCTTATCTGCAATGCCTTACTTCAGCTCCATCTGCTCGAGGCAATGGAGAGGTGTACTCCCCAGGGTGATGGATTTAGGCTCTGGTTCATAGGAGCACAAAGAGAGCTCTTAAAGTTTCAGCAGACCCCTGTCATTGCAGTATAGTTGTCCCCTAACATCTACCTGCACTAGAGAGCCTCATGGCATCAGCTGTCATTGGAAAAGTCTCCATCCTGCCAATAAAATGCAAGTTAGTCCCTGAAATTCATGTCGCAATCAATATGAATTTCTTTTTCATTGGCCTGTATTGAGCCAAGTTTCAATCCATTTTTGCATTTTGGAAGCTCATAGATCAATCCAATATTGGTATCTCTTTTTTGATGCTGTTCAGTAGTTGCTGCAGCATTTCCTGTGCCTGGTGTGTCGGTGTCCATGGCTGTCACTACTTCCAGCCATAGCTCACACCACACTTGGAGATGGTTTTGCAAGTGCTCTCCAATTTCCATGTAAAGGAGGGAGCTCACTGGTCTTCAGTTTGGCTCTGAGTTGGGGACTTAGTGGGCATTGCATTCTTTCCATTATGAAAACTGTCTGTGAAGCTGTCCCAGATGATGCCACCGCAAGCGAGATGTGTTGGCTTGATCACATAGTTTGCTGAGATGAAGTGGCATTCGCAAGGGACAAGAATGGAACAATCCATGATGCTAGGAGCTGCAGCTATTCACAATAATTGCTCTCTGGGTATCCTACAGTCTCGGTGATGTTCAGGGCAAGAAGAAAGAAGGCTAGTTGGCTAATGAGTGTGCACAGCAGCTTGACAAAAAAAAAATTAGAGTCAAATATGTGCCTTGGTGGTCTCAGAACAAGTCAGATGCAACCACTTTCCTTCTGTGCTGGAACTCATCTAGAACAATAGTGTTCCCCAAACTATCCTCAGTTTTTCATTTAAAAAACCCCATTTTAACAGATGATTTCTCCCAAATATTTAATCATTAGATGCTTCAGCACAATAACAACTTCAGGGTGCTTCCAATTACTTTAACAATAACTGTATCTTGGGCTAATAAATGTTCAGCTGCAGGCCTTGAATTTATTAGCCCAGGAAAATGCATATTGCCTCATAAGTAGGAAGCACCTTCAGGTAAATTAATGACTCATGTTTCTCTCACCCTTCTGAAATTTAATCTAATGAACACTCAAGATAAGAAAGATATTAAAAGTAGGAAAAGCAAAAAACAGCAAACTTTCCACTGGCAATTACTTAATGACAAAATTGTGTTGATACTTATTGGAAAAGTCAGTCCACAACATTGCAGAATAATCTGAAGTTGTCTTTCAAGAAGTTCACACAATATTAGATAACTTCTATTTTATTTTACTATGTGAAGAGTTGAATAAATAAATGTTACAGTGATACACTGCCATTGCCATTGGCATGATGTCTTGCCTCAGTGTTCAAGGACTGCACCTACAGACAGGCAGATAAATTGTTTGCTCTTAATGAGGATAACAACCTGCTCATTTCATCAGGCAAAATTTGATTTCTAGGTTGTAAGCTGCTGATTTTTGAGTTCATAGCTATCCTAGCAAACCTTCTCCTCTTTGGTCCTGATTAAGCAGCAGCATTCACGATCACATGGCAGCTGGAGGTGGTAGAAAAGGCAGGCGGGTTAGGATATTTTGGTAGTGAAATTGTGCATCTTATTTTTATGGTTATTTCAGTGTGGTTCTGTTCTGCTATTGTTGCATCCTCTTTTCACATTGATTCAGATCTTGTTGTCCATTGTTTTCTTGTTGCAATATAGGGTCTTGTAATTTTGTAAAAGGACTTGTAGCACCATCTTATTAACATCAAAGCATGGTTCACTTTTTCAAGGTTTAACTGCTCTCTGTAAGAATGTTCGGGACTGTGAATCCGACATAATTCTATGGATATTTCCACGTTGGGTTTGAAGGTGTTTTAGCTCTAGCATGCTCTTATTTCAGCATGGTGGGTTTTTAAATTTTTGTTTTCACGCAGTCTGAGGCTGGCTTTCCCTTCTCTGTTTTTCTGGACTTTTTGAGATCTCACATGTGCTGTCTTAACGCCAACAAGTAGGATTCTCAGTGCTGAAGTCCCCTTTTGTTAAGGTTGTTTGGGCACTCACAATGTGGGTAGGTGACTGGGGTTTTTAGAAAACTCACGGCTTTAAAAGGAAACTTTGGCTTCTACATCTCTTGGACATCATTGTGATTTTTTCCCTAAACCCTTCTGTGCTTCTGAAAGCCGAAACTTACAAGACTTTTTTCCAATTAATATCTATTCTGTCCATGAAGAACAAATTACACATTTCAGAAAGTTTCATTAATATTGATGAGCTTTACATATGGCTAGTTAGTATTCAATGTATTTTGATCTGTTCAACAGAAAGAATTTCAACTATTAATTATGTTCTGGTCATTCAGTTTTCATGAAATTGAAGAAAGTAATGTGTTGGAAAAGAATGATGTGCTTGGAGCAAGAATATCTTCACTGTTTATACCTAGAAGCAGAATGGAAATGTCTTCCTCAGCATTTTTTCTACATTTGCATGGCCTGTATTTCATGTGTTTGTTTTATTTTGCTAAGATTGTATGCAAAGATATGTCCAAAAGGAACATGCATGTTCCTTTGTGTTGGAAATATTATTCCTGCTTGCTTACAGATGCAGAAGTGAGGCAGAAAGGGGCTCAGTTTTACATAAATATTTAACTTCACTAAGAGCCAAGTATAATGTAATGGAAGGAAAAGTCATACAGACCTTTTACACTTGGGTAAAATTTGAATTCAAGATGATATAATTTTCTTTGGATCAGAATTGCTACAAGTTTTTCTGCTTTCTCTTATAATGCTATAGGACTGTCCCAGTAAGAGGAGGGGTATTGATGAAGGCAAACCTGCATTTTTCATGGCTGCATGATAAAGTTTTGGTTTTCATACATGGAAATATTTTTATGTACAATGTAAGCTATTGTTTTGACATGCATTTGTGTGTGCCCAAGGAAGCTTCACCTTTATTATCCCATATTAAAGAAATGAACTGAAACTGTATATTCTGTGTTTGAAAAACAAAACTTGACATTTTGAATTCTGCATTGTTTTGGCAGATTAAGTACACTTACTGTTTCAACAGATGAAAACACATTGAAGTGCTTCAACAGTGAATTAGAGAATACCTAACAGATACAAAAGAGAGCAGAGGCAGAGGGGATCTTCTTTGCCAGTCATGTTCCTCAGCATTGCAGGCAATTTGGAAGTACCTTATCTGTGCTTACTTGAATATTTGAACTTGAAAAAATACCTCAGTGTCATATGAAGCCACCACACACTAAATTATTCCAACCATACTTTACATTTTAGCAATTAAATCAGCTATGAAATAATATTTTAATTAAAATCAAGCCTTTTTCTTGTTTTTCAGTTGTTAATGAACTATTGGTTGAAGATCAGCTTACTATGGTCCAAAGCAATGGGTATTTGAGATACTGGAAAGACAGTGGTGTTCAGTCTTGGGATCACTTAAGCACTTATAGAAAAGTCACCCTAAATGAGCATTTTATGATGTCTACTGTAGCTGTACAGAAAATGATTCTTTTTTTTTCTTTCCCTAAGAAGGTGCCACTTTAGAGACTCAGTAAATTCCTAAAATAAGTCTTCTGTAGTTATTATAAAAGTACTTCTAAAGTGTCAGCAAAGCTCTGTCATTAGCCTGGAGTAAAAATGTATATATTTTCTGTAGTGAGTCTCAAAGTTCTCCTAATGGGCCCCAAGAAATGCTCTTTGAGTGGCTTTATTGGAGGAGGGGACTGAGAATCAATCTTAGATTTGAGAAGGATTTTTCTTCCTTCAGTGTTGCCCTGAATAGCTCAAATACTGGCACTCACATTTGGAATCATTAGTGCTGTTAACTCAAAGTCACTTTGACATTAAAAAAGTGGTGTAGAATTGACTACTGATTGCTGAAGAGCTCTACCAGTGCACAAATGGCACAATAGAATGGGTTTTTCCTGTTAAATTGTATCAATACTTGTATTACCAGCTACTAAGTACTCTTTCCTGTACCCCCCCATAATTTATGTGCTCTCTGTGTATGAAACTTTACACTTACACTGCAATTGAGTGCAGCTGTATGTAAGAAAAGGGACTGGGAAAAAAATCTTTTGTTACTATTTGGAAAGCAAGGAACCGGAAATAACTAAACAACTGGTTATCCTTGCTTGGAACAGGGGGTTGGATCAGATGACCGCGTTAAGCCCCTGCCGGCCTTAGATGTTCTGTGAGTCTGTGAAATGGAAGTGTCTTTGCATTTCCATACTGATCACACTCCCAGTGGCAGTGGTCTGTCCCAGCTGGGAGCTGAGTGAACCCAGGAGCTTACTGTGTTCCACCAGTCCTCCAGTGACCCAGCCCTGCCTCGCTGTGCAGCTGCAGTTCAGTCCAATTTCTCTTGACAGCTAATGAGTTATTGCAACAGATGGCATGGTATGGGTGACGTTTTAGTAGTTTGGGTGTAGCTGATGTTTTGTTGTGTAGAGAGGAAAGGAGTCTATTGGAAAACACCTCAGGCATACACATACAGAAACCACTGATCTTCTTTAAGGAGTCTAATGAATTAATCAAAGATGTGACGTCCAGTGATAGGACAAGGGGCAATGGGTGCAAACTGGAGCACAAGAGGTTCCATTAAGTATCAGAAAAAACTTCTTTCCTATAAGAGTGACAGAGCCCTGAAACAGGCTGCCCAGGGAGGTTGTGGATTCTCCTTATCTGGAGACATTCAAAACCTGCCTGGATAAGTTCCTGTGTGATGTGCTCTGGGTGACCCTGCTCTGGCAGGGTGGTTGGACTGGATGATCTTTCGAGGTCCCTTCCAACCCCTAAGATTCTGTGATTCTGTAAGGGACTGCCTTTTGTTACTATAAAAATTAAGCACTGTTCAGACAGTTTTGGCTAAATCTGGGTCTCCAGACAAAGTAGGCAGCTTGTCACAAACCATTTGGGGAAATGTTTTTAAACACAAGAAAAGGCTCTAGGATCACTTGAATTCATAAAGCAGGATAATCCCTTGCTTTATTACCAAGTAACTTTGATGCAGCATTAAAACAAATTTGCATTTTAATACCTAATTCTCTGTATTTCCTCTTTGGGGTAATCCTGTTTTGGAGATTTATTTTTTTTTTAAGCATACTTTGGTTGCTTGTAATAGTGTTCATTTAATGAAGGATGGAATCAATGTGTTACAGGAAAGTTTGTGCACCAGAGAGATCTTAAGAAGCTGCTGCTTGGAGAGTTGTGATGTTTAACTACCTGCATCCTGACTCTCAGAATTCTCCTTTATCTAGACACTGGCAAATAGAAGTCTTTTCTGGAGAATGATAAACAGTTGTGTGGTCAAAAGGAAGTCCCTTTGCATCTTAGCTACCCTGGTAATGACAGAATATTTACAGGGCTGTTGAGAGAGGAAATGTACATATCTAGTGATGCTCAGAGGCATCACCTACAGAGGAGGAGGTGGATTCAGTTCAGGTTGAGAGACCATCTGCCCCCATGGGAAAGGACTGCTTCATATCAAATTCAGCAAACATCTGCCACCACTTGATAGAGAAACTTAGTGCACTTCCAGGTTGGAAGAGGCTTTTTTTGGTTTTTATTTATTTTCATCATCAATTTTCCCTGCTGTGTGGCTTTGCAAATCTTTTTAGTTAAGTTTTTTTTCAGATATAGCTTCCTAAATGACTGTATGACCTACATGGAAACAAGAAAGCTTTCTTTTTCTTTATTGATACTGTATTTTTTCCTAAAAAAATTTAATTGTTGTTCCATGAGCATATTTTCCCAATGCTTCCAGTGGTATCCAAAGAGCAACTTTGTGGACCACATTTGTAAAATGTTGTAATTTTTGTCTCATATATATATAATGTCCTAGAAGCCACACTGAAGTTTCCTCCATGCATACCTACTCCTGTGTCAACTGAGAACACTTCAAGCCTTATAGGTGACATTCAATACTATGAAAACCATGTATTTTTATCTTAGGGTCAGGTCTTCCTGAGGGTAGAATTTGGTCCAACAAATTTGTCGCTCTATTAACGGACCATGAAATAAACTTCAGTGCCTGAGTTCTGCCAAATCTCCACTAAACATTGTGCAGGAATCAATACCTTGTTTTTTATCATAGAAAGCTCTTTAAATCTTAAAGAACCTGAGGAACAAGAGATCAAAGGAAGCATTGGGACATGACATGTACAATGAGGAAATTTAGAGCTAAAATAGTGCCAGCAATTAGGTGTTCTGAAATACTGAAGGTCTGGGTGTAATTCCTCTGGAGCACTTAGTGTAGCAGCTCCTGTGCTTTTCCTGGGAGCACCAGCTGCAGCTGCTCTGTTCCTGACAGCAGTGTGGACTGGAGGGGTCAAGAATCCAACCTGGATGGACCACTCCCAGTTTATTAGAATCTTCCCTAAAACTGATGTTAGACTTTTAAGTATCTTTTCACTTCTGCTATCAGGTAGCCCAAGACAAGGAATATACAAGGGAGTAAGAGAAAATATCTTACCATTTTTATCATGCATATTGAAAAGTGATTTTTTTTCTCTTTCTGTGGAGCAGAGTAGTAACACTTTCTTCTGATGAGAATTAAAGTGGGGAATATCTTTGAGCAAGAATTACAGTGGTGTGTAATAATTGCCTGGCATTTCCATACGTTCTGACAGCAGTCTGAAGATTTCAAGTGAGCACATTGTCCAATTCATCATCTTCCATGCAGCATTTTTACTTTTAGCAAGGAACATACATCATAAGGCTCAGCAAGTTTTGAAAGAGCTCCTCTATGTGGACAGATGGTGTTTAAGATGCATGATGAGAGGCCTGACTTTTTCAGAGTGTGGCAATGTCAGAAGAAAAGATAGCTTCTTGAGTTGTTGTCTCATCTTCTGTGAGTGGCCAGTGTCACTCAATTTCTTCTCCTGAAAGAAAGAGAAACCATTACTGTAAATTCGCCAAGGTCTTTCATGCAAGCATAAGCATTTAACATCAGTTGTTTGAGATCGTTCTTGTTCAAGATCACTCTAGTATTATTTTTCACTAATGAAGTAGGGAATTTATTCATTCCTTCTTACAAAATATTTTAGTAAAATATCCTTTAACTCAAATGTAAGTGGGTATTTGGGCTGCAAGATATGCCACAAGCTCAAAAAATCATTTGGGAGAGAAATGTTGCAAACAAGGTGTCCTTGCTTTTTTGTGTCTGTCTAGGAAGCCTTTATTTTAAGTCTCTGTACAATTTTCTTTCACCTTAGCTTGTCTGTGTTAATGATCATTTTGGGGTAATTGGTTGGCACTGGTGTGTTACATTTTGTTAAGATGGAGAACTCTGTGCTGGAATGCCTTCAAATGAGCCAACAAACTATCCAGAGCTGTTGTTCCTTGTGCCAAGCAAAGGACAGCAGGGTTGTGCTTCTGCTCTGCCTTAGGTTTGATGTTGGCAAACATGAAACCCATGCCAGCAGCTGTGGATCATGACTCTGGGTAGTGGCCATCTGGGTAGTGTTTCCATCTCCTCTGAAAACAAAACTTTATTATTAGACAAAGTTCTATTTTGGAATCAGAAATGTGCAAGCTCTTTCTGGTGTGGGTCTCTCTAATCTGTTGTGATAAGATGTATAATTTTTAGATGCTCCCTTGTTCTTTGTGTGTGCTGACATGGAATTAGGTATGTATTCATCAGCAGCAAATCAAACTAAGTGGAATCAAACAGGGTTTCCAAGGAGCTGCCTCTTCAAGGTATTGAGTCTTCAGACTGAGGTACAAAGAGCAGCTTTTTTTATAATGCAGATCACAATATAGCTCTTAATTTTCCATCTGAGATGTTTTGATGCTTCCTCCTGTCTTAGTAATTTATAAAATAAATTAGCTGCAACTATAAATAAATGTAAAAGTTTAAATCTTAATGAGATCCTAGAGATGGAAACAAAGGAGCTCTATGTGTCACTGAAACTGAGGGACATTGTGCAGTCACAGCAGCACAAACTAAGAACCATCTTCTATCTCTCAAAGTATAGGACTAGAAGTATCTACTTAAGTCTACTAATAGTGGTGTGGCTGTTATCTAGCTGATGTTGACGTTTCAGACATTGTCAAAATGGGAGAGAAAAAAATGGTTTGTCAAAAAAGGGAGAGAAAAAAAATGGGTGAGAGAGTCCATCCTTGCTGTTCTTGGGAGATAACTGTAGATCAAGTTACAGTCTTGCTTTAGAAATGAACCTGTCTACCTGAAGCAGAGGTTCCTTCTAAAACTGATGGCCCTAGACTATATTTGAACTTACTTTCGGAAAGAGAAAGGAGCCTTTGGAAAACAAAGTTGCTGTTGAGTCACTTCTCTGTTGTGGGTTTGTCCATCTGCCCTGAGCTGTAGGAAGCTCGTGCTATAATTCACTTTATTGCAGATGTTCTAAGGGAGGAAATCTTCATTTTTAAAGACAACCCCTGCCCCCATCCATGCTCCCCCAAGTAAAACAAACTCTCTTCTCATTAAATTGCCTTTCACGCAACATCAGCCAGTAACAGCAGAGGCTAACAAAGCCTGGTCTCTTCTCTTTGTCTGAGGGCTTGTAAAATGTTAAACATCTGCATGTCCTCAATGTAATTAGGATGTGATGGGACAGTGTCTTCTTCCCACCAGCTGTCAGAGAGCCTGCTTGCATGGCTGAGGCAGCCCTGGAACATTGAGAAGGGTCAACAATGGTCTGAATCCTATTAAAAACCATATGTATAAATGAAAGCTTTCTGCTCTGTGCTTGGTCCCAAGGACACGTTGTGAATCTCAGCTGGTGAAAATTGGGCACGGTTCATCTGTTTTGTGCATTTAGTGCCAGGGATTAAACACTGAGCTGAGCTGGGGCAGCTGAATGCCCGAGTGAAGTGTAGAGGGAAGAGCTGGGTAGATCAAGGGCAATTGGATCAGTGTGACCAGGCCACTAAGGTGGCACAGTGGTCCAGATGGCAGGCTCTTTGAGTAGAAAGAAACAAAGTATTTCTAGCAATATCAGCTGGGTGTTTTGTCCCAGAAGGGAGTCTGAGTGGCTGAAAAGGGAGATTTCAGACTGAACCTCTTGTGTTGAGGGCATAAGGCTTTGGTGCAGTTCTGTCAGCCAACTTGTATTAGAATTTAGTCTGAGGAGAATTCAGGAAGCAGGAGAAGCCACTTAATGCACGAGCAGACATAATGATGGGCTGCGTTTTTCATCTTGCTGGAGGCTACCTCAAGTTTCATGGCAGAGGAGACCAGGGAGAGCTACATGATGCTGCAAAATTAAATGAGCAAACAAAAACCTCTGTGACCACTGAGATGATGGCAACTTCTCAGGCCCATTTTGTCTCTGTAACGTGTTTATGATTTAGCTGCGCTCAGTGAAACACAGGGATGAATTCCACTTTTGCTTTGTGCTCCAATTATTCTTTCTGTTTTTTCTGCATCAGCACAGGACTGATTGTTAGAAATTACTTTCTCATGAAGTGCTGTTAAACCCAGGGACGGGAGTTACACAGTGTAAGATCTCCCCCTTTTTTAGCAATTATAAAAATATAATAAACTGTTGACATCGTTTGTTCAGATTACATTTTTAGGAACCATTTCTTAGGCTAAATTTACTGCTGTTTAGTGGCCACATAGCTGGTAAAGGTGGATTTGGATTTCTTTTATAAATGCTGCACTAAAATTAATGTTTGGCTGTTACCAAGCTTGGTAGCATATACAGGGCTGAATGTTAGAAGTTGTGGGGCCAAAGACCCCCAAAATGTCACAGTTGTGCAGCCACTGTCAAATTCAGATTGGTCTCTGCTATTTTTCTGGGGAAATCCAAGCTTTATTTCACCTCTTGATTGACCAGGACAGACTTCATTCACACCCTGAGTGGAATTGTGCTGCAGAGTAAATGCAACAACACAAGCAAAGCCCTGAGGCCTTTCGGCTACAAAGTACTGTCGTGGGTATGGATGGATCTAGATGTCAAATTAATTATCTGAGGTTTAATTAGCTGTAATTGAAGTGACCTATAATTTCCTGTTAGTTGACTGGAGTATACTAACAGGTGCCCTTTGCCTGCCCACTTCTGACTTCCTTTCCCTTAAGAAAGGTGCTGTTGGTAATACGAGATGCATGGAAATGGCAGAAAATGAGCAATCATTTCTGCATCTATTTCAATTTATAAAGAACATGAAACCCTTCGACTTAAATGACGTAAAAGCAGACCAGGTTCTAGTCCTCCTGTTCAGAAATGCATCTGATTAGTGCTAACAAATGGGGGAACTTCTGGTGAATTGTTATGAAAAATAGCTTTCAGCTCTGCCCCATAGAGTTCTCCTCCTGCTTCCTCCTTCTCATGACAAGACTGTTCATTTATTTTCTATACAGAATAATAACCTTTCTTAGCAGAGATATTATTTCCTTGTTCTTAAATATACAGTCCTTATAAGACTGCTGTAAATATACAGCTGTGGTAATAGTACACCTACACAGCATGTGTGTGTGGACTGTTCTTTTAAATAGTCCATCTGACCGAGGCAAAATAACTTGTTGCTACCCAGATTTAGGAAGTGGTCAAACACAGTTAAGGAACTGATTTTCTTTATTGCTATGTCCCATCATTCTTCCTGCCTTCTGGTGATACATTATGCAATGGCTACTCACAGCATCAGAAACTCTCTTCTGTTTAATGTGCTGTGAGTACATCATCCTGGCAGCCAAACCAAGAGCCTCTTCTGAGAGCTGGGGAGCAATTTGATATATTTGTTAATAGAGCCACACTGACAATATCTTCTATGATATAATTGATTGGAAAAGTAGCAGTGTTCCCAGTGTGGTCTAGCTGATAAACATGCAATAAATTAAAAAATAAAATGGGTGAAATAGTTGCCCAAAGGATAATAAACTAAGGTGACATACAAAGCATTAAACCCCGAGGGCTTATGCAGCTGTAAACATTCAAAAGGCACTTAACAAATTACAGAAACTAAACAAGATTTGGCTGGATTAGCAGTGAGATAGGAGACCTCTGGGGAAAACCCAGGTGCTGCAGCTGCTTGGTTTCAGCAGGTGCTGCTGATACTCTAAATTGGTATTTAATCAGTGCCCCAAGGGGATCTGGGAAGGTGGTAGAGCTGAGGGTTGCTTATGCCCTACAGCTTGGTGAGAGTTGCTGCAGTGGTTCTGCCACTTATGCCTTTGAAGGTAATGTGCATTCAGGTATCTTAATTGTACTAATACTCCAGTTAGCAAAAAGTTCTGTGTCCTGTTCACTTGGAGGTGTTGGTGTCTGAAGGTCTTAGGTGAGCCAAGCTGCTCCTGCTTTTTGAGAGCAGCCTGCAAAGTGGTGTTGGTGTTTGAAAAGTATGTTTGGGATGAAAGGAGATGCTTGATATTTTTGCTGGAAAAGCCTGTGCTATATTAGAAAAGTCTTTTCTGATGTGTACGTGACAGGTCCCACCTGCTTATTTAGGAACTCCTAAAATAGAAGTGACTGGCGGTGGTGACATACAGTTTGAGTTTTCTTTTTGATTTTGGTGGTGCTTAACTATATTAAGGTCCTTTTTTCTTCCCTTGCTATGCATAAACTTTATAGGAAATGTTTCTTAAATTGGCAGGAATTTTCTGGGACTGCTCCTAATTTTTCTCAGGTCTGCTTTACAGCCCTTTTTCCAGTGCAAAAAAGTCTAGAGGACCTTTTACATGTCTATAATGGTATTAAATGTACACGAGAATAAAACAAAGTTCTTTAAGTTAGAAGGTTCATATCCTGATCTAATCCAAATCTGCTAATTCTCTAGCTGCTAGGCAGACACAGAGGATTCCTTCATTTGCTCTTATGGATGTTGTAGGATGACAGGATCCTACTGGACAGGAGCTCACTTCTCTGTGGCCATCCTGCTCTTCCCTTGCTATCTCCTTTAAGCTCTTAGGAAATGTGGAGCCTCACAGAATGTGTATTTATCAATCAAAGGATGAGGAAAGTAATCCTTCCTCCCACCTCCCAGTAGTGTTTTCAGGAGCTTCTCTGGATAAATTTTGTCATACTTTGCCATGCAGAAATGCTATTGTTTTTCTGTTTTTCAGTGTAACTCAACTTTTCTCAATTTCCATCCAGTAAAACCCTGTCATTTTGTAAAAATCTGCTTATGACAAATGATACCAGTAATATTTTTTGCTACCCAGACTGATTTGTGATTGTGCTGGTCTCAGAGATCAGACAGGGTCAACACCTCTATTTCAAGAATCCATGTGGTGGTAGGGTTGAGTTAAAGCACTCCAATTTCTTTCCTTCATGAGAAGTAAACTTGTTTTCTAACAGCCCCAGAGAGATTTTATGTCCTGTTTTTTTCGTCTAGTTTTGTATCTAATGCTGAGAACACTGGCACTCTCAGATGTATATGATTCTACAAATCCTCTTCTTCCATTCATGTGCTTTAAATAAACTTGATCTTGTGTAATATTTGGTCCTTTTCCAAACACATTAATTCCTGTAGAGATCAGTAGTTACAGAATAGACTAAAATCTAATTCTGACAACTCACACCATTGTGAAGGTGTTTGCAGAGGAGAACAGCAGCAGTAATATCTCATCTGAATCAGTTGCAGCAGACAGCAGGAATACAAATGTTGCAGAAAGCAGGGAGTCCTCCAGGGTACTGTCAGCTCAATATAGAGGGAATACGAGCTACTGATTTGCATTTGTGAAGTAGGATGTTTTATGTAGTTGCCTCTTTAAAATTAATACCGGGTTTTTTTCTGTACTCCATTTTTTTTTTTTATTAAGAACCTTTCCTATGTGCTACAGTAATATTGCATAGCCAAGTTTCATAGACTGTTTCAGAGGTCCCCTTTGGGCCATCCAGTTTTATGTGGACAGGACACCAAGGAGCACTGAGCTACCTATTACTTTGAAGCAGAAATGGTGCTGCAGTGGGAGTGATGACAGCTGTGTACCTCCATATACCACACTAGCTGCATCAATTGTAGCCTCTTAATTATCAGGCACAGCTTAATTTCAACTAAAGCCTAGTTGTGCCTCTATTATTTCAGTTCTCTCTAATACTCTCTAACATGTAAATGTGTACATCAAGAAATGAAACCTGTATCTGAGATTGAGGGTGAGAGTGAAGAGGGAGTGTAGCTGGACTACAAACAAATTAAAATTGCAATCAGATGTATAGAATTCACTGTATTTGAGCCATGCTGGATCTCAAACAGCTTGGCATTTGTAACATGGTGGGATGCTGTATTACGGTACATTCCCACAAGGTGAATTGAAATAAGGATTAAAAAGCCCCTGTAAATCAGATTTTATAGCTGCCTAAACCACCTGCAAATTATTGGTACTTGTTTTCAAAATCCACCATCATTCTGCTGTCAGATTGATTTTGGTTTCATTAGCAGAGCTGGCATTGCCTGTGCTGGCATAATCTACTGGCTGCATAAATTACTAGGAGTGTAATTGTAAGCAATGTCTTAATTTTGTCAACAGTGTTCCAGAGTGCCAAAGATACCCTTTGTGCACTATTTTTAATTGTCTCATCTAGATGTTTTTTCTTCAAATTTTACCTCATTGGGAAATAACAGAAAGAATTACATGAACTTGTAGTAGTTAGTACAGGCAAGAAGATGCTGTGCATGAAACCTAAGAAGAACATTTAACAAGTGGCTCTCCAGTATTAACAGTTTCTAATTGAAGACCTAACTTAAGTACTGAGGATAAGTGAAGGAGCATGTTTTGATGTAGTATAGAGGCACCAGGAAATCTTGCCAGTGAGAGCTGATAGTGTGAGCTCCACTGTAGGTGAGGGTTTTAACCTTTGCAGTCAAAATTGTGCAAATGCTCTAGGTGATGGGAACTCCCTGAACTGTAGAGGAAGAGCTTGGCTCTCCGTGGCTGTGCAGCCATCACACCACCAGGAAGCTGTTTGCTCAGGTTAGTGTTCTGCAACTTGGCACAGTGTCTATAAAATCTGTATGAGCCTTCAGTACACTATATGGGACCAAAAGAAACCTCTAGGGGTGTTACATTTCACCTTTCCTTAAGCTTCCACCAAAGTTTGTGGCAGTAAACATCCAGAAGAAGGAAACGGGCTGCGTGGTCTGTGTCCTTGTTTTGGTGAATTGTCTCAAAATAATTCTGGATGAATGTGGTGTCTATAAATACCTGATTTATGAACACAAGAGAAGCAAACAGCCAGCAGTCAAGTCTATGTATTATAAATCCTGGGTAGTTTGTGCTCAGTAAGTGACTCTGTACCACAAGTGGTTTTTACAGTTGAAGACTTCAAGTAGAAGGTACCTTTTTTTCTATTTGGTTGTGATTAAATGTAGGTAGTGCAGTAACATTCATATTATGATGGGAGGTAATACATTTGCCCTGTAAATGAGTAGAGTTAATGTTGTGGTGTATCTGCATGAAATAAATCTTAGTAAGGTACTTGATGGGATTTTTCACTTTCTCATTCAAAAGCCTTCATTAATAGCAATACTCTGTATATTAAATGGAATAATAATGGATTTGTTAAATGTTAGAGTCCTCCTGTTTCAATTTAAAACCCATAGCAGATTTGCTAATGCATGTTTTACAGGTAACCATTTATTTCTCTTGAAAAACACAGAGCCAGGAAATTCTTAAAAGCTCTCCAAGACTGTCTGCTGTGCTGTGCTCCAGCCTCTCTCCCTCCGCTCTTCCTTTAAAACTCTGGGCTGAGGTGACCATTGCAGGAAGAGCTTTTCACATCAATCAGGACTGGATTCTGGTTGCCAATATGCAGAGAACCAATTTAGCTGGCTACTCGAGTATGTGATCTAAGTCACACTGAGGTTAAAGCCTTATCTAAATCCTATTAAAGCCAATGCTAAAACCCCATAAACTTAATTGGGTTTAGTGTAGAACTACTTTACGGATTTCTTTTTGTATCTTAGAGCATTTGTATTTTTTGGTCAGTGAGTTCCTTTTGATAAGCTGCACTTAAAACTTGTTTGGGAGAGTACTATGTATCCTCTTACCTGCCTTAAATTAGAGAGACACATGTAATGTGGCAAGACAACTAATATCTATATATCTTGAGTGTATCTATACTCAAGAAAAAACATCTGTCAGAAATGAGCCTAACCTTTTTTTGCCATTAAAAACTACCTTTGTCAGTTTTGGTAACCTGGTAGTTGTGTTTTATGTGGGATATTTTGCGTAGGGTTGTGACCTGCTCCTGTTTACTGATTTTGGAATTTAATGTATGAAAGGCTAAACTGATGAAAGTGAATGCATTTTTGGTATTTGTTGTATGAGCTGCCTTAGATACTGCACTGGAGAAATTCAGCAAAAATGAATCTGAAGTTCTGTGTACAGAGAAGGATTAACCTTGTTCGTAATAGGGGAGAATTTTTCCATAATTCAGCACCACAGGGTTAAGTAAGTTCTCTTCCATGATGTTCCTGTATTTCCACTGACTTCAGTAAACTTAGTCTCCCTTACCAAGTGACTGTGATAAAAGGTTTCATTTCCGCTTTATTTGCATCTTTATTCATTTAAGTAGTTTTATTGAGATAAAGGTAGAAACAGCATTTTTGGCTTGAGTAGATAATATCATCTGCACTCCAAATGATCTCTTATGTTAAATATTCAGTTTTGACAGTAGGCCAAGTTGTAGCCACCCTCTTGTTGGCAGTTACTTGATTGAATTAATAACCTTTCCAGATTTGATACCAGTCATCTTACAAATAAGTGCTCACCAATATGGCAGGAGTTTTGGGACTTGCATTGCTTTTCAGTCCTGATAATTGATTTCAGACTGGAGAAGAAATGAATTGCAATGGTATTATCATTCTTGGTAAGCTAGCAGAACTATTGAATGCGTGACTTATTGCTGGCCCACCTGTGATTTAGTATTGGGGTCCTAGTTCAGTGTAGTTTTCTGGTGAATACTCTGTGAGAAGCAAGAATTAAGAGTGGGTTATACATCTCTTGCCCGAGGTGGTCAACTCAGTGTGACATTTTGTTTGCTTGCCAGACACCAGCCTTTTGTGAACCTCTTTTATTCATTAGCCTAAAACTCTTGTGAAGAAATAAGTGACAGCAATTATTAAATGTTTGCTGCATTTCATTTATTCCTTTGAAATTCTTCTGTGGCTTAATAGCTAAG
The DNA here is from genome assembly GCF_020740795.1 of Apus apus. Classification (NCBI taxonomy): domain Eukaryota; kingdom Metazoa; phylum Chordata; class Aves; order Apodiformes; family Apodidae; genus Apus; species Apus apus. Next base: position 685,307 of record NC_067307.1, on the reverse strand, counting down.
GCAGAAGTTTGCAAGGTGATAGTGCAGGACTCCATCTGTTCAGACAGATTAAAGGAACTGGAGGACAACTTTTAAAGGATGAATACTAAAAGTATTGTTATTGCTCTTGCTGTGTTTAATTACAGAGAATAGGGACCGATAAATATGTCTACAGGACATATTGATTGCTCTGTGAATGTACACATCCATTTAAAGGCAAAGTCAAATACATTTCAGCTGGGTATGACCCATCAAGACAAGCATAAAGCTGAAAGGTGAATGTTTGGCAAAGTGAAGGGTTAGTTTTGTTTTGCATCCTGCACTAAGGCATTTCAAAGGGCTTTCAGTGCATCGGATCAGTAACTGTATGTGTTCTTCATCACAGAAGGGCTGGGGCTGGTAGGCTCTGGAGATAGTCTAATCCAACCGCGTCTGCTCAGAGCAAGGTGAACTAGAACAGGTTGCTTGGGACTGTGTCCATTTGAATTTTGAAGATGTCCAGTGAAGGAGACTCTGAGTGCAACCTGTTCCAGTATTTCCACTTGTGCCCCTTGATCCTTCTTGTGTTTCTAGGAGTCTGGTTCTGTCTTCTTTACACCCCCATCAGGTTCTTAGATACATCAAAGAGATCCCCCTGAGCCTTTTGTTCTCAAGGCTAGATGGTCCTGGCACACTCATCCTCTCTCTGACAGATGCTCCAACCCCATAACCATCTTTGTGGCCTTCCTTTGCACTTGCTTGAGTGTCTAAGGAATTCAAGTTTAGACTTGGAATATTTTAGATTGCATTCAGGCAAGTAATTTCATTTCCCAGTTCATTAATTTCTTGTCTGTTTAAAGGAAAAAAAAATCCAAATGACTTTGTGCTTTTTTTAAAAACAAAAAAAAAAGGAGGAAGCGCTGGCTAAGAAGAATTAATAGAAATCAGAGATTACCTTAATTATGTCATCACAAGATAGTGTGAAGGACTCATGTTCTTGCAGGGCTCTGGAATGTGCCCTTTGGCTTATTTGGATTTTCAAGATCTGCTGAAATGAAGGGTCAAAGGCCTGAGCCTTGTTTGTGGGACCATGAGATGAGAATGAATCAGGCGAGGGACTGGAAACTTTGGTCCTATAGTCCAGGGGAAAATCTTTACCACAGAGCAGTAAATGTGTTGCATTATCCTCAACCCATATTCCCAAGAAGTTCTGTGTTTGAGGATATTAGTAAGTTCATATCCAGGACATGTCTGTTCATATTTGAACAAAAGTGTGTTTTGTCACTTAGATGCCTTCAAAATTTCTGCCAAAAAATTTATTTTGCAATAAATTCTCAATTAATGTATTGTGGTTAAAGTGACTGTAGCTAAAACAAATGTCTTCAGTGAATCCAATAATTAGAGCTTGTGGAGTGTTTTATAACCACTTTAAATAAGGTAATAAGTATGTATTTTAGGAGCAGCCATTTTATTCTTTTTCATTAAAAAAAAATCAAGGTTGCAAATGTGTTTTTTATTCTCCTCAAAGGTTATCTGAGTTTTCTCCTCTGTAGGAACCAAATGCCCTAAAGAGACACTGAATAGCTTATCCAATTATGGCTGCTTTCCTTACTAATAGTTTTTAGATACTGATTTTTAATGATTTTTATGCCTCTTGAAAATGCCAGCAATATTGCTCATAAATCATTGTCCTTTCCTTTAGCTCTCCTGGATTAATATAAATTTGCTTTAATTACACTTCTAAATTCACTTTAATTCGTTGGAGCAACTGCTTTTAATCCTACCTGCATTTGGAGGCAGGTATTTAGTTCAGTACAGCTCATTAAATAGCAGTGGTATATAGGTTAATGTTATGATTAGATGTAGGATGAGATAGGGATGGAAGGGAAATTTATATGCTGCTAGAGATACTGCAGCTGCTGGAAGAAGCATTATTCATTAGTTAGGCACAGTTGTGCTGCATGTTTTTCTTTTTGGTATTTTCTGCTTAGTAGCATATGATTGTGTGTCAGGTTGGTACACAGGGCCTGTGTGTCTTTGAAATAACTGATTGCAAATTAATGGCAATAGTGCCTAGCACAGGCATCTCTCAGGGTGTCCATTAGACAGAGGTATGACAGTGAATGTGTTATATTTTAAATATGCTATTTTCATTTGGTGGTTGGGGCTGTTGGAAAGAACCAAGATTCATCATGGTTTGCAGATGTAAGGCTGAGTCAGCAATGTTTGGCAGTACTGATTACCTGTCCTCTTGGCTAGCCATGATGTTGGGGGAGTGTGCTGAAACCCTTTCATTAAAAGGACCTTGGATATTCACTGGAGTATAAACACTATCGTTTACTGTCCATACTGCACTAGAACAAGCAGAGGGAAAAAGTGAGCTGTGGCTAAGCTGTGTTAAATATGATAAAACTGTTTTTGATTTATGTTTGCGGGGAGTGGAATCCAAATTGAGCCCAAAGGTGAAAACAGAGGTGCAAAACCTTATGTAGCCCACTGCTTCTTTAAGGAAATACCTATTTATTTTGCTAAATATCAATCCAGGGAAAAAGACCTGTGTGTGTTTCATTTCTCTTTGCTGACGTTTTGATGTGATTAAATTCATGGTGCTGCAAAGAAATATTGCCAAGCAAACCTCACAGCAGAAGAAATAGTGCAGTGTTCTTCCAAAGCCAGCAAATGCAGAGCAGCAGCTTTCTCTTTAGCATAATTAGTAAAAGCACACTTCCACTCTAACCTGTAAATCACTTTTTCTCTGCACTTGGGCACTTACGTTAAACGCTGACTGTCTTCTTTCTATCAACTGGCACAGGTAAACATGCAAAATTATTAACACCTTAGTACTCGATGAGACACTTAGGGAGATCTGATGTTGATGTGTAATCAGTGGAGAAACTCTGCTTACTTGTCTGGCCCCACTCTTGTTGTTCTCCTTTTTTTTCTTTCTTTGAAGGGGATGTAAATGCTTCCCTCTTGATCCTGTGTTGGCTATTTGTTTTGTTGGCTGTGTGCAGGAGTGTCAGTCCCTGAGTACAGCTGTGTGTGGCTCCTGGTACATCCTAGCCCCTACCTTTGCTGCAAGTTTTTCTTAGCATCCATTGACTTTCCATAACCTTTTAAAATAGGACGATGGCTATTCTGTGATGGTAGCCACCCTTTACAATGCCTGCATATAGTAGATAGTTTGGTTCTGTCCAGTTTTGTATTGAAAAGCCAAGTAGTGATTTTTAGGCTCACAAAGTGCAAGAAGGAATGAGGTGGAAAGAGGAGCGGAAAGCCCTGGTTGTTTCCCATCTTGTGATCAGAAATTACCTGCTTTCTATTGTCACCTTCACAGCCATCCTTTGCAAAGGTATTCAGGGGAATGGGGGACAAATGCACAGCAAGATTAATAAGCAAGACTCACCTTCTGAAAGTCAAGAAAAAACCCTGAGTTTCTTGGTCTTGAGCAGGTCACTTTCCCGCCAAACCCCAGAGTCCTTTTATCTAGTACTGGACAGACATCTCCAGGTCCCTGCACCTTTTCTCCAGGGAAGCTGGCTGGCAAAATTTGTGTTTTATGAGATGTGGGAGTCTCTTTTGTTCTGAATTCTCCCCTGTTTTGACATTAGAAGAAGTCACTGAGGCACTTTTTCAGTACATCACATAAAATGCAAAGTGTGCTTGATGAGGAGCCACTTACGCAGTTCTTTACAACATGTAGACAGTTACGAGGTTGGGCAGCAGTTTTGTTGATGAAAGAATAAAGCAGTCTTTTTTCTTCCACCCTCTGAAATGGGCAGAATAAAAATTTTAATTACTTGTTTGCCTATAAATAATTAAGAGAATCTGTAGGTTGTGCTTATGCATGTGCAAACACAAGTGAGATACATATTTAGTGCCAGAAAACAGCTCTCCTAGGTAGTAAATTCTCAGTGTATTTATGGCCAGTTGTAGATGTGCCCATGCATGCTGACAGAGAAATTGTGTGTCAAAGTGCTCAGCAAAGGGCAGCAGGAAAATCTTTTTTGTAAAGGCAACCAGGTGTTAGCTTTGTCTAGCCAGTTTTTCCTAGAAAGAGATGAATTATGGGCATAAAATTTTCTGACCTCAAAGGACTGAAGAGCTGGTTGCACGTCAGGTTCCTTGGTTATCCATAGCCCTGCAATGTTCCTTAGTTCCTTAGCCCACAGCTCCTTCTTTCCTGATGGTTTATAACATTCTGAAGAGTGTTCTGTACTGTGCATTTATGTTTGCATACCTGTCAGTGCTGATCCTTGAATAATTATTTGCAGGATGGAGTGTGTAGGAATTTGTAGGTGAAATTAGATGATTCTTGAATACCTGAAGATTGATAATAGAACATTTGAGGGAGAAGGAGTTGTGAATGAGGGGAGGTAATTGTCTATAGAAATCAGGAGCTTGCTACCTATCAATATAGAATGTGTGTTGCTTTATTTCTTTAGGAAGAAATGAGATTGAGTCATATCAATTAACCTTAAGCCAGAGAAATGGCTGAGGATTAATTTACTAGATAATACTGGAATCTGGGAGGATGTGGAGTATTTGTTGGAAACTAAAGTATAATTAATGCTCCTTTTAAATATACAGAGAGATAACAATTAGTTTTAAATTTTTTTTATTAGAAAATTGAATGTTTTCAAAGGAAAATGTTTAAACATAATTTCCCAGCTGCTTGCAAGGTGATGTGGTTTTGTGCAAGACAAAGGAGCTTTCCAGCATTAGATAGTAGAGGATCCTGTCCTGGTATTAGAAGGACAGAATTTAAATGCTGAATTGCTGAGCATTTTTGTAGGGTGCCCTTTAGGATGCAGATGTTGTTGGTTGGTGCTATTTTGTCTGGCATGGGGCCTCTGCACTTCGATTTGGGACAAGATTTGCCTTGTGCCTATTGCTGTGATGCACTGAATAGCTTTTTTGGTGGTCCTGAGCTGCTGCAGTTTCTGCTGGCTTTTATTCTCTCGGGAATGGAGGTACTGGGAGAAACTGTCAGCTGTTCTCTCTGTTTACCCTTTGGGGCAAAGTGCATCTTCAAAAAATGTAAATATTTCTATTGCTAATTTACACCCTTGGCATTCAGGGTGACTTTTTCAAGTGACTGACGTGCTTCGTGATTAGTTGCTTGTAGCCTTATAATTAGCTGAAATGTCATTTACATGGCATTGCCTTGCTGCATGTTTTGCAGTGTGTGTGATCCCTGGAAAGGAGAGGGCTAGTATGGATGGCACTGCAGTGGCAGCACAGTTACTCAGCTGGGGAGCAGGGTTTCTCTTTTAAATTAGCAATTATGTCCCACCTTTACTTCAGTTGTAACATCATAAAAACTGAATCTGTGTCTAGTTTGTCTGAGTCTGAGAGGACCTGACCTAGAGGAATTACACCCATGGAGAGTCTTCCCTGTGTGCATACACTGTTTGGTTTGGGTTTTTCCTTTGATTCATTTTTTTTAATTTAAAGATTTCAAAACCCTTCAAAATCTACTGCCAAGTTGTTTACCTGCAGCTCCAAACACTTTAGAGGTGTTTTTTCTGTTTTTGCTGTGGTTAATATGCTTCAGAAAGGCAATACTTTTTGTTGCAGATCTAAAATGGTGTTAGTGTGCCTTTTCACTGAGTTTTTGATTGTGTGTCCATTTGTCTGGCACATTTGGCACCCAGGTTCTGTTAGCATCCCAGTGACCTACTTCAAGTGCTTTGTTAAACAGAGATTACACTTATGGGTAAGGGTCAGTATTTTTAAAAGGCATTAAGGACCAAAGCTCCTTTCATACCCAGCCTGCATGTTACAGCAGGCAATATGTTGGGATCCATTGTCCACTCCATTGTGTCTGGGACACTTTGACTTGATCAGTGTTGCTGGGCCTCAGCTTCTATTGTATTGGTGCCTGATTTAATGAGTTCCTGGGCACAAGGTGCTGGCAGAGAAATAAAGCAAGAGCCAGTCACTGCTAACGAAGTCTAGGAGAATCCTTACAAACCCTTTGCTGTCCATTTAGCACTGTGGTTCTGCCGAGCTGGAGAAGCCGAATTATGAGAGCTGTTCTTTTATCATCACTTTGATACCAGCAAGAGTGTGATAGTGTTTTTACCCATCAGGAAGATGCAAAAGCATGTCTTCCATCTGATTCCTTAAAAATAGATTTCACGTTACTCAATACAATGCACTTTGGTGGTTGGAAATGTCAAAAAGATCAGGGAAAAATGGTGTTTAGAAAGTGCTGGAGTTTGTGTGTTGCTACAAGATCTGGTGAGAAGTTTCAAATTATATTAAGCTGCTGAAACATAGACTTTCTAACCCACAAATGTGACATTGATTTCTCTTGTGGTGCAGATTATGGAGGAAAATGACACTGCTCTGCTTCCTCTCGTTGTGTTATGCATTCACAGCAGTTTCTGAGAGAGCAGAGTCCACATGATTTATTTTGGATATGAAAAAATCTGTCTTACAGTAGCTATAGTTCAGTATTTGCTTACATTTAGCCAGTAGACTGAGATCATAATATTGATGATGATTTCATTTTGCCACGAAAGGTGATGTTTTCTGATACAGCCTGCAGCTCTCACAGTCCAAACAACTGCTACTCAGAGCTTTGCAAGATTTGTTCCGTTAGGAACTGGTTGAGCATAGCCTGGCTTATTTAGAAAGTGTATGCACAGGCCAAATTCACAGGGAGTGGAGGCCAAATTAAATGTCCAAGCACCTGAATGCAATGTGCCTGCCCCTACCAGGTGCTTCAGAAAGTGTGTGTTGGACAGCAGGCTCCTCTTGCAGTGAACAAAAAGAAGTGTGAGCCTGAGCCTAATAGATGATTCATACTTGTGCACCAGTGCTTTTAAAACTAAAGAAAACAGACTCTTTATTGAACCTCAGGCGAGTATAAAGTGAGCCAAGCAGCTTTACAGAAAATTAAGATATTAAAAGTGTTTCTTGCACCCAGCTGGTAGTTTTATGATGATGTCTCTTGGCGTGCATCTACACCAGTTAAAAATAATTCATAAAATTGTCCCTGCTGACACTTTTGGTTTTTTCCTTTTCTAGTAAGGTTTTACTAAGAAAAATGTTGTCTCTTATTGTGATTTATGATGACCTGCCCTTTATTAGAATACTTGTTTCAGGTTGAAGCCTTTGTAATAGCACAGCTGATGGAGGAGTTTGGGCATGAAGAAGCTGTCAGTATTAAAAATACCTTTTCATGACAGCAGCAGCTTTGTTAAAGAAAAAAGTCCATTATTTGCTAAAAATGATCAGACCCTGTACTCTTCCACATGTCTCTTCTGTTGTCAGGCTGCCTTTATTGAGGATTTTTCTTTTCCTTTCTTGCACATTAGCTTCTGTGATGCACAATAGGAGAATGGTTATGTTGTAATGAAAAATAGATACCTGAAGTCAGGTCCAGAAAGGTAAATGGGGTGTGGGATGTGGAAGATGTAGTTCACATTCAGTTAAAGTCACTTACTACTGGAAAATATCTCCCCTTCTCCACCTCTGCCTTTTGGGTTGCCTTGTCCCAGCAATAGCTGAAGCCTGCCAGAGGGGCAGAGCTAGGGCAGTGAGAGATCTCAGAATGGATCATTACTGCTTAAGTAAGTATAAAACAGCCATGTATTTTCCCACGGTTCTGCTATGGGAAAATAAAAACTGTCTGTTTCTCCCTATTTACTGTAGTGGGTTAGTGGTAATCACCATTTATAAAGTCACTCATAAGAAAGTAATAGCCTGAGTAGTGCTTTGGGATTAAAGCACATCTTTAAATGATGCTAGGAGGAATCATTTATGTAATGCAACACTGATCTGTAGCCCTGAGATGGGTTTACATCTCATGATTGACCAAACATGGCTGGTTTTATTGCCCAAGATGATATGTAGTGTGTTTGTATTTCTCTTTCTGTGCAAAAGTAGCTTTTGTGGCTCATGTTGTTTAGCACTGGGGAAATGCATGGAGCAGACTGTGACCTGGGCTGTCCAGTGGCCTTACCCATGTGACAGAAAGTGATGCTTGCCCCAGTTCCAGATCAGTCAAGGGTTCCATTGGTGTTGAGTGACTGCAGCTGTCAGAGGGGGAAGGGAGCTGTGAAGGGACAAAGGTTAAGAGCTGGGTAGGTGAGTAACTGGAAAATAGCCAATTGCCATTTTTCTTTTTAATGAACACACAGGACCAAAGTCAGTGGCAATACGATGCCAAATACTTGTATTGGAAATCATGGTGACAGTTTATTTGCATCTTGGGAATGCAGGGAACCAAGTGGTATGGCCTAGGGCCCTCTTGAGTAAATGCAGTACAAGATGAATTAAAAAATAATAAAATTGTTCCTTAGCCAGTTTATGTGATGGGAATTGTGAAAATGTCAGCGTATGGGATGGATTTTCTGGAAGAAACTTCTCACAGCGTGTACAGGGAGTCAGTGTGTTCTGCTTTGGATCTCACTGTGGTGATGCTGGATGCACTGAAACTTTTGTAGAAGGAAGATGTGGACCTGATTTTGAAGTACTTCACAGATATGTTTCAGTGTTTTCTGAATCCTTGGTAAAAGCCATTAATTTGGAGCTAGGATGGCAATTACGCTCATAAGAGAGTTAAAGAGACTGTTTTGCTGCTTTGGTTTATTGGATGACTGAGCTAATTCATTATTTGTAAAGGAACCTTATTTTTTACTGCTGGATGGTGATCCATTCAGGACTGTAAATCTAATTAATTTGAATACATGAGATTTGCAAGAGGGTGTTTCAGTTTGGGTTTAAATATAACATAAAATAATTAGCTAGCAAAAACTTCACTGCTTGGTAACTAACTTTTTGGCAGTTCTGCAGTTACAGCTATAGGCAGAGTACTAAAGTCCAAGAAGAGAATATGGTGATTAAAAATGAATCCCTTACTTCTTGGACGATATCAACAGCTTAGCTTGTGTTTGTTAGGAGAGGGCATCTGTCTCCCTGCCTTATTAGATGAGGAGAAGGCAAATATAAACACAAGAAAGAGCCAATCTAGCCCCCTATGTTGCTTCCACTTTGCCAAAAGCCACTGTACTGCCTGTTGGAGTGGGCTGCTGCAGCTGCGAGTGCATCTGCTGCCACGGTGCCTCTCGCCACGGGGGCTGTCCCTGTGGGTTTGCTCTAAAATGGCAATCTGTCAATGCAAATATTGACAAGTGCCATTTTACTGCTGGGTTTTTAAACCAGATTAGGTTCCCCAAAAGGAATGGCACATGCAGGGGTGCTGAACAGTTGCTGTGCACTTTGTACCAATAGTAACTGGAAGAGACAGGCTGATGCAGTGGAAAAAGGAGTGTCCTGTCAGCGTTAAGTATTATCTGCAGGTAAATAGGCATGATCAATTCTTGTTTGGTAGTTAGCCGATTTCCACTGTCTAAAAAAATAGGATCCTTATTCTGAAATGTGCTGGAAGTCATAGTGCCAAAAGAGCTCGTGTGTAGAGGAATGTCCACAATGCCAGGATTTGGGTGGTGTTGCCAAGTCGCAGTGGTAGGGTGGAGAAGTCTATTTGCAGCGTGGTTCTGAGAGAAGCAGGTAAACATATGGAGAGGACACACATTACAAAGGGCACTTCCAAGGCTGAAGACATGAATGGAGATGAAAAAACATGCTTTTGGTTCCTTATGTCAGCATGAGGTGCCTGTACATTTCTTTTTTCTGTAAATGAATTCCTGTAATCTTGGTACCTGGTTGTCAGAGTGGCTGCATCCTAGGGCAATGAAAATAGATACTGAGTAAAGTGGACACCCAGGGATGTTTCCCTGCTTAGTTCCTATAGTCCATTTCAGTGCTATCATGACTGTGTCTGCATTTTATATAAACCTTAGTGAAATGTGGAATGACTGCTCTAAAATGAAAAATCTGTGTGCTTTGGATAAGACTCATGATGGTTTTGGTTTTTCTTTTTGTGGAACTGATGGATATGTACCAAGATCGGACTGGACAAAGCCTACACCTCACTTCATGGCTTAATTTTTGATGGAAATGTGATCCCTACACTGGCAAGTGTCTGAGTAACTTGATGGGACACCAGTAACATTAACTGGAAAACAGGGGTGGTAGAGGAATGAGGACAGTCTGTGGGGCTGAATTTAATTCAGATGGTCTGTTGGTTACCTGCTCTTGGTGCCTGGCAGCTTGGAATTGGAGCTGGCCTTCTTAGTGTGTAAGTGGAGCCTAATGCTCTTTGCTCAGGTCCCATCTTTGCTGCAGCAAACCACCAAGAATGGCAGTTTAGCTTTTTTTCAGCATCTTGATGCTAGAAATCTCCAATAGGGACTTTTTTTGGGTCTCTGTAACTTGAAAATTGATGTTAAGACAGTTTTCAAAGAGAAAAACTTGTGGGACAGTTAATAGTTTCTTCTGCTCAGCTCTTCATCTTTATTTTTAAGAGAATCACGAGGCATTTGCTTGTTGCTAAATATAAGAAGGATGACTCAAAGAGAATGCTGAGGTCCAGATTTTGAGAAATGAATCAGTGAGACTCTCTAAGCACTATTAAATCCCACTTCATATTTCCCAAGTTGCCAACAAATGTAAACAACAAAATTTAAGATAACATGTTGTTTTGGTCTGTGTTTTGAGGATGACATATGCTGCTGAATCTTGGAGAGCACCTCGCAGGCGTGCGAGTGCTTTAATGTTGTGCTGCTTAATGATTCATAGATATGGGACTTTTTTCCTTAATTTGGACATTTGCTGTGCTTCTGAAGGAGACTGACATTATTCCTGGGTTAAATTTGGCACTGCACCTTGCTTGACCATCCCTGCACAGTCTTGAGCCTTTTTAAGGTATTTAGGTATCTAAAGAAATATATTGGCACAGATTTTTTTTTTTCTTTTGGTGGGATTTTTTGATGCTTAAGGTTTTTTTGCTCTCGTTTTTACATGCTAAGGTATTTTTGAAAATCCTGAAGAGTATTTACTTACACCTTTAAGCAGGAAGCCACCTTCAGAAGGCTTGTCCACAGAGCACCTGCTGCTTATCACAGCAGTAAGAAAATATGAAAAACCCAAACCACATCAGTTTAGTTTCTAGGGTAAATGAATGTGATAATGTCTCATAGATCGTTTCTAAGAGAGTTTGTTCTAAATCTGAATGTTAAGCCATGTTTCTTCCAACAACTTAATTCTTTTTGCTGAGGCAAGGATCTTGTAGCTTTCAGGCCATCTTTGATTGCATTTCAAAAAGTCCTTTTGCATGCTGTAAATATTTTAAGTCCAGATTAAATGAGGGAGCATAAGCATGCAGCTTCACATACAAATCTCTTTCTCCTTTTGGAACTGAAAAGAGCTATTTCACTGTGCCTGAAGTGCAGCTACTTAAGCTTTAAAATGTTATCATTTCAGCCTGTGATTTTGTGGTTGCAAAAATATTGATGCAGTTGACCACAAATGCTAAACTGGCTGAAAATCAATCTTGCAGCCAGACCCTAAGGATCTGGCTGAGTGTGTGAGCAAATTCACAAGATGTATATGTCTAAATTGGGTGGATTCTTTAAAAAATGAGCCAATTTGTAAATGTTGATATGTAACTTCTCAGGAAATAAATTACTTGTTGACTTCTCTGTTAGGTGCCTTTCTATTCACAGTGCTACTTAATTAAAGTATATTCTCTCCCCCCCCCCCCCCCCTATTATTCCATGGCAATGAAAAAAGTTGTTTTAGGAAAAGGCTGTAGAATATTAGCATGAAGATTAGGCAAGGATCTGAGATCTCACTGAAGTAACACAAAGGATTGTTCTGTAGGCCTGAATTTTCTATTTATTGCCTATTTACAGACTGTAATTCTCACTTGTGCTAAAGACTTTTTCCGATAGCACTGAAAGACACAAGGTGCCTGATTGCTCAAAAAGCAGATTTATTTGATTTTTGAAGTGCTGTGTTTCTGCTTTTCCAATATTGGGACTAAGAATTAATATCAAGTTTCAGCTGGGAACAGAGGAAATGCAACCGCTTTACATCACAGAAGAAATCTGATACAAACTCTGGGTTTGAAGTTGGAAATACTAATCAACTAGAGTGCATTCTCAAGTCTGATAAATCTTAACAGACCCTTTAATCAATATAGCTTAGAGTTTGTGCCAGAGCACACAGCCAGCTGGAATATATATGACTTTCCGTAAAGTTATGGAATTTCTGTCTGTGTTTGTTTAGGTAAGTATCTCTTTAAGCTGTTGTATTGTTGCTTTATGGGAGGGTTTTAAGATGGCTGTGAACTCAGATTACTGTTTTTTTTTTCTTCTTAATTTAGAGCTCTTTCAGGTGTCTCAGTTTTAGGGTACTATTAAAAATGAGAAGCAGGCCTTTTGAATGGTTGTGCTCTGGAGAGACCTTAGAGCACCTTCCAGTGCCTGAAGGGGCTCCAGGAAAGCTGGGGAGGGACTTTGTACTGGAGCTTGTATTGAGAGGATAAGGGGCAATGGGATTAAAACTGGAAGAGGGGAGATTGAGGTTGGACTTCAGGAGGAAATTCTGGAGTGTGAGGGTGGTGAGAGCCTGGCCCAGGTTGCCCAGGGAAGCTGTGGCTGCCCCATCCCTGGCAGTGTTGAAGGGCAGGTTGGATGGGGCTTGGAGCAACCTGGTCTGGTGGGAGGTGTCCCTGCCCATGCAGGGGGGTGGAATTTAACTGACCTTTAAGGTCCCTTTCCACCCAAACCATTCCATGATTCTGTCAGATGTGTATGCATGCATAGATACACTTGTACTCTGTTATGCACCATTTCTCACTTTTTCAAGTGCCACTTCTAGTGTTTCCATGACCTTCCCCTGTGCTGAACTGAATATCACTTACAGGGAGGAGCTAAAGGCCAGCCATGTCACTTTGTGGCTCAGTTCACCAAACTTTGGGCTGGGCTTCACAATGGAGTTTTTCTGTATTTGCAGCCCTGATTTTCTTGGCACTCAGTTTGCTCCTGCTGCTGCTTACATGTAAGAACAGATTTACCACCTCCAGGTACCTTGGAACTGATGCTGCTGTAGCTGGCTGAGTTGGTCTGAATTTACGAGGGTTTGTGCTGTGGATGAGAGCACAAGTTGGCACCCAGTGCTTGTGCCTGTGACAGCAGCCTCTCCACGGAAGACGTGTAGCAGGGGCAGATAGCTCGGGCTGCTCGCCACCTCCCTCTGGGCGTACACAGCCCCTCTTCCAGTAGGTCGTATATTGCTTTTCATTTTCTTGCCAGCTCTGGATGGGAATGATTCTTGCGGAAGCAAAGGTTAGTCGAGCTGAAGTGGTTTCTGCTGCAGAGACACTGCTGCCTGTCTCGTGTGTCCTGGTGTGCTGTGCAGGTGATCGGTGTAGCCCTGACTCATCTTGGTCTTGGGCAGCTGTGGTAGGAGTCATGCCCTGCACTTCAAAGCAGGATGGAGTGGGGAAAGACTATTTTCACTTCTCTCAACTATACATTTACAAAATCTGGAACTTGAAAAGCGCTCCCCGTGCCAGGATTTCTCTAAAGAAAAAAGATAACCTTGGCGTGCTACTGTAGTTGTCACTCGCTGTTTCCCTTGGCACTGTTAGGACAAGTGTTGCTCGTACCCTGAAGGCAGACAGCAGTGCTAAATTGTATCCAACTGTGACTGTTACTTTATTACCATGAGGATGCAGGACTGAGCAGACACTGCAGAGGAAGATATTTCAAGCTCTTCTTATACCTTCAGTTTGGGAAATTACATTTTGCCATGTAGTTTTTAATCTGTCGGTATACACCATACAAAATGACAAGTGAGCATGATTTAATTTTATGATAGCACTGCATTAGATGACCACTTTATGTTGCTGTAAAAGAGGTTTAGAAGTGGTGGTGTGCTTCACTCTTCCTTCCACGTTTAAGTTTCTTATTTCCTGAAGTGTGACAAGGCTGAAGTCTGAACAGAGTGAAGTGGTGGCTGCTCGTGCTTGTTGCTCATCTTGCACTTGCCGTGAGTGGCTGGGTCCTGATTGTCTCTTGCTTGTTGTTGTTTTATTTATACTGCTACAAATTCAGTGCAAATAGGCAGAGGTAGTTTCTTACATCAGCACTGCAGCTGTGCAAGAGATAACAGAATGAGAGCAGTAGTGTGTATATATATGTATGAAGAAAAACAAAAAAATGCCTATTTTTCTGACTCGAGTCGAAATGAGAAAAATATACATTCTTGCACAAATTAAGAGGAGTGCAGTTGGTGTTGCTGAATTTTTATCTTGATAAAATAGAGATATGGAGGAACTATTAGTACTGTATATAATTCTGGTAAAATCTTGTCCAGAAAATTGTTTACAATTCCAGGCATTTATATTCAAAGAAGATAAACTGAAACAGATGCAGAACAGAGGTTTTAGGGTGATGGAGGAAGTGATTTACAAGAGGAGATTAGAATATTCATGCTTCATTAGCTTATCTGAGAAAACCATGGTAATGCATCATGTGAGTATATGCCAGGGAAGGGGAGGAATGTATAAAACTTAAGGCTGAGGTTGATGTGAGTGTAAATGCCAAATCTGGACCTGAGAAGGAGTTTACATCTCGTTAGAAGAAGCTCAATACTAGTTTCAAACAGCTTGCTAACAGGAAGGGTGCAGAGAAAAATGCATTTGTTTTGAGGATGGTAGTCTGTTAACTTAAAAATACCCCAGCAAAACAGCCAAACAGCAAAAACAGTAACATTAGGATTATAATCTTACCTTTATGTTCATTATTTTAATTAATGAGCAAATTGCTTTAGTCTTTTCCAAGTTTCTGACACTAGAACAGTTTATAGCATCTGAGAATTGAATCCTGAACTTTCAGAAGTAAATTGATTCATTTTATCTTCTGCGTTATCATGGGAAGGGATCTGTGATCATGTGCAAGGGGAAAAAAAAAAGGGCAGTAGAGTTAAAATAAGTACTGTTCCTCAGGGTTACAGCCAGTGAAAAATCCTGTGATTGCAGAAGGACACACAAACATTGGGCTTCTGTTTTGGGCACTCAGAGAGTGAATTTAAAGCAGTGACAAATACCCACTACTTCATGTAATCATCATGCTATCTCTTTTGCTGAACCACAGAAATGAAATAAAATCCAAGGTGAGCATCTACTTAGGAGCTTCTAAAGTGTTTCTTGAGAATGTGCCAGATTCAATGCATCTTCAGGTGCCTCGAAGTTAATGCAGGGAAAACACCCTCTGCTGCCAAAATTTATTAGAATGGGCTATTATTGGATCTCTGAGGACAGTTGCTTAGAAAGCACTTGTTTCATCATGCTGTATCTTAATTATTGAAGTGATGGAAATCAACAAGGCTAATCTGATTTGTGCGTGTAATTGAGGTCAGTGTGCAGGGAAGAGGGAGAGAAAGGAGGATGGATACTTGCCATTTAATACAAATGAAACAATAACTTTAATTTTCACTTCAGTAAGCAGAGAGCAATCTAGGAACAAGTTGAATAAGTTTTCCCTTAAAAATGTATGGGTCTTTGAAGATGTAAAAAAAGGAAGGGGGAGGGGGCATGCAAATTCCACATATTTTGTAAGACTCTGTAGCACTTCATAGGAGAATAGGCAGAGAGGACAACGTTGCTATTATACAAAATGGTTTATTCCACTATAATTATTTCACACGTGCCATAATTAAAGGAAACTTAATAAATTAATGCAAACTATTATAGAGAACATACGGGGGGTGGGGGGGAAAATCTCAAACCTACTAGGAGTTGTGGTATTCGAGTCCTGGTGAGAGATTTTTGCTGCAGGTTGTTTTGCTTCTCCAATCTTGTTAGCCTTCCTCATCCATGTTGCAGAGATCACAAAATTGCTGATTTTTAACTGAACTATAAAATAAAGTAGGCACATCTAATATGCCTGAATTTCTTATTCTCTTAGGTTTCCAGTTTTAGGATGTATGATGGTCTTAAATCAGCACACACTTTGTGGTGAATACTAAATGCTTCCCTTTCCTTTATTTTTCTCTCCAGGATGATGTGCTGGGCCTTCCAGCACAGCTCTGTTAGCTATTTTAAGATTATTCTATTCCCACCCACTTCAACCCCCTCATATAAAACACATTTAATTCTTCTGTAACTTAGTATTTTAATAATGGAATCCATTTCTTTCTAGATAACATTGTATTCTCATTTACCAGCAGATTAAGCTGATGATTTGAAGAAAATGGGAAGCAAGAGGGAATCATTATTCCGAAGAATGTCCTTATTTCTTGGCATTACAAATTAGGGATTAGACATCTCCAGCCTAGCTGATGTTTCAACACTTCCCAAAATCAGAATGACTTCGGATTATTGTGAATTGAGACCCATTTCCATTTTAGTAGTAGTAACTCTAACATAAAGAAATTAAGGGAAAGGGTGGTAAAAGAATAATAAATGACAACTTCCCCCCCCCCAAATTTGGCAATCCCATTAAATAATATCTGTTTAGTGATGTGTATCAGATCCATGTGCCTAGTCAGCATGTGGGATGAGCAAAGCATTCTCCCAAATAGTTCATATTTACTTTTGTAGTAATCCTGGAGGCTTAGTAGTATGTGTTGACATTGACAGTGCTGGTAAGGTGCTAATTGGGATGGTATCTTAGGACTGAAATGCAGTTAGAGTTTCTAAATTGCCTCTGTCAGAGCAGTTGCAATTTTCTGTGCTAGTGACATAGGGACAACAATTGCACAACGCTGAGCCCTTGTCAGGTTTGAAGCAGGCTGTTTTTTCCTTGGGGATTTAGGACTTGAGGATTTAATTGCCCTTATGTTTTAAACTCTGATAGATATCTTTCCACAAGATATTTCTACTGCTGAGTGTGAAGGGGAAATAATTGTTTCAGTTTTCTAACTTTTCTTTAAATCCATGAGACATGCTTTAACAGCTGTTTATTTGTAAAGGGAGTTTGCCTTAAAACACTGTAAATTAAAAGCTGCTTTTAATGCTGATGATTCCCTTTATTGACATTTTGGAAATAGGAGCCTTCAGATACCTTCTTCCTTGTTTGTGACTTGTGTTGTAACCTGTGCTGGAAGAACAAAGGCTGGGCAAAAAATTTTCCTGCCTTAAGGAGTGAATGGTTGGTTCTAGTCCCTTCTTTTGGGATGGAGCAGTGTGAGGGCTTGTTAGATGAGCTTTGGAGAGATGCAGGACACTTCAATCCAAGTGCTTTGTTCTGTTCTGCAGAGACAGACCCACAGAAAGTGAATTTATTCTTTTTTGGATTAATTGCTTCATGGGTTCAGTGATGTGATCAAAGGTGTGTTGGTTGATTGAAAGATAATCATTGCTGCCATGTTCTCCAGTCTGCATTGTAACACTATAGAAGTCATGTTCTTCATCAGTGATTACAGGAGCTCAGATGAGGTCTGGCTTTCAATATTTGCAGACATCAGGATGGTTTTGGATTCTGCATGGTTTTTGGATTGGAAGTTGTGTTCTTTTAATCATGAGTTGATCTCAATAGCTACATATCTAAGAAGGAATTAAAATGGTTAGCCAAACCTTGTAGTTAAGCCTTCCCAGATGACAGAGGGCTGCAGCTACAGACTGGACAATTAAGGTGGAAGGATGGGTATTAGGCTTGCTCTATGTTCAGTGTTTGCACGAGCAGCTAACTGCAAGCTAAGGAAGGCAGTATGATCAAAATGTCTTAGCTGTTCTGGTTTTCCCACCAGTTTGAGTGTTTCACATCTTTCCTCAGCTTTCTGGAAAGCTGATTTGTTTCTGCAGCTCTGTACTTTGTTAAGGTTTAGAAATTAAATAGCTTAATATTGAAATTCTTCCTGATTTTGGTCACTTTTACCATCTGGTTTTTAATGGACCTATTGGTAAACTTATTGCCTGTGTTTTGTACTGTTCCTCTAGAAAGGCCCTCCCTGCAGAGCTGGGCTGAGAAGTGAAAATGGTCATGTGTACTTGATCGTGCCACTGTTAAAATAAGTTTGTATTTCTGCTCCATGTAAATGGGAGCTTGATAAGCTAACAAGGACACTTCTGTTTGTACAGAATTCATGAATCTGTGTTCAAAACTGCTATAAAAGGACACTTCTTATCCTCAGCTAAATTGACAGCCACTCTTTCAATATATATTCCTTGTGCTTGAAAAATCATGACACATGATTTTCTCTTTTTCAGCTAAGAGGAAATATTTTTTTAATGTCTGTATTATAGAAAATCTGTGGTATTTGCTATGGTGTTTCTTTTCAAGAGGTATTGCTTTGTTTTCATATGTAACTATTGCTTTTCCTTTTGCTTGCCTGTCTGGAAGGACAAATTCCTGTGGGGACACACATCTGTGATTAACCTCCCTTCTTTCCACTTTTGGTCAGGGCCTTCTCAGTAAGAGCTTTGTTTAAAGTTTAAAAATCACGATGCTGAGAAGTTGCCCAGAGAACAAATAGGAAGGTTATGTGTTGTTGTGAGCAGGCTTCATTTTTCTTTTGCATTTTGCCATGAGTAGTGCTGGGCTTCATATACCTTCGTGTGCCAAGAACTTGATTCAGATGGACAAAATGAGGCTAAAGGAAAAAGGAGGAGGTAGGAAACCATCTGCTCTTCATCAGCAGGTTTTTTTTTTTTCTCTTCAATAATGGGGTATTCCACATAGTACACTTAGTGTCTAAGCAGATGCAAATTGACTGGAAATGATCAGATATTTTCTGCTGGACCAGACTGTGCAAATGGATATCCTGCCCTTAGATAGTTACTGCTGCACATGCTGAGACTGTTGTCCCAGAACCCTGCGTCTTACAGGGATCATGCAAACTGGCTTTAATCAGCTTCCAGTGAAGTCAGCCAGCTTTACTCACAAAGCCATTCTCAGTTATTAAGCTAACTTGACTGATTTTGCTTAAGGTAGATGAAAGAGCATGAACTGCCCTACCTGTGGATCTCTGAGGTGGGTAACTGCCAGCCCAAGGGTTATGCTGCAAGGCAGCAGGTTGCCGTTTAGAGAGCAGATGTCTTTCCATTGCCTTAGTAGCACAAGTGTCGAGATCAGTGGAAAAACTGTTTTAGAAAGAATTTTTAATATTGTTAGCAATTTTCTTCAGTACTGACAGGAACAAAAGCACACCTCAGACCCTCACCACAGTAAAGTATGTATCTAGATATTACCTCAGGGTAGGCTAATTTCTTGTGTTTCTCAGTTCCCAGTCCTCTAGTTCATACTGCTGCTCTCTGCAGCCCTGAGACTCTTTAAAATTATAACATACTCAGATTTCAGGTATTAGGAGTTCAAGAAAAACATTGCTTAGAAATATTATAAGACTGGTGAAAGCATGAGCAATGGTCAGACTCCTAGTAAGCTTCGACAGGCAAGCACTGCAGAATCCTGCTGGAATATAAATATTTCAGCTTTGTACCCCCCTTCCTTGCTGAGCAGACACAAGTCCCAGCAGGGAATGGTGTTAGTGTGACAAGTATGTGTGTCTGTTCACTGATCTTCCCAGTGCTAAGTTGGATGTCTTTGTTTAAACTGCTGAAAAAGGATGTAAAGGAAGAAGGGTGATGTCTGACAAAAAACTTCAGGTGACATCCTGAGGTCAGGACAGATTTCCGAAATACTCCAACTTCCCAGGACATACTGAGATTCAGGGATATGGTATTAGGATCTAGGTTTGGTTTGCATTTGTTTAGGTTGAGTAAACAATCCTGGCATGGATTGCATTTTCTTCAAATATATCTCTTTTAAAAGTAGATTAAATTTCTTCCAGTGGCATGTTGAAGTTGATGGAGATTATTCCAACTCTTAAGCGGTTCCGCATAAATAGGAACACTTATATTTAAATCAGAAACTTGGGCTTGTACAGTCAGTCTGGAGATATGCCATGAGAACATCTGTCTACCTGAACATTGGAGTTGTACCAGTTCAGGCAAAAACCTGTTTGCCTTCAGTATCCCCAGTGAAGTTGCAAAAGAAAGCTCTGAGCAAACACAGTTTGGCAAGGCTCATCATATCTAGGTCACGTGCATGAGGAAGGATAATCAAAAGGAAATCTTGAAAGGCACTTTGATTTGTCTAGGGACGAGTGTGTGTAGCTGAAAAATATTTATGACCTCAGATTGAAAAATGTTGTAATACCTACATACCACAGGATGGAGTTACAGACTTAACTTTAAATTCTCTTATCTTCTAGCCAAACTATTAATGTTTGTACTAATCGGGTTTTTTAATACTCTGTACTTGCAACAGATGTGTCCAAGTGTATTGAAGATTCTTCCAAAATGCAGAGGGCAGAACAAGGTTATACCTGCCTCAAATCCTACCTGTGTTGTATGTTGAGGGTACAGGTTGTAGATGGTGCTTTCATCTGCTATGAGTCAGCATTGAAGACAGACATTTTTTTAGAAGTCCAATGGACTCTGTTAGGGTTGTGTTCAGCATGCTGCTCCCATCTGGGAAAATACACTGAGAAGAACAGTTCCCATGGACCTGATGGCAGGGCAGGGGATGGTGCAGCAACAGCATCACATGAGCAGCATGATCTTACTAAAATTGTGGATTGGAGGTAGGAATGAGCTGTAGTCTGGAGCAGAGAGAGGAAATCTTCCAGGAGGGATTGCTGAGAGGAGTAGAAAGAAAGAATAAAGGCATCTTCTGTGGTTTTGGGAATGTTTTAATTTGCTTGTTTACTTTCATTTTCCTGTTGAAGGAAAGGCTGTGCTCTAAAAGTGGGTGCTCTTGAAATTTCCTCTGTGAAAGGAGACCTCATCCAGTG
Organism: Apus apus; assembly: GCF_020740795.1. NCBI lineage: Eukaryota > Metazoa > Chordata > Aves > Apodiformes > Apodidae > Apus > Apus apus. The sequence continues at coordinate 664,688 of NC_067307.1, read as the reverse complement.
GTGCTGAAATATAGTGGATCCTGGAGCTGGTTCTTCAAAGCAGCTAGTAAGTGCTGCTGTGATTGGAAGAGGCTTCCCAGAGATTTTTGTTTCTAGGCAGCCAGGCTCACCTTTAGGAAAATCAGTATTCTTCAGCTTCCTTGTCTGTGGAAAGGTGATAGCATTTAATTACATACTAAAAAAAATTATGAAATGGAATCTACTCATGTTTGCAAAATACTTGGAAACCTTCAAATTGTAGAATTGGCAGTATTAGTTACTGCCTACATCATCCATGCAGTGTTCCTCCTATCAATTGAGGTACAGGAGTATTTTCTCTGGGAAACTTCAGAAATGTCCTTTGTCATTAGCAGAGCTGCTTCCAAAGAGGTGGTTGCCCATTTGTGCAAACCTGCAAAGCTGCCTTTGTGTGGAATGATGCAAACAGCCCTGCTTCTCATTTCTCAATTACTTCATAAACATAATTGAAATTTTACATTTGCCAGAAAGCTTGTCCTCAATTTTAAGTGCTTTACATCTAAAATTATAATTCAGGTTTTAATAAATGCTCTGAATTTAAAGCTAATAAAAAGCTTGTTTAGTGTGGGGTTTTTTTATTTTTGAAAGGCTTTTTCTATCTCCAAATGTTAATTCAAAAATATGCCTGTGTGTAGTTGTGACACAGGTTAATTCTGAAGGCAGGAGGTTGTTATGGCATCCAAGCTCAGCTTTCTCTTGATGTCTGTCACTTTTTTGTTTCTGATTCAGTGTATTAATAAAATACTAAGCCAAGTCTTGGACGCAATGCCCTGTGCTAGACATGTAACATGGAAACCTTGACTTTGTAAGCCTCAAAATAATTAAATACAGGGAATCTTTATTACTTGGAACTGTTCCTTGGTCTTTTGCCTTGTCAGTGCTCATCAAGTGAGGCAGAGTCAGATTGGGTCAATACCTATGTCGTGAGCTGATGCCAGGGGGGCTATCGGTTGTCAGGTGCTTTCACAACTTCCCCCCGAACAATTTGGAGGGGTTGTTGGATAAAACCGGGGGTTACTCATGGCTCTTGCCTCTCACAGAGGAACCGCCACTGCGGGACTGTATTTTAAGAGTGGCAGTTCGACTACACACCCACCACGCCCACAAATTGCTGCTGAGACCAATGTTTAGTTTACGAATTAATCAGTGTATTAAGGGTTAACACAAACTGTGGGATGAGGTTTAGGGAAAATATAGAAATGGCAAATGGCCACCAGAGATGGATCAGGGAAGTCATGTGTCCTTTGGGGAGGTGATGCAAAAAGCGCTGTGCTCTGGAGGCGTTTTCTCTGGGAGAGGGTTGTGGATCAAAGGAGAGGGAGGGAGGAGCTGAGCCCGGCAGGACAGTTAGACAGTGTATCTGTGTGTGTGTCTTTACCCTCCCGTAGCGTGTGGCTCCTGAGGCGCGGCTTCTTTTCCAGCTGCCAGGGCTCGGCAGCAGGTCCGGAGGGGGCCGGCTTCACGGGAGCAGCGGGCGGACCGGGCAGGGCGGCAGGAGGACCGGGCCGGCTCCAGTCCCGGGCAGGGCGGCAGGAGGACCGACCGGGCAGGCAGCTATGGCAGGATCTCGAAATCCCTGGTTTCAGGGGGCAGCCCCTCGCGGCTCGGCAGCGGTTTGGTTTCCCCGGTGCTCCAGGGGTCAGAACCCCGGCCCGCTCACCGCTGAGGCTTGGGCTCGGTCCCCGGGCGGGCAGGCAGCGCTGGCAGGGTCCCAGCGCCAGGCTCAACAGCCCCTCCACAGGGGGGTGTCCCACGCAGGAATGTCCGAGCAGGCCTTGGTCCCACCTGCTGCACTCGCCGCCTTTGATACCCCAGTGACCCACCTGCCCAGCCAGTGTCATGGTCCAGAGCCAACTGGCATCCAAGAGTCCCAAGTTAGGGCAGTAACTAGCAGAGCAATGCATAACTTGTTGCCCATCCTTCCTGCCTTGTACCACATCTGCTTTGCTTTCATTTGTCCTTGAGCAGCAGGCCCGGTTTTGGTCGGTTAGCTGAGTATCATCAGCAGAAGGTGTTCGCTGGCTTAGAAGGCATTTTGTTTAGACTTATGTGAGGAAGAAGAAGAACCGTTTCCCACAACCTGGCTGAGAAATCTGAAAGAAAAGGAGCTGGCATCAGTGAGTCACAGTGAGTGCTTCTCTGACTCAGTGCCTTGCAGCAGGGAAGTAACTGAATTGTCATCCTTTGGGCGACACATAGGACTAAGGTCTTTGAGAAGTGATCAAATCTGAGGATCTTGTAATGAAAAAAGCAGCACAGAGCTGTAACAACTTAAATACTAGATGGTATACTGGTTTTGTCCAATCCATAATACTGTAAGTGTTCCTCTCAAATTACTGTTTCTGTCAGTTCTCACCAGGAGAAATCTCAATTCAATAGCAATAATATAATGTCTGAAGCAATTCTCTTCTACTGATTTTATTTTTCACATCATCTTGTATTAACCACATGTTACTTTACTATTTATTCTGTGTGTGAACTTCAGATCAGTTCCATCTATTGACTCCTGTATGTTGGGGTAGGAGCTTGAAAACCCTTTAATATTTTGTGTATGTGTGGGCTTAATAGCATGCTCAATCACATCTTGAATTAGGGAAATGGCTATAGGTTCAGTTTCAAGAGGATATTCCTTAAAATTAAGATATAGCACACTTCAGTTCATAACCATCTAGGTGGGTACTCTGCCCTAAGTGAGAATAAAGGCTCAATCTGTTTTTTTTAATTGGGGCATATCTATAGTACAGCTTTAGATTTGATCTGATGTGTTTTTTTGGAAAGAAATTGCTGTGGGATTTTCCTCCCCCCCCCTCCTGTTTTCCAGTCTTTCATCCACTCATAAACCTTGTCTTGTGTATTCCTTTAGGAAAGCTTTTTTGTGGATTGCCTTTTTCATTCCTTCTGGTGATCAGGTAGTGAGGTGGATCAAGAACTGGTTGAAAGGAAGGAGGCAGACAGTTGTAGTCAATGGGGCGGAATCTGGTTGGAGGTGCGTGACTAGTGGAGTCCTTCAGGGGTCAGTACTGGGACCGGTGTTGTTCAACATCTTCATCAATGACCTGGATGAGGGTATAGAATGTACTCTCAGCAAGTTTGCTGATGACACAAAGCTGGGAGGAGTGGCTGACACACTGGAGGGCTGTGCTGCCATTCAGAGGGACTTGGACAGGCTGGAGAGTTGGGCGGGGAGAAATCTGATGAAGTTCAACAAGGGCAAGTGTAGAGTTTTGCATTTGGGGAAGAGAAACCCCACGTACCAGTACAGGTTGGGGGCTGACCTGCTGGAGAGCAGTGTAGGTGAAAGGGACCTGGGGGTCCTGGTAGACAGGAGGATGACCATGAGCCAGCAATGTGCCCTTGTGGCTAAGAAGGCCAATGGCATCCTGGGGTGCATTAGAAAGGGTGTGGTTAGTAGGTCAAGAGAGGTTCTCCTCCCCCTCTATTCTGCATTGGTGAGGCCGGAGTATTGTGTCCAGTTCTGGGCCCCTCAGTTCAAGAAGGACAGGGAAGTGCTTGAAAGAGTCCAGCGCAGAGCTACAAAGATGATTAAGGGAGTGGATCATCTCCCTTATGAGGAAAGGCTGAGGGAGCTGGGTCTCTTGAGCTTGGAGAAAAGGAGACTGAGGGGTGACCTCATCAATGTTTACAAATATGTAAGGGGTGAGTGTCAGGGAGATGGAGTTAGGCTTTTCTCAGTGATGACCAGTGATAGGACAAGGGGTAATGGGATCAAATTGGAGCATAGGAGGTTCAAGGTGAATATTCGAAAAAATTTTTTTCCTGTGAGAGTGACAGAGCACTGGAACAGGCTGCCCAGAGAGGTTGTGGAGTCTCCTTCTCTGGAGACATTCAAAACCCGCCTGGATGCGTTCCTGTGTGATGTGCTCTAGATGACCCTGCTCTGGCAGGGGGGTTGGACTAGATGATCTTTTGAGGTCCCTTCCAACCCCTAGGAGTCTATGATTCTGGTGTTGTCTCTGGAGACTTAATGTGTGTGGTGGTGGTGGGGATGCAGTGACTGATGGTAGGTTGTGTCCTGGTTGTTTACCTGCAGATAGCTGGGAAAAAGCAGTTTACTTCAACTGAGTTAGACTCCCAAACAGCGCTTGAGAATTGTTATCCATGTGGGTTTGACTGGAAACTTTCAAGGATCTGAAAAACAAACTGAATTGTAAAGACTTGAAAGAAACAATTATTTGTGTTCAGTTCCACTGCAGAGCTGAGCTGCTATCCTTGTGCACTGCTCCATCAGCTTGACTTCACTTGCTTATAAAATTTCTTTCTGCCTTCTGCTAGTTCCTGAGCTGTTCCCAGAATAAACAAATGACAACTTCTTTGCAGGGGGCTCAGTTTGCTTTAGGGACACTTCACAAACTATGCGTTCTTGTTCCCACTGTGTTGTCAGCTTGTCTGTTCCCACCTGCTACAATGTCCACCATACTTCTGGGAGGACTGCAAGAATAGTATTGACATTTTAGCTAGCTTTTGAAATGACTTTTGGCTGAGCAACATTTTCACAGCATTATTGTCATCCAGAAAACTTAAATTGATAGTGCTCTTGCCCTGAAAGGAATGTCATGGAAAAAACGATGAAATTATTCTGGTGTGAAGCTGGTACAAATTGGGAGCAAAACCTCTCTATAAATAACATGATTACATGGATGTTAGTGTCAGAATATTCTCTTGCTTCTATGCCAAACATACCCAAAGATATCAAAAACTTACATTGATGTTGAAAATACCCTGAGAAAATCAATGACTGCTGTTGGCTGGCTCAGTTAGTATGAATGTAACATGCAGTTACTGTGGTGGTGTGAAACCTCTTGGCACTTAAACTATGAATTTCTTAACTTCTGTGGGTACCAAGCAGATAGAAAAACCCTAGTTTAGCGCTAGAGTGTGTTACAGTTAAGATGTAGCTTAACTTGGTATTCAGAGTAGCTTAATAGATCTGAACAGTCAATCATGGCAATATATAAGACAGTGTCAAAGGACCCACCCTCTAGTGTGTGCACAGTATGCAACTATTTGACAGTCAGGTATTGGGTGAGATTGTAAGGATTACCAGGTTTCAAGACAGGAAAAAGCAGTTATGGTCACTTATCCTGAGCCTCCCACAGTTCACTGAATCTCACCCAGAAATCTGTCGCCAAGCCCAAACTTGTTGGTTGTAGATGGTGTGTGTTACAAATACATCTGGTCTTTCTTCCAAGTCTGAAAACAGTGGCAAAAGCACTGCATCCCTGGGTAAATTGTTCACTAAATAAATCTTCCACTGTAAAAAATATGCCCAACACATATCAGGATTTGTCTGGCTTTGTGTAAGGTGCCTTTCCCCCCGGCTATTAGCAGGATAGCTGTAAGAAAATCTTTCTTCTATAGGTACTTCTGCATCATCATATGCTAATAACAGGCTTCCTGCAATAGATGACTATAAAGCTGTCAACAATCATTTGGGTTTATAGCAGTAGCAATTAGACCAGACTTTTTTTGAATTAAATTTTGATTGTTACATGAGTAGTATAGAAGAATAAATTACCCTTTGAGTCAGAATCGTACTGGCTATATATTTCATTTATCTTTGGGAACATGAAGCAATTGTAACAGAATTACATCTGCTCTAGGTGTGCAGTAAGATTGCTCTTAGTATGACAGAATAGATTCTCTGTCCTACTAAAGATCACTCACATTGATGCAGAGTAGCCATTCAACTGAATGTCTTTAAAGCAATTAAAAACATGCTGAGTCTGAGATAAGATGGTGAAGAAGCCTTGTGCACATATGGGTAGGATGCTATGAGAGATCAATAAGTTTTCTGTGCAGGTGGATACTTTTACCTGTATCTTTGCCTCAAATTACTGTTATCAGTAGCTCTCCAAACAGAGAGATGTAAAGTTCCCTGTTTTCTGCTGATTTTTAATTGCAGTGCCATTAAGAAATATCAAAGGTTAATTCTTTCTGTGAAGCCTTTAAAAGACATGCTGATTTTTTTGGACAGTAATGAGAATCTGCTTTACTACTAGCAGTTTTGCTGCCTGGTCTGTTGAAGTCAGCCTGAGAAGTATTCTAATGGTAAAATGAGAAACTCAAAATGGAGTTTTTGTTGATCAGTGTTAAATCAGATTCAAGATAAAGTATGTGATCAGAAATAATATATTCTTAGGTTTAAGCAGGTTTCTAACACATGCTTGCCTTAAATGGGATATCTGAAATATATTTCTAAAAGGGCTGTTTTCCTGAGTAGGCTAGATGGAGAGTTTAAAATCTCTTTGAAGTGGAGACTCTTAATGGAGGAAAACCCAACATTCAATCAAATAAATGAATTCAATGATATGTCCAGGAAGCCTTCTATAGTGTGTGCTTCTATAGAATGAAAATAGAAAGAAAACATACAGCTCTGGCATGACAGAATAATGTGATCTATTGCTGGGGCTGGAGCAGAGGAAGGTGGACTAGCAAGATGCAAAAAAAATAGGAGAACTGGGTGCCAGAAGCAGGTTGGTGATACTTTTTTTCTTTGTTGAAGCTGTACTGTAATGCTCACTGTATATTAACCCTTTGTCTGAATAACATGAAGAAAGAGATAAAATTCCAATAACTGGATTTACTTAAAATAAGACTCGACAAATATTTTTCAGTTCTATCTCCTGAGCAATATTGATAGGAGAGGATATGGCAAGTAAAGCTAAATGTGTCTAAATTCTGTCAAAATGATTGAAATGAGAGGAAATTTCCATGTGATGGTTGATAGAAAATGCTCTTCAGGACATGTTCTCAACTAAAGCACATACGAAGAGGTATATGTGCAGCAGGGAGACAGGGTGACAAGTATCCTTGTCATATTCTTGGTGTCCTGTCATGCCACAAATAAAACTCGATATTAAATTTTCTTTCAGTGAAATATTCTGTTTGTCTATTTTGCTGCCTTACATTACACACAATGGTTTGTGTTGTTCTCTCATCAAACAGAACCACATAAATAGCCCTGAAAAAGCTGTGTTTATGATCCATCCAGCAAACATTAAAAAGTGCTGAATTTTCAGACTTCCCAACACAAATCTCACGTACCTGTGCACAGAAGCACTAAGATAGCATAACAGAGCAATTGCCTCTCCAAATAAAGAGCTGAGCAAGGTGTTAACTTGGGCTCAGCTGAGTTAGATATTTGTGTTAGAGTCCTCCCCAGTGAAAATGAAACAAATCTGTGTTTTGAGTCAAATTTGGTAGGTATATCCACATCCCAAGTCAGTTGAAACTGCATTGACTGGAGTTAAGGATCTGGCTCTCCATCAGCAGCTGAACAGTTGGATGGACATGCTTATGTGCCTGTTTCTGAAAACGAGTTTAATACTGAAAAAAACAGGGAAAGTGGATAAATAGGATACACAAACCCCATGGCTTTATAAACAGCCAGCAGTTTCTTTGTATCATTTCAATTATGCTCCCCCATAATGAGTTCAATATACTTTTGTAATGTTACTATAAAGCTGCCTATAGGATGACAAGAATGTATGGTACAATGTTACAGTCCTTTCATAACATTCCAGAGTAATTAGGGCATAAAATTGAACTGAAACTTTAAAACACATTTCAACTCTGTTCTATGTATATTATTCTTCAGCGGGCAAGGACAGTAATTTAATATTGACTTCTGGCTGCAAGATTACCATATAATCTAAATGCTAATAACAATTAAAGCACAGTGTGGTGATTAAAGTGTCTCTTGGAATATTGAAAATGCAGGTAATAAATGGTGTAAGGATGGAAGCAAAGCTGGAATTTAAGAATCTGTGCTGCAAAAAAAATTAGTCTGAGCTGAAGAAAACTTTTCTGTGCAGTCTGTGTACTTCTTTCATGCTAAGCCTTCAAACACACAGTTTTGGTGGATGTTTTTCTTCCAGACTATCATATGGAAACCAGACCTTTGAAGCTCAACTCTCTACTTTTTTTTTTTTTCCTTCTTGCCTTTCTATAAGCAATAGTTTGTCTCTGGAGAGGCTGAAGTAGTGGCTTCCCTCACAATTTGAGAGGACTTATTTTCTTTTGAAGGTTACTTCTTATTATTGAAATACACACTTCAGAGTTTTCTAGGAGGCAGAAGAACTATGAAAGGCAGCAAAACCAGGAAAGAAATACATAAAACCTTAAATATAGACAGCCGTGTGTGGAAATGTGACATTAAGGAACATGCATGCCATGATAAACGTGCAACACAAAAGGTCCCTTGCCTCAGCTGTTAGTTCTTCCAAAACTGTTTGTATTTTAGCTTTGCTTGTAGCTTAAAGCAGTAGTACTTGTTTCCTTGACTTACATGCCAATTTCCATGGCTTTTTAAATGGGTTTATTAGCCATAGCATCATGGATCTGGAAATGAAGTGTTGGAGTGATTAGGATCTAGATTCTAGATTGGTACCTACCTTGCACTGATGGCTGCCTGTGTTTTGAGTAGATTTAGGAGGTGATATAGCTGTCACTAGATCCAGGATCTGTCCTGAGGTCTACACGTGATTCAATCATCTCTGTCTATGTAATAATAATAATGGCAGAAAACTGTGTGACTTCTGGTTCCATATTGCTGTGCCCACCATAGTGCTGAAGCTTCAGAAACCCTTTGAGGATACTCTTGGACATGCTTGTGTAGGAGGCAGGTTCAGAAGCCTCTGCTTATTTCTTTGTTGTTTGCTTCTAAATTCATTATTTTATGAGAACTGAATTTCTTTTTTAAGTGATAAAAGAAAGCAGCTTTGAAAGGCTGTTGGTTTTGTCTCAGCCTCTTAATTTCTCCATCTGCCTCCACAGCCATACAGTGACCCAGCAGTGCATGGAACAGTTGTCATAAGTCACGCAGCGACTGCCCAGGGATCCTTCCCCAGCCAGTGGCTTCTTGTGGTTTGTTGTTTTTTTTTCAGCCTGGTTTAATTTTCTACATGATGGAACTCATAAGGCTGACAGATGTTTTGCCCTTCTTTTTCTAATTTTCCCTTTGCATTTTCAGGGGAGGGAAGGTGCAAACCAAGGCTGTAGGAATGTTATCAGTTACCAGCTCTTCCAGGCAGCTGTTCCTCCAAGCAGTGTTCCTTTCCAGCCGAGCTGCAGGCTCAGAGCTGCACATGTGCAGGTGGCAGAGGGTCTGCTGTCCCTTTGCAATGTACCTGTTCGTGCCATCCTCGGACATTGGGGTCTTCCATGTCCCATCAGATTTTAAGAAGAGGGACCTGCATTGCTAGTGTATAAGCTAAACTGTTCGGTGCAATGTTTTATAATCACAGAAAGCATTGAAAAGAAACATGATAAGAAGTGTTATGTTCCACAATAAAAAACCTTTATGCTCAGGGAAAGGCAGAGAGAAGAGAAATGGTTTAAATTATTTTGGTTTATGTTTTTTGCTTCCTTTGCTGTTCAAATGTCTTTGAAATGTTAGGATTTGTATAGGTAGAGGTGCTGTTTTCTTCTTCTGTTCCTTCTCCCATTTCTCTTTTTCTAATCCCATACTTCAGGATTTTTTTAGTCAATCCAGGTTAGCAGAAACATCACTGTTCCTTGTGGATTTCCCTTTTCCAGGGATCTATTTAACAGCTCCTGGCACTGTATGGCAAGTAGTGCCCATGTGGAGCAGAAGTTGCTGGATGCTTTGAAGGGTGCTAGGTTGTTCAGTACCTTGTTGTGAGCAGCAGCTTCTCCACTATGGGACTGTTCTACTTTTCTGTGTGACTCCTGGTTACAAAGGCAAGCTACAGGTGGCAGATCTTCACTAGTGTGTATGGGAGGAGATACTGAAAATATTTCTCAAGTCAGCAGTTCAGCACTGAGGGTGATGCTGTGATGGGGATTCCAGGGAAGTGGTTTTAAAAAAATAAACTCCTCACCTATCTGAGTTCATTAGTGTTAGAGCCTGAGTGGCTTCTGTTCACCTCAAACCAAAGTGTCTCTATCTGCCTCTTCCCTTTGGCTTCCTGAGAAACTCTATGAGTTTGAACATAGACTTGCTGCTCTGTTGTGTTTTTATATCAAATGATAGGCAGGACGAGATGAGAGGAGTTGTGGTACCCAGCTCTCAGGAACATTATTTCCTCAGAGCTGTGCATTAAGGGCACATTATAATCCTGGGAGTGGATAAGAAGCCATCTCTGAAGATTGTTTCTGAGCTCTCAGATTACTCATAAATAGTGTAGGGAGAGGAGAAAAGGAATTGCACCTGCAGAGCACTCCATCTCAGTTATCTTCCCTCCCTTCTTTGTCAGGCCCTACAATTGATCATATGCACACCAACATCTAGCAAGAGAAGCAGGCAGGCACCTCTGCAGGCAAAGAATGAAGGAGATGGGTCATTTTGATCAGTCTTGCTGTAGCTGATTGAACAGTGACAAAGATCCCTGTGTTACTGTGACTTGGGAATCAAAGTCATTGAGTTGTCTGTGTGAAAAACTGTTTAGGGGGAAGAGAGGGGAAAATAAACTCAGCTTTCTGGTAGCCACCTGAACAAAATGCAAATAGAATGGAAAAGATTTCTGTATTTGTTGGTGTGTTTGTGAGCTGGGATTTACAGCGCACATACATTATTCTTGATAAAAATATTTTGACTGCTTTTTGTCAAAGCCCTTCTGTGCTATAAGTGCTTCTCTTCATCATAATGAGTTTCTTTGCCTGAACCATCCTAACCAAACCAATTCCAGGCTTTATTTCTTCAGAATTTAAGAATGTGGGTTTTATGGTAATGCTTTTACTGTGGATGTTGAGCAGTACCCAGACATTTGAAACATTTATTATTGTTACTAATGTATGTTTAACAGATCTGCTTTCTTCTGGAGATTGCAAAGCGCTTGATTAATTCTGCAAATGGGAATTATTTCTCCTGATAATGAAATGTCCTCATCTCATGGGCATGAAGAGAAGTAGAATGGGATGTGGCAGTTCAGCAGAAGAAATATAGAACAGTTTATGCAGCTGTAGTACAAGAGGAGAATCAGACTGATGGAATGGAGCCCCAGCATCCTTCCCCTGTCATTTCAAACATCTTGTATTGTTCACACTGGTAAGGAAAGCCTCATGTGTCCTCTTGCTAAAGGCTGCAAGGAAGCAGTTGAGATGTTGAGGGTACTAAAACCATAAAGTGGAATTCTGCAAATAGGCAGATAAAATGAGGTTTTTGTTCAGTCTTCTGGAGTTCAGAGCCTTAAAAGTCCCTGCTTAGATATTTAGGAGGATGTGCAGTTCCAGCATTTTCATTTGGTGTATATATCTTTGGACAATTTTAAACTTGAAAATCATCACTGCTGGGAGGCTGTAGAGAATGTGGTGGTGGCAGGGGGTGAAATTTTGTCAAAAAATGTGGACAAGAAGCTGCCTAAACCATTTTTGCAGGAAAGAGGGAAGGGAAAGCCCAATAACTGCTCACTGGGGAAGGGAGAGGCATAATCTCAATAGTGTCCAAGTTGCTGGGCATGTTCTTTCTGCACCAGATTTTCCTTCAGTGAGTAAGATCCAAGTGAGTGAATCAGAAAGGTTGCAGGTAAAAATCTCAAACATAAAGAACATTTTTCTTGTAAATGAATCTTGGAGATCCAAGTAGCCTTTCTTATATTTTGTTTACCCTCCTTCATTTTAAGCAGGCAACAGACAAAATATTCAAATGTGCTGTAGGTGGAGATAGAAGTCATGTGGAGCTGAGGTTTTACTATTATGAAGCAACTCAATGTGTGTGCAAACAGGAGGAGCTCTGGATTTACACCATCTCTCCAAAAATATATTGGGCAGAGTTTCTGCTTGTGCCCACAGGAGAGAATAATCAGTCCATGCAGAGGATTTGCTGTGAAGGCATGATGAATTCTAGCTGTGTGTGATTTTTGATGTTGCTGTTTGAAAGGTGCACTGCTTGATTTTCCCCAGCCCAAGGGTAGGAGACACAGTTCAGGGGGAGCCTCAGAACACTGATGTTTGATAGAGCCTGACTTTGTCTTTATGCTTATCTCTGAATACACCTTGTGTAAGATAGCGATGTAGGATTGCATGATTTGATTCTCCTGGCAAGGGGTTTTTGTAGGACTGACTGGAAGATTTAGCTGATTTGTTTTTCTGTGAATTAAGGACAACTTCCCTAAGGGAACAGGAACTACTAGTAGACAATGGTCCCCAGGAATCCTTTGCCACAGTAGCAACAATTCAACTGAACCTGTAACATGCAAGTTTCTAGGTGTGTGTCCTTCAAAAACATTGTTAGCAATGATATGGACTCTGAGTACACAGAGGAGATTGGGATTGTTATAGTCAATGGAGATTTTAAGGTTCTTTGGTAAATGTCAAAGAAGTGGAATATTGTCAGGCTCCAGGTTTCTAAGCTTTATGTGGCATGTGTGGGGCTATTAAAATGTACTAGGAAAGAACAGCAAGAGGGCTGCAGACTTGGTGGTGAACTGGAGAATATCTAAGATCTAAGGCAAAATGGTAGTGACTGTGTCTCTTCAGCTTTGTGGGCAGATGTCTGTAGTCCCTAAGAGAAGGGCTGTGCATTGTGCAAATCCACACTCACCTTTATCATTGCTAATGTAAAGACTTCACACTCTCTTTATTTTTGTTTGAAAGACATTTCCAGTCCAGTAGGTTTGAAGCTTGACCATTGCAGCGGAGTTATGTTCTCCTTTTGGGGTTTGTGTCAGTCTAACCTTTTGTGTGTTGTGAATTCTTCCAGAAAGTGGTTATAAATGTGACTTTGGAAACTGCTTTGGCTGTTGTTAGAGATGCTGCAGTAAAAACCACATGGGCTGATCAACGTGTGTCAATTCCTACCTTATTAGCAGAGCTCATTTAAAAATACATTTTAAGGGTAAGAAATGCTTACCTAGGTTGTCAAATGTCATTGCTCTCTGTCCTGGTATTTTTTTTTTTGCTGATGCATGTTTCATGACCTAATTGAAAAATAAATTTTGCATAATTTAAGGTTAACAGATCTGAATTTCTCCAAGTTAAATTCAGCTAGGAACTAATTTGGACTAAATTATACCTGACAGTCGCATCCATTTACCTTATTATATCTATTAATTTGCTTTGCATTCATTATATTTCTTTTCATAGACTGAACTTGGCTGGCTTGACATTACTTTCCTTTTTAGAGCTGTTTCTAGTATTTTATTTTCTAATTAGCACTTAATTTTCCATCTAGCTTAACCCTGTGGCCTGACAATATTATTAAGAGGAAGAGCAGGATGGATTTTTCAGCTATTTACGTCTGGAAAAGTCCAAAGTTTAAAGCACCAGCAACTGTACCTGCTCTTCAATTATTAGTTTTAATTGACTTTAAGAGTCTTTCGCCCCCCCCCTGACTTTAGTACTTTGATCTTAGGGACTCCTGCACGTGAGCTGATTTATTTCTGCACAGTCTCACAGCTGGCCCTGAAATACTGCAGGTGAATGGCAGAAGCAGGAAGGGTGGCTCTGACTCCCAGCTGAGGGCACTTTATTACAGATTCCAACAACTCAATATTCCAAACAGAGCAATATTTTAAAACATTCTGAGAAGCATCAGAGACTTTGTACTAAAAATAATGGAGGCTTTCTGTTTAGTTGCTCCAGCTGAGGACTCTTGTTTGTTCTCTGAGATAATTAGCAGCTATCCTCAGGGCTTTCTGAATGGCTTTGTACATGTAACTGACAGTTTAAAAACACAGAAGAAATACACAAGGCTACTTAGAAGGTAGCACAAAATACTGGCTTAATGAGTCATCTCCCAGGCTGATGGAAGAGTAAGAAATGTCTTGAGGAAAAAGAACAGCCACTCATTCAGTAATATACATTGAGTCTTGGGCTTGTCTTCCATCAGGCCATTATCCTTCCCTAGGAGCTTCCTTATCAGTACAATGCAAATGCTGAATATTTCTGGTGGGAATCACTTAAGTTGAGACCTGTGTTTTTGGGAGCAGGAGAGAACTTTGCCCCTTCAGAAGAGACTAATGGGAATGTTCTAAAACCCATACATACAGTCAAGTATTAGATACCACAAATAAAACTGATAAGAAACAGAAGTACAGCTGCTTATGTAGTCTTTTGTTTATTTCTAGTTCAGAATTCTGTAACTCCTACACTTTATTCAAAATAACATTTTGCAATCTGTAACAACTGATAAGCAGTTAATCAGAGTATGATCTGTATACATGAGGCCAGCTCTGCAAATATTCACATCGCGAAGTGGTCGTGGCCTTAAGCTCCATGACAGCTCAGCTACCTTCTTTGCTGTTCTGATACTGATTCTTTCTGACTTATCAATATGCCAAGTGAATTTCTCTGACCTTTTTAAACCATTCAGCAGTGTTGGAATATTGTTTCATTACTGATTGGTTGTACTTAGTCCTTGGACATACCTCTCCAGTCCCTTTGCCCTATCTAATGACTGATAAAAAGGAAAATTCCCTTGCTTTGAATAAACAGTTTCCTGGCTCTTAGAAGTTTAGTACCATCCCAGCTGCTGGATTTGAACATCCTATTGCATATGTGTCATTGGTTGACAATGTTGGGATTTAATGTTTTGTTTCAGCCACAGTTGTTTAAATACTTGCCATGTTTTGTTTTGTTTTTTTTCTTGGACAGCACAGACTGAGAGCCCTAGGTCAGCAAATAGTGAGAATTTATTTTGGCAGCCTTTGATTTCTGCTAATTTCTGGGTGACCTGCAGTGTGGTCTAGAGCAGACAGCTATTCAAAGTATGTTAGAGTGCACCTTCCATGTCCTCACACGTGTGTCTCAAAACTGTATGTTATGATCCCCATGTCAGGGAATAGTGGGCATTTTGTGCCACATTCCTACAGTGAGATTTATGTTTAAAGATAGAGCTATAAACAAGAGTATGGCTTGTTAGATTCAAATTACTACGAACCACGTGAAAGATTTTTTTGATTGTCAAAGGAATGCAAAAATGAAGTATCTGTGGCTTTGATTTCTCACATAAGCTTTCTTTTTAAAAAAGAAAAAAATCTGCCAGAAGCCATCATTTTGAAGATATCTGTGTGTACATCTTTCAGCATGGAATGTTCATGATAAATAGGATTGTTTCCTGTTGGAGATTTTGTCCATCTCGCTGCTTGTAAAGGTTTTCTTTATCTACTAGATGTGCTTTTATGACAGTCTCTCAGTATTTAATATGGTTTCAGTCTCTGTTATTGGCATCTGCATATGAAATGCAGACGAATGTCTCTGTGGCAGAGGATAATGTGACCTCAGGATGTGCTGTACAATTACAAATGATATGACATTTGTCTTCTGAATAAACTTTTATTACCATTTGTAAGGGTGATTTAAAAGCAGCAGTGTTTTTCATGGGGTTATATGGAGCTAGAGAATTAAATCCCTGGGAAATTCCTGTTAGGAAAGCCAAAATTTCCCGCAAGGTACACATTAAATAGTTTTCTTCAGTTTAATTTGTAACAACCAAAATAATTGTATCAAGGCAATAATTCAAATCTCACTTTGATTTTATTTGTGTTTAGCATTTTAATATTGCAGACATCAAAGGCTCACTACTCTCCATGCAGGTTTACTTGAGACCATGTTGTGATTTTCCACTTTACTCAAGAAGCTTTATAGGGTGCAGATATTGGTTCTTAAAATTATTAGTAACTAAATGGTTAAATTATATAAAAAAAATTCTGATGGTCCTTAAAATGTCTTTGAAATTGTCCTAATTGTTGTCATTTTTAAACATGATATGAAAGGAAATAACCTTGTTATGCTTTGCTGGTTGATGTGCTGTTTGCATCCTTCCCTAATACAACATCTGTGGAGGGTTTTTGCTACGTTGCAGCTGCACCTGGGATTGGTGTGTTCTCTTGTTCTGACTCCTGTACAAGGTTAAGCATTCTCAGTAATAGTTATATTTTTATGCATGTGAGTGTGCAGTAATCTCAGTGAAAGCAAATCTTTGAATGTGTCTGCTTTGTGACAGCATTTTGCCATTCTTTTAAATACGGGAAACAGACATAAGCAATATGTTTTTAATCGAACTTAGTGTCTAATTTGTTCAGAGATCATGCACTTGTTTAGCATCATTTATGCCCAATACAGTTGGTACAAACATTACACTATTTGCTTATGTGTATTACTCCTCTTTTTATTTAGATTTGTCCTATTTTGTCTATTCACAGTATTAGACATGATCAAAACTGGAACTTCTATACCAAATACAATTCTTGTACTTGAAAGCAAACACCTCAGATTATTCTAACATTCATGAGCTTAGCTTCTCCAGAGCACTTTCACTGAGAAATGGGAAAGGATTTTGTTTGGATAATACTGACTGAAAATGAAACATGGTTAATTTTTTTTTTTCCTAGCAGAAACTGCCACTGAAAATTTTACAAATTGATCAATTCAGAGCTTTTTAATTTGCCCCAAGTACATTTTCAGACATAGATCACTTTCATTTGCAATGTTATACCATCCTTTAAATAACACAATAACGCCAAGGAAATAATTCACCAATCCTGTCATTAAACCCCAGCTCTAATTACTAAAGAATGCAGTCTTTATAAGAAACTGATGATGAGTGTAGAGCTCTGTAGTTGCTCCATACTCCTTGTGACATTTATGGATGTCACATTCCTTTCTGTTCAACATTTTTAGTTCCTGTAGTTAGTTTGCCTATTCTTGCAAAAACTGAAATGTGTTGAGACTTAAATGCAACCTCGGTGTGTGACAGGGCTCTGTAAGGCTCTTCATTCATCTCACCTTTAGTGCACCAGCAGATGCACTTCTGTTAGAACCATCAGTGAGCTCCCACTTGAAGCTTGTTGCCTCTCAAGTGATTTACCTGAATTCTGAGAGATGACTGCTGGTGTCAGCAGGTGTGCCAGCAGCCTTCGTTCTGAGTGCCCAGAGGTCAACCTCAGGAATCTGCTGGGATCTGGCCAGCTGTGGCACTTCCATGTGACAGCTATTAACTGTCACTGAATGCTGGGCAGACTTTGTTAACGCTGAAATGGCTGTTCCCGTGTATACTGTTGTCACCTCTGAGTTTATAGTGGAGTTTAAACAGAAGGTCTCCTTCCCTTTGGCTGAGTGATTCCAGCATTCTGCAAGTCTCTTGCAGTTGTTGTTTTTAATATGGAATAATGAGCAAGGCTGGATTTGATAACAATGCACTAGAGCAGTGGCCCAACTTGTTGCGAACGTGTCCCTTTTATTGACCAGTGTCAGCCCCTTCCAAGGGAACTGGCTGTATGTGCACAGTCTAGAGGCCATGGGACAGGTCAAAAGGCAGTGACTGAAGGAACTGAGCAGAGAAGTTACTGCCTGTGCTCTGTACACAGAAGAAAAAGATCTTTCACACTAGGCTTACAATCTAAGTGAGAGTTCAGTGTAGGGAGGAGATGGGCCTTTGCATTAATTTATGAATTCCAAAATTAATATCCCCTATTGTTACTGTAGTGCCTGCTTATTCGGACCAAGATCACTGAGACAGATGCTTTACAAACATGCACTGAGCAACAGCTCCTGTTGTGCTGCACTTAACTAATGAGATACAAAGCAGAGAAGGAGAAAAGCATCTCCAAGAGTTGCTTACACATCATCTGGTAATCAACAGGGCCTGAAGGGTGATGCTCACTGCATTGTATTACTTGCATATCTAGAATCCTCAGTCTTTTCCCCCCCTGCTCTCCCAGAGTGCCAAATACAGAAGTGTAGAATAAACATCAGTGACCAAACACAGTAACAGGCAGAAATTAAGCATCTACTTGGCAACATGTAGAAAATACTGAGGCTCCTTTCTTAAACACAGACCAAACAGAAAAGAATTCAACTTGATCCTATAATACAGAAAGCTCCTTTCTGTTAGGACTTGCCAGATATGGGGACTAGGGAGCATTTCTGAGCTCTGTAATCTGGGTATCCTTCATGATAGTGTCATGACTTTGGGCTGGGATAAGACCAAAGTCCACTCTTTTCCTGTTTACCTTTGAGTCCATGAGGGATAAACCTCTCTTCCCGGTAGAGATGAAGCCACATTCAGCCCAGGGTTAAGTCTCTAGGACCCCCTGTGGTTCCCATCTGACACTTAAATACTCCCCTGCTGTTTTCTGCTGAATAGATGCAGTAGTCTGCTTGGCTTACAACAACTGCGTTTGATGTGCTTCAAAAATGCCACCTCTTAATTATTTTTTGCTATTTCAGTCTCAGAAATTTTGGGCATGGAGTACTTTAAGTAGATTTACTACACAGAATAATATGTTCCTGTGGAGTAATACACCCTTCTAATGAACTGCATGGTCTCTGGTTGTGTGCTGTGCTTTCCATGTTGCTCCCTGTCAATGACTGCTGTTAGGGGGCTAGTGAAGAGCTTCTCAGGCAATATGCAATTCAGATTGGTACAGCTGGTGTCAAACTACATTACATTTCAGTGTAGTTATACTACCCTAAAACTTGCTACCCTTTGACTTGTTGCTTAAATAAAGTAAATAATCTTTACTTGCATAAGATCTCTGTGGTTTGAAAACAGAAATTATGATGTTTGGAGTTCAAAAGCACTATCAAACTAGTTAAGTACAGAAAAACTACATAAATGTTGTTTGGTCGGTTGGTTGTTTTTTTTTCTGGAGAGACAAGAATGCCTGAAGAGGGCACTTAAAATGGAGGCTAGGGAAAAGACTTTCTCACCAGAGTCTGAATTTCTGGCAAACATGTCATTCCTCTGCTTATTTATCATCTACCCTTCATAAATGTCAAGTATAATAACAAAAGGTTTTAATAAACCTGTCAGAGTTGTTTCATGTCAGATTGAGTGAAAAGGTTATGTATAATAATAATAAAAAAGACATAAACCAATACTGAATTAAGCTTCAGGAGGAGCTCTGATCTATCCATGTCTCCTGAGAATTTAGTGCTTCATAGCTGCATTGGTTAGAAAAATAGATTTTGTAACATGCATTAAAACCTACATCAGACTCACATACATGTAGTCTGGTAGATAAAGAAGTATTTTAAGCTAGTCATTTCAGTACTGATGACTCAATTTGAGGAGCTGATGACAAGCTTCCTTTCTGAGATTTGTCAGATAATGAGAAATATCTGGCACCTTTGTGCTCCCTGAAGTTGTGGTGGGTTTTGGTTTTGTTTTTTTTTTGTAGCCAACAGGGATGAGAATAGTTTTTTGGACCTAGTTCAGGAAAGTCAAATACTTGCCTCACTGCTTGACTTTAACTGAGTATGTGCAATTTGTTGCTATTTATTAAAAGCAGAGAGCACATCTTATCACTGAGTGAGCTGCTGTCCTCCCACGCTTCCTCCAATGCATTAAATTCTCTCTTTTCCATCTGCCTGTGTAATCATTCCATTACAATTGCTTGGGAAAGAAGTAATTGGTTTCAAATGTTCCTGGTTGACCAATTTATATTTGAATACTCAGTTGGGGACCCTGTGTTCTCAACGGAGTGCTTGATGTTGCTTGTATTACTGATGATTCCCTGAGTGCTTATCTTAAAGATTTCCTTCTCACCATGCTGCTATTTTTGCTTGACCTTGCATAGACTTATTCATAAGAGGATGTTGTTGTTAAGATGTTCTGAACTGAATGACTGTAATAATGCATACAGACTGCCCAGCTCAGATCAGCCATTAGCTGGTATAATTACTGCTCTTGTCCACTTTACTGCTCTGTAATGATTTGTATTATGTTCATTCCCAGAAGCACAAAACGAGTGGGCCCCAGCGCGCTACATGCTGAATGTGCGTCTCCACAAGGTCTGTGGAGGCCAGACACTTCTTTTAACTAAAAAGACAAAGGAAACAGTAGGTCAAAGAGATGACTATGGGTAGTGATGTATCTGAGACTCCACAGTTTGTAGGTGGCAGAGCTGGGAATAGTCAGTTTATGATTAAGGATGGTGAGCTTCATCCATTAGCAGTGGAATTCTCTTACCCTGCTGATTGGTGGCAGATCTTCAGCCATACCTGTGCAGCATGGAGAGGTGGGATATGAAGACCCTTTTAGGAGAAATGGGATATGAAGAGTCTTTCAGAAATGTGGAATTTCTAAGCCTCTTTCACTCCTGAGAAATAAGTTGCTGCCTGTGCCATCTTGTTCCTTCTGTGCTGTGTCCTCAGATATCCATTAGTATTCTTATGCATCACTCCTTAGAAAAATTTATGTATTTGGGCAGTGTCCCCTGTGCAGTGGAACATGTTAAAGCATAACAAAATGTCAAGTGAAACTCTAAACTCATCAACCTGCTGATGCTGACAGCTTTCACATCAGTAGTGTTGGTTGTGCATGTCATGCACGTCTTTGATTCTTGTGCTTGTTAGAGAATGACGTCAAGTTGGGGTTTTGTTCACTTGGAAAGGGAAGAAATTGTTGTTTTAAAAAATATCTTCTGATTTCTGTTAATAAGTTACTCTCTGATTACTGAGTACTTCCAAATGAGTGGCTTTTTTTTTTTTTCCTCAGGGCCCTAATGATAAAACAAGCCAAATGGTCTAACTCACAGAAATGGATGTATTGTTATCTATTTCTGCCTCTCCTTTCTTTCACTGCTTAACACTGGCTTTTCGTGTTTGATCAAAGGTTTGTGAATAGCTCTGGTTATCCTACTTAGCAGTCTAGTGATCAGCACCTGCCTTCTGGGACAACTGAATTCAAACATGTCATGCATACTAGTAGCATGTTGATAATTTCCCTATGATGGGATGAATGAAATATTTAAAGAGCAAAATGTTTTAGGTCAGGCCTATGACCACAGTAACTAGCTGCTGTGCTCTCAATTGGAAGAATGATTATGGAACCAGTCAAAGTCAATGAACACCTTGATGTAGGATGCAAATTGTTTTTTGTCCCATGTCTCTGTATCTCTCATGCATCTCATTTTGGTGTGTCAGTTCTTGAGTGCAACCCTGCTATGCCAGTGTAAACTCACTGGATTAAAGGTTACTGGATCTGAAGTTCACAGTTGTTCATTCAGGAACTGTACTAGGCTTTTCCTTCCACTGATATATCTTGGATATTAAAAGGAGGGATTTGAGTTGCAAGCTGTGTGACAGCTTTAATTAATACAAATGCTGCTGATTTGTGAACTCAGATGAGTTCTCACAGCATTGTATAATGTCCTGCACAGATCCTCTGCAGTCTTACCTTCATATTAAGCCTGCAAAGTTAAATGGGACTTTATTGCATAGTAGTTCCTTTGCTCTCAGTTTAGGAGATGAGGATGCATGTGAAAGATCAATTTTGTTGTAACTGTGGGGTGTAAAACTTGAGTAGAAGGCTGAAATCTGGCCCTGGAACAGATGCAGCACAAAAATAAAATAAGAGGCTTTAAAAATGACATGAGATTGAAATGAAGGGATTAGCTTGTGTTGTAAAACAAACTAAGGGAAAGAAGTAACATGAAGCAAAACAACGTGTGGGGTGGAGAAAAACCCCTAAAGCTGTTTGGAGAAGTGGGGTTCTGAAGTTCAACAAGGGCTGATTAAGGTGGTAGCTTGAATAATGTGAAATATGATAAGGGAAAGAGGACTGATTCTGTACTTCTATTCCTTTAATTTTCATGATGTTCTGGATGAGAGATAGGCATGAAAAAGGAGAAGTATGACAAAATAAGAAAGGAAGTTAGAGGGAATTTATGAAGAACATTTCTGAAATTCTTTTGCTTCCCTTATTGCTGAATATTTAGGTGTTCCCATGACAGCTCAAGGATTTGGATTCCTGACACAAACTTTAAATGTTTTACTTCCTCAAGTGACAATTTAAAGGGGTTATACCTGGACCTTTGTCTCCTCTTCTCAGGTGTGCTGGCTACTGTTGGCATTACTTAGGGAAATGCAAAGATTTTTCTTTGTTGACTAAGATTATGCTGGGGCTGTTACCACTATCATTTAGTATATGATGGACTCTTTGGATTTTAACCTGGTCAAGATCTAGTATTATACAGCTGTCACCCCTCACAGTTCTAGTGCCTGTTCCCAAGGCAGAGTGGCAGCAGAAACGTGCAGCCAGCAACATTGTCTGCATTCTCTGATTTTGAAATTTCTTCTTGTGTGAAGAGAAATAGTTGCAGAATTTCTCAGTGATTTATGCTCAGACATTTTTCATCTGGGAACTCATAAGAATTTCTTTTTAGCACTATCACACCTCTCTGATTCATTTTGCTCTGGGAAGTCATTTCTAGAAGGCCAAATTGCTGGGCAGAGATGTATTAGGAGAAGAGGGAGTGATAGTGACCAAAGAAAGAGTAATATTTGTTTCCTGATATAACTGGTGCTTTAACTGTAATTCTTAGTGATAGACCAATTCCAATTTCTGTTATCTTCTCATTCTCTAGGGGATGAAGGATCCAGTTCTGTAAAACATAACGAAGATGTTGTTTCTTTATTGTGTATTATTTAAATTTTCTCACATACTCTAGGAATTCAGTGAACTGAGGTTTTAAGTTTTTCATTTGGGTTTTAAGTTTTGCTATGTACTACATTTGAACAGAACAGAGAAGCTGTGTTTGTACACCAAAAGACTACTTGGTGTTTTAGGCACGAGACCGGAATTTTATTGCTGAAATTTGTTTTCTGGGATGTAGGTCCAGGAAAGAATTACCTGGTGGGAGGAGATGCCATAGCTATTCTATTTGTAGTCTGACCAAAAAATATGAAATAGGCAGCGTTCTGTTGTGTATTGAACTCACCTTGATGGAGAAATTACTCAAAGGAGAAACAGACTCATATAAAGTAATTACTTCTGTTTGACCGCAGAGTTATGTAGCTCACTGGCTTCATCCTTGTTTAATTGAGTTGTGGCAAAAAGAGATCACATAGACCTGAAGGCCATTTTTATCAAGGCTGTTATTCTGATAGAGAATCTTCCAGACCTTTTTTAATGCTGAAATGGAGTGAAGGAGTCTCACTAGAAATGAATGTTAAAGCTTTGGCAATGTATGTTTCTGCTGTGCGTTGCAATGAAGGTATACAGATGTTTTGGAGTTCCTTTTATTAGCAGTGCAAGTAACACTCAGTGGTTGAGTGGAAAACTGGAATAATGGATTTTGGACACAAATGTCTATCACTTAATGCACATCGTCAACACTTGGGGTGCAATCATCTTGTCTTTTTTTTTTGAGTTGAAATTAATCCCGTGTCATGACAAGTACTGGCAGACTTGCACTCAGTAAAAACAAATTATTCCCAAATGTTAAAGCTGAGGTTACAAATAGGAAATTTTCTTGCTGTGGTTTGAATTCTAGTCCATGCCCTAGTCATGATTGACTGGAGGGTGACACTGTTGTTAGTTATGTAATTGGTGCACCTTGGATATTTTGTCTTGGTGCCAGTTCTTTTGAAAATGTGGGGAATCAGTCAGGTCCTTACATAGAAATATCCAGAAAAATCTGGATTTATCAGTAACAGAAATGGTGGAGTTTAAAGCACACTTTTAAAATTCCGATAAATCTTCAGTCTCTTACCTTCTTTTGACCTCCTAGGAAAACTGATGAAGGCGTTCTATAACAACACTACTGTAGCTGGTAATTCAAGAGCATGTCTTTATTGTCTGTGGAGCCTGGTACTGCCTATTCAGAACGGATGGCCCCGTGGTTCAGATCAATAGATATTTTCTTTCAGAGCTGATTTGGCTTTGACTGGAAAGGAAAGCAATTAAGTCAGGCGTGGAGAATTTGTAAGTGTGCATGTATGTATTCATGGAGATGGCAGTTAAATGATCTACTTTCCATGATAGTATTGAAATAGTAACATGTTTCAAGTAAATATCCAATGCCATCTAAGCAATTACCATAGTAATGATAAAATAAATTTAATTTCAGACAATCAAATATTTAATTGATTCAGGTCATTTCCACATAGGTATTGTACACACATTTCATACCAGCATTTGATGATATTCAAGCATATTTTCTCTACAGCTGGTCAGCATTTTTTTTCTCTTCTTTGAATCATTTTTAATGAAAATACCATTGTTGAACAATGTAACTGTTACTTCAAGACAGTGTTTCATTATTTATTAGTTTTCTGTATCTTTATGAAGCCAGATACCCAAATCAGAATCCTGTTTAGGGAGGGGTTATAGCTTGACCCCATTTCTTTGGAGAAAAGCAACAGCACAGAACTCAATTTGCAGTTGAGCATCTCTTGTTCTCTGATGTTTGAGAAGGCTGTCATGTACAGATAAGTGGACAAATTCAAATTGATTTGGTCTAAGATTTCCTTGGAAATAATCTTGGTTAGGCTTCTGTTCTTAAGCTTGCATATTCATTTTACTAGTGAAATGTATAGCTCATGCCTGCTATATGGATTTAAATATTTTCTCTTGAGAAAGGCAGTGCCTACAAGCGTAATGTGTTAGAGAAATGGCAACAGGATGGATCTGCCATCTGGGAAGTTTTTGCTCTCCCTGCACACCCACATCTTTACTGGCCATTATTCCAGGATGATAAGGTATTTGGCCAGCAGTTGTTATTTTGTAGTGCTGGTATCTAACATGATGTATCTGCACTCCCCCTCCCTCCCATCTTACTTAAAAAGATTTTAAGCATCCAAAATTGTTAACCCAACCAGTATCTGTTACCAAGGCTTCACAGAAAACTGACTGACATTGACTGAATTGGAGTGGCTGTGTTCAGTTATATGTTTATTTCAAAAGTCGAGGGGGGAAGAATGAGATTGTGCTTCTAGGAGAAGTATAGTTTTTAACACAAGTTGTCCAAAACCCTGGTGCTCTTATATACTGGTTGCTCTGTTCAATTGTTTTGATTATTCTGGTCTGTTAAAGGATGAACTTCCTTAGAACCTAAAAGAAAGTAAGGTCAAGGTCTGATGTCAGCTGGAGTCGGGTAGTCAACAGGCTGCTCGGAAAGCTCTTTTGCAACAATGAATAATGTATACACTTTTAAGGGCAGAGGTGTTGTATTTGTGGAATTAAAGCAGTGGGGTACAACTACTTTGGTTATAGCCTGAAGTCAAGGTCTTGCTTTTTCCAGGATCTGCAATAGCAGTCAGTAGTTCAGGGTTATGCAAATCATCCCGGGATCTTGGTTTGCATTAAGGTAGCAGAACACAGCAAGAAGAATAGGATTTGTTCAGTTTTGGGTTTGTCTTTTTTCTTGGTTTTTTAATAGAAAAGCTTAGGGAGTTTTGGAACAAGAA
This sequence comes from Apus apus, assembly GCF_020740795.1. Taxonomy (NCBI): domain Eukaryota; kingdom Metazoa; phylum Chordata; class Aves; order Apodiformes; family Apodidae; genus Apus; species Apus apus. The sequence continues at coordinate 639,554 of NC_067307.1, read as the reverse complement.
GCTGGCTACATTGAAACACATTTAGCAACACTTCAGTTTTCTCTTACCTAAAAAGGTCTTCCAGATACCTAAAAAGGTCTAGCATATATCCTGGTACAGCACCGGTCCTAATGGTCTCAAATGATGATGAATCCATGCTTGTAGAGGAGATTATTACATTCCCTCTGAATTACTTCGGTTCTTAATGTTACTTATGTTTCTAAGCACTAAGCAATTATTGAATAGCCCTATTTTACCTGAAAGACCAGAAATGTAGGTCTCAAAGAATCTTTCCTTAAAAAGTGACAGCTGGAAAGTAGAAACATTTTTGACGAATGTTCTTGAAGACACAAGGGATAAAGAGGTGCTGTTAACCAGGGAAAGTAACAGTCTTTAATTTTGAGTCACGCAGTCTGGCTGAAGTATCCCTGTGCTACTATATTCCTTTAAGAATAGTAGATTTTTTGCTAATGGTTGCTACTAATGAGAAATATTTATTTCCACTTGAAAAAGGATTGCCATTGCTGCTATCCTCAGAATGTCCTTGAGTACATTTTCAGTATGGCTTTAATCAAATGTCATTTTAACTCTAGTTCTATTCTGCAAACCTCTAGTGAAATTCTATTAATTTTCAATTAAACTTCAAGTAAACCAATTAGCATTTTCATTTCTATAGAGCAACAAAGGCAGAATCTGTAATGAGTCTATTCAGTTGTTCACAGAGGAACAAATGGTCTGGGTAGATTTCTCCAGTGTATCTTTCTGTGTAACTTTGTAAAGTATATTACCTTTATCATTTCTTGTCTGCTTCAGGCTCCAAAATGGATTTCTTGTGGTGTACAAAACTGTATTCAGCTACTTCTTTCCCTAAGTTGTATTCCAGTATTCTTTCTGTCTTCATTGCAATTCTTTAATATTGCACTAGTGTGTTTTTATCAAAGTTAAAACAGTGTCTAGCTGAGGCAGGGACAGTAAAATCCTTCTTGTCCTGAACAACTTCAGGACCTCAGTTTCACAGAGGAAACTCTTCCATTTTGTCTTAATGCTGCCTCCTCCTCCCAGACAGTCATGATCCCTGCCCTGAAGAGCTTTATTATAAAGAATATACAGTCCCTGAGAGGGAATCCAGGAGTTCTTCTAGGGTTGGTATGGTATAATAAACTTTAATCATTACTTCAAGCTTGCAGCTGTCTGTAGTGGTCTGCCTCTCCTTTAATGTTGTGCTAATGTAATTGCTGGGTGCTGTGGTCCCTTGCCCTTGCTTGTGCCAGCTCCAGTGCTTCTCTGACCCTGTGTAGAGCTGTCAGAGGTCACTAAGCTTAGCAGAAAGCTAATTACTGTGTTTTGGTTGGGTTAGTTTTGTGCCAGGTTAGAGGTACAAAATGGATCCTCTTAAGCTGCTGTGAAACTGCAGCTCAAATCGGCATCGTAGCTAAGCTCATAGTTACACTCCTTTCAACTTAAAAGTGTAAGAGAAGACTCACTCAGGCTATGTTTCCTATCAAACATGAACAGTTGAGTCAGGAAGCTGGTCTGCTGAGGTACCCTCAGGAGTTGAGAGAGGACTATGCTTTCCAAGGGACACTTAGAAGTCTGCAGGTAGTACCTACTGTGAAATCCTAATGAGAGTTATTTTCACTGAGTGAAGAGGATATCCAGGGAGCCAAGCCACCTAATTACAATAAAAAAGTTATTTCTGTTAACAGCAAAGATTTAGCTCAACCAAATATAAACCAAGACAGCCCTGGGCTTGCAGAAACATTAACATCTCTGACCACTAACCATGACCACAGAAAAGGAGCCCATCTCTGGCACAGGTGGCACTCGTTAAGCCAGCCAAACCCATTAATTTCTAGCACTGGCTGCAAGGATCCTTTAGTTTTTAAAGGTAACAGACAAAGAGTTTTGCTTTTAACTAAAGACAGTATTTATTCTCTGTTAAATCCCCCCTTGGGGATGTCTTGTTTTCTCTTGCATGAATGCTGTGTCTGCCCTCACAGCACTGCCCCAAAGGAAGCTTCGTGCACAAGTCACTGTTCTTTTTCAGGAGACCCCTCAGAGATTATTTTGGGTTGTTATTTTTCCCCTTGCTAACTGTGCAGGAATACCACTCTCCATGCTGTTTGCCAGACCACAGTGCCTGCAGTTTGCTCTCACCTCAGAGTCAGCACTGGCTTGTAAATAACTTCCCCTGTTTTTGTATTATTTTCCTGGTTATATGAACAAAGTGGGTTTCCCCAGCTGTCAGGAAAGTGAGTACACAACATGGGCTTTTGTAATAAAGCTGTTATCTCTAGCAGAAGCTGACACAGAACATTTGCTTCCGTAATTCAGATGCTTCTAGGCAGTGTGCAGTGTTCAGAAGCAGCTGTGTCTCAAGACAAATCCCTAATTAAGCATCCCCTGAGCATTTTCGAAAGTGTTCATGAGTTGGGAAGGGCAGAAAGAAATTATGTGGGGGTGTATGTTTTGACAAGCTTTACAAATACACGCTGCGAGTACCTTTGCTGTTGACCTGTAGCTTAGGAGTGTCAGACCACCTGCAGTGATACATTTGCATCTTGCTAGTGAAGCAAAAATTCGGAGCTTCCAAACCCCCTTGCTTTCTAACACTCCTCACCGAAGTGGGAGGCTGGGTGTGGCTGGGTAAGGATTCTGAGATTAAAACCCAATAACACACAAGCTGTTACTGAGCAGGCATTCTTTATTGCAGTGCTGGGGATTCTCCACCATGAGTGCTCTGACCAGTTAGTGAAACACCCCAACTAATTACTATACACCAAAACCATGCATATTCAGTTCCATGTCAATGAGTTCCCAGAATTCTTTTGCACAGTCATTTTATTTCCTGGAATTGGCTATCTTTGTAATTATGCATGCTCGAGGGTCTCCTGGAGGGGGTCTTTGTTGATTCTAGTCCTTTGTCCTGTCTCTGTCCTGGTCCTGTCTCCAGCCTCCCGCTGGTAGATCGATTGCCCAGGTGGGTCAGAACCAACATCAGTGTGTCTATAGGTGTCTATAGGTTCTTAGAAGACTTGATGTTACCACAACCTACAGGATGCTTGGCATCATTGACCAATAAGTTTCACAAAGCACCTTGTTTTAAAAGCAACCCTTAGTATAGCAAATTCATTATTTTAGTAATCTTCTATTAGTCTGTTTCTATTGAATTTACTAATGAATATCTTACGACTATGACTAGAGGTAATGCCTGGCAGTGTGTGTGTGACCCAGCCGCGTTCACCTCAAGTGTGGATAAAGGGTTTAATTACCAGCCTGCCAAAACGAGACACTCGTGGGTCCGGGCGGGCTCCTCCTGTGGTAAAGGCCCTCAGGGCTGCTCTGGCTTTCCTTGACAGCCTGGTGTATCTTTGGTGAAATAATACTCTTTTCTGTGAGGAGAGCTGCTGCTTTCTGCTCTTGCAGAGAGCCTGGCTGTGGAAGCTGAGGAGCTGCCGTGTGCTACGGGGCCTTCGTCAGGTTTTGCTCCGACCTTTGCGGGACAGTTGGTGGCAGCACCAGAACATGAGAGAAAAAAAACCCTGCAAACGGTTGTTTCTCGAATCCTGAGAGTGGAATTTTGCCTTTCGGTAGTCAGGCCTGGGTGTGATCGGCAGGGGTTGGGGAGCAGTGGGGGGCTGCTGGGGTGGGCTGTGTGGGAGGCCTGAGCCAGTCCCCACCGGCCCAGCAGCAGACAAAATGGCTGCTCTGCTTGCCTGGGGTTTCAACTGCTGGAGGAACACATGGCAGCTCTGCAAAAAGAGGTTTGAGACAAGTGAGGTGATGCTGGAGAAGAGGAGGAGGAGGAGGCAGAAGTGGAGCTGCTGGAGGAGACACCTGAGGGAGGAACAACGGGTGAGGTGCTGCGAATGAAGCTGCGGCGTTTTCTCTGAGCCCTTGCTTTATTCTCCGTTGTCTGTATTTCTCAAAGCCACAACCCATAGTTAAAAGTTTTTGCTAATTAGCAGTAAATTAAGTAAAATTCCCCAACTTGAGACAGTTTTGCTTGTTATACTAGGCTTAAATCCAAAGATGGGAAGAAAAAGCAGTGCCAAATACTCGTGAGATTTCATTGTTTGCGAGTGTAAAGATGAAGTTTTTAAGAGTGTCTGTGGGATATGTAGGTTCTGAAGGTACTCAACTCTTTAAAATTTTATTTGTCTGTGCTATGAAGAATCTAATCATAAATGGCAAAATGTTTCTGTTGCAGAAGTCTTAAATGTGATTTGTGGAGCCAACCCTTAACTGAAAGGAATGACATTTACTGACTTGGCATTTCTTGTTGCAGGCCAGCAGATTAGTTAAAAGTGGCCGTAACTTGTAAAAAAAAAAAAAAAAGAAATTGCATTAAATAGAGCTAATAAGGTGTGTATGGTCAAGAGGGGATTTTTGCAATACTGTTTTGCTATTTTAAGAGAGAACAGTGGGGTGGAGAAAATCCAGACTTTCTGTTAATATTCTTAATAACATACTGAGAAATAAAATGCAGCAAAGATGTAATCCAGCCAAGGGTTTAGGCAGATTACCACAGGAAGCTCAGCAATTGGTTGGCCAGTTGTCTTTCTTGAAGCTTGAAAAGCAAAACCTAGAGGGTAATGAAAACACTTGAGTCTTTCTGATATCATTGCTGAAATGTAAAGCAGTGTGTAGCAATGACACATGCACTGTGGAGATGTGGAGATGTGACTGATTTTTAATGAGTCCACAGTCACTGTGTTATTTCATGTGCTGAAAGTGAAAATCTGCTCAGCACCTATGCCCTGGGGCAGCCATCCAAGTGCCATGGGAGTGGGCAACATGACAATTAGTGGGCTATTCTAGGCAGGTAGTATATGCTGAGCATAATAAAATCAAATTTACATCTCGGAGGTTATGGGGGGGTCTTTCTGATTACTCCAGTGCTGAGGCAGTATTTGAGCTTTAAGTTATCAATCAAATAACTTAAAAATTTTCTTTCTGCTGTTATCAAAGCCATTAAGTAACCTGAAGAGATAAAAGTAGAATAGGATGAGCTCAAGGTTGAGGTTTTAAGGCATGCAGTTCTTCCACATTCCCTGTTACTTTTGCCCACATAACTGTTTGTCTAAGTTCAGTTGCACTGAAGCAAAAGACTCCTGAATTATGTCACTTGAGAATGAGAAAAGCATCCCTTTTTTAAGAATAAAAGGGTGTTTGTTGTGGGTTGTGTTGGGTTTTTGTTTGTTTGGTGTTTTTTTTGTTGTTTTGGGTTTGGGTTTTTTTGGGGGGGTTTTTTGCTGCTGTTTTGGTTTTTTTCAGCAAAAAGGCCTATGCAAGATTATTAATGCTACATGATGTGGCCTTATGGTTGACAGAAATCCATTCTCAATTCTAAATTACTTTTGAGTCATGTTTCCTTGTATGGTGGAGTTTAAGCTTAAAAAATCTTGGGCGTTGTTTCTCCTTATTTAGTTTCCTTAGGATCCCAAGCATTTCTCTTGTCCGCCTGTGTGAGTTGTGAAGAAGAGAATGCTATTTTCTATGAACCTAAGATTTCTGAGATTTTGGAAGACCTTAGTATGATTAAGTTACAATTATTTTGATATATGATGTGAAAAATAAATTGAACATTGTTTGGGAAGCTGGGACCATCTTGAAGTATTCCATTGTACTTTTAGGATTATATTCTAAGGGTTTGGAAGTAAGAGAAATCTCCTTGGTTTAGGTTCTGAGTAAACAGTTCTTGCATCTAGATGCATTTCAGTGCTGCCTCTGAGATGTTGATTCTCCTGACTTGTCTCTAGTCTGCTCATTTTGATTAGAGTGGAGTTGGTGCAGGACGCTACACTTTGGATCTAATAACAATTCATGCTCATTTTGTCCTGCAGTAGATGTTGACAGAAGCTGCATCACTGGAGAGGACTGGGCTCTGGGTGGCTTTTGCATTTTAGCAGCTGAGCCAGCATGCCTTATGTTTTAGATTATCTATATAGCTTTAGATTATCTATGTATCTTACGGCCTTGAACAGGCTAACAGCATTACTGTGACCTCTGCTATTTGGAACTGTTGCTAATAATAATAACAACTTGGGAGTCACTTTGTAGTCTCCTGATGAAAGTGAATGTGTGATTAGATATTAGAATTAATTCTATGTTCCACTTGAGTTAACTGGGATGCCAAAAGGCTGAGTCCCCCAGGGGCTTATGGCAATTTGGTGGCAGAACTACATAAAATAAACTGAAAATAAACTACAGGTATCTCCACCTCCATGCCTTCCCTTGACCATAGACACAATTGGTAATTGCTCTTACTTTACTTTCTCTTAGAGAGAGGCCATGTGTTCCAAAATACAGGCTGGGCAAAATGTCAGTGTTGAAGAACAGCTTTGCATAAGCAGTATTTGCTTTAGGATGTCCTCAGTGTGTGGTTTGTTGTTTTTTTGTTTGTTTTTCACAGGCTGAGAGGGGAAGCTTTTCAAGGGAAAATGTGTGGTGTGGTCAAAGACCCTATAGAGAGCTCCATTTGCAAATTATTCATTGGAGGTAAGTTTTATAAACACACTTCTGCAAATCAGTTCAATTTATGTAATTGAGGCAATGAATTAGAGAAAACAACCTAGTGACAAACTATTGTAATTATGGAAAATGAGCCAGTCAACTAATTGAAGTAACAGTCTATCAACAAAATTTGTATATTTAACCACCATGCTGTGGTGCATACTGTAATTGCAAGTGTAAAGCTGGTGAAATGTCATCTTCCTCTTTACAAAGGAAAAAAATAAGTGGAAGTCTGAACTTTTTAAGGCTCCAGTTTTGGGCGTTTTGTGAAGGTAAGTTTCTGTCATGATTTCGTTGTTGTTTAAAGCAGTCAGCTGCAGGCAGGAACTCCTCAAATATAGAGGGAAATCTTGTAACTAGTCAACTCTTTGAAAAGGCATTTTTCTTTGGTTTGTGATCCAGTGAGAATTCTTATGCTGTGTGTTTTAAAAGATTGTGACAAGTGTGTATCTTATGCTGATGTACAGTGTTTTTCCGCAGATGCATTTGGAATACTATTTCTAAGCAGCTCTAATCATAGTTAATAATGAAGATTGGTCAGCTCTTAATTATTACTATGATTGATAATTTTGAGTAAATAAGCTCTTAATTTGCATTCATGCAGCATTATTTATGCTTATCCCTAACACAAGGAAAAATGAGTGGGAGCGGAGGTAGTTCTGCTTAGCTATAGTTATTTTTGACATAGTGTATAATTCTATCTGCAATTTAATTCAGTACAGTGCAAATGCAGTAAATGAGACTAAGTATAAACATGACTTCCGCTGTACAGGTATCCCAACCTCCTGACACAGTCACAGTGACTGGAATATAAGAGATGGACTTGTGCTCTTCCAGGCTTGTGCCCTACTCTACAAATAGGCCCATCAGGAGCATTAATAATAGCAATAAACAGCATTACTGACTTAAGTAAGGGTCAAAAAGTGAAGGAAGAACACTGCTACTTTTTTGTTGGACTGCAAAGCATTTCTCCCTGGGAATTCTAGGAAACAAATACCCCTTGCTGCACTGTTAACAGAAACTGTACAGCTATTAATCCTCCTTGTAAACATTTTGCAAAAAGCTGATGGTATAAACAGCAGAGAAGTAAAGAAAGCACGTGGGGATCTATTCAGGTTTCCATAAGCTAGAATTTTTATTATCTTTACAGCATAAACCAAGACATTATCAAACACCAAGATGTGGTCACCATGATAAAGCATTTACACACATCTTCTCTTGAAAAACAGTAAGAAAGAGAGAAGAGATTATGAACTTCAAAGAGCTGCCTTTAAGCTAGGAATATTTTTACAGTCTGTCAGAAAACTATTCATCCCTTGCTAAAACAGGAGCAGTCTTGGCTTGAGCCAAGTCTTTAAATGAAAGGCAGAGCAATAGCCAGCTTTGAAACTTTGCTTTGAATTCTGGCAATTAGGTGGTTGGGGTGGCAATAATACCAAACATCCTAATTCCGTATTTAGGTGTGAGTGCGGCAGTCGTTTCAGATCCCGCCATTTTATTGGTACTAGATACATGTGTTGTAGCCCCAAGCACCAGATAACAGATTATTTTTAATCTCTCCAGAAAAGCACATGTAAACTGTTCATTCCCTAGGTGATTCTTTTTCTTCTTTAGGAATTGTCATTAAATGAATGACAGGATAGCAGATTGAAGGCTATGGATAGATGGTGTCAGTTTTCCTTCCCCAAAGGAAAGCAGTTAGGAGGAATTGAGCAGGTAACTGCATTCAGCAGTGGGTCAGATCAGAAGTGTAAGGACAGCTCCAGACTGTTCTGTTACTCATCCTGGCCTGTGTGTAACATCTGGTGCCTTTGGAGTATTTAAAAATCCAGAAAGAAGTGTGACAGTGTTTTTTGGCTTTGTTCGGGTTTTTTTAGTTTTGCATGCCTGGAGTATTATGCGTTGAGAATGTAGTTTATAGGTCAGTCCATACAGGGTGTTTTATAAGATAATGTATCTGGCCATGTGCTTTTGCAAGAAGCAGGTTATATGCAGTCAAAATACTCTCTGGTAAGCAGCTTTGCTTGTGACTTCAAAGCTATGGGTGTTTTTTTAGGGGAGGGGATGCTGGCAGGGGGGGACATGAATTGTTTCTAGTCATTGAATGTCCGATTGAATGTACTAGAAGGTGTCGGTTTTACAGAGGGCTGTGGGTTTTTTTTTCTGTAATTCTGCAAACATTTGTGCAAAGCAAAAACTATCAAAATGTAATCCCCTAAGGAGCTGAAAACCAAAGCAAAACATAGCATTGGTTGATAAACTTTTTCAAGGGAAACAGAATTAGACCACTGCCCAGCACTTATGCATGTGGTTTTAATTAAGATGTCTGAGCTGATTTGACTGACCTTATTCAGTATCTCCTTTTCTAACCAGTTGCGTTTACGTCAGTAGTAGAATATGGGTGCTTAAAATTTTTTGATACATATTTCTTAGTCTGGAAAACTTCCTGTCATAATTCTCTTTGTCCCTGTATTTGGTACATGCAAAGTTGTCATGAAAGTATACTGGATCTTTTGAGTGATTCTTTGCTATACCATTCTTGCCTTTCCTTGTGCCGTTTGGCTTGTGCTCCTCTTTGTGATAAGATTTATAGTTGGAAACATTTTGTGGTCTGTGTGTTTATTTTACCCTCGCTGGTTTTGATGTGTATTTGTGGAGAGGAATGGGCAATGTGTAGCCATTCAGTAAAGGCTGAATGGTATTTTAGTGAGAGTTATGCAAACACATTTAACTTGTTTATTGAACAAACATACTGACAAAGCTTGAAGTTCACTGTTAACTTCTACTACAATGTAAAGTGAAAAAGAACACAGGGATAAAAGTGAGAGAAAAAAAAAAAAGAGTAATGATGGAAGTACTGTTTTTTCCTCTTCAGCATAAAGCTGTTTTACACTTGGCCACAAACCCCTTCTTTCATCACAATATTTAGAATGATTTAAGAACACCTTATTATTTTAGATGCATATTGCAGGATTTCTGAAGCTATGCACTTTTTTAGGGCTTTGGAGAAATGAAATATTATTTTAGTTGTTGTCCTCCATTACTATTTGAACAACTCTTAATCTTTAATGTGTGTTCTCTGACAACACCCCTGTGAGTTGGAAGTTCTGTTATCCTTTCACAAGTGAAGAACTAAGGAACAAAGAGGCTCAGACTGAGATTTTCTTTTTAGGTTTCTTCCTTTGATTTGAGTGAGAGCTATTAAGTGTCTTCTCTGTTAATGGTGGTGCAGTACTACTGGCAGCAACATCCAAATTCCTTTTAAATAGAAAACAATAAAGATTAGGTCAGTGAGTAAGAAATGTTTTGGGTAGAGTCAATACAAGCAAGGTAGTTGCTTTTTAATACATGGCATGAGTTAATCCTTTTTTACAAAAGGTAAATAGAGCCTGAGCTGCTTTTTAGGCGAACTAATTAGTAGGAGTTCAGGTGATTAGATTATGGATGCCTGGTATAGTCCACTGATACACTGTTTTTGTGTGGAAACCAGGGGCAAAAAACACACTCCTCTAGTATCCAGCCTTAGTAAAACACCCTGTGATCAACTTGGCCTAAACTTTGCCGAGATTTTTGGGCTGGTAAACAAAATTGAGTCTCCATTTCTGTGGGTGTTCTTGGAAAGCAGAACCTGTATGGTTTGAGTTGCTGCCCTGCAAATATGGCTTACAAAGTTGCCAGAACACAAGTGTAGCCATCACCCTTTTCCATAGCTGAGCTGGCACCTCTTTAAAACCTATACAAACACATTCATTTTTTTCTCCTGCCCTTGTCTGTTGTATAATTTGATAGTCCATTCCCAATGGAGCCCTGATTTCAAGTGTGATTTCTTATAGCTAACAAACTCTATAACTGGCTTATGATTTTCATTATATATAGTTTGAACTTTATGGGCTGTTTTTGACCCAGAAACAGGAAAGTTTATAGCAATGCCTGAAGTCTTAGTGCTGTGTATTACTTCAGAGTCCCAGGAAGACATTTTTTTCCCAGGTCAGCAAATACTTGTAGGTTTTGATAGATAGACTCAATTATGTCTCTAAAAATGAATTATGAGTTGTGAAAGGAACAGTATACATACACTCTTAAGTCTTTGGGGTATTCAACTGTGTAGTCCCAGAACATTTCTGAAAGGAGGAGGTTACAAGAATAAGGGAAGACAAAAAGCCTCATTACTTGGACTAGCAGTGCTGATGAAGGCTGATGTGGAGTGTGTGGTGTATGTATTTGTAGTTGTATTCATGGTGACTGAAAATGTTTTGTCTGTGAGTCTTTTAAAAAAAAAACACAACAAATTTTTTCATCAAAATGTGATTGCTCAAGGGAAATTATTGTAAAATATGCTTTGGTTTCCTTCAATATGAAGAAAAATTCCCTATTTACAGCACACAAACACATCCCTACAGTACCATTTTGTCTTGCATGTGTGCAGTGAGTGTGGGACTGATTGAGGCTCCAGAACTTGGATTTCTACTGAAGCCTGTACTAGGTCTCAACTTCCAAGGTGTTGATGAAGTGGAATAACTTGATCTTATTTTCATGTCTATTCAGTGGAAAAACTGAAATTGGTCTCTTTATTTGCTTTGAGATTCACTAATAAAAGTAGCATTCCTTTTTTTTTTTGTGGAGGTACCATGGAAGGTCTCTTGTAGGTCAGTCAAACTGTGTAATGTGTCAAACTGTGTATGATGACTAACTTCACTTCCTGGTGAGACTGTTTTGTGTATGCATACCTGTATCTTAAGCAGGCGATGTCATATCCTAGTTAGCAGTCAGAGGTGTCAATACCGAAAGACTTATTTTGTGGGGCTTTCCTTGAATTTTAGATCAATCTAATGCTGGGAGGGAGATGAAATGCAGTTGCTTGTGCTTGAGAAAAGGAAAAAAGCCAGTGATACCAGCTGTTCTTTATCAGTGGATTGTCTTTACTATGACCTGTTCACTTTCTGTCTTATCTGCAGCCCATTTCCTGATGCTGAAAACCAGCTTTCTCCTTTACAGCCTATGGAAGAACCCAGACAGTTTTCTACTCTGCTTATTTATATTTTTTTTTCTTGCTACTTTTCTCTGGACTGTTTTCAGTTGATGGGCATCTTTTATTGCTCTGTATTTGTCCAAGGCAAATTCAGTTCTACAGCCAAACTCTTACTTCACTGTCTCAAGTTGAACTGCTGTATTGGTTTTAAACCAGCTAGTGTCTTACAGAGATTAAGAGAACTCAAATGGAATCAGAGCAACATACAGTTGAGGAATACAGTTTTCACAGTAAATGGTGATTTTTATAAGGATTTTTTTTACATTCCTAATGCTTATCAGACTGCTCAGTAGCACAGATCATTATGGAACCTTGCAGTTCTATTCAAGGTACAGATTTTTCAGAAATCAGAGTGTGTTGTGTGACAATAGGCTGCAATTAAAACCTTGGATATTGAAGGGTAAATAAAAAGAGCTGAATTTGAGTGGGCATCCAAAGAAAGAATTCACTAAATGTACATACTGTTCAAAGCTCTGTAGTGCTTTTTGCTATATTCACCTATTAGGTTGAACTGTTCTGTACAATGCAATGACTAAGCAAGCAGCCTAGTTGGTATTTCAGCTAGAGTTTTCTAAATGAAGTTATTTCCAGGCTGTTCATGGACCATGGAACAGTTACCTCCCAAGGAGAAAATAAAACATCTTGACACAGCATCTTTGATACTGCTGCAGCCAGGAAGTCTCATAATAAAATGTTTGCCTAAAATAAGACAGAAGGGAAAACACCCAGACCATGGCACCACCACAGGGTCTTTCTTTGAGAAAACACACTGTATTTTGGATTGGTTGCAACTCTGTTTGTTTTCACAGGGTCACTCTTAGGTTTAACAGGAGCTGCAAAAGCTCAAGGTTGAGAAGAGAGTTTGGAAAGCAGGCTGAAATGCAGAGGAGTGACTGTATCAAATCCAGCAGGAACATACAAACATGGCTGTTACTGCTCTTTGAAATATTTTCATGGAATGAAGCTTTTAAAAAATATTATGCAGAGTAATGAACAGAACTAATAAACTGTTTGGCCCAAGCTTCTGTAGGCAGCACCTGGTTGTGGAGTTGCATGGTAATAAGCTTGAAGGTGTTTTGGAAGCTATACCAACTATGGAAATACAGTAAAACTCTTCAGCTCTGGGAGTTCATAATTATTCCCCCTGCCTCTTTATTCTGGCAGTAGCCATTTGCAGCTGCCTTTTTTAGCCACAGGAAATCCCTTCTCTTCAACTGAAGAGATATGTGGAATGTATTCCCTCTGAAGGCAACATCGGTGCTTCTTTGTGAAACATCAACTAGAAAGGTGCTGTATATGCTAATCAGCTTAACCATATTAATGGTAAAGAATTGTAATTATTTTCAGGTGGGAGTAGGTGCTGCTTGACACCTAGGAAAGTAAAATTAAGACCATCAATTTATTGCAGATGTCTGCAAAGATGTACTGCTACAAATCGTCTTTTTCTTTCTGTTTGGCTCCTTGTCTGAGTGTGTTTAGATTTTAAAAAAGGGGAGAAGTCTTCAGTTAATCAGAATCTGATTACAATAGAGCTCAGAAATCATCATACAGTGCAGTTCATTATTAGAAAGATGATGTTGTATGTTGACTAATTGCAGTAAACAACCCAGCTGGAAAAAAATTGTTCAGATTTTCAGCCACTAATCTGTATACTGTGAGCTTGTTTCTGCCCCAACTGTTAATTGCTTTGTTGTTAATTTATTTCTTATATATTATGTAAACATTTACCATCGAGGTAAGTATGGCATTGTCCTAGGAATTTTTTAGACACATGAGCAAACTATTCTCTGAAAGACTTCCTAACATCTGTGCCTTGTTTGTGTAGTTAATAGTAGCCTTTATATGTCTTGGCTATTCAAGGTTACTGTTTGTTCTGGCTCATCTTGGCTGCAGGTGAAATCAATTGGCCACATGCTGGGTTAATGGTAGAGCCAGCAAATGACTCCCTGATCTTGTGAGAGTCTGTCTAGAGCTTTTGGGGAAACCCATTTATTTCAGAAATCTTTGGACCCAAGCATTATTGCCTCACCTTAAACTCAGTCTTCCCTCCACTTGCCTTCAGGGTTGCTGGACTTCAAGATGGGTAAGAACACTATTTACAAAATAATCTCCTCTTCAGTAAGTAAGAAAGTTCTCTAACAGGTTATACATTTCTGCTTCAGGTTACTCAGATAACTGAGTGCCTGAGTGTATAAACCTGTTGAGCTGAAGCTATAGCATAAACATGATCTGCCAGGTGTGAAGAACTGATGCAGTTTTTAATTTTACATCTTCATGCATGGATACTTGTAACTTAATTGAGATCACTGGGTAGAACTTAAGTGTGTGGACAAGATAATCTGTTTCACAGCAACTTTGAAGTATGGGTATGTCTGTAGAGCATTTTGAAGGACCTCATGGTAAGTAGGAATTTGTCATAGGGGCACAATGGTCTATGAATGTCTTCCTATGTTCTCATTTGAGCTTTGGAAACAGGTTTAAGTTGTTCTTAAACCTTTTCTTGTTCCCCTGCTAGATGTTTGCATAGCAAATAACAAGTAGGGATGGGGCATGGGATACTAGCAAGAAATTAAAATGAAAAGTTTAATCCCTTGTGACTTTTTGCAGTTTGGTTAAACTGTGACTATGCTGGAAGCTGTGTTAGAGATGCTTTCTTACAGTGTGAGGATGTGGATATTTTAGCTTTCATGCTGGATGCAAAACACATGTATCTTACCTGGGTTGCCTGACAGACCCTGCTGAGGCTGTGTAGTCTATTAGTTCCAGCAAAGTATCATGGTAATGTGAACAACATAATTGTGTCTGTGTGGCACTGTGGCATATTGATACACCTGAAGTCAAGGATGAAACTCCTGGTCAGGTAGAAGATATATTATGCTTTTTCACCATTGTGATTCAGAATCCTCCTCGTGTTAAGTAATAGATGGCAATATAAAATATTGAATCTGCTTATCTTTTATGACCTTGGCAATAATAAAAGATCTCCTCTGTGTAATGTTAGAATGTTGAAATATATATTCAATATATTTCATAAATTAGTGAGTTTTTTACAGGTGTTGAATTTCAGTTTGGAAAACTAGAAGGGAAAATGAATGGTTTGTACAAGCAAATGTCAGATCCATGTGTGTATATGTCACTTGGATCTATAATTTAGTTAGCCCATTTCTAATATCAAAATAACATAGCATTTTTAAAGAAATAGAATGCTATTGATTTACACAATAAGTACAACTAAAAAAACTGGAAAAATAAATCAAATTTTGTTAGGGTCTGTTTGAGCTGTTCTGAATGTGCATCCAGTTACAAGGAATGAACCGAAAGGCATGAACTGATTATTGATGTGATTGTCTATTCATGTGTGCTGCTAAAAATAAACTAAAACTTCTGGCTTTGAAAATAAGTGGTTCTAAATGGTAAAAAACGTTTTCAGAGTTTCAGTACACTCTGCTGGGGACAGAGTAGTGAACTAAATTATTTATTTCATTTAGAGACTGGCAAATTTAATGTGCTTTCTGTTAAATATTGGTAGTGGCCAAATCTTAAATATGAGATTGTATGGCCTCATAGCTACTGCTGTGAAATGCAGCCTGAGATTTGGATTTGGTTTCCAGCTCTTGCACAGAACTCCTGGGTTGACCTAAAGGAAGCCATTCCCTAAATCTGTCTGAGAAGGAATGAGATGTTGCATAACATTTGCAACTACTTTGAGCTTTAACTAAGAAAGAGATTAACCCATTTCATGAAGGGTATTTAGTGAAACCTTAAACAGCTTTCCAGAATCATTCCCAAAGGTAACTTCACTGCTTGAGTATAACTTTGAAGTCAGCATCCTTCCCATACAGTTATTTCTTAAATAAGTAATGTTCTTTTGTTGCAAAAGAAGTTCTTATGCAAGAATTTAATCTTAGTTTAGAATTAACCAACAGAGAACTTATTTCATCTCAATTTAAAGCTTAACTTGAAATAACATTAGAAAGGTAAATTGTCCTTCCCAAATATTAAAAGGCATGTAATGACTTGAAATAGAGAGCGTGATGATACGACTTTTTCTTTAGTAGTGTTTTCATTAATTGTAGGCTTAGAAGAAAATACTTCAGCTTTTGGCTAATAGGTTGAAATTGTAAAAAGGCCAATTGTGTGTGGCACAGTGCCTTTTATGTGGTAAAATATAAATTTTTACAACTACAGATCTGTCACTGTAGGGAGAAAAATCAAGGTTTGGAGGGATTGTCTGTATACTTTTATTTTTCTACTCATCCATCCAATGCTTCATACCTACCTATCCGTTCATCCTGTCCTTACCTCAAGGGCACCTGAGCTTCTGTTGAAATCTATATAAGCTCAAAAATTAGAATTTTTCAGTAAGAAAAGTACTAGAAAAATATCCATCAACCTTCCATGTCCTTAGCCTTACATCCGAACCTGGGGTTAATTTTTTTCAGTGAAACAGAACTTTATTAATAATGCTCTGCTCACTCTGCATGTTAAGGCTTGGGGGTTAAACACAATTTTACTCTGAAGTTGCAAGACACTTTAAGTCACACAAAATGACAAGCAGTTTCTTTGGAAGTGGACATTACTGCTTAGTTTTTCCAAGAAAACCATACTGCAGAAGCAATAGAAGAACCAACCTGGTTTCCTTTACTGGCAAAACAGGTTTACTAAGCAGTTAGAGAAATACATTGTAAGATAAGGTTGGGAAGAGCAGATGAAGAGGCCAAAATGAAAGTTATTTGAAAACGTCTTTCTTTGAAAAGGGTAACAAAGGTTTGCTCTGTGAGGATGCACATGCTGTATGAGAGGGTGTTTCCACACTGTGATGCTCATGTGCAGCATTGATCTAAGACTCAAAGTTGTTGAGAAGAATGCTGCAATGCTTAGAGGGCTTGGGTGGACTCCCCAGGACACTGTATTCCAAGTGTTGGAAATGCTGAGTTTTCCAACTGGATGTTCCAAATGTCCTGTGGTGTTAACAGAAAGCCTAGCAAATTGGGCAGGTATGGATAATCTAAAAACAGAGAACTGCAGTTAGCAGAGAGAAGGGAGGCTAAGCAAGCAAACCAAGAATACCAATAGAAATTCTTCATTAGCTTAATGAATTATTTTGTAAGTTGGGAAGGACAAATGACTACCTTGAAAGGTGATTGGTGGGAGTGATGTTTTTATTTTTTTTGCTTTTTAAACAGAATCTTGTCCTGTGTGAGTCTGAACGGCATCCCAGAGGGGCAAGCTGGAAGTCATATCAGAAACAAAACGTAGGCTCTGTCAGCTTTGATCTGTGCATTAGCAACTTGACTCAGCTGTGTGAACAGGTTTTATGAGAGGTGAAAGATAGGACTAACTGAAAATACACTGAAATGTTAGTGAGGTCTGGATTCAGGGGTGGTTTTTTTCTTCTGCCAAAGTGTCTCCCAATGTGTCTGATCACTCTTGGAGGAGCTCTCATGGTTTTTGTTTTGGTTTTTTTTCTGGCAGTTGTCATATCTTTTCAAATTATACTCTTTCAGAATCTTTGCTCAGTATCTTACACTCTAGGAGAGACTGAAATACAGAAAATAAATGTGTCAAATGGATGAAGATGACTTCAAGGATCACAAAGTGGGACTTAATTAAATAAAGATCTAGTACAGCAAGTACATACTGGTTAAAATTATTGTTTATCTGGATTCCAAAGTCTGTTGATAAATTCCTAGAATTGGAGAGTCAAAATGGAGGAAAGACTGGATCCTCAGGCATGAGGGAAGTGCTTGAGATCCTTATTCTGAACGGCACTGAGGATACTCAGCTCTCAGGCTTTTCATCTCTCTCAAGCTCCTGTAGTAGTGCTGGGGACTGTATGAGTATGCTGCTGCTGTTCAGGGAGGAAGTGAAGAGTTCTAACCTAAGGAGTTCTAACCTAAGCAGTTTAAGCTGCTGAGGTTTTGGAGAGGAATGGTGCAGCAAGGGTAAAAAATGATGAAAACTTCTAATAGATGAGAGCCATCAGAATGAAAAGTGTTTTCTGTAGGAGATGAGTAATGGAAGGTGACTTCTTGGATAATGCTATAGGAATAAACTAGTTTGTGGTTTGACTTGTAGCATAATCCCACCCAGGCAAAACCAAGGTGTTTGTACCAGTTAACTTTTGCTTAAAGTTTATAATGGCCAAGCAGTGAATTGTGACTTTTTTGTAGTAGTTTCTTCCCTGAGAATATTAAGTTGGGCTGAATTTTCTTGGTAAATAAGTATTTTCAAAGATAAAATGTGTGATCTCCAACATACACAGTTTGACTCGTGCTTGTTTGCCTAAACCTCACATAATCTCTTCT
Source organism: Apus apus (assembly GCF_020740795.1). NCBI lineage: Eukaryota > Metazoa > Chordata > Aves > Apodiformes > Apodidae > Apus > Apus apus. The sequence continues at coordinate 621,722 of NC_067307.1, read as the reverse complement.
GTATCTTCTTACCACCAGGGTAATAAGAAAGAGAATGTATTCTTAAAGGAAATCCTATGTATGTATATGGGTTTTTTCCTCTCCTGAGTAAAGCATGGAGAGGAACACTTGCTGAATGCACATAACCTCTATTACACGTCATCCATGACAGTTATGCAATAGCATTTAAAATTAGCATTTCACCCATTTTTGTGAATGTATGCATGAAACAGAAAATCTAAAGGCAATATTTAAAACTCAGATAAGATATGTGGAAGGAGGAAATATTGGTCAAAGTGTCCCAGATAGCCTCTTTGAGCATAATGATGAATACCAGCTTGTGTACAGAGCCAGCCAAATGCATCTAATAGCTTTATTCAGACTGAAGCTGGTGGTATGCAGATCCAAGCCAGGATAAATTCAGCCCTGCAGGGTGACCTTCATATTTTTTCAGTGGATTAAGCTGCAGAAATTGGATTGTTTATTTTTCAGGAAACAAAGTCTGCTTACATTATTGGTAGATGAAACAAACTTTTGCAATAATGTCTTTGCTGGAAAAGTCAGAACACAGAAGTGTTGATGTACAGTCTGCATGCTGTTTGGCGAGTGTGTCTCTATAGGTGGCAAGGTCATTAAACATTGTCTCTTTGCTCAAGGTAGGGTGGAAGATACTATGAACCTAAATAATATACCTTCACACTCCCCATGAAAATCCCCAAAGCCCCACACCTGACAAGTTACAGGAATGCAATCAGGCTTGCTTATCCCTTTGAGAAAAATAGGCTTATTAAATAATAGATTAAAAATAGGGAATTGTTGATTTTATCTGTCTCACAGACAAGATCCAATTTAGCAAGCTGAAACTGAAGAGAATTCTGCAAGTTGTACAATTTCTTCACAAATACATAGGTAATATTCAATTTGCAAAACAAGTCCTGTTATGTTCTTTTTCAAACCTTTTATCTGTCATGAAGATGATGGAAAAATATTGAGATAGCTTGTTGCATTTTATTCAGCTTCTGGAAGCAATCTAGGATTTTTTTAAGCTAATTCCAGAAACTTACACTGGATTTTGTTATGCTCAACCCTCCTGGCTTAGCTGGAGATTCTGCATCAGGTGTATAATTTTCATGTTCTTTTAAAATCTCTTAGTAGCTTGCTTGCATAACATTTTACAAAGGGTATCTCTCATCTCCAAACTCAACAATTTTCATGGGACTCCAGAGGGCACTGCTGTTGCAGCAGAGGTGGATGGTTTGAGGAAACGATGGTGTTGCTTATAGACTATAAGAGCCTAGGAAATTTATTCAAAATTATACAAATAAAAACATAAAATAATATTCCTTCTGTTTCAGTAGTGATAAAGCAGATTTTTTCCAAAGCAGTTTTTTATCAATATTTAGGTAATATTTTACCATATTGGGTATTTCATTAATGATTGAAGACTCATGGAAATAACTCATGCAGTGAGTTGGGAAGACTGAGTTCAGCAGACTGATTTGTATGAGTATTTCTGTTTCCCTCATCATTGCACTAGCAAAGTACATTCAAATGCAGAAGAACATATGAGGTGGGAAATGCTTTACCTCCCCATGGTAGATACATTTTACGTAAAATGTAAAAAAGGGCTAAATATTTCCATAAGGACACATTTGGTGAAATGTTTCAAGTTAGCTTGTTGTTCACCTGGTATCAATAATAGGATGTTCTTCCCCCTGACCAACCTGAGTTACAGAAAGCACTATCAGATACTGCAATCAGGTGTCTGCAGAAGAGTGGATTTTAAATTTTTGTCAGTTATTCAACTGACTGAATCTGTTTGTAATTTGCTATCTGGGTGTCTAAAGATCAGCAGTAATTCAGTTTAGCTTGTTGTCTGTTCAGATGAGAGGAGGTGCCTTGACATGGGGACATGGGACGTGTTCAATTTTGTTTGGTGTTTCCTGTTTTACTATACTTGTGGTTCTCAAAGCTACTACTGCATTGTAAGATAGATTTTGTTATTTTTACTGTGGTTTTTCCTTGTGAAGCAAATAATTTGGGACTCCAAGCACCCTTTCTTAGTTATTCTGTTGTTTTGTTTAGGATTTTTTGTTTGTTTCATTTCCCACACATTACCCCTTGGAAAATCAGCTTGCTTGCTACTCTTTGGGCTGTTATTTTTACTTGATCCAGTGTCTACTTCAAAGAGATGGAAAAACTGATTTTTAATGCAGAGTAAATTTAGAATAGTAAAAAACTAGTACTGTGTGGAATACTTGTGAGTGCCCATCCATCTTTCACACACATCCATCTTTCACACAGTATTCTGTGCCATAATAGTCCCTTGCGTCTCAGACTGTTTTGTGACTGGAGTTTTTGGGATAACCAAGTTGTGGGGAAGATGGATGGTATGATCAAAGTCTGCATGGTAGATCACATGTTTGGGTGTTTGTGGGACTGAAATCTTTATTTGCAGCACAAGTGAACTCCACTGATGTGCATACATAAATCCATATGCAAAGGCAGCCAGATCTCAGCTGGGACCTAGTGTATGCTGCTTGAAATGAATAATCACAACCGTCTGACCATGCTTTTGCTAGGTACATTTATGCAGCACGTCATGCTTCTATTTCTTTTGTATAGACTGTTAAAAGAGGAATTTTCAGAGGCTTGGGAATTAAAGCTCCCTACACTGATTTGATTGATGGTTCTTTTATCAAGTGCTGTGCTGGTACATTGTGCATACAACATACAAAGTATCACGCACACTTGCCAATGGATGGCTCTTCTCAGTGAAGAAAATCCATATTCTCTACTCTACACAATGTAGACCAAAAGTCGAATAAACAGTAAAAAACCAATGGAGTAACCAGGGATTAGAAGACAGTGCATTATGTTGATTACCCGCATTGTCTTCAGCTTAATAAATTCTGTTTTGCTGTAAGTCAGTTCATTTGTGTGTGAAAACAGAAAAGGTGGAAAATGAGACTGAACAAGAGTGTTAAATGACAGTACCATTCCAGAAGCCAAAAAAACCCCCAAGCAAACCCACAACAAAAGCCCTTGAGGAAAATAAAAGAAAAAAGAAGTTTTGAAGTGTAAAACAAAATGCACAGTTCTCTTTTAATGTGGGAAGCTAAATTAGTCAAGTCGTCATCATTAAACCCATACAAAAGCAGTTGATAAAGTACTTTCCAGTGCAAAGTGTGGCAGTTGCAGTACTGTAACATTGACTTGTGCTGTTGAGTAATCACTAAAAATGAGCAAACAGGAAGTAGCAGTAATTCTAAGAGGGTTTTCGCATTCCATTCACTGAAACCAGATCAAGATCCCTGAGACTTGCTGTGATTTGGAACATGCTGTGGCAGATCCTGTTGCAGAATAAGGACTTTTAATTTTCTGTCGTAAATGAATCTTGACTCATTAAAATAACCTCACATCCAGGACTTTTTAAAGAGCTGTTTGGAAGACTAGTTAACCAGTTAATATTAGCCCTTACTTATTTATCTGTTTCGGTATGCCTTGGTAAACAGGGAATTCTCAGTAGACTGCAATACTGAAAATGCACAAAGAATCTAAATGGAACAGCCTCACTAGGCTGGGAAGAGGAGTCAAGCATGAATGGAAGAAAAAATTTGCAAAAAACCTGAGCTGTTTATCTTGTAGGCTGTTAAAAATTTTATTTTGGTGTTACAGTTAGGAATTGCTGCCCAGAGCTCCTGAGCATCCAGAACTCCATCTGGAGCCACAAGAGGTGGAAAGAAACCTTTGAAAAATGGGCTAGTACATAAGGAAGTAGTGTCATCTAGTGGTTAAAGAAAAAGACCAAAAAAATCAGGGCTCCTAGGTTATATATTAAAATTTGCTACCTACTTGCTGCTTGATGAAGGTACTCAATCTAAAAGTCTCATTATTCCATTTCTCTGGGGGAAGGGAGAAGACAGATGAGGCAGCTTTTGGCCCTACTGACTTCTAGTTTTGAAAATCAAAAGGCAAAGTCTGGAAGATGTGTGTGTCACCATCTTGCTTTTGTACAGAGGCAATTTGAAGGAAACACAGGGAGGATCCCTCTGGTGGGTGCATTTGTATTTAAATGCGACCAGAACAGTTCAGAATTTGGCAGTTGTATATCTTATGGAGTGCCAAAATCAGACACAGGATGAGGAGTGTACTTGTCACTCTGCTTGCGGATAATGGAGGAGAGAGTGAGCTGTTTGATGGATGTATATTCACTAGTAGGTGGCTCAAAAGCAAGTTTATGGTGGTTCAGTAGTAGCTTTGTTCATTGCTAATGATTACTTCCCATATCAGCATTTGTGAAGGACTCCCAGCTGGACCTTTTGTTTCTATCAACCACAACCAGTATTATCTTGTGATCTTGGCAGTGAAGAAACTGGAATGAAGGATACAGTAGTAGGGCTGAATCCTGGAAAGCTTGAATCTATTGCATTTGGGGGAAAAGAAATGCTGTAATGAATTTTTCCTTTCCACAATAGTCCTTTCTGAGAAGAGCCTATAGGTCCTTAGGGTGTTTTGGATACCTGGCACTATGGTAGTGCACATTTGCATGACTAGGAAGATCCTGTTCTGTAGGCCAGTTGGCAGTGGAGGATGGCAGGACAAGGGTTGCAGAGCATTGCATATAGTTTAGAGTTACCAAATCAGAAAGAAAAGTTAATAAGGTTTCTGCTGCACAATTATGGCATGGCAAAGCCTGCCTGCTGTAAGCTGTTGGCAGCAAGGAATGAATTTGCATGAGGTACCCTGCAGCTAAGAGAGCCTTAAAACAAAATGACATAGGGTTATTGGTTCTGTGTTCTTGCATTCAGGGTTGACTTTCTTTGCTCCCGTGGTACTGGAGTGAATCACAAACCTTTATCAGAGATGACACCTGAATGGTTTAGGAAGTAGTGATTGATTTCCTGTCTGTAAAGTAGAAATAGGTATAGAGGGGCTAAGGCAGGGATTTCCTTAAGTGTTTGTGTATGTGATTCTCATTAAAATCTGTGGAAGTTATGCAACAGGAGTAGCTTTGAGGGATGTTTGTTCAAGCTCCCTGATGGCACAAGAAGCTTGTCTCAGGTTGCATGCTAGTGCTCTTTGCTTCTGTGCATTTCCTCAGAGGTCTGTCCTTATGTTCATATCTCTTCTGACATTCAGGTTGGCTCTGTCTATGGCAGATACTCCAGCTTTCTTAGCTGGGTTGACTTGTGGGACCAGCAATATTTCATTGGCTCAGAGATCCTATCAATAAACAGCCTGTGTGATTCCCCACAGAAGGGGATCTGCAAATAAATGCTGTGAGCTGGGGACATGTTCTTATCTAGTCTTCAGGTGTCGCATATGGGAAATTGCATGTGAGTAGTGTCTCCACCGTCTCTAACTACGTGACTGCTCCAGTCTTCCTCTCGTGTGGCTCAGCATGCTTTTTCAATGGCCAAGAGCACACAGAAATTTTCAGGGGAAGGCTCTAAGAATTCTAGGATGTGTTCCTCCATTTCCTGCTCTGCAAGCTTCTCTTGTCTACCTTTTGTTGACTGTTTTGACTACCTGATATTCTTGTTACAAAACAGCATAGACGTTCTCATATTGGTAGTAAGAAAATGTGGAATTGGCTGACCCCTTTGAGCAGACTTTTCTTACCAAGCTGGCCTGGAGAAGCCTTGTTTCAGTTGCCATGAGCCTGAGGAGCACAGCAGCATTTGAATCTGCAACCTGGGCAACAGGATTGAACAAGGGAATAACACAAAGGGCAGCAGGCTGCAAAACTTGTTAGCATTCTGCAGGCACACAAATTGAGCTCAGTGTTGGATCTACTATTATAATTCTCTGTTAATTACTAAGTGTTGATTATATAACTACTTAGCAGTTCCTCCTCTTTTAATGAGCACAGCTGTTTTCTGTCCAGCTTCAACAGGGAAAATTTCCCATCTCTAATTTAAAAGTAATGCACTCAGAGAAAACTCCAGAGGGCTCTTGGACTCGGGCTGTTTAGTGTGTTTTAACACTCATGGTGCCTACAGGTTTCCTTCAGCCTAGAGTACTCTGGGCCATTCCCCTTACTCTCTTAAATGAATCTTTATACCTAATGAACTTTATTAATCTCATTTAAAAAAAATTAACAGAGCTTCCACCTTGCTGTTAAGAAAACCATTTTATTTAGGCAGGCTGATGGAAGCTGTCATGTAACTATGCTAATTTGGATCATGCGCTGCATTCACTGTTTTCTGACCAAGAGCTGTCTACAAAGTGGGCCAACAGGCAGTTTTCTTCCAAAAACTCCAAAGAGTAAGTGATAAAAAGTATGCATTTACTTATGCTAAGGTACCTTCCTGGGAGGCAAAAGTACTAACATCTGTTGGAGACCAGAGAGGCTAAGGTGCTGGAGCATTGTTAAAGGAAAGTAGCGTGTAGGCAACCAGCAGCAATATGCTGAGTGAGGACCTTCGGGTCATCGCTTGTCTCCCAGGTTCATGCCAGACATGCTGCATCAGTGACAGTAACATCTGAACAAGCTCACAGAGAACTCTGTCCTCTGTGCTGCAGTGGCAGTGCGAACATACTTTGGCCATGGTCAGTTTTGTTTTGGAAAATGTTTTTGTCACAATCCTAATGTTTCCCAGGGAGATGGTGGAAGAATTGTCAAAACAAATCACTTCAGCTTTCTAGCTGAGTTTTCACAAAGCCAAATTTATTTCACTAAGATGTTTAGAACTTTTAGTTCTTCAGGTATATGATTAAAATGCTGACATGTTTTGACACTCTCAGAATGCAGTCATTGTGTCCTGAACACAATGCCCAAGAGTGTTAAAAGTTATTATTTAAAAAAGCCCAAGGTCTATAGGCAATTTTGAAAGTCTGACACAGGGGGATATGGCTGAAGCAGGTCTGTAGCAAGAGCTGAGCTTTAGTTTCTAACTGGAGGCCCATTATTTCCACTTCATGGTTTTCTGTTCCAGTCTCTGACAAGACCTGGGATTTTCTCAGTCTGCTGTCTCTACCCTACTAACAAAATTGTACAAGTTTAGTAATTAATAAGTATTTGAGCAAATGATTGAACATACTGTTGAGCTACAAGTTAATTGTAACCACCTAAAATATATAATTGTTTTTTTGCTGGTGTGCTTTTAAAGTCCTGCTCTCATCCAGTAGCATCCATTAATTTATTAGTCTGCATACCCTTTACAGGTGTAATGTTAATGTAAACTGGGACTTCTTGGGCTGTTGTTGAGAGCAAAGACTGTATTCCTAGAAAGATCATGATTTATCTGGAAGATGTTCTTTATCTTTGCCATTTTTAAATACTGCACAAATGCGTCTCTTTAACTAGAGTGTCCTTTTGTTTCCCTCATACGCTTGATTTGTAAGCATACATCAAGTTGTTTCCCTCAGGGGGCCTTGTTCAAATGCAGCTTGAGTTACATTATAGTAATAATGTTCATTCTTTGCATTAATAATTATAGTGAATGCCTCCTGTTCACCAAAGTTTTGTATTTCTTTGATGTATTCCTTGCTATTATGAACTGCTGTGCTGTTACTGTATAGTTTAAGTTGAAAATGCTGGTCATCCGTTTTCCGTTTTCCTTTTCTCAATTACTTGTGCCTCTGGATAGTAGCACATCATTCAAAGTAAAATAGAGTTAGGGTCAGCTAATCCACTCAGTTCCTACATCTGACAGGTAAAGACACACTGACCTTTGGTATAGGTACGTTGGTACCATCCTGCCTCAGTGAACTTCCTTAACCAGGAACTTCCAAGCTTGATTGCTTTGGGCAACAAATGATAAGAATCTAAGGGAAAATGTTTATATGTTTAAATGTCTATAACATTAAAAATCAGTTGTATGTGGTAAAAAAAAACCCACAAAACAACAAACAAACCGGGCTACTGTAGCAGTTGCAGCTATTGTAGCAGTTAAGTGTTGGTGATTTGGTGGGTTTTTTTGTTTCCTTTTGTTTGTTTTTAATAAGCCTTTACATAATCCCATTTAGTGTGATGTCCATGTGCTGAGATAGTGGTTGACAGTGACAGAGTTGATTTGTAATATTATTCAGTATTTGTGTTCACTAATGCCCAAACGAGCAAGGATTCCCATGTTTCAGATATAAAGTCTTTCTTTATCTTTTTTTGGACCTGAATGATCAAGTATTTTTAGTCCTCTAAGTTTTTCTTATTTTGAGAACAAAGAGAGCAGTCATTCTGTATGTAGTCTTGTTGGTTTACAGGAGATGTTCAAGTTTGCCTAAAGAAAAATGCAGTCCAACCTTACAACATTTATTATTAAAGCTTCATAACCTCTTTTTTAGATCAGCAGTGTCTAAAAAATTACATTCATACTTGTCTTTAATGTCATTCAGTGACTGTGTCCTTTGCTTCCATCCTCAATCTTTCCCACAGGGCTGCAGTATTTGCATTACCTAAAGGAACCTGAAGCTACTCAATATTTGCAATCTGTTTTGTCAGTTCTTTTAGTTCTGTTAGCCAGTTAGAATGGAGCAATTTGTTTCATGCTGTGTAGGAGAGCATTAAAACAACCAACATGAATGAAGTTGAACTTGGTTGAAACTAACATGTCTAAGGGACTCCCATGTTCTGAACCTTTACAACCTATCTAGGTAGAAGCTGGGAAGACAGATTATTCATTTTTCGAAGTAGAAAAACTCAGATGTTGCCATGCCCATAAGATCAGATGGAGTTTGTTTCAGTTCTGTGAAATTAAAGACACTTGGATTTCTGATCTGATGCCTCTACTTTTTGTTGTTGGTTTTGCTTTTGGTTTCTGTTTTTTTGTTGTTCAAGAGGCAGTTATTTTCCATGGATATTTTGCATTCCTGGGTGGCTTGAATTCATCCAGTGCTCTCCTGTTGCTTTACAAATGAAGGATGACAGGGGTCATCTTTGTATTGTGAGGAAAGTGGACCATGATGACCTCACAGCATCACCTGGGAACATGTAACCCAGGAGCACAATTCAGACTGGGATCCACCTGGCTGGAGAGCAGCCCTGTGGAGCTCACTCCAGGACCTCTGTGTCCTAGGATGAATAGCTTTAGCGTGGTATCAAGGATTTAAAGTAGTGCTGACTGCTGCTGCTAGCTTCTAGGTTGTGTGTTGAAACTGTGTGTGTGTTTGCATGTATTTGTCAGAGGGAGCCAGTAAAAGGTGAAAAATGTCTCACTAGTGACACCTGATCATCGTTCTCCCAGGAGGAAACCAATCTAGTGTAATAAGACAAAGCCCTGCAGCAGTGAAGAGGGTAACAGCAGCATTTACAGAACCTATGTGGTAGATTTCCTGCACAGAATATGTATAGTCTGTGACTGGAGATAATTTCTGAAGCTGGTTAGCCTAGATACAGAGATGGTAGTGTTGGGAAACATTGTTCAGCTCTTATTTTAGCTTCTAGTTTGTTGGTCAACTTGAACGCTAGTCCAGAAAAAGAAATGAAGGGATGAACCTTTATTTCAGTTGGACAAGATGAGGGTGCAGATTTGGTGAGGAGAATCTTCTTTCCCCTATGAACAGTGAAGGGTTCAGATGAAACCTCTTGCTGGCTTAGCCAGAGGCTTTGTTAAAAGCTGTGACCTCCTCATCTCTGAAGATGGCCATAGAAGGAAAAGGTCCTTTGGACCTTTTCATCCTTCCCCAGCCCTTTGTCTTTCTTTCCTTCAAAGCAGCATTTTTTCTTTGTGCCTTTTTTTTCCCCTTCTCAGTTCTGCTTAGCAAAGACACTCCAGGGAGCCAGTGCAGAGCTGAACTCAGTACAAACAGCCAGGAAGATGGCTTGAGCTCAGTGTCTCTACAAATGCCCAGGATAAACTACTGTATTAATATTTCAAATGACTTCCTAATACAGTATGCAGGGTGGAAGGGATCCAGGGAACAAGTTTTTCCTGGTGAAATCTGCCTTTTTTTATGTGCAGCTATAAAGAAATTTTTTTTTTAAACTTATGTGGAAAGAGCAATGTTTTCATTAATGGAAAATCTTGACATCCTTCTTTTGGCTTTACACCAATTTTGTTTCTGCTTCTGTGGATTTACACCAACTTGAGTGTCAGGCTGGAGAATCTAGCTCTGTTGTTTTACAGCTATATTACTGTAAATCTTTTCAGAGTGGGAGTATCTGTATTAGTTAGAACTTGATTGTCATGAACTCCCCTATCAGATTTAATTAAATTTACAAAGTGGACTTCGGTTATGTTGCCCTAACCGCCCTTCTGGTATGATCCTCTAGGCTGTTGTGTACCTCAAAATGGTTGTTTTTTGTTCCCCCCCTTAAGTCACTTGTGAGTGGGGACATGAGAACTTGACTGCTGCCCTGTGGAAGGTAAGGTTAGCATAGAGGTAGAAACAGAAGCCAGATCTTCTGACTTGTGTTTTAATCAACTAGACAATTCTACCTGTGAGGAGCGTGGCTTGCAGGCTCATGGAGTGATTTGGGATGGTCTTGAAATAATGGTGACAGGCTTTTTGCTGGAGTGTCTGGGGGAGAAGTGAAAAATGTTGTGCTTAGAGGATACTTACAGAGATGATTCCTTTTAAAAGGATGTGTGGTCATATCAGGGAGGCATCAGGAGATAGACTTGAGCGATTGGTAAGCAGCCATACCACAAGCCCAGTAGATGACTTAGAAATTCCTTCCTCCCTATAATGAACCAGGAATAAAAAAAGCTGAGGAATAAGGTGTGCTGGGACATAACTTTCCTTGACTGAAATCAAAAGCTAGAGCTGTCTTTAGGGAGCTGTGGTTCTGAGATCTGCAGCAGTTATGACCAGGGCCCTGAAAAATGTGATGATCCACCTGACCACTTGTTTGTTCATCCTAAATCATCCTTGTCGAGTCACCTGGCTTCCTTTAGCAGCCCTGGTAAGCTTTTGGGGAGCTGTTTTCAAGACTCCTTGAGGCCCTCAAATTGCTGAAGTGTCTTTCAACTGGCAGCATAAGGATTTAACCAAATTTTATCAGTAGCCTGATGTAAAAAGAGGGCAGTTTTTTACTTAGCCCTGAACAACACCTAAAAATCAGTGCTAAGATGCTCTTGAATTCATATCTCACTGATTACTCCACGTTGCAGAATAGTTTCTACCTACCAGAACATTGACACTTTTCTGTACTTTATGCTGTATTCAGGAGCTGAATAGACATGGGATATTTGTGCTGTTTATGCTGCTAGAGCTTAGTCTCTGGAGGGCTCATGGAGCAGCACGCATTTACTTCTTGCTTCCTAACGTGGTGAAAGGGAGAGCACGTTCTGAACTACATTCTGGTATTGGCCAAATGAGCAAAATCAAGAAAGGCTGGCTGCAAATAGAAACAAAGCATTTCCTCTGACTCCTAAACATTAGTGTTTCTAATCCATTTGGTTTAACAAGGGCAATCACCCTGCTACTCTAACTATTTCTATCAGGCCCACAGTGCACATAAAGTAGACCTCTGATTTTTAAGAGGAAGTGAGTACCCTGGTGCCTGCATGCCTTTTAGTCCCTCATGATGCACATTTTATCACAGGAAAGTATTTGGAGGTTGCCTTGCTAACACAAGCGGATTCCTGGCATATGGCAAAGGGCTATATTTTATTATTTACACAATTAATGGAAAGGAAACATTTATTAGAATTAATGGTTCATTAGCCTGGGCTGTCATCACCTGCTAGCCCTGTGGATCTGCATGGCCAAGCTGATGAATTATTCTGTTCAGAAGAGTAACAGTGGGGCTAGGGACTCAGAGAAAAATTGAGTATAATAGAGCAGCAAAACTGTGGAAATGGTTTCTGGGGGCTAGGAGTCCAGACACCTGACTCTGCATTCCCTATGGGTATAGAGCAATGGGTGCTTCCCAAACAGCTGTGCTGGGCCAGATGTTACCGCCCACTGTTGTCTCTCTGCAGCACTAAATGCTCAGCACTTCTCTACTGATAGAGCTTCTTTGGGAGTTGTCATTCGTTTCCATCAAAATGCAAGCAAAGTTATTTAAAAAGGTTATTTATGTTTATTAAAAACAAGTTACTGAAACTATTTCAGCAGGTGATTTTTTTTTTTCCTTTCTCCCCCAAAGCCATGTGGCTGGTGCTCAGCCAGTGTAATGGGAGAGAGGGGCATTTCAGGAGAGTAAACCTCTGTCTTCAGCATAGCAACATCTAGATGACTTCCCTCTTGAAAACAAGTTCTAAGGGACAGAGCTGTATTTGGACAATAGCTTACCTGTCTTCTAAACTGAAATTCTGACTCAGAACTTAAGTGTTTGAAGACTAAATGTGCTTACTGTAGTGGGCTTTGACTTTTGAGTAACCCACCAGCGTTGTTCTCAGGGGATGTTTATGGGAGGAGGAGGAGATGGTGCTGCAGCACAAGTCCAGAGGGACGTTACACGGTACTCGCGTTGCTGTTGGGTGTTTTTGTAACTTATCCTCTTTGTCACAATTCACCATGTGCAAGAGGGGACTTGTGTTTTATAAGCTACTTTTGTGGACTGGGAGCTCTGATCTTAGTCTTTCATGTTTGGAAGTAGGAGCTGTCTTTTCACACCATGATGTAATAGAAGCTGTGGGTCCCAATGCAGAGAATGGGAAGACTCTGGAGGTCCACAAATGATACAGATATGGACATGGTGATAAACCAGAAATCAGACCTGCATTAAGGAAGCTGTTTCGAAATCAACAAAAACCTTAGGCTGTTCTAAGGAGAGTTTTAGATTTGGGGTTTATTTCTCCCTGTGAAAATATCAGAGGTAAAAAAACCAATTCTGTAGATTTTCAGGGACATTAGAGAGAAATGAAAACTCTTGTGGATGAACAGATCTGTCTCCAGCACTTGGAGGACTCTATTTTAGCAGAGGTGACTTTTACCTTCTGTGCTGGAACTGCTGTGAGAAAGAGTAGAGAGTTGATGTTACATTCATAGTTGGCCCCCACAACAGTGCAAATGTAATAATTTTCTCTCTAATACATATTGTCAGTATTAATAGGAATCAAGCCAACAATCAAGAACTAATTCATCACTTTCTGTAAAGTTGCCTATATAGAAAGAAAAAAACCCCTCTGCTCCTTGGGCTGCTTTTCTTATTTCTGTTTTGTTATTTCTATTTAATGAAGTGGCAAATACATTACAAAAATCTGTTTAATAAGCCAGTTACTTATTAAGTTCATATCTTCTGCAACAGGTTCTTAGATTAATGACTCAAGCCTGCTAATTTAACTACGTAGTTATCATTGCTATAACATTTATTTTAAGGACATGACATAACTAATGGATGTTTTTTTTGAGTGATCTGTACTATCTGCAGAATTTTACTTCTAACTTTTGTTACTTCTTCCTTTTTTTTTTTCTGAGTTTAATGGAAAATATTTTAAAAGAAGGCTTGGTGACATGGCTAAAATACCTATCTTTCTGTGCAGATCCTACTATGGTTGCAAATTGCAAACTAGGCCTTGTTTTAAACATGTCTTTGTTCTGTTCTAACTGTAGTCAAACTAAAAAAGAGATAAATTATTTCTATATATACAAACATTTAACACTTTATTAATTTCTTACATCTTTGTAGCTTTTGTAATGAAACAAATTCTTAAAATGGGGCTTTGAGTAGCTGTTTCCTGCTGAAAAGTATACACCAAGAAAGGAAACATCTCCTATTAATCTTGGGAATGTAGGATATATTATTACTATTAATTCCAGTAATTAGGAGGAAAACATAACAAATTACTCTTATTAAGCCTTTCAGACAGGATTTTTTTGTAATTTACATGCTCATTTATATCTATTTTTATTTTTTCACAAAATGAAATTAGCATTCTCTGCACTCTCTGAAATGACCTTTATTTGTTTGCTGACAGATACAACACATAGCTTAAAAGCAGTGTTTTGGTTGGTTTTTTTAACAGTCAGGAGAAGACAGAGGGGAAGATACTTCATTTTTTCAGAATATGGAAGGACTTCCATTCTTGTTGTACTTCTCTTCCTTAATTCTCTTAATACAGGGATATTAATGGTAAAAGACAAAGATCCTTTTTTGGGGATCATATTCCTAGTAATTTGTTCAGGAAAACACAGATACTCTTCTTGTCTTCCAACCTAAGCAAAATGCTTCAGATTCTCTTTGTTTTGGTGTTTTTTTGGTTCATTTTTAGTAGCTCTTTTTAGTAGCCCCATCATCTCAAAGTAATGAGCTCTAAGGTTGAAATTGCTGCTTGGGTCTTTGAGGGATCTTCTGTTTATTGTTCCAGAAGCAATTTGGATGATTGAAAAATCTTCAGAACCACAACTAGTTCTGAAGCAGTCAGTTCAGGCATCATTTTAACACAAGGAAAATACGTGACCACTTCCTCTTTCTAGGAGCTTCAGCTATTGCTAGCCATGTACTCTGCTTCCCTAAGAGGATTTTCATGTGTAAATCTTTGTTTAGCAAAACTGTGTTAGTTTTTGGTGTGTGTGGTTTTTTTTTTGTTGTTTGTTTGTTTGTTTTGGCTTTTTTGAGAGGAAGAGAGCTAAAACTTCAGAGGGTTGTAGAATGCCCTGTAAAGAGAAAAGTGCATATGGAAAATTCCCTATTTTTTCAGACTATGCAGTTTTCATAGGCACTGTAGATTTTTGTCTTGTGGGACTCAGGTTTGAACTTAAGAAATTGGGATGTCATCTCTTCCATTGTTTCAGAGCTCCTTTAGCAGTTTCAGTCTTTAAAGCTTCTGAATATAAGCATAACAAGCAATTGTTTCCGTTTTTTGATTTAAATCCTGTTTGGAATAGATAATTTTCTGGAAGCTCCAACAAGTGCACCCCACAGCAGGGAGAAGGACCTAGATCTCTTAGTTTCCAGTTATTGCATTAATCAGCAATTACTTTTTTAAATTCCTGTAGTAACAGGGTTTTTTTCAGCTTTTTTTTTAGCATTAATCCATAGCTGCAGAAGTTTCTTGTACATCTGACCATGTTTTTCTACATAGCCTAATATTAAATATAGTTGCTATTTCTTAATTTTTATTTTTCATGGGCTGAATTTCTACTTTGCTGAAAAAGTTCAGATTTCATTTTGGTAGCTTCTTTTTATGGTTATCGGTTTTAGGTCAAGATCTGACCATAAGTTTTTACTGTGCATTATAGAAGAAAAAGATGATTTTCCTCCTGGGTCTACTGAAAAGTTTGCTGAAGAAGTGACATGGAATATATAAAAAATATTCCTGGTTTATCAGGCAGAATTTAACATTGTCTATTGTTCCACTTGCTTAATCTTTTCTCCTCTGAGTTCTACCAAAAGTTCTTTTCAGCTAAGAGGTTTGTTTCAGAATCTCTGCAGCTGCCAAATTATTGTATTACATTTTGCATTACCTGAGCACCTCATACTTTTTGTTTTTCCTCAGTAGCATGAGAGAGATCTAGTTATGCAATTAATAGTATGGTTAGAAAACACTAAAGGTGTTTAGAGTGGTGAGAAACTTGAGAAGAATTAATCTGTTGCTACAGATGACAAAGCTACTACCCATCTGGTCAAATCCAAGTTGCCAAGTATTACTGCTTTTAAATGACTAAGTATTTTGTGAGAAGAGTAAGTGGAAGTTGCATAAAATAGAGATGAGGGACTTTGGGTGTAGATAATAGAACATATATATTTGATAAGAGCTTAAAATATTTATGTAAAAAGTCCCACTTTTGTGATTACTGTGGTATTGAAATATGTAATGTTTGTCATATAATCCCATCTGATGATTAGGATTAGTACAATAGCAGTATTTTTCACCATTATTAAAAACTGCATTAGGGATTTGTCCTTTAGAAGTAGAGTTCAAATCCCAGTGAAATGCAGGTTACCTTATATTTGCTTTTCTGTTGTCCCCAGCTTTAGAAAGGACTGTCCTAATTCCATACAATAGATAGTAATAGAAGATTAACAGTGTTATGGATAAAAAGGTACAACCAGAGACAGAACTGTGTTACACCTTAGCTTGGTAGTCATTAAATGTAGTCAGGAATATTTAAGTTAGTGGCTATTTATCCCTGTCAATACACAGAAGGAGAGCTGTTTTATAGGAATGCAGCAAAAAAGATCTTAGAGAAAAATGTTTTGTGGTTCAGGTTGCAGTAAAGCTGATGGTAGAGTACTTACCAATGCTGTAGAAGCTCAGGAGTTAAGGTTATCAGTTTTAGAAAAAAGACTAGATTAATATTTCTCTTTTACCTCAGTCAGATCAGACTTAAACATTTGTTTCACCAGCTATGGTTCCTTTTATTAATTACTTCCTAGCACTCCTCTGCCAAGGCTTTCTTCACAGAAAGCATCTGTTATCTCTTTTATGTCCATGGTGGAGGTATAGAGAGACAATGTTATAAATAATTAAGCAAACCCTCTCCTGCACCATTCCCTCATGCAGAAATAGGGCAGGTCACTCATGTCTTCTTGTGCAATCCAAATAAAAGGAAGAATCTTCAGTGGTGGGAGGACAATGTGAAGAAGCACCATCCCAGTAAATTAACTTCCATCCAATTGTTTGCTTTGAAATGGCACAACCATCCACCTTTAGCATGATATATCAACACTATATTAAACTAAAATAGTTTGCCTTATTCCTTTGTGTTCATCCTTGATACATATTTAACCTTGTTACCTTGCATTTAATCATAGCTACTGTGAAATCACTGTACTTGGTTTGCCAAGTACAAGTTCACTTGTACTTGTTTTACTGGTATAAAACAAAAGGGAGGGGGAGGAAGAAGAAAGCTCAGCTGGCAAGTTGAATTGATATAACCTCCCACCAGCTGTCCTAACTACTGAGAAACAGTAACTTCAAAAGGGAGTTGACACAGCATTACTATGCCTTTACTACTCTTTTTTTTTTTGTTCCCTGTCAAAGCCTATGAGAGATTTGAAGAAAAACCATTTTGCTATATGTGAATTAGTAGAAAAGCCCAATTTCCTATAAATACATGCTTCCTCTGAAAATCAGTCTCTAAAATTTAAATTCACTTATTAGGATCCTGCTCACAGGCTCTAAAGGCTTCAAAGATGGATTGGCAGTTCACAAAAGGTAACTTGTGGTAACTGAAAATGTAGTTCTCTATATTTAATTTAGAGGACTTCATAAAGCAACCTGCAGTACCTAGCATGTTTGATACTATGTGGTAATTTTGCAGGAATTTGAGATAGCTTCAAATGATGGTCCAGAGCCAGTTTGCAAATATTTATGTTCCTGTAAATGTAGCTGCACAGCAAAAGCTGAATGAAAATAAAATCAAATGATAGAAAAGAATCCAGTCAGGTAACCACTATAAATTTTATTTATGAAGGCCTTTTTCTTTTCAATTTTGCTGGCTGTGTTTTGGAGTATGTTCAGACAAATTTTTGGTATTTAGGCATTGGAATAGGCTTTGAGCAAACCACATGTCTAAGGCTTCTGTAATCTGTACCAGCATTCAGAGGTTTCAAGGGCTTCAACATTAAATACTGTCTTGGTCATGCTCCTTCACTAGTTCTGAGAGGACACAGGTTCTTAGTGTACACCTTTCTGCACTAGTTACCTCTCTGTGGCCCTGTGCAAGAGTGTTTCCACTGGATGAGTACGAGCTGGAGATCCAGTGCCATTTGGGACTAACGTGGAGCACAGTCTTTTTTGCCTCCCTACTAAATCTAACTCACTAACATCTTTATTTATGGGTTAAATTCTCCCAAGGTGAAATACAGTAGATTTAGGAATAAATTATGTTGTTATATTCCCCCAGAGTGGGAAGAAATTACCAGATTTAGGATTCATT
Source organism: Apus apus (assembly GCF_020740795.1). Classification (NCBI taxonomy): domain Eukaryota; kingdom Metazoa; phylum Chordata; class Aves; order Apodiformes; family Apodidae; genus Apus; species Apus apus. Next base: position 604,025 of record NC_067307.1, on the reverse strand, counting down.
GCCCTTTTTTCTGATAGTTTCTTAGTTAGAGCAACATTCACTGTGGCTTTTTCTTCCTTTATCCATTGTGAACAGTTATACTACAATTATTTGAAGAGCAGAGAGATGTTTTTTTGTTTTGATTCGTGGCTTTTTAGGAGTGGAGGAGGAATGTGATAAGTCCAGGAAGCGAGTAGATGCTTTTGTTTCCTGTGAAAAGTTTATTCCCTTTGTCATGGGGGAGAATTGATGTTGCATAAACAGGTTTTGCTCTGTTATCTGGGAACGGCACTGCTATGAACCTTAGAGGAGCTTCAAACACAGTCAATAGCTGCCAAATAATAACAGCATGCTGTGCTTTGGGTTACTCAGTTTAGGATGCATCACAATTGGTGCATGAGATAGTCTGTGGAGCTTTAAAGAAGCCAGTTTAAAGTCTTTGCAGGTTCTTAATGGTTTATGATCAGAGGCTTCTACTTCTTAGTAACATGTTGCAGTATTTATGGACAGGAATAGAGAGAAGGTAATCACATTGTTAGCTCCTCTTTAGCTTAACAAACAAAGAAATCACCAGCCTTCGTTAATTGATATTGAAATTTGATCTAAGTCAATTTGTTTGGAATTTAAGATTAAATTAATTTAAATAATTTTTGACAGAATACTCTTTTGAAAGGCTTTCCTTTGTAAGTTCCCCACCAAAGTAAATCACTTCCATTGAATTATTTACGAGACAATTTCATAGGGAGAGCTTCAAAAACCCTCTAGGCAATAATAAAATGATCGTCACTGTTACAGTCACAATTTGTTCTGGATAATTGGCTGCCTTTTCCCATTGGGGGACAGTATGTTTCTACAGACAGGTGCCTCTTCCTGCCAAGAAGAAAAAGTGGTGCCAATCACATGGACTATGTTTTTGTCTGAGTTTTCATTAAAAAAAACAAACAGCCAACCCTCAAAGTTTATACCATAAACTTGTCATTTAGATTTGTAGTGCATTGCAGAAATAAACTTTCCTGTTCTGTTTGCTTGCTTATTTTTAATTATTTTGCCTCACAAATGGGTAAGTTGCTGATAAAGGAACAGCACTTACCAGACCATTCTGTTCTTTCACATAGGTGTTTAAATGTAGACTGTGTGTTTGCAAATGGCTGTTTACAAAGCTTAATGGAAAATAGGCTTCTTTCTGTGGAGGAAAAAAAAAATCTTAAATGTACATTTCATAGTTCCTGTGAAGTACTTCAGGGGGGCTGAGCCATTTGATTGTGTTTTAAACTGCAGGTGGGTGTTGTATCTTCAGCTATGTGTACAAAATGTATCTTGTTTCTAACTTTTATCAGTGTTTGTTCTCTGTTTTCATCTTAATTTTTTCATTTCTGTTGAAGTAAAATCAAAACAACTTTGGATTAGAAGACACTTAAAAATCAGCATAATGTTAGAAAGCAAGAGAGAAGGGAGTGGGAAATGACCATCTGTACTTTTTTCATTACTGTTGTATTCTGTGGGAAGTGGAATAATTCTTTTACCTGATAGATCTTATTTAAAAAACCTTGTATTCTTTTCAGAACTGTTCATGATACATACAGTAATATTAACTTAGTCTGTCTTTCCTGACAGTCACAGTGTTTCATAAAGGATTATAACAGAGGAAAAGTAATAAAATACCTATTCTCTGATAACTTGTGGAAGTCCTGAAGGGAGATGATTAATTTAATCTGGGATTTTCAGAAGATCCTGTGAACTGGGTGCCGAATTCTCCTAAACTACTTGAGTGAATCCTGTTCTTCTTTCAATGATTCAACATAAACATTTGCTTAAAACTGTCAAAATTCTGTGTGTTCTATGCATGTAAATATTAGATCTAATATTTCAAATAATATATTAATTTGATCAAGCTCTCTGGCAACGCTTGTAACTGGTACAAGAATCCATCTTTCATACAGATTTCTCATTGTAATTTATCATTATTTAATGAAAGCTTAAAGTGTCCAAACTTATGTCATATCCCCTCCAATGCTGTGAATATTTCATCTTCACTGAATGAGCTGCATAGCAATTTGAGCACACCCTTTAGACAGATATCAGAGCTTCCTGATGTGTTTTTTTTTTGGCCAGTATTCACTTCTGGCTCTGACCACTGTTGATAAAATTATGGAAAGGATTACACTGTTTCATTCTATTAAATGTCAGGGTAGAGAACATAAAATATGACTGCTTATGAGCAATGCTCATCAAGGACAACCTTGGTTATTCAGGCTTGTTTGAGCAACAATTCCCAGTCTCCAGGCCATTCAGTGGATGTTTGTTTTCCTCTCCATGTTCAGCTGACATTTCTTTTTTTGGGGGGGGCTTTAGGTGTGTGGGAGTGCTGATCACTTAGATCATGCTTTCCCTATAACTTGAGACATAGAATCCCTTCTGTTACGTAAATATGAATGGTTCTGAAGGGTTTTCTGTTGTTACTGAATATTGCCTAATTTGAAGATTGCTATTGATGATCTAGAGGGTAACAAAACCGTTTCTCAGAATGCCTAGCATATTGCATCAGGCATAAAATACAATGTCCTTGTGTGTGCTTGCATCCTTGTGAGGGCTGGCTACAGCTGTAGCTCTCAGCTCTGAGTTCTGAAGTAAAGATTACAGTATTTTAGTATAATTGCTGTTATTTTATATATTGGTATAGGTAAAATCCTGGGTTTAATCCTGGGTATATTTGTGTATGCTTGCATAGATGTTTTTTTTTGCAGAGGTTTGCAGCCCTGGTCAATTTACTGGGCACTGGCCCTTATGGGTGAGATTGTATATGCTGATAAGTTCGAAACTCCAGACTCTGTAAGAAATCCTTGCAACCATTTGTAGCACATTGATCATTCTTTGCTTATTTTAACATCTAAGTTACCTCCGATTGATGTGTTTTCTGTTCCTCGTGTACTGGTTCTCAATGGGCATCTTGAAAATGCCAAAAAATGTAACTGTTCATTTTCTAATATCTTGTTGATTTCTGAGATTGCACACAGATGTGAAAACCATTTTATGTGTCTTTTCATGACATTAGGGGAAAAAAAAAAGTTTTTTTACTTGACAGGAGAATACTTGGAATAATAAGGAGGTCTGACAAAAATAAATTCAACTTGTTGTAGAATTGTATCATTCTGAGTGAGTGGAGAGTGAGGCCAGATGTGTCCTGAGAGAATCACTCAGCTTTGCTTTAAACAAACTCCTGTGGCTCATGAGGCAAAGCTCCACAGCAGGAGAGAAAGCTTTGTATCAGAAGCACTAGAAATATTCCATATAAGAGGGTGCAGATTGGAAAGTAACAGCTGTATTGCTGTTTAAAAAGATTTTTATAGTTAAATAGATAAGAAAAAGAAAAATAACTCCTGAGACCTTTGTGTGTCAGCTGGTAACTTTTGGCAGTGACAGATTTTTAAACTTGTAATATAATCATACTTATATACATTCATTTAGGGAAATAGGATTGAAAAATTCTTTTGATTCTTTACCTTGAGCTGATGCAAACTAAAATGTTTTGAAAGGATGCAGTGGTGTTGAGACAGAATCCCAGGTAAGTAATGGGGCATTTGAAGGTTGCCTCTGAGAAACTTGGTACTTGAGAGAATCTGAAATGTAACTCAGCACGCAGTGCTTCTTAACTAAGTATGACCTTTTAAAAGTGGAAGTGAGGGAAGAAGAGAGAACCTGCTGGTTTGAATGTGAATTTCAGCATCTGTTGGGATGCATAAGTTAGTTGGTGACATTTGGCTTGTTTCTGTTCTGGCTTAAAAGGGCTTGTTCAAATGCAGCTGATGGGAAGAACAGTTTAATTTGCAGATCAGGCCCATTTTTTGGCCATAAAAGGGTAGACAACAAACAGCTTTTTCTTCTCTTCCCTTTCCCTTTTGAGTAGAAAGCTGTCAACCTTTTCAATTATTCCCACTTAGGAACAATTGCCCAGTTGCTTACAAGTTGCCTCATTTTTTGTCATTTTCCTTTTATGTGAGTAAACCATAGCTCCATGCCTGTGAAAGCTAATGAAGCCTGCTCTCCAG